>NC_056749.1:526804737-527444653 GCF_019279795.1 Protopterus annectens | reverse complement strand
TCCTTACCGACGTCAGTAAAAGTTAATAGTTGCATTACTTTTGGAAAGCAAATTCCTCATAAAGATTTTCATTCGTATTGTATTCCTTGCCTAGGCCCTGACCACGACGTACCTTGCTGTCGGTTTTGTGCTTTATTTAATCAGCGCACTATCCGTCATCGGTATATTTTTGCCTCTAAATATTTTGGTTCTCGGTTTAATTACCCAGAAATGTCGTTGGTTAGCCATCCGACTACCGGGATTCTGAAAATAGATAGACAGAAACAGGCCGCCAAGGTCCAAAACTGCCGATGGCGCTTCTCCTAAGCTAGTCGCCAGTTCGCCGGTATTCAGTGTGGCGCTTTTGCAGCCCCTGATACCCGCTACTTCTGATTCACAGGCCTCTACTGAGACCCATTCGCTGTCCGGTATTCTGTGAGATGCTTCAACTATGGAACCCATGGATGTCTCTACCTTGGATGGGTCTGTAGACACTGTGCAGGCACCGGCTTCTGAGGGTGTATTCAGCCCTATGGACTTGCATATTAAATTGACGCCTCCTTCATTACTAAGGCCTAAATCTCAATCCATGTCTAAAAACCGACGCTCAGGCCGCATGCTCCGGCCCCTATGCCTAAAAAACAAATGATAAAAATGGCTGAAGATGTAATAACTCCAATCAGGTGTAGAACCCCCCCCCCCCCCTTCCAAGAGGCCTAGGACTGAGCTTGATTATGAATCTTCAGATCAGGATTCTGTTTTTTCTGACTCTTCTGATGACCTGGATTTGTCCTTGCCTACTTATGAGGATTCTGATGCAGAGGACTCTATTCCCTCTGCTTCCCCTCCTGAGTGTTTTTCTTTTTGGGAAACCTTACATATTCTAAGGGAGCATTTTCATTGGTAAAGCCAGGAATTTTCTGATTCAAAAAAGAGGCTTAGGGATTTCCTTCTCCTACCTCAGCATAGGCCTTTGGCTATTCCTCCTGTACTAGATATTGTTGATGATGCTTTCTCGGAATCCAGTTTGGCCCCTGATTCCCTGCCTCCTGCTCCCAGTAAACCTGACAGATACTACAGGGTCCCTGAGTCACACAAGTTCCTTTTCAAAAATCCTATTATAGATCCAGAGACTATTTCACAGGGATCCAAGGGCATTAAGGCTTCTACTGCTAAAAATCCTACCCCTTCTGATAGAGACTCCAGGGTGCTGGATAGATGGGATAAAAAGGTTTACACTTCAGCAACCTTGGCCATTAGAGCTTTAAACTCCCAATTTCATATGTTAAAATATCAGCAACATGTTGATGGACTGCATAAACAGAAAATGATGATTCCTGACTATGTGGAAAATAAAGACTTATAGGATTTAATGCATTCTGCTGAACAAGTTGGAAAACGTACTTTGCAATGTGGATTTGATTCATTAGAGGCCTCTTGCAGGGCTGCTGTTACTGGGTCTGTGCTTAGAAGGCATGCTTGGCTTTAGGAGCAATCTTTGCCTGATCATGTTAAAGCTAAATTGTTGGATGCTCCTTTAAATCAGCACCGCCTGTTTGGCAACAAGGCTGAAGAAGTTCTTACAAAGATGGAAGATAAAGCTAAATCTCTGCAAACCGTTAAAGATTTTTTACACGTTCATCCTCCTAGATTTAGTAGGCACTGGCCCTCTAAGAATTGGTCCTTTCCCACCCCTTCCAGGTCTTCTCAAGTCAAACCCAGACACAGCAAAAACCCCAGGTTCAGTCCTAGGAGACTCGCAGAACTAAGCAGTGGGGGGGCCTTCACTTCCAAGTCTGGGAATAATAAGACTCCCTCCTATGGTAAACTGTCTCAATGACTTCCTTTTAAAATTTCCAAGCACTTGTCTTCTGACTGCCCCTTTGGGGGGAAAGATTGCTCTTCATGCAAAGAACTGGGAACTCATTACCCAGCACTACAAAACCTGAACAGTTCGAAGAAGGCACAAATCCTTAGTCCACATGAAATGCTTTAATAAATAATGACTCTTCAGTCCACCAAAGCGCAAAACATAAACGACTTTTCAGCCCACTAACGCAATTCCACAAACACTGCGTTTTCGTTTCAACAACTTCATCAGATGGAGACAAATGCATACCTAAACATACCCCTCCTTTTATACTCTTCCAATTAATTAAAACAATTAATTAAAGTGAAAAAAACAGGACCCCTATACATTTAAAGGGCTAGAGTGTATAAGACATTCAGCACATACATTAAATACAGCATAGTACTTAATTCTCCAACTACAATCCTAATACTTTAATAGTTTAATTTTTACAACAATATTAATATCAGATTAATACATAAAAAATTGGTTAATAAAAATCCATTAATCTAAAACAATGTATACTGACAAGGTCTTAATAGCAGCATCCTCTGTTAAAAACGTACTAAATCCAATAAAACATAATCATTAAGCATTTCAAACATATAATATAATATTAAAATGAAACTGCGACACATACATATAAAAGTAGAATGATATTGCTTAGAAAAGAACTAGAGCTTAGCTGATCTCAGCTTAAGTACAGGTGCCAAAGAAATGGCATCATTTAAACCTGGAGGTTTATTCGCCTCCAGGAAAAGTTGCCACAATAGCTCTTTATATTCAATTGAGGTTTCCCATGGACCACCCCTTACATCTTTTTCCACCACTTCCAACACAAAGAAGCTAAATTTAGCTTTCTGGCAATTTAATTTGTCTATATAAAGCATTATTGGTACATTTTGTTTTAATCTCATAATAATGTTCGTATATTCTGTTTTTTAACTTTCTTTCCGATTTCCCTATATAAAATGCATCACAATGGTCACACAACCCTAAATACACAATCCCAGAGGTATCGCAATTAGCAAAGTATTTACTCTGAATCAGTCTGTCCCTACACGCTATAAAAATAATTTCCTTTGTACAAATATAGGGGCATTGGGAACACCTTCCACATTTGAAGGTTCCTTGCTTTCCTTCCTTAACTTTTTTCATATTGTGCTTACCCTTTAATATTGTCTTTAAACTTTTGCCCCTTCTGTATGTACATTTCAAAGGTTCTTCAAAAATACATTTCAGGTCTGAAATTTGTCCAAACCTATTCCATTCTTCCTCCAGGATCTTCTTTATTTTGGGTGCACTACCATTATAATCCACTATAAAATTACCCAGGGCAAATGAGTTTTGAATATAGTGTCCCAGGGTTACAGATTTCACTTCCACACGTTGCCAATGCCAAGTGGGTGGCCAGACCAACCCCCAAATCAGTGGGCAGAGGCCCAAAAACAGGTGCTTTCTCTCTTAAGCATGGGGGCTGTTCAGCTGGTACCAGAAGAGGAAAAGGGACAAGGTTTCTTCTCGAGACTTTTTCTGGTACCCAGAAAAGACCAATTGTGGCATCCTATCCTGGACCTGTCTACTCTAAATACCTTTATGGAGATTCAAAAATTCAAGATGCTGACTATTCACCAATTACGTCTTATGCTAGGCAAAAACGCCCGGTTGGCAACACCAGATTTAAAAGAAGCATACCTGCACATCCCAGTCAGAGAATCTTGCAGAAGATACCTACGCTTTAAAGCAGGCTACACGCATCATCAGTTCTCTGCACTGCCCTTTGGCTTATCTACTGCACCCACGGTTTTCACAAAGTGCCTAGCTCCAGTTATTGCATTTTGCAGGCAAAAAAGTATTCATATATACCCATACCTAGACGATTGTCTAATTCAGGCAGAAAGCCAGGACATACTTTTGAATCATCTTGCCTTTGTAAAAAGGGTTCTAACTTGTCTGGGGTACACCATAAATGAAAATAAATCACACCTGGTACCCTGTCAGCAAATTACATTCCTGGTAGCAAGCTTGAATACAACTTCCCAGATGGCTTACCTCACGCTAGAAAAGCAATTTCATTTGACAACGTACTTCAAACAAGTAGCCACAAAAACCCTGCTATGCAAGACAAATACTGCAAGCCTTGGAGTTCATGGCCTCCTGCATTCTTCTAATTCCATATGCAAGACTGCATATGAGGAAACCACAGTGGTATCTAAAAAGCCTATGGAGTCAACTTTCTCACATCCTAGAAACAATGATTCCTATCATACCTTGCCTACGCCTAGAGTTCCTTTGGTGGGCAGGGGCTTGCCACCAAAACAAGGGACTACCTTTCACACCACCCCATGCCCACCCAAACTCTAACAGATGCTTCAGACTATGCTTGGGGGGGCACACCTGGCAGGGAAGTGCATTCAGGGCAAATGGAACCCAAGTCAAATGCACCTGCGTATCAATCAAATAGAATTGTTAGCTGTACAGAATGCTCTGACAGCCTTCAAGGACTACATTTTTCCAGGACAACTAATGGTAAAGACAGACAGCACCACGGTTATGTGGTACATAAACAAGCAGGGGGGTACACATTCTTACCCCCTCTGCAGACTAGCCATGGCATTGTGGAACAGAGCCTTGAGCTACCAAGTGCACCTACAAGCTCAATTCCTGCCAGGAAAATTAAATACACTGGCAGACGGACTAAGCAGAAACCTCATGGACCCACACGAGTGGAAACTGGAAGCAAGGATTTTCAACATGTTGACAAGCGAATGGGGGAGCCGAGATATAGACCTGTTTGCCTCCCCCTAGAACTACCAATTGGACAAATTTTGCACAAGGACTCACCACAAACAAGTCTGGAAAGTGGATGCTCTGTCCTTCAGCTGGAAAAACCTATCCGTCTATACCTTCCCCCCGCAGCCTCTGCTCTCCAAAGTAGTACTAAAAGTCAAACAGGACAAACCAAGGATGATTTATATTGCTCCAGACTGGCCGCGCCAATACTGGTACCCCCTCCTGCACAGTGTGTCACGGTTATCTCCATGGCACCTGCCTCAGACTCCTTCCCTGCTGTCTCAGCAGGAGAACCATATTCTGCACCATCAACTTCCAACACTTAACCTTGCAGCCTGGCTAATTACTTAAACTCTGCCTTACCATCCCTCAGCAAACCTGTGATGGATGTGATCTTAGAGGCAAGGAGGCCTAGTACTAGAAAATCTTATGCTGAAAAATGGAAAAGATTCTGTACCTGGAACCAATCTCAAGGGATGAGCAAAGCAGTGCCCAATTTACCTCAGATTTTACAATACTTAACTGAGATGCTTCACAAGGGCCTGTCTTTTTCCTCCATTAAAATCCACGCCTCAGCCATTTCAGCTCATTATAACACAGAACCTCCCCTCTTCCCTCATCCACTGCTCAAGCAGTTCCTCAGAGGGGACAAAAATTTGAGACCACCCAGGAGAGTTCCAATCCCAGCCTGGGACCTTAACTTTGTATTGGAGAAACTCACTCTACCTCCTTTCGAGCCAGCTGCTACTGCAGACTTAAAATTTCTTTCTTGGAAAACAGCTTTCCTTTTAGCAATCACTTCAGCTAGAAGGGTATCTGAAGTACAGGCCCTTATGGCAGTGGAGCCTTTCATCATCTTTCATGCAGACAGGGTGTCACTCAGAACCAATCCATCCTTCATGCCCAAGGTGGTATCCAGTGTGGCTCATCATCAGTCCATTCATTTGCCAACCTTCTTTCCCAATCCACAAAACAAAGGGGAACGGATACTGCATTCCTTGAATGTGCACATACAACTTAGATTCTACTTGGACAGGACTAAACCTCAAAGAAAATCTGAACAACTGCTGGTAGCATTTGCTGCAGGGGCAGAGGGGAAGGCTATTTCAAAACAAACCTTTTCTAAATGGATAAGCTATTACATTAATTTCTGCTATAAGCACCATGGAAAACCTATCCCCCAGGGAGTCAGACCTCATTCCACGAGGGCTGCATCTACTTTTACAACCTTTCTCAGAGGCGTTCCTACCAGCGACATCCTTGAAGCTGCAACCTGGAGTTCTGTACATACTTTCACCAAGCATTATCATTTGCCAATTTTCTCTAAATCCAGAGCTGGCTTTGCCACTGCATTCTTGCAGGGCCTTATAGCTGGCCCTAATGCTATCTAAACTCCTCCTCACAGCCATAGCTTTGGGAATCTATACAGATGTAATAACTGCAACAGTGAAACACGAAGAAATTAGCACATTTGTGTATACTTACCATAAAGTTAGATGTTTAAGTGTATTCACTGTTGCAGTCCTGGTTACCTTCCCTCCTGCCCCCTAACTTCTTTTGGCTATACCGCTACTTTCCTTTACTATGCTTAAAAGCCTTTTTGGTGTATTTGCTTTTTTGTTGGAGGTATACCTTTGTGTTTTTATGTTTAATTGCTTCCAATTAGGGGGGCAACTGACATCTGGGGCAAGAAAAACTGATGTAATGGCGTCAGCTGCATGTTTTATACCCCTGACGACTTGACGTTCTGGAAGAAGGTACAGCAGCCGACGCAGGACCCAAGACTTTGTTAATCAGGCCGACTGAGGGCAACCTGAAAGCAAATTACCCAAATGTAATGACTGCAGCAGTGAATACACTCTAACATCTACATTTATGGTAAGTGTACACAACTGTACTTTTTGCGGATAACTTGAACATATCCATCCACTCTCCAGCTTCTTGTTTGCATAAAATAGAAAACAGTGTAACAATAAAATGCAGCATGGCAAATTGTTAAAGTGCTTTTATTGAGCAATGCGCTTTTGCCTCATCCCTGCAGTTTATAAGGATCCGAGTGCTTGTCTTTCATCCTCATTTATGGTCACTAAAATATGATGGAAATTTGGCTAAATATTTAACCATAACTGTGAGACATGCATTTATCTAGCCAAACTGGAGGCAAAGCTCTCTCCAACCAGGACTGAACTAGTCAGTCAAGAGGAGAAGGTTAACACTTGCACCATAGTCTCACTAAACCTACACCACCAAAACCCACACTTAGAAACACAAAAACATTCACGGAGGCTCTCGATAATAATCTGCCCAAGCAACAGAGACCTCCAAAGCAGAAATGCAGGCTACTTCCACCCCTCAACACATCCCAAAAGACACCTAAACCACAGACTCAGTGTGCCACTCAACCACAGCCCATAAGGCAAAACAACATACCAAACACATTAGTCATAGGTGACTCTATAGTCAAGCACACTGATGTTCCATTCACCAGACTAGACAAGGAGAAGGTTACTGTCAACTGCCTGTTGGGTGCCAGGATCCGCCATATAACCCACACACTCGGGTCACTCCATAGCAAGTGCAATTATGACTCTGTGATTGTCCATGTTGGTGTGAACAACCTGAAACGAACATCCCTGGACTATATGAAGAGAGACATGGAAGAGCTCTCCGATCATGTAATCAAGGCAGGTATGACCCTAGCCCTGAGTAGCATCCTACCTTTGCCCAGAATTATACTGCAGTACAAGGACAAAATGATTGACTTCAACAATTGGCTAAGCTTCTGGTGTCATTCTAAGGGAATTCAGTATCTGTCTGCCTGGGATGACATGGTTGACAGGCCGCGATACTTTGCCAGAGATGGCCTGCACCTGTCACTCCTGGGATTCCGGATACTGGCTAAGGCTCCTGCAGCCCCTCTACTGCCTTTTTTAGGCAAGGTTCAAACGAGAAACCCACCACCATAACAGGCACAGGCAAGAAATAACTGAGGGTAATGCTACTCAATGCTAGAAGTCTAAACCTCAAAATGAACTCATTCGAGGCACTCCTTAAAATGAAGAACATCTATATCTGTGCAGTGACTGAAACCTGGTTCAAGACTCTAGAAAGCACCCCTGTATTACCAGGCTATAACTCATACCATACCTTTGGCCATCTAACCTGGACCGGAACACCAAAGTTGGAGGTGTATCCATATTCATTAAGGATATCCACACCTCCAGGTTAGTTGCCCAATATAGTGCATCCAAAATTATCCAAGTGCAACTAACTCTGGACAAAACTGCAATCCAGATTGTAGCTTGCTACAGATCCCCTACCATGCCGCAGGATTACCACTCCTCTTTTCTTGATATACTGGAAAATATTAGGGTTCAACCAGACACCCTAATAATGGGAAACTTTAACTACCCCACCATTAACTGGCAAAACTACTCATGTGCCAACTCCTTCGCTCAACGGTTTCTAGAATTTATAAATTCCAACGCCCTGGATCAACTTATCCACACCCCAACCGGGGGCAACAATATTCTAGACCTAGTCATTACCAATATGAGTGACCAGTGTTCCACACCTGAAGTTAACTCCTCGGTCAAATCCGACCATAGATATCCACATCCCGCCCCCACCCCCCCTATCAAGGAAACCACTGTAAAAAATTTCTCCAAAGCCAAATTCATGCTTCTTAAGGCAGAAGTGGGAAACTTCACGACACCCATGAAGATGGACAATTCAGTTATGACTGCTGAATCCTACACATGTGCACTCTTTAAGCACTTACATAAGTGCATGGATTGTGCTATCCTCAGAAAAAGGAATATATCTGGTGGTCCCCTGCTGTAAACAAACTCTACAACAGAAGGAACAAACTGTTGCAAAAGAGAGTAAAATCCCATGAGTGGAGGAGCTCCCTGGTCAGCCTCAATAAGAAGCTAAGATCCCTCATAAAATCCTCCAAAGCTAGCTACGAAAACAAGATTGCCACTGATTCCAAGGACACCCACAAAGCATTCTATAGCTATGTCTGGAATCCCAATGGCAACACCCAGATCTACTGTGAGTTACAGCACAATGGCACGAAAATCACAAAATCAACTTGATATCGCCAACATCCTGGCTGATGTGTTCAGTGCTAACTTTGCCTCCCCACCCCCTAAAAGGCCCATAATTATACTGGAAGAATGCAGAACCACTGCAGTCACAACTGCGCAGGTAAAGGCTGCACTCTGCAAAGCCAAAAACACTGCATCCATGGGACCAGACAACATCCCAGGCTGCGTTCTACACGAACTTCAGAACGAACTGGCGCCCCCCCCCCTAAGCACCATGTTCAATTGTAGCCTCACATCAGGCTTTGTACCAACTGAATGGCGCACAGCAATCATTATACCACTCCACAAAGGGGGGTGCCAACATGGTCCCTGGGAACTATTGCCCTATTAGCCTGACGAGCCTGGTCTGCAAAGCCATGGAACGTATCATCATGGAACTCATAAACAAAGACATTGGTAACCTCCAAGCTCTCGACTCCACCCAGTTTGAGTTTGTGAAAGGCAGATTATGCCTCCTGAAACTGATTGACTTCTTTGAAACAGTCACCAAAGCCATAGACGAGGGTACGGCAGTTCACACAGCCTATCTTGACCTTGCCAAGGCTTTCAACACCATACCCCTTTCTGGAATTATACATAAACTCACTAAACTGGGTATAAATCCTTGCATCACAAGGTGGGTCGGCTACTGGCTCACTGACAGAACCCATACTGTAAAAGTTGCAGACTCCAAATCTGACTTCAAACCAGTGACAAGTGAGGTGCCACAGGGTTCAGTCCTGGGTCCTCTCCTGTTTGGTATCTACTTCTCTGAAGTACGGGCTAGCACAGAGGGCCTCTGGCTGACTAAGTTCGCAGATTACTGCAAATTAGGTGCCATAGTAGAGTCCTCAAATGATGCAGACATCCTACAGAAGGGCCTCACTGAGGCAGATGCCTGGTGTCAGAGCCATGGCCTCAAGCTCAACGCCAAAAAGTTCATTGTCATCCCCTTTGGAAAAACCTCTCTACCCATGAACTACCACATAGGTGGCAGTCCACTTAACACCGAATGTGTGATAAGAGACCTTGAGACTCGGGTGGACAGTCGTCTCTCCTTTGATAATCACATCGCCACAGTAGTTAGGAAATCCTATGTGGCACACCTCATCACGAAAGGGTTCTCATCCAGAAAGAGGTCATTGTTCCCCTTTACTCTGCTCTCATTGTACCCATTATTGAGTACAACGCCCCTTTTGGAATGTACCTCACAAGACAGCTGCAACAGCTGGAAAGGCCTCACAAGTACCTCACAAAGAGGACTGTGGGACTCAAACAGATGTCCTACACTGTCCGTCTCAAAAAAACACAAGCTTTACTCCGTAGCATATCGCCTACTCCGAGGTGATATCTGCCTAACATACAAAGCTATGTCAAACCCAGAGCTGTTGGACATGCTACACCTTAAGAAACCCCAATCCCCCAGAGATGCACGTTCTAGGGACCTAAACCTTGTCACCACAATAAACAGAAGATGCTGGAGAGATGGGATTCCTGTCCTTGAGACTTCCCATACCCTGGAACAAGCTACTTACCTGTGTCAAGCAGAGTTCCTCATTAGCACTCTTCAAGAAAAATCTTGAGTGGATGGGAAATAGGAAAGTCACCCCGGGGATCACTTCTGTGGCTCTGCTCGACAGGGGCACATGGAAATAACTTTCTTGGGTGGCGAAAGCCAGGAAACCTTGCTGGCTAGGCTTAGCCCTTGGGCAGATAGCCTAGTACCTACCTATGAACCTATTTTCACTAAAATCACTAATCTTATGTGCAATACAGTTTGTGCTGTAGAACCTTTGTTTAGTCAAAGGTTCAGATGTTAAGTCAGAATATCAGTAATTCAGCATGTGTGCTATGATTACATTGAAATGTTTAGCTAAGGTACCACCTTTCTAATGATTACTCCTACATATGTTACAAGATCTAATGTCACTTGTTAAAAGATTAGTGAAAGTTTCTCAGTAGTGTTCTAATCAAGTTTTGCTGTCAGAATAAAATAATGCAGTAGAATACCTCTAAAGGACTGAAATATCCATTGAAGCTGTCTGGTAGATAGAATTCTGCAAGAGGAAGTAGTTGACCCATTAGTTCAGACTGCATTGGGTGACAAGTGCATGAGGCCATCTGAATGAAAGTGTAAGAACAGGAAAAGTTGTGGACCTAGTTTATAGAGGTGCAAGGCTGGGGGTAGGGGACTTGTCATTTAACAGCAAAAAATTAATTAAAAATATTATTGTCTGTTCTGTCACTTAATTGCTTGATAACTTATTTTCTTTCATTAATACCACTGGTAATCAGCTGTAAATATGTTTTTCTTGGGTCGATTTTGCTTCATTGAAAGCTCATTTCACTGAATTTCAATTCACCCTGACCAAATTGCTGAAAGCTCAAATTACTGAAAACTCTTTTCACCGAATCTCATTTCACTAAAGTGAAGTACTGGCACTCTGTAGGGTACTGTAAGGCAAGTAAAAGGTATATGCTGTTTTCCCCACTGTAGTGCGATCCTGGAGTTAGTATATGTAGTTAAGGAAGGTGTGGGAGACATACATTAGAGGAGTCTGTGTGCCTTCAAGCCTGTGTTGCTCGCCCATCTACCTCTTGGGTGACCCCACTTGCTGACTATCTCATTAAATTGATCACGCAGCAGGCTTGGAAGGCCCCTGACTCCGTAGAACCTATCCCCAGGAGATCGGACAGAATTCTCACAGTGCCAGAGGACCATCTGTATTGGGCTAAGGGATTAACAGAAGATGCCATGGTGGTTGCTGCAGCCACCAAGAATGAACTTGCAGAAGAGAGTTCCACTGTTCATACCTACTAACCAGGAGTCCAGGGCAGTGGACAGATTTGGAAAGCAGATGTATGTCTCACTGACCTGCGCTTTAAGGTCCTTGAATTTTTTGGCACATTTTACCAGACTCCAAAGAGATCTGATCAAGGAGCTGTCAGCTACCCTTGCAGGAGCTGTGTCTGAGGAAGTTTGAGATAAAGTGGCCTCCCGACTAGCTGTCCTGGAGTCTATTTCCAGCTCGTCCATGAGTCTCATTGCACATGCAACCGATGGGATGATTAGGGCAGCAGGTTCCGGCTTTGCCACAAGGAGGTATGCCTGGATTCACTTGTGCGAGTTTGCAGAGCCATTTAAGTCTTTGTTTGTCAATGCTTCTTTTGATGGATCATTTTTGTTTGGCCCCAAAGTCAGAGAAGAAGCAGGAAGATGTGGTTCAAAAAATCCTAAGGGCCTTTTCAGGACACGTGTTGATGGTTCCCCTCGGGGTGGGGAGGGAGGAAGCTCCAGTGGAAGACAATGACCCCACAGCAGAGGTGGCCCACAAAATCAGGGTTCAAGATTCTTTCAGAGAAGCCCTACCAGCGCTCCTGAAAGGGGGCAAAGATTGCTTGCCTTTTGGAGGCAGTCAGAGGAAGATTGTCCTTGTACTCAAGAGCCTGGTGACAAATCACCACAGATACATGGGTGCAAAGGATTATTGCCAAGGGGGGACACTCCATCTCTTTCATGCTCTTCTCCAGATTAGGCAGAAAAATCCCTGATGTTCCACCCAATCTGAGGAATCAAGCAGCTCTGGAAATTCAAAACCTGCTAGAAAAAAGAGTAATCCAAGAAGTTCCAGCAGGCCAGTTAGGATCCGGATTTTACTCCAGGCTTTTTTTGGTGCCAATAAAGACAGGGGATTTGAAACCAATCCTGGTTCTCGGCCTTCTAAACAAATTTGTTCAGTAAACAAACCTGGATGATCACTGTTCAGTCTATCCTACTATTCTTAGAGGAAGACTATTTGATGTGCTCCATAGACCTTCAGGACACGTATTACCACATAAACAAGGGCAAGTGCTCCAGAGGGTTCCTCCACTTTTGGCTAGGAGCCAGTCACTATCAATTCAGAGCGCTGCCCTTTGGTCTCACCACAGCCCCCAGGTGTTCACCAAGTGCATTGCAGACTGCATGGATTCCGGGTGTTTCCATACTTAAACGACTGGTTCATCACCGCTTCCACCAGGCATCTACTGAATCAAGCAATGTATTTCATTCTGCATCTCTTTGCTCGTCTAGGCATTAGAGTGAATCTAGCAAAATCACAACTAAGTCCGACTCAAGATTTGGAGTTTATGAGAGCCCACCTGAATATTACCACTTGTGCAACTTCTCTTCCTCTTCACAAGTTGTTAAAGATGAGGTCCCAACTGCAAGCCATCCTTTCCAACAAGAGGGTACCTGTGCTGCTATTTCTTCAAGCCTTGGGGTCTATGGCAGCAGCCATCACCCTGGTCCCACTGGCAAGATTTCACACAAAACTTCAGCACTGGCTTTTGGCATCCCAGTGGTACATTCTGACTCATCCCTTGACGCATCCCATTTTATTCACCAGTCATTGTAAAAAGGACCTATCCTGCTGGATGGAATCCAAGGAAATTCTCTTAGGCTGACCCTTTGTTTCACCTCAGCCCAAGGCCATAGTGACCACGGATGCCTCCCAGATTGGGGGGCATTATCTGCGCAGAACAGTCCAAGGCACTTGGTCCCCATTGGAGGCCATTTTGCATATCAGTGTTCTGGAATTGAGGGCAGTGCTTTTAGTATTACAGGCCTTTCAAGATGCTCTCTCCCTCTAGGAACTATTACGATTTGATCAGACAATATGTCGCTAGTCTGTTAGATCAACAAACAAGGCAGAACCAGGTCTTACTCCCTGTGCCGAGAAGCTGTCAGTGTACGGCAGTGGGTAATTTCTTCCAGCCATTTTCACACATCCTGGGGAGTTCAAATCTGATAGCGGACAAGTTGCGTAGATGCATTCTCCTGCATCATGAATGGTCTCTCACTCCCAAAGTGGCAGAGCAGATTTTCTGTTGATGGGGCCGGCCTTGGTGTGATCTATTTGTGTCTTCCCTAAACAACAAGTGGAGCAACTACGTCCCCCTTATTCCCCCTCAAGGGGACTCCCCAAAAGACTATCTGCTTCACGATTGGTCCTCGGGACTACCCTCCCTCCATTGATTCCTCTCTTCTTAAAGAAAGCCATCGGGTTGAAGAGCAAAGTGATCTTCATTGCCCCCTTCTGGCCTTGACAAGTCTGGTTCCCCTTTCTATGGCCTCGCCTAATTCACTGTCCATTGACTCTGAACCCAGATCCGGATCTCCTGTTCCATCCTCAGGGACTGGTGCACCCCAGTCTTCTGAACCTCAAGCTTACAGCTTGGCTTCTCCAATTCCAGTAATTGCCAGGCAAAATAACCTATTATTTCCAGTCCCAAAAAATTTTCTTGGCTTCCCATAAACCTTCCACCAGGAAACTGTACCACAGTAAGTGGAACAGATTTTCTATTTGGGGACACAATAACGGTCTTGATCCCTTTTCCACTCTGGTCGAAAAGATATTAGAATTTTTAGCTACACTTTTTGAACAAGGAGCTTCTGCCTCTACTATTAAGATCCAACTGGCTGCCATTTCCAATTGCCATAATGGCTTTGAAGACTGCTCATTAATGTTGCATAGGCTGTGTAAAGTATTTATGAAAGGAGCTCAGCAATTAAAGCCACCTTATAAAGACCATGTGACTCCTTGGGACCTTACTATGGTTCTGCAGTCCTTGGTCCTTTCCCCCTTTGAAAGTTTCTTTCACGGAAGACCATTTTTCTGATGGCTGTTACCTCCACTAGAAGAATTTCCGAGATTCAAGCGTTATCTTCAAAACCTCCATATTTAATCTTTCATAAGGATAGGGTTTCGCCAAGAACCAACCCATTTCTTCTTCCTAAGGTACTCTCAGAAACAGACAGACAATCCATTGATTTACCTGTCTTCTTCCTAAATTTTTCTAACAAGGGTGAATATTGTTTATATTTGTTGAATGTCCACAGACTGTTGTGCTTCCATCGCAACAGAACTAAAGTTGTTAGAAGGTCGGACCATTTATTTATCTCCTTTTCAAGTCCTTCTGTGGGTAAACCTGTTTCAAAAGTCACTTTATCAAGGTGGTTGAGAGAATGTATTACCTTCATTTACAGTAAAAAGAATCTCAAATTACTAAGACCAGTGAGGGCACATTCTACTAGAGCAATAGCCATGTCTGCTGTTGGCTTCCATGGATGAAATTTGCACAGCAGCAACCTGGGTTTCTCCACATACCTTTGTCACTCATTACAAATTGGATCTGGTCTCCAGGGGAAGAGCATCCTCAAGTTCTAAGGTAGCTGGGAACTCTGCCTCACATATCAAGGATAAATGAAGATTGACAATATCAGATAAAGAAGTTATATTCTTACCATAACATTCCATCTGTTTTGTCGATCTTCATTTGTCTGTGAAATACCACCCTCTTTCCCCCTCCTTCAGACTCCTTGGAAGATCAGACTCTTGTCTTGGGTATCTGTTACTTCATTTATGACCATGGATATAGCCTCTTCAGTTTCTGTAGAGCTGTTTTCTGTCTTCCTTAGATAGCTGCAAACTTGATCTGAGGTAATCTGGAGAGAGGTATTCTGGGTTGAGATTTAGCCCAACAGTTTTTGGTTCTCTTGAGCTGTTATAGCGGCCGAGCTGGTTCTGAGGATCAGAACAGAGTCCCATATGTCAAGGATAAATGATCGACAACACAGAATGGAATGTTGGAAAGTTATGGTAAGAACATAACTTCTTTTTTTACAACTTTGTACACTTCTCATGCATGGTGTATACAGTGTTCTCTGGTGATTAATTTGTTTTGTATAATTGATAACTGCTAAGTACTGTTATGTTAATGGATAAGCGTTATTGCAAGGAATTTGTGTAGTTATTTAAAATGCACACACTCTGGGAGTTAACTAAAACTTTTTGACTAAAAGTTGAGAATTTAGTAAAGTAAATTTATCAAAGAGGTGGCAGCAGTACCAAAATGTTGGTAGTTTGTTAGACATTTTAACTCTGTTTTCAGGTGATCTAATCTAAGCTTGGGTTCGTCATTCTTTGCTGAGTTAAAACTATAAATTTGCATTGACACGTAATTGAATGGTAAGTGAGAATGCCCCCACCACCACCTTAATGAGGCAGTGGCTACAAAGTTTTATTCTCTAGGCCTGAAAGATTTTTGCCACTTCCATAGCTTTATCCTGAATGAATATTAATTTTAAATTAATGGGAAGATTACGTGTTGAAGCTGTTTAAAACTGTATGTGTTCTAAGTATATTCTCTAGGCCTGAAAGATTTTTGCCACTTCCATAGCTTTATCCTGAATGAATATTAATTTTAAATTAATGGGAAGATTACGTGTTGAAGCTGTTTAAAACTGTATGTGTTCTAAGTAGTTGAAGACAGTGTTTCGGTGCAAAAATACTTGTATTGTGGATTAGGGAGGCAAGCTGAGGAATTTGCATACACTGGATAGTATGTTTTAAGGTCCATTTAGGAATGAGTATTTTGCGTGTTCCTTTTGTTGGTCGTGTCATCTTTGAACAGGCCAGTCAGGATGTTTTGGCTCCTTCATGTAAACTGACAAAGTCCTGACCATGACTCTGGTGTCCAGCATCATTAGGCAAATCCAGGTGCTGGGGGAGCCAGTGTGGAACAAGAGTAAAATGGCAAGGCAGCACCTTCTGTCCTCTGCCAGTGTTGCACTGTGTGGTTGCTACCATTTTTCAGTTTTCATTCACATGGCAGAGAATGTTGGTGTTGGAGTGGTGTGTGAGAGAAAGCAAGTGCTAGCAGGATGTGCCTCTTGATTCCAGGTGTTTTGTCATTCCTGTTCAGTAGTTATTGTTTCTGTAGAGCTTGCATGTTCTTTCCATTTATGTGTAGTTGTTTTCCAGATGCACCAGTTTTTCTTTCTCTCCCAAAATGTTTTGTTTAATTGGTTACACTAAGTTTATAACAGATTATAAATAATATTTATAAGGCGTGATCTTATTAACTAACGTCTGTTATTGATAGATGTTTGTCTTTAGGCTGTAGAGTGGTGGACAGTCCCTACCATTCTGTGTGTGGGCCTTCCACTCGTACAACAGAAGCCATTACAGCTGAGTTCCTCCCCCTTGTAGTAAAAGGGGAGTCCTGTGCAAGGGGACTTTTAGATAAGTCATTTGGAAATGTAAGCATTGATGTTTTTATTAAGGATCACTGCTGCAGTAGCCTAAGCTACACAGGTTGTGTCCTGTGTAGGGTATAATAGCCATCCACCTTCCAAAGCTTTCAGGGCACCTTCCGCAAGCCAGCCTAAACAGTCATCTCAGGCTGAGTTGACTAAAAATCATGTTTGTGCACCAAACCCTTAAGTGCTTTCTTGCAAATGATGGGAGCACTCGTTTGTTGGCTTTTAAGGATCGACAGTTGGATAATGCTGTTCCATTGCTGGCCAGATGAGTTCCCTTCAAGAAAAAAAAAACTTTCACCTTAATTTTTTTGACTGAAAGCATTTTTTTCTGTAAAATGTGTGTGGTGGCTTCCCTAACTTAAATAGTGAATGTCATTACTTTTTTTTACCTTTTTTGTAAAAGTTTGTTAAAACTTTAAACTGGTAAAAGTTGTATTTTACTTTTGGGGTCTGGGTAAGTGTTTAAAGTATTTCTTTTTACTGTGTTTTAATGGGTGAAAGTTACCGTTTTACAACTTTTCTGTTGTACTGTCTATTGCTGCCAGGCCTCTCTGGGACTTGGGCAGCTAACCAAGGAACAGCTTGCTGGTTCCTCGGTTCTCTCCTCTTCCATCCACATAAAGAAAATGATTATTAGGCAGTTTTTGCCACCACAGCAAGCTGATAAGTGTCTCAGCCACAGGTGGATGGCTGCTGTGGCCAAAGTTGGTTCCTTGGACCACTCATCTTTTTCCTTGAGTTCCACTGATGTATTCCCAAAACCAGCATGGACCTGTGGTTAGACGCATCCTCTACAGCTTTTGTAGTGCTCTTGATGGGCAAGGGAGAGACACTGCCCTAAGAGAAGGAGCAGGGAATGTCACTTTGCTTAACCAGAAAGCTATGTCCATTCCTAGGGAGGTTTTGTGTGCAAAAGTGGGTCTGTTTCTTCAGATTTTCTTAATAAAAAGAAGCAAAAACTTAAAGATAAGGCTTTTCCTGTCTCTCTTTCCCTGGACAGGAGTAATTTATTGTGCTTAGTTTGGGATTTTAGTGCAAGCTCTTGACCCTTCCTGTATGGATGTTTCTGGTAGAGGAAAAAGGGATTCTTCATTTTTTTTAAGTGATTCAAGGGTCTGAACCAAAAAATTCTGTAAGCACAGACTAGGTTACCTCCACAGAGTTCTGATCCAGATTCTGAGGAGAGTGCAACTAACTTAAGTGAAACAGAGTAAAATTTATAAAGTTCCTGTATTTTTGGCTTTGTTCCTTATTTTGAGCAAAGAAATTGAGAACTGTGCCACACCTTTAAATTTGAAACACTAAGAATTATAGTTGGTACTTACTGCACTAAAAAGACTACAACTTCTAGAAAAATGCATTTGGAATTCGACACTCCTTTTCAAAAGGGTGGAGGGTTGGGAAGGTTCGCCACAAAAATGATCAAATCCAATAAAAATTGTTTCTTCCTTTTCCCGCTAATTTTGAATAGTCTGATTGTGAATTGTTTTGACTTTTGGAGAAATTAAACTGGTTGAAATACACCACCTTATATTTAATTATATTTAAGCAGCCAGCTCTCCCAAACTGTTAATTCAGTTTCCTGCTGAAGATAACTGCACCACTGTCACCAAGGGCAGGTCTCCTCGGACCCCTCCTAAACGTACCTTAAGTTTAAAAAGGAGCCTTTCATACAGGCTGTTGGTTATATGACTTGCTATCACCTTGCCCCCGCACTGCCAGTTAACACTATGACTTTCTTTTCTGTGCCTTGGACAAAAGAATGGTCTGGCGACATAGTGAATTACATAGTTTTGCAGCTGGTTCTAGGGCTTGCCTGAAGGGTATGCATTCTACAGCAGCTTGTGTCTGCAGACTGCATGTGCAGCATACTGTCCATCAAAGATTTTAGTATTGTGGCACTTTTCAGTTTAATGAATGCAAACAGCTGTGTATTCTGTATATGTTTGCTGATGAATGTGGTTAAACATCAATTTTAAATTAAGCTATGTATTTGATACATATAGAGTAGAATCGGTTTGCTATTACATTCTTGAAAATCATAACCCTGAGACCATAATATCGAAAGACCAAAATGCTGAAGAACACAGTATCGAACTCCACAAGACCCATATAAACACTCTTTCTTTGGTTCACACCGAAAGGGGATTCAGTATTCAAGATATTTAAAGATTGTGGGCTTCAGCATTTTGATCTTTTGATATTATGGTCTCAGGATTTGAGTTTCAATATTGTAGGCTTCAGAACATATTCTAAACTGAAGTAAGCCTGTTTCAACTTCATAGACTTCTAGGTACTGAGGAAGGAATTGTTTCTTGTCATGGACTATTATTGTGTGCATTGGCCACAGAACGGTCTCATTTTTACTCCATTTAAATTGACATAGCCGACCAGTATAACATTAGCCTTACTACAGGATCATTGCAAAAAAAGAGGCGATGACGGCAACTGTGGTCCCCACTCCGCCAAAATGCTTGCTTCCCACGACCCTGATAGCGCCACCGCCTTGACGAGCCTTGACCTTGTCTGCAAAGAGGGAGAGGAGACATAACCATTAAATAAAACAGACATGGGGGACCTAGACACACTGGATCCTACCCAATGGTTTTGCAAGGGCAGATCCTGCCTCTGAACTTGAACTGACTTTTTTTTTGAACAGTCACTAAGGCCATTGATGAGGGTAAGGCAGTTCACACACCTTGACCTTGACCCAAAAGCATTGCGAGCATTCCCCCCTTCCCACCCATAGAAAAGCTCACCAGCTTAGATGCCAAACCATATGTCACAAGATGGGTTGCAAACTGGCTCAAGGGAAGGACAGACACAGGGTGTTAAGCTTGTTGGTCCCAGACCAGCAAGCTAAAGCGGTCCGAAACGTCCACAGGTTCTGGTCCTCAGGCTCTCTGTCTGGCATTTATTTTTCTGTTTTTCAGGCAATGATAGGGGCATTTGGGGGAATGTGGATGACATCAAAACTGGCAAACTGGGCACCATAATTGACACTCCATCAGAAGGTCTCATAGAAATGGATAACTGGTGCCAGAGCCATGGCCTTAAGCTAAATGCCAAAAATGTATAGTCATACTTTTGGAAAAAACAAGGTAACCCCCTAATACCCACAGGGTGGTATTAATTAAAAACACGGAAGAAGTTATCAGGGACCTGGGGACCCAAGTTGACAGTAACCTCTCTTTTCTTTTCCCACATTGTAGGAAGACCTTCTACATTGCCCACCCTGATCATGAGGGATCACATCCAGATCAGGAGAGGGTCATTGTACCCTGTACTCTTCACTTATCACAGACAATGAGTTGAATATAACGCTCCCATGTAAATGTGGCCCACCACCAGCAGCAGTTGGAAAGAAAGACCCAAAGTTCAAAGGACCAAAAGGATAAAGGGCTCAAACATATGTCATGATGCCCACTGAAGAAACCTCAACACGGATATAATAGGACGTGGTGGAGGGACAGATTCATCACCCCAGAGACTCCCTACACTATGGAACAGAATCCCAGTCCATGTGAGGCAGAGCCCTCACTGACTCTGATATCACATGATGTCCTTCTAGTCAGTGTTGCAGTATTCTTTACATATGGGTTGTATTCCTCCCAGACGACCTGCCAAACAGCCTGCATTCAAAAAAAGTTTAGAGCCACTGCCTGTACATGGGACGTCACACATGGCCACAGACATCAGCCATAAAAGGGTCACTGCATGTACCATCTTCAGAACTTTTTCACCACCATTCAGAAGGGTTGACTCGTACGTCCGGTCTGCCATTGGATCCCGTTGGTTGTTCTTGCAGCTTCAGATAAGTACCCCATAGGGGATTTAATATATTGCTACTGCCTTTTGTTTGTTAATGTCATCCAGGAAGGGCAAGTGTAGATGTGGAAGGCAAATTCCACATAAAGATAGACAGGCTGTGTTTGTTTTTCTTAGGGTCTACTCACGACCACCGGTCCTGCACTATTTGTCAAGTCTTTATTCCCAAAACAGTGCACAGTCATCTATCAGCTTTGAATTTGTACTTAGAAAACCAAAGATCTCAATTATGTGTTGGAAGAATTTACCCAGGCCCTTTTTGAACCAGCAACTTCTGATTCCCTAAAGTTTTGCACATGGAAAACCGTGCTTTTGGTAGCCTTAACCTCTGCCAGAAGGGTTTCTGAAATTCAGGCATTAATAGCTTTGCCTCACTGTCTCTTCTATAAGGACAAGGGTGTCTTTGAGAACTTACCCATCCTTCATGCCAAAAGTGGTGAATGAGTTGTCGCTTAATCAGTCGATCCAATTGCCACCTTCTTCCCTTCACCTCAGTCCTCTAGTGAGAGGATTTTACACACCTTAGATGTGCATAGACAACTTATATTTTACCTTGACAAGACAGTCTATCAGGAAGTATGACCAACTTTTTGTGTCATTTAATCCCAGGGCTCTGTGATTGCCTGTGTCCAAACAAACTATATCCACATGGATTTCTAAGACTATTGTGTTTTGCTGTAAATTCCATGAAAAGTCCTTATCAACATCTGTCAAGACACATTCCACTAGGTCAGTTGCATCCTCATGGACCTTCTTCAGGGGTCTAGATGCCCATTCGATCTTGGAAGCAGCCACCTGGTCATCTGTTCACACCTTCATGAAACATTACAAATTGGACACTGTTTCCAGATGCAGAGCAGAATTTGCTAGGGCAATTCTGCATGGATCCTTGGAAAATGTTTCCTCTTAGTTTCCCCTTCTCTGTCCTCCTCCCTGGGTTCCCTTTTCAGCTCTTGCACTCTCCCATATGTAAAGAATGCTACAACATTGAATAGAAGGACATAGAATAGTTGTGTAAAATAACCATAACCATAGATGTCCTTCTCTTCTATGTTGCAGTATTCTGTCCCTCCCTCCTTCCCCCTACAGTTTGCTCTTTCCTAGGATGATCCACCTAGGCTCCCCTGGGGTTTTCTTCATGGGGCTTTCTTATTCTGAAGATGGTACGTGCGGACTACCCTTTTATGGCAATGTCCCACATACAGGCAGTGGCTCTATTCTTTTGTATACAGGCTGGACGTCTGGTTGTCTGGGCGGAGTACAACCCATATGTAAAGAATACTGCAACGTAGAAGAGAAGGACATCTATGGTTATGGTAAGATTTTGCTCAACTATTCTTTCTTTCCTCTTTTTGTAGTTTCCAGATGTGACGTGTGTCCTTTGCAACATTTCTTTCTGTAGCCGAGTGGGCAGTATTACGTTTCCTGTTTTAAATATCAGACCTTGTATATAGCTGATTTTCTTCTTTCTTGTAAATTAGACTTTCTGGTTCTAAAATATGTAGATCTAATGTTAATCTTCTATCCATTCCTCACTGATGGGTTTGGTTCCGAACCCTCAGAACCAAGTTGGCCTAATACCAAGCTCACACCAGCCAAAAACTCTCAAGCAAGTTTCTACCCACAATGGCCTTCTCCCTGTTACCTCAGATCTCATTTGCCACGTAGCCGTAAAGCCACATTTCAGCCGAGCTCACAGCTAAGTGAAGACGGTTTGATATCTCTTAGGATATTTTGTCACCTTTCCTCTTGATTGTGGTTTATATTGATAATTCTATATTTTTAGTTATATTTAGACCTTTCACTCCTGCGTCTACCCATTTGGTAAACTCTAAGTACCATTGGTGGTACGGCTTTCTCACTCTACCCTTGTGGTATTCCTTGAATGCCATTGTTGGCATTTCTTCTCTCTCTCCATTTTATCTCACTAATTGTGTGTATTTAGGTAGTTTTAGACATGGAGATAGCAGAGTTTAAAAATTGTTTCTATAGTATTCTACCTTGATTGTTGTGTGTAAATTTCATGATGGCTGATTAAAAAGGGTACATCGGGTTTTAAACCTTGTGCTTCTTGTAAGGGTAAACTCTCAAGATGATTGTTTATTGCTTGAGGGTGCCCCATCTTTCAGTGGAACCTCCCTGTGTGATTTGTTAAAGTTTCAGTCAATGCACTTTGAATGAGCACAAGAATAAGTTGATCCTGAAGGGCCTACTTAAGTCGCCCTTTTCAGAGGCCCTTTCTGAGACGGAGGTCTCATCCCCTCCAAATAAGGATAAGCAAAGGTCCCATTCGGTTCCCTCTTTACCATCTGGTGACCAGGGCAAATCTGTGAAACCTAAAATGCCAAAACTGTCTTCGGAGCACAAGTTTGCCTCATCGGCACTGATCTCTTCTGCTCCAGCTACGACTGTTCCAATGTCGGCGCCAGCTTCGGCTCCAATACTGTCTCCGGCACCAACTATAGACCTCATTACGACTACTACGACTTTGGCACTGGGTGCCGCTTTGACACAGTGCACACCTTTGATGCCCATCTCTGCAATTACGATTGAACCTCCTGTGCCAGCTCCGAGTGCCCCTTCGGTGCCGAGCCCTTTTATGGCCCTGATAATACGAATTTGACCCCACTGCTTCCGGTCTCCAAACTTGAGACATCGGTGCAGGTAGATTCCACACCATTGACCCAATGATCTCCATCCACAGACCCTTTTCTAGGGCACGTGTGCAGTCCATTCCTAGAATGACCTGACTCCTCGTCTGGTATATCCACTAGATCCACCAGGAGCCTTTCAAAACTTGATGTGATGCATCTTATGGACCAGCTCTCGACAGCCAGGGAGATACCCAGTCCTTCCAGGACCCATCCTCCTGCAGGACTTTGGTTGACTTCTCCACAAACTCCATCCTATTCTCCTCCTTTGACCATACCGGTTCCAAATCCTTCTGCTAGGACGTCATTTTTGGACCCCCCACCATCTCGGTGCCTGTAGTGGAACTCACTGGAGGTCTGGGACTGTCCCTTTCATCCTTGGTCCCTGCTGAACTGGTCCTTCCTCAACCCCGTGATTGGGCTGCAGGCTTCTCTGTTCGTGGCACAGTTCTGAGTGTTTCTTCAGCTCCGTCCTCTGTACCGGGAGTCCTGTCTGCACCGATCCTGCTTGAGGCTCCATTCTCCGGAGTGGGTTCGATGGAGCAGTGTGTGACCCCGGTTCCGATGTCCTTCTCGGTTGTGGGCTCCCATCCTTCTTCGGGCGGACCTGCTTTCCATGCTATGGAGAGGGCACTTGCTTCTGGAAGCGTTCCGCCGACGTCAGAACCCCAGATCTCTCCCCCTGAACTACAGCCGTCACAGGCCACCTCCCTGGAACACCAGGGAGGAAAGCCGTAGGACCCTCCATTGCAGGGTGCCTCCTCTTTAGAGTCCTCCTCAGAAGTCCCCACTGAGGAGCCCCCATGGAAGAGATCGTGCAAGAGGAAGCTCATAGACTTGCCTGACGAGTCTGTAACCGAGGATACGGATTTTGATGACGGTGAATGGTCCCCATGATCACCCCCCGATGATGTCGTCTTCGGGAACCTCCTTGATATGTTGAAGCAGAAAGGTGACTAGAAGCCCACTAACCCTTCTTCTGAGGAGTCCGTGTTTCTGCAAGCTTTCTTTGCCCGGCCATCTACCTCTTGGGTGACCCCGCCTGCAGATGAGCTAGTTCAGCTCATGGTGTAGCACGCTTGGAAGAACCCTGATTCTGTTGAGTCAGTCCCTTTGATACCTGACAAGATACTTTCTCCACCCAAGGAAAACCCACACTGGTCCAGAGGTTTACCAGTCGAAGCTATGGTGGTGGCTGCGGTGGCCACGAAAAAGGATCTCGCCGAAGAGAATCATACTGTTCACCTACCCAACAGAGAGTCCCGGGCCATGGACAAGTTGTGGAAGCGAGTCTTTGCTTCAGCGACCTTTGACATATGGTCCCTGAACTACATGGCACATTTTATGAGGCTCCAAAGAGACTTGATCTCCGAACTCTCTGGAACTCTCACAGGGCACGCATCTGATGAGGTAAGGAATAAAGTTGCCTCGCAGCTCGCAACCCTGGAATCGATCTCCAATTCGTCCATAAGGTTGCTCTCACACAACCGAAGGGGCAGCTAGAGCTGCGGGTTTAGGCATAGTTGTGAGACACCATGCCTGGATGCACCTTTCTGACCTCGCGGACCCTTTCAAGTCTTCCTTCCTGAATGCTCCCATCGAAGCATCTTCCCTTTTTGGCCCCAAGGTGAAGGACACTCTGGCCAGGTGTGAACAGGATGGTAAGACCCTGTCTGCCATAGGTCTACATATTTCCAGCCCTCAGCGTTCCTTTTCCAGGAATCCGAGGAGTGGCAAAATGTGGCACAAAACAATCTGTGTCCTTTCCGTGCCACGTGTGGTGATGGTACTCCCAGGGGCAGAGAGGGTAACAATTCTGGAAGATGTCCCTACTGAGGCAGAGGGGGCCCACGTAATCTGGGACCCAGGGATTCTTTCTCTAGGCAGCCTTATCAGCGCTCCTGAAGAGCAGCCCGATTGCTTTCCTCTGGAAGCAGTCATGGGTCGTTTTTCTCTGCACCAAGCTGCCTGGCATTTAATAACCACCTATAGCTGGGTGCAGAAGAGCATAACCAGAGGTTACAAAATTCCCCTCATCACTTACCCAAAGCTTCCAGCAAAACTTCCTGACATTCCTTCCAGTCAAAGGGACGAAGCAGCTGTGGAAATAAACAAGCAGTATCAAAAAAGAGTCATCCAGTTAGTCCCACCAGACCAGTGCGGATCCAGATTTTATTCAAGATTCTTTTTGGTGCCAAAAAAGGCAGGGGCAATTTGAACAAGTCTGTTGCCCAAACCAAATTCTAGATGGTCATGGTTCAGTCCATTCTCCCTTTTTTAAAGGAAGGTGGCTGGATGTGCTCGATAGACCTTCTGGACGTGTATTACCTCATCAAAGTGGACAAACGCTCCAGGAGTCTTCTTCGCTTCTGGCTAGGAGCCAGTCATTACCAGTTTCGTGTCCTGCAGTTCTGACACTCTCCAGCCCCCAGAGTGTTCACAAAGTGCATGGCAGTGGTTATAGCTCACTTGAGACTACAAGGATTCCGGGTGTTTCCGTATTTGGATGATTGGCTCCTTACTGCCCCCACCAAGCATCTTCTGATAACAGTCCTACAATACACCCTTTCACTGGCAAAACTTTTGGGGATAACTGTAAACTGTAAACTGGGAGAAATCCAATCTTGCTCTGGTCCAGAAGATGGAATTCATCAGAGCAGTCTTCGACACTCGCTCTTGTCTGGTGCCGCTCACAGACTACAGAGATTGAGGCTTCATCTCTGTGTGATGCTCTGTCAAACCAAAGTCTCAGCAAGAGAGGTTCTTCAGGTTTTAGAATCCATGGCAGCTTCCATACCAGTAATGCCTCTTGCAAAACTGCACATGCGAATACTTCAATGTTTTTTTTTTCTCTCAATGGTTTCCGAATTACTATCCTCTGTTTTCAAATTCAGATAATCAATTCTTGCAAGCATGACCTTCTTTGGTGGATGATGCCAGACACAGAACTTTGGAGCCATCCATTCCAGCCCCCTCAGCCCAAAGCCATTGTGACCACGGATACTTTCCTGATAGGGTGGGGGGGCCATTTCCAGGGAAAGACCGTCCAAGGTGCATGGTCCACGTTGGAGGCCAACCTGCATATCAGCGTTCTAGAACTGAGAGCGGTGCTGTTAGCGTTGCAAGCATTCCAACCTGTTCTTCCTTCTGGAACGATTGCAATTCAGTCAGACAGTATGTCAGTAGTCTGGTATGTCAACAAGCAAGGAAGAACCAAGTTCTATCCCCTGTGTCGAGAGGCCATGAGAATTTGGCAGTGGACGATAGCTTCCAACCACTTTCTGATAGCCACTTATATCCTGGGGATTTCCAACTTGATTGCAGACAAGTTGAGCAGATGTATCCTCTTGCCTCACAAGTGGTCTCTCAATCCCGAAGTAGCGGCAGAAATTTTCAGCAGTTGGGGCAAGCCTTGCTGCGACCTATTTGCCTCCCCGTCAGACAACAAATGCAGTAGCTACTTTGCCCTATTCCCCCCCAAAGGGGGAGTCCCCGAGGGACGCTCTGATTCACGATTGGCCCACAGGACTGCTATATGCCTATCCCCCCATTCCTCTGATACCCCAATTCATAAAGAAAGCCATTCTTTTGAAATGCAAAGTGATCCTCATAGCCCCCTTTTGGTCTCAAGAAGTTTGGTTCCCCTTCCTTTGGCCATATCTGTTATGTCGATCGTGGACTCTGGACTCTGGACCCTGTTCCAGACCTAATTTCTCACCCCCGAGGGTTGAGTCATCTGAACCCGTCCAGTCTCAAGCTGACAGCTTGGTTTCTCCACTTCCGTTAGTCGCCAGGCAGGATGATCTCACCTCACCTGTTCGTGACATTATTCTGGCCTCTCATAATCCATCCACTAGAAGACTATATCTGGACAAATGGAAAAGATTCTCTATTTGGTCAAAGAAAAAGATGCGTATTATCCAGTCACGGTGGTTTTACAATACCTAAGATTTTCGGAGATGGAGCCGCAGCCTGTACCATACGAGTACATCTGGCGGCTATTTCAAACTATCATAATGGATTAGGTGGTACTTCCCTCATATCACTACATTTATGTAAAACTTTTCTCAAAGAAGTTTCTCACATTAGGCCTCCAGTCAGACAACCTATAGAGCCATGGAACCTCACTTTAGTTCTCCAGTCTTTAACTCAACCTCCATTTGAGCTCGCAGCGAAGTGTGACCTCATTCTTTTCGTGGAAATCGCCATCAGCCAGACGAATTTCTGAGCTTCAGGCATTATGCACCAAAAGGCCCTATCTAATCTTCCACAAGGAACAGAGTACCACTCCGGACAAACCCATCTTTCCTCCCCAAAGCAGTTTCTGACTTTTCCATCAGTCAGACTATTGACTTACCAGTATTTTTCCCCGAATTTTTCAAATAAAGGGGAATACTGCCTACATTCCTTGGATGTGCACAGACAATTGAGATTTTATTTAGACAGGACCAAAGCATTTCGGAAAACTGACAGTTTCATTTCCTAGTCTGGGCCTAGAATGGGAAATTCTGTCTCCAAGGTCACTTTATCATACCTGTGCCACAGAATATTAAGGCCCATTGTACTAGATCTATGTCAACATCTGTGGCCTCACATTCCAGGGCTTCTATGGATGATGTCTGTGCAGCAGCCACTTGGGCTAAACCCCACACTTTTTATCCGTCATTACAAATTGGATGTGGTCTCCAGAGGGAGAGCTCAATGTCACTCAGGAATGTTCTTCCATAAGGGCCGCCCAAGGATCACAAGGTAGCTGGGGATTCTGTCCCATCAGTGTGGAATGGAAAGAAGATTAGCAACATCAGATAAAGAAGTTGTGTCTTGCAATAATGTTCCATCTGTGTTGTTGATCTTCTTTCATTGATCACTTCCCACCCTCCTTCCCTTGTCAAAGGCTCCTGGGGGATACTTTGGGTCCAAGTGGTGTCTTAGGGCATTTGTGCAGAAATGGCCTCTGCTTTACTTATATAACATGAGAAACCTCGATCTGAGGTAACAGAGAAATGCATTGTGGGTAGAAACTTAGCTCGAGAGTTTTTGGCTGGCGCGAGCTTGGTATTAGACTGACTTTGTTCTGAGGGCTCGGAACCGAACCCATCAGTGATGAATGAAAGATCAACAGCACAGATGAAACGTTATGGTAAGACCTAACTTCTTTTTTTACTTTAGTTTACATCAGTGGACCTGTGTTAAGTTTTAAAAAAAAAAAGCTTGTGTTTATATGTACTGTATGCTGAGCAGCTGACCATTTACTTCCTGATTCTGTCATCTGGTGACATCTTCCAGTGATGTCTTGAGGGGGAAAACAGTGTGTAGTTCAGTACCTGAAAGTACCGAGTTGAAGGGAGTCTCACTATGCCAGGAAGAGTTACTGAGATTCTATTGCATTCTATGTTTATTGAATTTTGTTATCTCTTGTGAGCATAGCCCAGATGTGACCCCAGCACTTGACAGAGCAATTGAGCCTGGTCAGTGTTCTTTGGTGCAGCAGCTCCATCTCTCTCTCTCTCTCTCTCTCATGCATGGCATTTCCTATGAATCTTGTCCTTTTTTGTGCATCTTTTGTTACTGTTTGCTTGAATTAGTTACTGATTTATTTCCTGACTGAGTGATGGATTGTGCTGTAGTCTGTGTCACTTTGTTGAAATCTGCTGCAGATAACAGAAAACATGCCTATCCACTACAAACTCTTTATTCTGTCAGTTTCATCATCAAAATGCAGGACCATATGACTCCGAATCAGGAAGTACCTGGCTGTTGCTCAGCATACTTGAAATACAAATTGTAGTTTTTTCATTGAAACAATATTTGGTTGAAAAATAAATATTTCAAAATATATAGTTTTCCTTTGTGGCAAGAACATAATTCGTGGAACACATCGTGGAAGTGATCAACAAAGACATAGGAGACCTTCAGACACTGGATCCATCTCAGTTTGGCTTTGCAAAGGAAGATCATGCCTACTGAACCTGACATCTTTGTGAATGTCACCAAAGCAATGCATGAAGATAAATCAATGCATACTGCCTGCCTTGACCTGGCGAAGGCATTTGAATACAATACCCCAATCTGTCATTGTTTACAAACTTACGGAATTAGACATAACCCCATTACATAACAAGCTTGATAGCCAGTTGGCTCACAGATGGGACTTAAGAGGCTAGGATTGGTGAGACCACTTCCTCAGAGGTCAGTCACCAATGGAGATCCTCTGTGCTGGGCCCGCTCCTCTTTGGCATCTGCTTCTCAGAAGTCGAGGCTAATGGAAGAGGCCTCTGGCTGACAAGTTTGGCAAGATGATTGCAAGTTGGGAGCAGTCACAGAATCCCCCCAATACACTAACATCTTACATGAGGGTCTACCATAGACAAATAACTGGTGCCAAAACCATGGGTTAAAACTCAATGCAGTGAAATGCATTATAGTACATTTTGAGAAATCTGCCACCCAAGAATCTCTGTCATCAATAAAACATCCGTAAGAGTTGACCCACTAGTCAGGTATCTGGGAACACATGTATACAGTAACCTGGCCTTCGACCAACATGTATCCAAGGTAGTAAGGAAATCCTTCTGTGTTGCTCAACTTATAAGTAATTTCATGTCATCTAGGTCCAGGGAAGTCATTATACCACTATATTCTGCCCTCATCAGACCCATCATTTAGTGTAACCCCCCCTTCGTTATGTACCTGACCAGACACATGCAACAACTGGAATGTCTGCAGAGGTTCCTTACACAAAGAATACAGGGCATAAACAATGTTCTATGTGGATCGCCTCAGAACCATATCTCTGTACTTAGTCTGCTACAGACTACTCAGAAGTGATCTATGCCTGCCATGCAAGGCATCCTTGGACCCCTCTCTGATGAACCTTTTGCACATCTGCAAAACAAACAGCATCAGAACTGCTAGAGCTAAAGACCTAAATTTTGCTTGCAACATAAATAGGATATGTTGGCGAGACAGATATGTATCTCGGGGTATTTCTTTCTCTGGAACAGGATCCCCATCCATGTGAAACATAGTCCCTCCCTAACCTTATTTAAGTGCAACTTGGACCATTGGAAGGGAAATTGAAAATTCACCTTGGTCTGGCAATGGACAGAGGCAGTCAGCAAATCATGTTGTAACCAACAATCACCCCTATATAAGCATCTAAAACATAGAACTTGTGGGACATGTTTGGGTTGTACGACTAGGCTTATAAAGGCCTTAGTGTTCATTAGTCTAGTATACACCTACAAACCTATGAATTACTGCAACAAGTAAGAAAAACACCTTTTGTACTTTATCTGTGTAAGGTATACTGCTGTTTCCAGAATAAAATGCATTTGCTGTGGTAGTTTGTAATTTTTGTATGAAACCATCTACTCCTTCCAGAGCATACTGCATTTTGTGAGGTAGTCTTTGAGTTTGGAAATATCTGCTTTTTCCAGGGTATGCTACATTTGGCAAGGTAGTGTAAATATATCTAAAGCTATGAAAGAGTGCTTTTTGGGAGGTTGAAAATATAGTACTCTTCTTTATAATAGTGATGCAGTCATGTATTTCCTTTACATAGGTAACTGCTGGAGCTCTCCGTTTTCACGTGGAACATGACAACAAAAAATTTTTAATATAAATTTCAAGTAAGAATTTCCTGATGTAATAGATGAGGAACTGCCGAGCTAACCATTACTGAAGGGCTTTTAGCACCCATAAATGTGCCTCATGATTTTAAGCAAAATGAGAAGGCAAAAGTTAGACAAGGGGAAGGGCATGGGACTTCTGGTGCTGTCAGACAAGTAACCTGCTATCTGTTGAGCTCCGTTCATGCACAGTAAATTCAAAAATAATTTGTTAAATTTGTCAACAGAAATGTAAAATCATGTAGATGTAAAAATTCTCTATTATTGTGTGTATAAGAAGAGAGGTAGGAATGAGTGCTCAGCCAAAAGGATTGGTAGTGGTAGTTGGGAAGTCAGCAAGAAATAGTCATGGTCACTAAAATAAAAAAAAAGGTACAATTTTAGAGACTATACGTCAGGAGTTAGAGATTTCTGTTGCTTTAATCTTCAAGGAACTGCAGAAAATGAATAGAAAAAGGGAACATTTTTGTACATGACAAAGTTTGCAGAGGTAGAAATCATTTTCTGCCATATGAATGCACTCAGGTCTATTATTGGTAAAAATGTGGAGTTGAAAGAGGGTAGGTGCAAAAGTAGCAAGACTGGAGTGTGTAGAGGCTTTATTAATAGATTATAAAGAGAAATCTGGGAGGAAGAGTTCAACGCTAAATTGGGAGCCTGAAGCAGCACAAGACAGGGACTGAATTGTTTGTCAAACAGCTGATGGCTTTATATTTGTATGTACTGGAGGGACGAGATCAAATGAGCACGTACAGTCTAATGTCAGCCCAGGCCATTTATTGCTAGGTTTTAAACCTGTAAATTAAAGGAAAAAATTGTATCTGCACTTTAGATACAAAAGAATTTATTGTATGTTGAGAGGAGAATGTGTATTGATAAGGACTTTTTGTTGCACGCAATAAGAAAGAACAAAGCTTCCCCAGTGGTAAGTGTGTACCAGCAGGAATTGTGGGTGTATGTTTATCTTAGCCATTGTTGCAGTACTAAGTCTTGGGGTTTCCTGCCTTGCAGAAGTCCATGACCAACCTGAATACCAGAGTTTTTCACTGTCCTCCTGCCAATGGCTGTCCTCAGCTGACCATCAGGACATTGGTGAGGTACTTCAGTCACACCATCTTCCCTTCCTTCTTGCCATGTAGTCTGATGCACAAGACTCTCTTCCATACTACAGTTAGTTTAAATACCAGAGCATCACAGGTAAGTACACCATTGGGACCTTCCTTATCATGTTAGCTGTTTGTTTATGATTTGTTCACGTTCAAGAAGATTAATAATTGTCTTTTATGCAGGAAACAAATCCCCCACAAAGTCTGAAATTCATATTGTCACTTTTGCTTAGGGCATCAGCACAATATTCCTAACTGCCAGTTCTGTGCTAAGTTTCATTCAAAAATAATCAAGCGTAGGACCAAATCCCTTCAGCCCACTTGCTTTATGACATCTGCCAGATGTCTTGACTGAGTCACGGTTCCAGTATTCTTAACGAATGGGTTATACCTTGCTGATTCCTGTCAGGGTATCAAAGCTTTACTTTCCTAAGATATACATCCAGGAATGACCTCAGCTTTTAGGAGTTAGGATATAAAACAGGACATAGGTACAAGATTCCCAAACTATCTCTCCACCAGCCCGAACTTGCACCCGACAGACTGTATTAATTTGGTCTCTCGTTACAGTACCTTCACTTTTTGAATCGGGTAAGTGCCCATTGGAGATCCTTCCTTCTAAATTTTTGATTGTTTTGCAAATTGTTGTTAGATGTCAGCTAGTAAGGGCAAGTGTGGGAGTGGTAGACAAATTCCATAAGAAGACTTGTTCACAGTCTAGACAGAACACTTGGTGTTCATGACTATAAATCCTACTCCATCTGCCAGTTGTTCATTCCAAAAACCCTATGGTCTAGGCTATCCACGTTTAATACCTTCCTCGAGACCAAACGTCTGAAACGCTTGGCCCATTCACGGTGTTAGAAGGCCCAGACATTGGCCTGTCACCTAAGAAAATTCTTGAGACCTAGAGAGGATTCTGTTGCCGTTGTCTTAGAATAGGACATACCCACTTAGGTGGTCAAACCTGTGGTATGCCAATTGTTTTCTCACTAGCACTGAACTGCGGCCCTGCCAGAGACCGGTACAGCTCCTGAACCATTGAAGATGAATGAGTCCTCTGATTAATTGTGATTCATTATCTCAGAAGGCCCTTAAGAAATCCCTCAGATACTTGTGCAGGAAGAGATTCCCAGTTCCCTGATCAAGACTTGGAGCCCACTAAGCTGATTCAGGCAGACATCACCCTTAAAAAGAAAAAGCAAAAACGTATATGCTTGACACCGTTTTCTGCATCCAGGGAGAAATAATGGATTGATTTTTCTCAGGAGTTATTCAAGGCAATCATGGCTCTGAAGCCACCTTCCTGTGTGACTCTGCCTTCTCAGACCACACCAGACAAACAGGTTGTAGATTCTTCCTTCTGTAATGAGAAACCAGACAGGAATTTAGAACTTTCTCTTTACTTTTCGTCCCAGTTATCCTCTCCAGAACAGATTTCCTCAGATGAGGGAGACTCGCTCTCTCCAGACTTCCCCTTGGAAGAAGCCTCCTTTGGAGAGAGAGAACTTGCAAAGCATGATGAAGCATTTTGAATGGCAGTCTAGATAGGTGTCTGAGGTGCAAAAGAGGTACTACAACTTATTAGCGGTGGGCACTCCTACTCCTCCTCCAGTTTCCTCTGTGCTAGAGGCTTACCTGAATGACTTTCAAGCCAATTTTTCAGCTCTGAATCTTCAGCCTCATGCTTCAAAAAGTCCTGATAAGTTATGCAGTGTTCTTGAACTCTAGTACCGCTACAAAAACGCTGTGGCAGACTTGAGTGCAGTTTCCCTGGCCTGAAACAAGCCCTCCAAGTTGCTCCCTGGCACTAATGTTTCCTTTAATGACAATGACAGTCGAGCAATGGACAGGTGAGGTAAGAAATTGTACATTTCCTCCACTTAGCTGTTATAGCTGTAAACTACCAAATTCAGATGTCCAAAATACTTTGTGTGCTATAATCCTTAAACACAACCATCACAGAGCCACAGACTCCAGAGTCAAAACAGCATATGTAGTCTTTAGTGACCCAGACTTCTCAAATAGCCAGGGATGGTATAAAATACAGCTGTGATGCTGTGGATGCCTTTTCCAGGGAGGTTGCTGTCACTGACTAATCAGGTGATATGCCTGGCAAGAGGTCAGCCTCTTCCAGAAGATTTCAAGTCTAAGATTTTAGACTTCCCTTTGGATAACAATCTCCTTTTTGGCTCACAAGCTGCCAGTCTTCTCAAGGCTTTGCAGGAACAAGGCAAGACAATAAAATATTGCCGTCAGATTCTGCTGTCTACAGTTCCCAGGTACCATAACAATTACCCAGCTAAATCCACCTCCTTTGCCAAGAGAGAGGTCCTAGAACTTGTCTTAGGCAAAGGAAAATTCCTAAGAAAGGATTCCCAGAATAAATTGTGAGGGATATCCCCTCTAGGAGGCCTCGGTTTGGTAGTAGACCCCTGTGAATATTTACCAAACCCTACCCCTCCACTCTCCTCTTAAAAAAGCCTCTGTCTTTTCTTGCATGGGAAGGAATAACCTCAGTAAAATGGATCTTAAGCATCATCAGGGAGAGTTAGTGTGTCAAGGGAAAGCAGTACAACTCCTGGAGGGGGGATACCTCCTCCTCCTCCTTCCAACCAGGTACACCTGCTAGACCTTGTCAGACAGACTTGTTGGCCCAGGGATCCCTAAATGAAGTCCCCCCTATCCTGTTCAGGAACGGGGCTTTTTTACTCCAGGATGATCATGGTCCCAAGGAAAGATAATCAGTGGAGCCCCATCTTGGTTTGGACCTCTCCAGATTAAACACCTTTCTAACAGTAAAATCCACAATAAAAAGTGGCAGGGTCCAGAAACTGCAACTAATCAAACTTTATTCACTAAAACAACCACGATTAGTGCTTTTGTCTGTAATAAACAAACTTCATCAGACCTTTCTAACAGTGCCTTCCTTCAAAATGCTATCCTTGCAAACTCTTCTACCTTTCCTACTTCCTCAAGCCTTTCTGGTATTTTTAGACTGAAAGTATACTTATCTTCATGTCTCCATCTGCCCTTCCTGCAGAAAATTTCTCAGGTCTTTACTGGGTCATCACATTTTCTGTTTACTGCTTTGTCATTTGGTCTTTCTATGGCTCCAAGAGTTTTCATGAAGTGTCTGGCTTCAGTAGTTGATTTTTGCTGCACTTGGGGCATACAAATCTTCCCTTTCCTAGGTGATGACCTGCTTCAGGCTTCATTACACTGTGCAAGTTTTGACTGTCCTGGGGTTCACCATCATTTACAAAAAATCCTACCTCATCTGCCCAACAACTGACTTTTCTAGGATGCAGTCTGGACACGTCTGCCATGCATGTCTCAGTTCCTCAGGAGAGGGTGCCCTCCCTAGCCAACAAGTTCCTAATACTTTCCAGCGAGGAACATTGCTCTGCCAGACAAGTTCTCAGGATTCTGGGACTCCTAGCTGCCACCATCCCTATGCTGCTTCTTGGCAGACTACACATGAGCAAAATACAGTGGTATCTGAAATCAGTGTGGTCTTAACATTCTCACCTTCTCGAAACTCCCATTCCCCCTTCTTCCCTGCATCAGGAAGGAACTTTGTTGGTGGAGGGACCAGATTAAGCTCAACCCAGGTCTCCTATTCACTCCAACCTTGCACAACCAAGTCCTATTTACAGATGCTTCAGACAGGGCATGGGAGGGTTGGACAGGAGACCACAGAGTCAAAGGGGAGTGACCTGCCCATCTACTCAAATAATATATCAATTTAAAGGAAATGAGAACATGCCTACAAGCCCTACAGACCTAGTCATATCTTTGGAAACCAGGCAGTCTGCTGGTGCGCACAGACAGCACTACAATGATGTGGTACGTAAATGGCGAGGCACAAGATCCTATCCCCTGTGTAGGCTAGCACAGTAGGCCTGACACCTAGCCTCTCAGATGAATCTTACTGTTAACAGCGATGTGCATTCCTAGTCAACAGAACATATTGGCAAACTGTCTAAGTAGGGACTTGTAAGCCCCTTGCAAATGGTCATTGAACACACAGGTGTTTAAAGCTACAACTCACAGATGGAGGACTTCTTAGATAAACCTTTTTGCTTCCTCTGAGCATCATCTGCTCCCACTTTTCTGCACAAGGAATCCATCACTTCTAGCCATCCAGTGGACTGAGAAGTTCCATTATGTATACTCCTTTCTGTCACTGCTCCCAAGAGACTCTCTCGTGGTTCAGAAGCAATCTCCAAAACCCCTGTTTCTGGCACTTTTCTGAAGGAGACAACACTGGTTCCCTCTCTCATTTCACCTATCAAAGGGAACTTACTGGAGAATCCCTTCAAACCAGATCTAATCAAACAGAAAGGGCAGCTCCTTCTTCCCAGTCTTACCTCGCTAAGTCTAGCCCTCTGGATGATAGGATTTTAATCTGTACAAGATGCAACTTTTCTGAAGAAGTTGTTTGAATCCTTTAAGAAACCAGGAACCCAATACCAAAAAGTCTTATACAGACAAGTGGAAAAAGTTTTCCATCTGGTGCCTTAAGTGCAAACTCCAACCCCTTCTATCAGACACACCTAGAGTACTCTAGTACCTGTGCGACTTCTACATTAAGGCTGGCCTACTCTTTCATTAAGACCGTTATCTGCCATTAATGCTTCCCTACCTTTGGAGCTACTTCTCATGTCCAGGACAGAAGTTAAGCATTTCCTGAGGGGAGAGTTACACCTTAAAACCTCAAGGAAACCAGTCACACCTCCTTGGGACCTTAATTTTGTTTTGGAAGAACATGCTCTGCCCCCTTTTGAACTGGCCGCTTCATCTACTTTAAAATTCTGCACTTGGAAAACGGTGCTCCTCATGGTCTTGACATCAGCCTGCAGGGTCTCAGAACTCCAGGTTCTCATGGCTATTCCTTCTTTTCTTATCTTCCACAAAGACTAGGTGACCCTCAGGACCAATATATCCTTCATGCCAAAAGTGGTTAGTGCGCTTACTCTCAACCAAGCAGTCAATCTGCCTACCTTTTTTCCCCAACCCCCAGAATGGAGGGAGGGGGGAGAATATTACATTTACACATTCACAGATGGTTGAGGTTTTACCAGGACAAAACTAAGGATATCCTCAAAACAGATCAGCTGTTTGTCTTTTTTACGGATTCCAGGTTAGAACAACCAGTTTCCAAACAATCTGTTGCTTCCTGGAACTCAAAGGCCAGAACCTTCTGCTTCTCTCACCATGGGAAGACTTTACCTCCCATGGCCAAAAGCACACTCAAGCAGTGGCTTCATCGGGTACTTTCTACAAGAGGGTGGGCACCATATCCATTTTACAAACAAGCTACCTGGTCAGCTGTTCGCACTTTCACAAAACTACAACCTAGATGCCTTTTCCAGGTCTAGGGCAGTGTTTTCCAGAACTATTCTGTCTGGCCTCCTGGACTCCTCATCCACTTTTTCCTGTTAAGCCTACCACCCTTTCTACAGCTCTGGGAATCAACTTTCTGTTAAGAATCCTGCAACAGTGATTCAGGAAATAGTACAGTTGTGTAAGACTTTCACATAACAGTAGATGTCCTGTTGATCACTGTTGCAGTATTCCTTCTCTCCCAACTTATCCCTTCTCTTTTCTCCTTATGTATGCAAACACTATGCCTTACAGACACAGGCACACACAGACACACACAGTCAATATCCCAGGAGTTTACAGCCTTTTTGAGGGTGAACTTGCTTACCCTTTCAAACTAAGCCTCTCCTATTTCACCTGAACCCTTCCTCAGTTTTCTTCAGGCCACTTCTGGCTTGTAGATTAGTTTGAGGATCTCGTGTCTATGTCTGATTTTTATACCCTGACACCCAAGAGCTGATGTCATCACCTGGACGTACGGCCCTAGGAAGGTAAAGCTTTGGTACCCCAGCTGGACGTCGGCGAGATACAACCCATCTGTTAAGAATACTGTAACAGTGATCAGTAGGACATCTACTGTTATGGTAAGGTCTTACACAGCGGTACTTTTCCAGGATGTCATTCTTAAAAAGCATAAAGACAAACATCTGAGGGAGAAGGATGTCAGAGAGGCTGAAGACATTTCTATGTCCGACTCCACACCTAGACTTCAGATCACCGATGTAGGTGAGGTGCTTTTGCAGCCCTCTCATCTGATGCCTTTTAGGCCATAGTCCTCAGACGCTTCCAGAGACCACCGTGACTCAGGCCCACTCTTTACATTCTGACAGGAGATCATCGATCGAGCCTGAAGCTGCTAAGCTGGCCACAGCTTCAGGTGCCAGAGTTCTGGTGACTAACAATGAGGGTGTTATCACCTTGGTTATTGCCAGGGAAGAGTCATCTGGGAGCTGGATTGTTTATGGCCATCCACCTGTGATCTGAAGCCTTGTCTTCCACCAAACCCAGGAGGCAGACAAGTTTGCGCCAGCGAATGCTGTCTATGCTCCCTGCCTCTTTTGCCCAGGTATTCCCACAGGATTTGGTCAGACTGGTGCAGGTCTTCTTGAAGTCCAGGCACTGCATCCTGCAAAAGGAAGCTGTGCCAGGAACATCCCGCTGGGAAAAGAAAAGCAACCTGGGGGAGAAAGACCAGGCACCAAAATAATGGCCAACTGAGACCCATTTATGGCATGGTTGATTCAAGGATTCTGCTCCCCCCAGAACAATTTTAACTATTCCCTGCACCTCCTTCCACCCCAAAATCCCACCCCCTCAGTGTAGGAGGAAGGCTTTCCTTCTTTATCACTCAGTGGACAGACATTTACTCAGGACAAATGGGTCCTGCAGATTAAAAGTTCTTCATCCTTTTCTGGAAGACTCCACCTTTTCTAGGTATCCTACCGACTCCTATTAACCAAAGAGAATTTGTTCCACCTCTCATTTAGGACCACCTGCTTCAAGGATCCGTAGAGAGAGTGCTGATAGACCCATCCGGATCTCTCCAGATTAAACAAATTTCTAGTAGTGTCAACATTTAAAATTCTGACTTTACTACTGCCCCTTATATTTTCAGACGTACTGATGGTGACTTTGGACTTGAACTCATACCTTTGTGTTCCTATTTTACAGAAATACAGGAGACTCTTGTGCTTCTGGGCACGGAGATTACACTGCCAATTTTGTGCTGCAATATTTGAATTGTCTATTATATTCATAGTGTTTACTAAATGTTTGGCACCACTTATTGTCTATTGCCTATTGCAGGATTATTGCAGGATGAGAGGGGTCTGTATTTACCATTATTTAGAAGATTACCTGATTCAGGCCACAACTCAGCAGCACTCCTGACAGCTATGCAAGCCACCATGGATTGCTTTAAGAAGGTATGGCCAACTCTTTATGTTTAGAAGTCACTGCTGTCCCTCAGTACCAGGACTACCTTCCTGGGAGATGGTCAGCAGAACTCTGTTTAACAGAAGGCATTCCTTCCATGGGACAAAATCTCCTTTCTTTCACATTATCTCAAGAACCTCTGCAACAGACGCACCATTACTGCAGTGGAATTTCTGAGACTCCTACATTACATGCTTTCTTGCATCCTGACTATGCCATTGGCAAAACTGCAAGATCCAATGGCTCCTCAGTAACTGTTGGTCACAGCACCAGTAGTGCCTAGAGACAAACATACACCTCCTACCGTTCTTAAAGAAAGAGATCCAGTGGTGGGAAGACAGTGTCAAAAACAATCCAGGAGCTCCCTTCAGACTCCAGAACACTGTACAGACCATGACTACAGACAGCTCTGACATAGCCTGTGGAGCTCACTTAGGTTAATTCAGGGTTCAGAGGACCTGGGACAGACTGTAGGCAAAACAGCACATCACTGTAAAAGAGATTATAGTGATTATAGCAACAAAAGCTTTTCAAGAAAAATTGGCTGTTGCAGCTATAAAAATTCTCACAGATAACACCATAGTCGTGTTGTGCATAAACAACTGGGGAATGGGAGATACACTCTTGCTTTATATACAGGCAAGCTAGGAAACTTTAGCTCACGGCGCAGCCAGTAGGGATCACATCCATAGCTTAAACACTCCAGGGCAGGACAGTCTGATAGCAGACATACTCAGCAGAACCCTCCTAGTCCCTGGAGAATAGATGTTAAAAAGGGAAGTTTTTCTGGTTCAGGCACACAAGTGGAGTTTGCCAGGAATAGACCTTGTTTGCTTCTTCTGAAAACAGGCACCTCTGCTAATTCTGCTCAAGGACCCTTCTGAGAGGGATGTGGAGAGTGGACACATTTTCCTTCAAATGGATAGACCTCTTTCTTATTGCTTTTCCTCTGATGCCTCTCATCCCCAAGTTTTACAGAAGGTGGGGTCAGACTGGCCAGAAAAAAATGATTCTAATAGCCCTCTACTGGCCCAGACAGCACTGTTTTTCCCTCCTCCTGGAAATCAGTAAGAGGAAAACTAAGACCATTACCACCCCTCATGGACTTGCTAATGCAGAAGAAGGCATCTGTCATTCATCCCAACCTGAAAACCCTCAAAATTAACAGCTTGGATGATTGTCTTCTAATGCCGTCCAGACAGTGCTTTTTCCAGGATGTTCTGTGTATCATGAACAAGCACTGTCCTACTCTAGCATTAAAGTCTCTACTTCTGCCATCTCTATAGTCCTGCCAATGTCCCTGCCTGTGTATGCCCACCTCTATATGAAACAGTTCCAGAAGGAGGTGCTGCAATTTCAGACCTCCCAGAAGGGAACCAGTTCCATCCTGGGATTTGAAGTGTGTGTACTTTGCCTCTCTTTGAACATATAGCTTCAGTCTCTGTTGAACTGCTCTGATGAAAAAATGCAGTGCTGCTCGCGCTAATTTCAGTAAGGTGCATTTCCGTATTACAAGCCCTTGATGTGCAATGAGTCATTCTTGACTTTTCATAAGACTCTGTTATCCTGAGAACCAAACTCTCCTTGCCCAAGGTGCTATCGGAGATTTCTTTGAATCAGGCCAGCCACCATCTTGTGTTCTTCCCAAACAAATGGGACATACACAGACAACTAAGATTTTACCTCCACAGAACACATTTTCTTGGCAGATCTAACCAGCTTTTAGTAGCCTTTGTTGATTGAAAGTGATGAAAACCAGGAGGCAAACAAGCCATCTGTAAATGGATTGTTCATTGCATCCTTCTGTTACTCTCACAGGTTCATAGGTGAATACTAGGCTAACTGCCTTGATGGGACATTTTAATCCTGGCCAATGTACCTTGTGCTGTGAGGAAAAGATCTTAACCATTTACACCAGACTTATCTTAATAATATTTCTGTAGGTGAATATTAGGCTACCTACCATGAGGGGCCATTTTAAGCCTAGCCAATAACCTGAGGTCAGAATCAAATCCTGCACATTGTTTCTGTGAGATGAAGACCTTAACCATTATGCCAAATCCACCCCACAGCATGGCAAGCAGTTCTTGGTCATTGTTAGAGCCCACTCTACTAGGGCAAAAGCTGTGAACCACTGCTTTCTTAAAAGGTGCTCCTACTTGGACCATGTTAGAAGCAGTCACCAGGTTCTCTGTACACACATTCACCAAGCAATGCAACCTTTGGGGTGTGTCCTGGGCTAGGCAGGGTTTACTTCTGCCATTCTGCATAGCCTGTTGTCCCAGGACAGAGGTTCCTTTCAACTTCCCCTCCAAAGACGCTTCGGGAATCTTCCCATCACTTAGTACTGCAATATTGACTACAAAGAACATAGTGCAGATGTGTCGATAACTTACTGTAATTCTAGGTGTTTGAGTAGATCGATATTGCAGTGCCCTTTCCTTCCTTGAATCATTTTCTCAACCATTGGGTTGGGGTGGGCCCCCTGTTCTCTTCATCCTTACTCTCATTCCTCCCCTATTTCCATATCTAGAACTGGTGCAGAGCACAACCTTTCCAGTGAACCCTAATGATGCCAAGTCCCATTGAACCATAGGGACATGCACAAGAAAGACCTTGAGATGGTGCCGATCGACATACCTGTTATACATCAACGTCCTGACATCGGTCGGCTACGGACAGATGTTGGCTTGGGGGGATAGTGAAAGACTCTGGCATTCAGGCTGGCCACAGGCTTCTGCAAGGCAGTAAGTCCCAAGTGTGAGTATTGCAATACTGATTTACTCAAACATCTACAACTGTGACATATTATCTACACAACTGTACTACTTTGGTAATGTACCCAAAACAGATCAGAATATGGACATGTACTGGGTATGAAGGCTGCCAACCCAGCTAGCTAGAATTTTTTGAATAAGTGTTTGTCATTTGTGAATAGCTAATATGATGTTCATCGTGCATACAGCTGCAGTCATAACAGATGGGTTCTCCTGCCGTCAGGCGGGTCCTCGGTCGGCCGAATTCCAAAGTCTAGGTCTGGCGTCGGTTGTCGTCGCTTCTTCCCTGACGTCAGTGCGACAGGGGTATAAAGGAACCAGCCGACGCCATTTTCTTCAGTCTTATTTGCCGTGCGGTGCCCGAAGCAGAAGCAGTTCGTAAGTGCCGGTCGGCCAGCTCCTGAGATTACGAAAATTTGGAAACCGAAGTCTTCTTAAAAGCTAAGTACCCCATTGGGGAAACTTTTCTTGCCTCAGACCGATGTCAGACAAAGTTAATAATTGTATTTCTTGTGGGAAGCAAATACCGCATAAGGATTTCCATTCCCTCTGTATACCTTGTTTAGGCCCAGACCACGACGTCTCGGTCTGTCGCTTTTGTGCTACATTCAACAAACGCACTATTAAGCGTCGGGCGGAGTTCGCCCAGCATTATTTTGGGAAAGCATTTAACTATATTATGTCGTCGGATACTCCGACTCCGGTTTTGTCTAAAAAACACAAAGATAAGGACCGACACACGAGGTCCACGGCCTCTACCGACACCACGCCAAAGCCGACTACACGTGGTCCGGTTCTCAGCGAGGCGCATACGCAGCCCTTGACTACCGACGACACTTCTTTGACGGTGTCTCCCGTGCCCGAGGTCGCAGGCTCCTCGGCCCACACCCCGACTACAGATACCGAAACCACTCTTGGCGTTGAAACTCAGAATGTGGACAGGTCCATCTCCACTCAAGGTGTCTTCAGACCTTCCTCTTCTTTCTCCATCAAGGCTTTCACTAAGTCTAAAGCAACCATGCACTCTAAGAGACCAGCTACACAGGGCCCATCTCCAGGCCCCATGCCTAAGAAACAGATGCTTAAAATGGCTGAGGATTTAATTACTCTTATCAGAGGTTCTCAGCCCCCACCGGACAAAAGGCCCAGAGTGGAGGAAGATTCCCCCTCCTCTGATCAGGGCTCCATTATTTCAGAGCACTCTGATCAGGAACATTCTTACTCCCCTTTTGAAGACTCTGATGCGGAGGAGTCCATCCCTTCTGTATCCCCCCCTGAGGATTACTCATTTGGGAAACTTTGCATACCTTAAGGGAACACTTCCACTGGGAAGGCCAAGATTATTCAGATTCCAAGAAAAGGCTTAGGGAATTTCTCTTGCTACCTCAGCACAGGCCTCTGGCTATACCTCCTGTCTTGGACATCCTAGATGATGTTTACTCGGAGGCCTGCCTTAACCCAGACTCTCTACCTCCAGCTCCATTTAAGCCTGACAGGTACTACAGGGTTCCTGACTCACACCAATTTCTATACAAAAGCCATGCTGCTGACCCAGAAACCATCTCACAGGGCCCCAAGGGAGTTAAGGCCTCCATTGCTAAAAATCCATTACCTTCCGAGAGAGATTCCAGATCCTTAGAAAGGTGGGGAAAAAAGGTATATACCTCTGCTACCTTAACCATGAGGGCCTTAAACTGTCAGTTTCATATGCTAAAATACCAACAGTTTTTGTTATCACAATTGAAAAGTAAAATGTCACAACCTGAACAACCAGACTTGAAGGAGTTGCAGGATTTGATGCATAGTGCAGAACAAGTGGGTAAGCATACCTTACAATGTGGTTTTGATGCTCTAGAGGCCTCATGTAGAGCTGCTGTTACAGGATCAGTCATACGTAGGCATGCCTGGCTCAAGGAACAAGCCTTGCCTGATCATGTCAAAGCTAAATTACTAGACGCCCTTCTTCAAAAGGATGTACTATTTGGTGCTAATGCTGAGGAGGTATTAAGGAAAATGGAGGAAAAGGCTAAATCAATGCAAACTGTGAAAGATTTTCTACAGGTACAACCCCCACGTTTTAGTAGAAATTGGCCTTCCAAAAACTGGTCCTTTCCTGCCACGGACAGATCCCAAAGAGGCAGATACAGGCGCCCGAGGGGCAGAGGACAATCCCAAGGATCGTTTAGAGGCAGACAATGGCAAGCTCCTACACAAAGAGGTGGTGAGGATAACTCGCAATCTTTCAGAAAGCAAACCCAATGACTTTCCCCTTTGCATGCCAACCAAGTCTCAAATGGCAGCCCCCTTAGGAGGAAAGCTGGCATTATTTTCAAAAAATTGGCATATTGTCACAAAGGACAAATGGATCCTGGACATTATAAACAGAGGCTACAAATTCCATTTTCACACCCTTCCAAAAATGAGAGGCATGTCAAACCTGCCACACAATCAAAGGGCAGAGGCACAAAAGCAAATTACAGATCTCATAAACATGAAAGCTATTCAGGAGGTACCTACGCACGAACAAGGTCAAGGTTTTTATTCCAGGCTATTTCTGGTACCAAGGAAGGGAAAAGATTGGAGACCTATTTTGGACTTAAACATCCTAAACACATTTCTACTCGTACCAAAATTCAAGATGCCCACTCTACAGCAACTTCTTTCCATGCTGGGCAAGGAGTCTTGGCTGGTAACATTGGACCTCATGGAGGCATACCTGCATGTCCCAATCAGACAAAATTGCAGAAGGTACCTCAGATTTCTTGCAGGTTCAACTCATTATCAATTCTCTGCATTGCCCTTTGGCTTGTCTACTGCGCCCAGAGTATTCACGAAATGCCTGGCATCAGTAATTGCCTACTGCAGACTTCAAGGGATACAAATATACCCCTATTTGGACGACTGCCTGATCCAAGCAGACAGCAAGCACATTCTTCTGAAACATCTGGCTTATGTAATAATGTTGTTGAACTCTCTGGGATACACAGTCAACAAAAAGAAATCAAGGCTAATACCCTCTCGGAAGATAATTTTCCTGGGTGCCAATTTGGACACAAACACCCAGATGGCCTACCTCACGCCAGAGAAGCAGTGGCAACTAATTCAATACTTCAGAACCCTAGCAAATTGCACCAGGCTGACTGCAAGGAAAATCCTGCAGGCTCTGGGATTCATGGCATCTAGCATCTTACTAATCCCATGTGCAAAGCTGCATATGAGGAAACTACAATGGTACCTGAAAAACATATGGTCTCAACACAGCCACAGTTTGGAAACAATAATACCACTAATTCCATGTCTGCAAAAGGAATTTCTGTGGTGGGCTCAAGCATGTCAAACAAACACAGGTCTTCCATTCAGCAAGCCTCAAGCAAATCAAGTCATCACAACCGACGCCTCGGACTACGCCTGGGGGGCGCACATGACAGATCGGTGCATTCAGGGCAAATGGTCACAAAAAGAAAAGCACCTTCACATCAATCAAAAGGAAATGCTAGCAGTAATAAATGCTATTATAGCTTTCAAGGACCTTCTACAACCAGGTCAGCTATTGATAAGAACGGACAACACCACAGTTATGTGGTACATAAACAAACAGGGAGGGACACATTCTTACCCCCTATGCAGACTGGCCATGTCACTTTGGAACATGGCCATGGACTTACAAATGGAACTACAAGCACAGTACTTGCCAGGCAAGGAAAACACGCTGGCAGGCAACCTAAGCAGGAATATGACAGATCCACACGAATGGAAATTGCATCCAAAAGTTTTTACAGAAATAATCCAAGAATGGGGAAGGCCAGACATAGATCTCTTTGCCTCCCACAAAAATCATCAATTGACAAAATTCTGCTCAAGGATTTTCCATCCAAAGGCCTGGATAGTGGACGCTCTCTCTTTCAGTTGGACATCAATGACAGTTTATGCCTTCCCACCTCTTCCTCTGCTGCCCAAAGTTCTATTGAAAACCAAAGCAGACAGACCAAAGATGATTCTCATTGCTCCGGACTGGCCAAGGCAACACTGGTACCCACTCCTGAGGAGCCTGATGCATTCCCCACCATGGACCCTGCCTCTAATGCCTCTTCTTCTGACTCAGCACAGCTTCAAAACTCTTCACAGCCAGCTAAAAACACTCAATGTAGCCGCATGGAAGATTCCTTAGCATCACAACAGGCCCTACTCTCCAAGGAGGTGCAGGATGTCATTTTGGAGGCCAGAAGGCCATCAACTAGAAAAGCTTACTCTGCAAAATGGAAACTGTTTTGTGTCTGGAATGAGAAAAAGGGCCAGGATCCTGGAAAACTGAATTTACCTCAAATACTACAATATTTGGCTGAGCTGCTAAGCAGTGGACTTTCATTCTCCTCCATCAAAATCCATGCCTCAGCCATTTCTGCAGAATACAACACTGATCCACCTTTATTCTCTCACCCTCTCTTAAGACAGTTCCTCAGAGGGGCTAAGAATTTAAGACCTCCAAGGAAACAACCAATACCTGCTTGGGATCTTAATTTCATTCTGGAAAAACTGACCTTGCCTCCCTTTGAGCCAGCTGCCTCATCAGATTTGCAATATTTGTCCTGGAAAACAGCTTTCCTTCTGGCTATCGCCTCAGCTCGTAGAGTTTCAGAACTACAGGCTCTCATGGCTGTCCAGCCTTTTATCATATTCCATCAGGACAGAGTTTCCTTACGAACCAACCCATCCTTTATGCCTAAAGTGGTATCCAGGGTAGCTTTAAATCAGGCCATACATTTACCTGCTTTTTATCCTAATCCTCAAAACAAAGGGGAGAGATTACTACATTCCTTGGACATCCACAGACAACTGCATTATTATTTGGACAGAACAAAGCCTTTCAGAAAATCAGAACAGCTCTTTGTGTCCTATGCGGTAGGAGCTCAAAGAAAGCCAATTTCCAAACAGACAATCTCAAAATGGATAGCACACTGCATACGCTTTTGCTATTCCTTTCATGGCAAAACTGTACCTACAGGCATTAGAACTCATTCCACCAGGGCCACAGCCACCTCTGCAGCCTTCCTCAGAGGAGTTCCTACCAAGGATATTTTGGAAGCAGCCACTTGGAGTTCTGTGCATACCTTCTCCAAGCACTACAACCTACCATTATACTCCAAATCTAGAGCAGGCTTTGCCACTGCAGTCTTGCAGGGCATTTTGGCTCCTAGTTCCACCTAGTGCCTACCACCCCTTTCTTAGCTTTGGGATTCTACCCATCTGTTATGACTGCAGCTGTATGCACGATGAACATAGTACAGTTTTGTACCTACCATAAATGTAGATGTTAGAGTGCTAATACAGCTGCAGTCCAGGTTTCCCTCCCTCCTTCCCGTCTTGGGACAGGCCTATAGGCTAACACATCCTCATACAACCTTATTGGGGTATTCATTTATGATGTATTTGCTTGCGACTACTGTATTTTGATTATATTGCACTGCATTATTACACACATTTATGTATTGCCTTCCTTCTGGGGGCACCTGACATCTGGGGCAAGAAAAACTGAAGAAAATGGCGTCGGCTGGTTCCTTTATACCCCTGTCGCACTGACGTCAGGGAAGAAGCGATGACAACCGACGCCGGACCTAGACTTTGGAATTCGGCCGACCGAGGACCCGCCTGACGGCAGGAGAACCCATCTGTTATGACTGCAGCTGTATTAGCACTCGAACGTCTACATTTATGGTAGGTACAAAACTGTACTTTTTCTATCATTGTCCTACAAAAGTAAGAAAACTGTATGTTATGTGGTGAGCTTCAAGAATGTAACCACAGTGTACCCTACTGGAAACGAACAGAGTTAACTTGCAAAACTCTAAGAAAATAAGTTGGCAAGTAAAGATTTTTAAGATTGTGTTTACCACAGCTAGAAGACATAATGTCTCCAGCTAGAAATTCTGTTGTCTGTAAACAAAAATTATTGCAGGTTTCAAAGGTAAAAGTGTGTGACTGTTTTACGACTTCCAGTTCCAGGCAAGTTTCTAAGAGAGGAGTGTCAGATGTTCTTCGTGTGTCACTGTTGCAGTCATTACATTATGGTAATCTGCTGGCAGGTTGCCCTCAGTCGGCCTGAATAACAAAGTCTTGGGTCCTGCGTCGGTTGCTGTCTCCTCTTCTATGATGTCAGGTCGTCAGGGGTATAAAACATGCAGCCGACACCATTTTAATCAGTCTTTCTTGCCGCGCGGTGCCCGAAGCAGAAGCAGTTCGCAAGTGCTGGTTGGCCGACTCCTGAAATTTTCATTTTCGAGTTTCAGAACCGAAGTCTTCAAACTAAAGCTAAGTACCCCGTTGGGGAAACTTTTTCTTACTCCTTACCAATGTCAGTAAAAGTTAATAATTGCATTACTTGTGGGAAGCAAATAACTCGTAAGGATTTTCATTTGTACTGTATTCCTTGCCTAGGCCCTGATCACAACGTGCCTTGCTGTCGGTTTTGTGCTAAATTTAACCAACGCACTATTAAGCGTCTGTATATTTTTGCTTCTAAATATTTTGGTTCAAGATTTAACTACCCTGAAATGTCGTCGGTTAGCAATCCGACTACCGGAATTCACAAAAAACACAATGAAAAAGACAGTGACAGAATGTCAAGGTCCAAAACCCATGACGAAGCTTCTCCTATGCCAGTCGCCAGTTCGCCGGTGCTCAGTGAGGCGCTTTCGCAGCCCCTGATATCCGCTACTTTTGAGTCGCAGGAGAGTCCCATTCGGAGTCTGGTATGCCGCGAGATTTGCAAAGTATTGAACCCACGGATGTCTCTTCCTTAGATGGGTCTGGAGCCGCTGAGCAGGCACTGGCTTCTGAGGATGTTTTCAGGCCTCAACATTTTTATATTAAACTGACGCAATCAACAAAAACAAGGTCAAAAACAACTTCTGTGTCTAAAATAAACGACGGATGAGCCACATGCTCAGGCCGCTATGGCTAAACACAAATGATCAAAATGGCTGAGGATTTAATTACCTTGATCAGGGGTTCCCAACCCCCCCCCCCCCCCCCACTAAGAGGCCTAGGCAAGGCACTGATTATGAATCTTCAGATCAGGTTTCCATTTTCTTCTGATTCCTCCTCTGATCAGGAATTTTCTATTCCACCGTATGAGGATTCTGATGCAGAGGAATCCATCCCATCTGCATCTCCTCCTGAGGATTACTCTTTTGGACAGACCTTGCATACTTTAAGGGAACATTTTCACTGGGAGAGTCAGGATTTCTCTGAATCAGAAAAGAGGCTTAGGGATTTCCTTCTTCTTCAGCATAGACCTTTGGCAATACCTCCTGTATTAGACATTGTTGATGATGTGTTCTCGGAATCAAGCATGGCTTCTGATTCCCTGCCTCCGGCTCCTAGTAAGCTAGACAGATATTACAGGGTTCCTGACTCCCACAAATTTCTTTTCAAAAATCCTGCTACTGATCCTGAGACTATTTCTCAGGGTCCCAAGGGTGTCAAGGCTTCTACAGCCAAAAATCCTACCCCTTCTGATTGAGATTCCAGGGCGCTGGATAGATGGGGTAAGAAGGTTTATACGTCTGCAACCTTGGCAATCAGGGCTTTAAACTGCCAATTTCATATGCTTAAATATCAACAGCATGTTATGGGCTTACTGAAACAGAAAATGATGTTGATTTCTGATTGTGTGGAAAATAGTTACAGGATTTATTGCATTCAGCAGAACAGGTTGGAAAGCATTCTTTGCAATGTGGTTTTGATTCCTTGGAGGCCTCTTGCAGGACCGACGTAACTGGATCTGTAATAAGAAGACATGCCTTGATCAAGGAGCAAAATCTGCCTGATCATGTTAAAGCTAAATTGTTGGATGCCCCTTTACAGCATGATAGTCTGTTTGGTAATAAGGCAGAAGAGGTTTTAAAGAAAATGGAAGACAAAGCTAAATCTATGCAAACTGTAAAAGATTTCTTGCAAGTGCAGCGACCCAGGTTCAGTAGGCACTGGCCTACTAAGAATTGGTCCTTTCCTTTTTTCTACTGAGCCACTTAGGGCAAACCTAGGCACTCAAACGGCTCCAGATATCAATCACAGGGATCTTACAGGTCAAAGCAATGGGGTGCCTCCACCTCCAAATCTGGAGGTAACAAAGCACAACCCTACAGTAAGCAGTCTCAATGACTTTCCTCTACCATCTCCATGCACTTATCTTTTGGCAGCCCCCTTGGGGGGAAAACTAGCACTTCATGCTCAAAATTGGCAGTTAATTACCCAGGACAAGTGGGTATTTAAACATAGTATCCCAGGGGTACAGATTTCATTTCCATAATTTGCCAATTCCAAACGGATGGCCAGGTCTGCCACAAAACCAGTGGGAAGAGGCCCAGGAACAAGTCATGTCCCTCATGGATATGGGGGGCTGTTCAGCCGGTACCAGAAAAGGAAAAAGGACAAGGATTTTATTCAAGACTTTTCCTGGTACCCATAAAAGACAACTCATGGCGTCCAATACTGGACTTATCGATTCTGAACACATTCCTGGACGTTCCAAAATTCAAAATGCTGACTTTACAACAGCTACTGCCTATGCTAGACAAGAATGCCTAGTTAGTAACTCTAGACTTAAAAGAGGCATACCTGCATATCCCAATAAGGGAATCTTGCAGAAGATACCTCCGCTTCAAAGCGGGTTTTTTGCATTACCAATTCTCTGCACTGTCCTTTGGCTTATCTACTGTGCCCAGGGTCTTTACAAAGTGTCTGGCACCAGTAATTGCATTCTGCAGACAAAGAAGCATTCAGATTTATCCTTATCTGGACGATTTTCTCATTCAGGCAGAGGACAAGAACACTCTTCTTCATCTGGCATTTGTAAAAAGGCTTCTAGCATGCGTAAGGTACACCATAACTGAAAAGAAATCACAACTGGTACCCTGTCAAATAATTACATTCCTGGATGCAAGCTTGAATACAACTGCCCAGATGGCTTACCTCACACCAGACAAAAATATGCAGTTGACAACATACTTCAAACAAATGGCAACAAAAACCCAGTTATCTGCAAGACAAATTCTGCAGGCTTTGGGGTTCATGGCATCTTGCATTGTACTAATTCCATATGCGAGACTGCATATGAGGAAACTTCAATGGTACCTAAAAAGTTTGAGTCAGCATGGTCACAGCCTGGAAACAATGATTCCTCTCATTCCCTGCCTACAACAGGAGTTTCTTTGGCGGGCAGAGACATGTCACCAAAACAAGGGACTGTCATTCACTCTACCCCCTGCCACCCAAACCCTAACTACAGACTCATCAAACTATGCTTGGGGGGGCCTACCTGGCAGGGAGATACATTCAGGGCAAATGGAGCCCAAACCAAATGCATCTACGTATCAACCAGAAAGAAATGCTAGCTGTTCAGAATGCTCTGACAGCCTTCAAGGACTTACTTCATCCAGGACTTACTTCATCCAGGACAACTACTGATAAAGACAGACAACACCACAGTTATGTGGTACATAGACAGGGGGGGGTACCCATTCCTACTCCCTTTGCAGACTAGCCATGGCCTTGTGGAACACGGTCTTGACTTACCAAATACACCTTCAAGCTCAATTCCTGCCAGGAAAACAAAATACTCTGGCAGACGACTTAAGCAGAAATCTTATGGACCCGCACGAATGGAAACTGGATCCACAAATCTTCAGCATGTTAACACAGAAATGGGGAAGCCCAGACATAGATCTATTTGTCTCCCCCCAAAACTATCAGTTGGACATATTCTGCACAAGAACTCATCACAAAAAAGCATGGAAAGTGGATGCTCTATCCTTCAGCTGGAAAAATCTATCAATCTATGCCTTTTCCCCCTCTGCGTGTACTCTCCAAGGTCTTACTAAAAGACAGGAAAAAACAAAAATGATTCTAATTGCTCCGGATTGGCCTTGCCAACACTGGTACCCGCTTCTAAGGAATATATTACACCTTCCTCTGTGGTACTTGCCTCAAACACCTCATCTATCGTCCCAGCAGAACTATCAAATTCTGCACACTCAGCTCCAAACTCTGAATCTTGCAGCATGGCTAATCAACTAATTATTCAAACCACATCTGTCAGTAAATCTGTGTTGGATGTCATTTTGGAAGCCAGAAGGCCTAGTACTAGAAAATCTTATGCTGATAAATGGAAGAGATTCTGTGCTTGGAACCAAGCACAAGGAATGGACACAGCAAAGCCTAGTATTCCTCAGATTTTACAATACTTAACTGAGATGCTTGACAAGGGCCTATCTTTTTCTTCAATAAAAATCCATGCCTCTGCCATCTCGGCTCATTACAACACAGAGCCTCCCCTGTTTTCTCATCCACTGCTACAACAGTATCTCAGAGGGGCCAAAAATGTAAGGCCTCCCAGGAGAGTGCCAGCTCCTTCATGGGACCTCAATTTTGTGCTGGAAAAACTCACCTTGCCTTTTTTGAACCGGCAGCTACTGCAGATATAAAATTTCTTTCCTGGAAGACAGCTTTTCTTTTGGCAGTCACTTCAGCTAGAAGGGTTTCAGAACTACAGGCTCTTATGGCAGTGGAGCCTTTCATTATTTTTTACCCGGACAGGGTGGCCCTCAGGACCAATCCTTTTATGCCTAAGGTGGTATCCAGTGTGGCTCTTAATCAGACCATTCACCTGCCAACTTTTTTCCCAAATCTGTAGAACAAGGGTGAGCGGATTCTGCATTCATTGGATGCACACAGACAACTAAGATTCTACATAAACAGGACAAAATCTCTAAGAAAGTCTGAGCAACTACTGGTAGCATTTGCTGCGGGATCAGAGGAGAAGGCTATAATCAAAGCAGACTATTTTTAAATGGATAAGCCATTGCATTCGTTTCTGCCACTTGCACCATGGTAAACCTGTGCCCAAGGGGATCCGATCCCATTCCACCAGGGCTTCCTCTACTTCAGCAGCTTTTCTCAGAGGGGTCCCTACCAGAGACATTCTAGAAACTGCTACTTGGAGCTCTGTTCACACATTCACAAAGCATGATCATTTACCTCTCTTCTCTAAATCCAGGGCAGGCTTTGCCACTGCAGTCCTGCAGGGCCTTATAGCTGCTCCTAAGGCTGTTTAGTTCCATCCTCCCATTCATAGCTTTGGGATTCTATCCAAATGTAATGACTGCAACAGTGAAGCACGAAGAACATAGAGTTGTGTACACTTACCATAAATGTAGATGTTCGAGTGTATTCACTGTTGCAGTCCAGGTTACCCACCCGCCAGCCCCCTTTCTATACCTTTTCTTTCCTTCACTATACTCAAAAGCCTTTGTGGTGTATTTGCTTTTAGTTGAAGGTAAATTTTATGTTCCTAAGGTGCATTTGTATATTCACGGTTTATATATATATATTTTTGCTCCCCATTTTGGGGGATACCTGACATCTGGGGCAAGAAAAACTGATTAAAATGGCATCGGCTGCATGTTTTATACCCCTGACGACCTGATGTCATGGAAGAGGAGACGGCAACCGACGCAGGACCCAAGACTTTGTTATTCAGGCCGACTGAGGGCAACTTGCCAGCAGATTACCCTAATGTAATGTAATGACTGCAACAGTGAATACACTCTAACATCTACATTTATGGTAAATGCACACAACTGTACTCTTCTATGAGATAAGTATTTTTGACACAGAGATGCTAACTTTTAAGGATCTGTTTAGCCTGGGAACTAGAGGCAGGTGTCAAATAGTGATGTCATCTAGCTAAGTCAACAGTAATGTGTATTATTAATTTAAGGACCATCTCATACAGAAAGACAGGGAATTTTGTATTTGTCTCTGTACCTAGAAACAGCCTTGCTAATAGCAAGTACTAGATTACAGTATCTCTCTTAGAGATAGATAGGAATATATAGTAAGATTAGTCTAGATGTTTTCTGTGTTTGTGAGACTGTCCTGCAATGTTTTAAAGTATTTCCTGTGATTCTGAACTCTGTTGTCACTGTATTGAGTTATTGAGTGTTGTTTTTGCTTTATTATTTATTATTAAATATATTTAAACCTTTTAATGGTGGCTGATTTGTTTAGAGATATTTAAGCCCTTAGGGTACTTGCATATGTTTTTGGGGACACTGTACAGGCCACTCTTGAATAGCCTTAAACGTCTGGTCACACTTCCCATTTGGTTAACAGTATCATTACACAGTAGAATTGGTCACCTTTTGGGAAGGGCCTTATAGTAGCTGATAAGTAAGAGCTGTTTGGTGGCAGTGATTTCTACCGTATAGTCTGGGCAGAAGGGGGCATAGCTAGTAAACCTGTGCCAGCCTTCCCCAGTAGTGTATGTGTGTTTGTATATAAATCAAATCTCAGTGTGTGTGTGTGTGTGTGTGTGTGTGTGTGTTAGCCATTTAGGCAGGGACACAAAGCACTGGTTGGACAGAGAGGATGCTGGAGGTTTTGGCTTGACCACTCGGCTGAGATCTTAACCCTATATCTGTGCCAGTGGAGGAGTCTTATTGGGGATTTGTTAAGAGAGAGAGAAACCAGCCCCAGACTGACTGTGTGCTCTTAAGGGAAATTGTACTCTTCATCCTGCCAATGTGCATGTTCCTCACTGGTGTTAGTGGTGAGAATCGAGGCTCCTTGATTACTGGGCCAGTGCAGTGGTGTCACACTGGGGTTCTCTACTAGTAGAGAGGAAGCGCTGAAGGTATTTCTAGAAAACTCATCAGGATGAGAAGGTTTGTGAGAAGCAAAACAATTTGAAATCAAAGCAGAGAAACCTAGAGGAAGGAATAAATGGAGATTATCAGTGAGTTTCATTTGAATCAAAGATATAGTAAAAATGGGAATGGGACTGTCCCCGCTGTTCAGAAATCAAGAAATAAAAGACAGTCTAAGATTAATACAGGAGGCAAAAGACAGCAGTGACAATCTACATGTATTGTGTCTGGAAGACCTTTGGGCAGCAGCGACTGTGTGTTTCAGATACATGTATTGTGAGCTGCATTGGTGAGTAAAGAAGTAGCTTATGCCTGTGAATGGGACTAGGTAATTATAAAGACACAGGCATACAACACAAATTGAAATGTTTTTTAGCTCACTGCTAGAGCACTGACAGTGTTTGAGTGCAGGAGTGAGAGTAGTCTTGAAATGAGGTGGTTAAAAGAAGAGATTCTTTTTCCTTGGTGTTTTAACCTGGAAATTCAGTCGTACTTTGTAAGGGGCTGTGGATACAAGATAGATACAAGATAGTAGTTATGATGGGTGATAGTGTTTGAACAGAAAGAGACTACAGGATAGCAAAGTATTTTTAATGCATCGTCCATTAGATGGACTTTATTTGACAAGAGGAGTGTAGCTGAGGGAATGAGTAATGTACTTTTGATAAAGCAAAGGACCTGCAAAAGAGTTTTATATCCAAAAACTGAAACAGTAACTTAGTAGTACAATCTTGGGGAATTTAACTGTGTGAAAAAAATAGTGGTATGGGGAGATAGCTAATGAACATGATTTTTTTTTTTTTTTTTTGTGGGGGATTGTTCCTGATTATTTATTTATTTATATGCCTTCTCAGAAAGTTGTAGTGCAGATGCAAGCTGTCAGTCTTATGACTTGGAAAATTTTGTGGGGGGAAAAGGATACTTCTTTTAAGTGGAATGCAGAGTCCCCTTTTTCCTTTGTTCCTTCTAAGTGTAAGGAGTATGTAAAGGAAGGGGGGTGGGAGTGTTGCCCTGTGTTTATCAGTATGTCTTATTATGAAGAGGGCATTAACCATGAATGTTTTGTGACTCTGGGTGAATGCTCTTCATGAGGAAATAAGTGTCTGGTATATTGCTGTCTGTGGGGATGTCCTTCATTAGACTAAGTGTTAACAGGTATTGTTTTGTATATTTCTTTAGAGACAACCTTGGGGATTTGATTTTGCTGAGAAAGTGTGAAGGTTGTATGATCAAAGTGAAATGTGGGTGGGTGGGAGTTATTGCTGTCCAAAAGCAAAATATGCCGCTGCAGCAGTATTGGCAGATATATGGAACAAGAGGTTGACATCAAAGCGGTCAGTGGGTCTCTGACTTCGGAAGAGAATATTTATAGTTTGTATATAGTTAATAATATTAGTGTCTGTGTGGGGAGGGTTCTGTATGTGTTTTTTTTTTTTTTTTTTTTGCAATAGGTCTTCTACAACATGTGCAGCATGTGAAAGTTCAGTAAAGATGCAAACTTGTGATGAGTGGGTTAGGGGGAAAAAGATGTGCTGAAAATGTTTTTTTACTTTTAATTGCGTCTGTCCATGAGAATTGTGAGTCCCTATTAGGGAACACTACTAAGCCATTGTATATAATCACGTTGTTTTTATAATTGTTTGCTAATTTCTGTGTAATATATGTACGTTTGTTTATGTGGAGCTTTTTTCAACAGGCCTCTGCTGAAAATGGACATTATCCAGTTGGACTATCCCGGTAAACAAATGTAAAATAAAATAAATAAATAAGCTCTTCGTAAGAGAACTAGGTTATGGGTAGTTTGAGAGGTGAGTATTCCCTTGCCAAGAGGAAGGAATTTGGAAAAATGTGTAACCCATAGCAATGCACATAATAAAGACAGTGAGAAATTTGTACTGGTGAAGTCATGAGAAGGTGAAGTTAAACTAGCCAGGCAAGATGAAATACAAACTGAATTACCAATCATTTAAAACAGAAAAGGGTTTTCATCTCTTTCAGGATGATGAATATTAATATGGTGGTTATGTAGGAGATGCATTTAGGGAGGTAGCAGTATTCTAAGTTGGCCAGCGCAAGCTTTAAGATTGGAGCAGCGCCTCCTCGTTTCCTAATGGAAGATGGAGGGGGTACTTGTACTGTGTAACAAGAGATGTAGATTTCAGATGCAAGAGCCATTGGTAGAGGATAAAGGGCATTTTGTTGTGGGTCACATGGATATGTGGTTATAGAAGACTTGACCATAGGGGCATTACAGATACCACCAAATAAAGCATAAGGTGTATCAGGAATTTGTTGGTGTAGATGATGACCTTTTAGGAAGGGATATGGGTACTTGAGAGAGAAACTAGACTATATTGACGAGGAGAAAAATGCAGATGGAGGTCTTCAGATGCAGATAAAGATAGAGGAGGAAGATTTAGCAAGACACTCAAGATTTTCATGTTTATTTGCTTTCCTGTTAGAGAAGGGATGGGTAGAGAAATTTATAATAGAGAGGCAGTTGCAGACGATGCATGAGATGACAGGAGGAGTCTGGGATAGTTGCAAGAGGAAGGTAAGATAAAGTTTAGTTGAACATGTTATGAAGCAGGGGAGGCAAGAAGGGAGATGGACAAGTTGCAGTACAAACACAGTCTAATCAAAGAGAAAGAAGACAGACTTTGTGAGCAGAAGTTTGAAACTACAGGGGTTAATAGATGAATTGAACTAGAGAGAGCAGGTGTACTGTTGTATTTCCCAGCAGGCTGTAAGAGTGCTAGCAGTTAGGCTGAGACAAAAGAAGGTTGAGAGGATGTTTAAGGAAAGGGATGGCATAGGGAGTTTGACACTGGTCAAAAAGGGTTAGAAAAATTCATGAGATAATATAATTGCTATTTATATTCTCAGGGGAAAGGCCAGGCAGCCAGAAACAGCACATAATCCATTTCCTGACCCTATGTTTCCTGAGATTTGTGGAGGAAGAAATGATTAGTTCAATGAAACCAGTCACTGTGTAGGAGTTGAAAAGTTAAATAGCTAAAATCCAGGTGGGTAAATTGCTTGGAGCAGATGGTATTCCATTTGCCTGTTAACCAAGTGAGGTTAGTATTACATTAGAGAGAGATGAGCCTTCAGATTCTTGGAAGGAGTTAACTGTTATATGAGAAGTGGGGAAGGACCAATGTTTTCTGTTCTCCTTCAGACCCATTTCTGTAGTTAGCTATGATTATAAGCCTTTTGTGTTTATAAAGGGAAGTTGGAAGTCAAGCACAATACCAACATTAGTCCATGGAGACCAGTGTGGTTCCTAGGAGGCCAGAGATCAGCAGCATTAGAACATTGATAATAATACAGGATCTTCAGCTGAAGTGGTTACCAGTTGTGATTCTTAGTCTAGGTACTAAAGTGCTAAAACCATATTTGATAGTCTGCTGGAATTGTTTGAGTTTTTAAAAGTGGGGGGTTCTGGATGATTTTGTGCATCTGATTCAGTCTGTTTATGGAGAGGGTGACTACGGTTTGTGTGAAAATTAAAGTAGCCCTCAAAGGACTTCTCACTGTTCACAGTAACTAGGTAAGGCTGCTTCTGTTTCCACTTCTTTTTTGCCATGTACCTAAAGACTGTAGAAGCAGCAGCAGTTAGAAATCATGGATTTAAGGTTATGGCTAGGGAAGTGCACAAAGAAAAATAGTGCTATTTATGAATGACATTTTCACTATATTGTCAAATTTCTGTTTTCACTGTATTATCAAATTTTCTCTTAGTCTTCTATTTTTTCTCTTCTTTCCCTCATATTATGGCGTATTAAATAAAGCTACTAGATTTTACTTTAACTTTTTCAGAATGTCAGTCTAGGCTTTAGTGAGTTGACACCAAAACTTAAACATTTCATCAAAAGTTGTACTTTATTCCCAGTTGTACTTATTTACTTAATAACAACATTGCATTTTTTTCTTTTATTAACAACATTGCATTTTTCTCTTTCAGTGAGAAGGTTAACAAAGGAATTGGCATTGAAAATATTCATTATCTAAATGATGGACTCTGGCACATGAAGACATACAAGTGAATGAACCACCATGTAGAACTACTTTACAGGACTTTGGACCACTTGTGGTTAGAACTAGCAGATACCACAGGAGCACACCAGTTATTTATCATGGTTGCTTCTTTTTTTACATCGTGAGACCGATGAGTAAAAATGTTTCAAATGTAGAGTAAATAAATTATTGCAATTTGATTAATTTGTTGCTGTAGCTACATATCACTTCTCCGTGTTTACAGTAAGACTACAATAAATTGTACTTACAGTGCATGTTATTTTACTTTGACTGTGGATTTATTTGCATTTTGAAATTTCAGAGATAAATATGGGAGGCTAGGACAAATGGTATAACTCTGAGAAAGAAGGCAAATGAGTTAAGACGTAGGCTTGGGTTTAAGAGACTGCCGGCTTTCAAAAAGTAGTACTTGATTTGCTAATCATCCAGCATTTATTAAAATACTTAAATGCTTTGCAGAAATAAAGTGTACATGTAAATACAATCAGATAAAACAAGTGGCAAATTGAAGCCCAGTTAATCAGTTATAAGTTTAGTGAGTGAGAAGCACAGCAGCTGTATTCAGCAAAATGGAACAACAGTGAATTTTATTCACCCAAAGTTGTTGCTTAATGTATTTTTAAGTCTGGCCTTGCATTACATTATAATATTGTTTTCTGTCCCAACCCCACTCCCAAAGAAACCTTTTCTAGAAAAACTGTCAACAGCTTTGCAAATGAACATTAAGATGGACGTTATGTTTTTTAATTGCTCAGTCTAAAATTGAATGTGTATTATTTGCTTTGTCATAACTATATTTGGATTCTTCCTGTCCTATACTAGTAAACATTTATTTTTTTATTTTGGGGAAATTGCAGCTAGGTATGTCATGAGTAATCAGTTTGTTCCATCCACTTTCGTAGTTTAGCAAAGCAACACCAGTAGAATCATGAAAGAACTATAATAAAACACTTTTTTTTTACTAAATGTGGAAAGAGCAGATAAACCTTTAGAGCAAGCACATGAATGTTTGAGTTTGTATTTGTAAAAAAAGTGCGTTGTGTGATATATCATTGAGGACCTTCCTTGATGGGTCCTATGATTAAGGTCGTCCTTTGTACCAGCCAGAATATTGCATCATTTTCCGAACACCCCTTCCAGAAGGGTGGCCACACAGTTGTGATACATGCCATTATGTCATTTGTCAACTGCTTGAGTATTCCACATCTTCCAGGTCTAACATGATCTTGTCCAGCTTCTTCAACATCATTAGTTGGACCACAGGTATTAGTCTGCTCAGCAGTGGAAACTTTCACAGGTTTGAACTCCCCTCTTTTACCTGTAATAACTGCACTACTCTTTAATTTTTCATATGTCTACTGCTGCTGTCGAGTTTGCACAGAGAAATGGTCAAAGCTATTGTTGTTATACTGTTATCCTTGCAAGGACTTTGACTACCTTTCACTATTTTGAATGTATGGAGCTGGTTTTGCAGTCATTTTTCAATCTGTATCATCTTACTAGTCAGATTTTGCATTTTTCCCTATTTTCTGATAAATTTATATTGAGAGTTTTCCTCCCTGTCAACTCATGGCCTGCCACTGCTGACTTGCAGCTTTCTCAGTTGTTGTGATGCAAGTATTTGTATATTGGGTGCTTTGATTGTTTGCTGTAGTTGTTGCAGTTTTTGGTGTTTTGTGTGTGTGTGGTGTGTGTGTAAGTGGGGGGGGGGGGGGTGCTCTTGCTTGCTTATTATGGCGGAACCAGAAAACCATAAATCCTGCGAACACAGAATTCTACTCCATGATGGACTTGTTCTGCATTATATGTTTAAGTGCTGAATGTTGAAACCAGTAGTGCTGTACGTAAGATGTGCGGATATGTGTTGGCCAATAGAGGAAAGCTATATTAAAAAAGTTGTTACCAGGAGGTAGTTCTTCCCCTGGTTAGTATCCTAGGAAGAAGGAACTTCGAGGCAGGTTGGAGTTCTCAAAACTGAAATGAGTTATAAAGGAAGGGAGGAGCCTGATAAATCTCAGTTCTTAAGGTAATCATCTCTCATTTCCTACCAAAAAAGATGTAGAGTTCTGATGAGACTGGTATGCATTCCAGATCTGGAGATTTGTTAGACCTTTGTCTACTTGTAGTACTTAAGACTAGTAGGACTCTGGCAGCTTGGCTCCTAAACATTTCCTAGGCTACCAGATGCCACCTCTTTGCTTATAATTCTGTACACAAAAGGACTCTTTTTCCAGATCTCTTTTGCCACACACATTTACCTGTTCTCTCTGGTACTATTTAATCTTTTTTAAGGGTTTGTAAAAGGTCTTGATGGAATTCTATCAGTCAGTTTCAGCTCCTGGTTGCGTACGACCTGTTAACATTTTATTTCAAGATTAGTGATGATATGCTATATTGATAATTCACATTCTTTTTCTGCCATTTTCTCTGTTTGGGACTTTATTGCATTTGTCCTCTGACATACTTTATTTGTATAAGTTGCATCTACTGTTTCAGGGTTACTTTGCAATCTTTAAAGTGATTTATTACAGTTTGTGTTCTGCTTTTGTTTTGTTACTTATAATAGAACCAACTTTTAAGTTGTCTTTGGAATTATTGCAAAATTGTCAAGACAGATCTTTTAGCATTATGAAACTTATTCTTTCTGAAACTCTACCGCCCAGCAAAGATATCATGTTAGCTTGCGAGTCCTAGAGTAGAGCTGGAAAAATTGATGGCAGGCTTTTTTCAGAGACTTGCTCTTATTTTTTTTTTTTCAGAGCTTCAGTTGTGACAGGATATAAATACTGTAAATGCATTCTCATCCAGTTTTGTAATCTAATTATATTGCACTGGGTGCTTGCTACTTTTCAAGGAGTTAAGTTTGTGCAGTGATGAAATTGATTGCATCCGTGTCATACTGTTGGCAGCCTCATACTTGTTGCACTTCATTTTAAAATGGTATGAACGGTGTGTCTTGTTTCTTTGGAAATAGTTACTGATTTTTGCATTGTTTTTAAGTGCCTAGTTCAAGATATGATGGTAGTTGTGCTCTGCTTACCTCTGAGCTGTCCAGAATATTGTAGAAAGTCCCTGACTGGGATTTTACATACACAACCGTAACACAATACCACTGCATACCATAGGCTCATAGGAAAACAAGAAAAAACTTTTCTTAACACTGTTTAAGGATACCGATGGAAAATAGAATCAAGAAAGGTAAAACCTTCAGTAATCCACCACAGCAAAATTCCAGAAAAATATAGATAAAATAAACGATGTTTATTCCAAAAAGGAGAATCAGTAAAATAATAAAATTCAGTCCTTCAAAGTCCAATAGGATAGCATAAGCATTCATTCTACCAGTCCCATACCTTCTAATTTATAGACTAATGAACCAATCCAGTTTTTTATAAGGCGACAAACCTCCTTAGCCTGCCAATCAATTTGCTTTTACAAATGGAATATCTAGCGTGGCAAATAAGCCGCCTTATTTTACTATACATTCCTTCCTTCACATAAAGTGGATCTCACAACTCATTTTGAACTGGTTAAAATATATTTAGCAACATATAACAACCTTCTCGTTAGTAATATATTTCTTGCTTTCATGTAATGTGTATCGCACATATAGATCGCAAAGAACATTTTGTATCCAGCCAATCATAAATGCTCTCAATTTTAGCATAACAAATTCTATCTTGTTTTCCATCAAATCAAAGGACACAAACGAGAACCAGTCATCTCCTTTGTAAAGGGACTTTCTCTTTCCACCTATTGTATCACTTGGAGTTTGTCGCAAATATAGTCCTGCAATAAAACAGGGCAATTTTCCGATTTGTGGTTCACATCAGTTACTGGCCAGTCGCACATTAGTTAGATGGATGCAGGTGCTCGTTCCGCCAATCACATAGATTCTGATTGCAGAATCAATGGAGAAATCATCCCTTATCATAACAGCGATGTCCTGGTATTCCATGGTACTACCCAAGGGTAAACTACTTGGGGAAGATCTGTATGTGCCTCTGCGATTTGGTGGCTAAAATGCAAGTGTAAGCAGGAAATGAATCATGGATTAAAACATTGACATGCCTCGCTTTTTACTCTACTTGCTCAAAGCAAGTTGATTGGCAGTATAAGGAGGCCTGCCCCACTAACAAGGATATGATTTGTCCATTGAGTCTGCGATCAGAATCTATGTGATTGGTGGAACGAGTGCTTGCATCCATCTAATTAATGTGTGATTGGCCAGTAACTGATGTGAACCACAAATTGGAAAACTGCCCTGTTTCAGTGCAGGATTATATTTGCATCAAATTCGAAGTGGTACGATAGGCAGAAAGAGAATGTTTGTCCTTTTATAAAGGAGATGACTGGTTCTCATTTGTGTCTTTTGATTTGGTGGAAAACAAGACAGAATTTGTCTTGGCATGATTGGCAGCATAAGGAGGCCTGTCCCCCTAACAAGAGTATGATTTGTCCATTGACTCTGCAGTCAGAATCTATGTGATTGGCAGAACGAGCACCTGCATCCATCTAAATAATGTGTGATTGGACAGTAACTGATGTGAACCACAAATCGGAAAATTGCCCTGTTTTATTGCAGGACTATATTTGCAACAAACTCCAAGTGATACGATAGGTGGAAAGAGAATGTTTGTCCCTTTACAAAGGAGATGACTGGTTCTTGTTTGTGTCCTTTGATTTGATGGAAAACAAGATTGAATTTGTTATGCTAAAATTGAGAGCATTTATGATTGGCTGGATACAAAATGTTCTTTGCGATCTATATGTGCGATACACATTACATGAAAGCAAGAAATATATTACTAATGAGAAGGTTGTTGTACGTTGCTGCATATATTTTAGCCAGTTCAAAATGAGTCGTGAGATCCGCTTTATGTGAAGGAAGGAAGGAATGTATAGTAAATAAGAAGGGTTATTTGCCTCGCTAGATATTCCATTTGTATAAAGCGAATTGATTGGCAGGCTAAAGAGGTCTGTCGCCTTATAAGAAACTGGATTGGTTCATTAGTATGTAAATTAGAAGGTATGGGACTGGTAGAATGAACGCTTATGCTATCCAGTCGGACTTTGAAGGACTGAATTTTATTATTTTACTGGTTCTCCTTTTTGGAATAAACATTGTTTATTTTATCTATATTTTTCTGGAATTTTGCTGTGGTGGATTACCGAAGGTTTTACCTTTCTTTATAGGCTCATAGGAAGTTACTAGGCTAATGGCCCTGGGGTCCTTACAAACCTAGCCAAGAGTTTATCCCCAAAAAAGAAACCTCAGTCAGCACCTGCCATCCCTGTCAATGAGGGACACAGGTGGAACCCCTGGGACAAATTTGTGGTTTCCCATCCACTCATCAAGGTTACGCTTGAAGAGGGTCAGCAAGGTACTCTGACGTGTAGGGGAAGTCTATTCCAGAGACTGGGCAGCCTCTGAGAGACAAACCATCTTTCCAGCAGGATTTGTAAATGTTGAATATTAGATTTAGACCTTTTGAGCAATAATGCGCAAGGAGTTAGACTTATGGATATGGAACATCTGTAGTAGGGTAGGGTCCGAGATTCCCTTTTAGGCGAGACAGATCACCTCTGAGCAATCTGTATGATACCGAGTAGAGTGATAGTGATTTGAGCCTGTCTGCATAGGATAAGTGTCTGAGGCCATGGATTCTCTTTGTGAGGTATTCCTGTTGCCTTTCCAGTTTTTACAGGTGTTTGGAGAGGTACATACCAAACGGGCCGTTGTACTCCATTATTGGCCTAATGAGGGATAAATACAGAGAGGTAAAAACCTCCCTTTTTCTTGAAGCAATCCATTTACTTATAAGACGAACCAAGTAAAAGGCTTTTCTGACCACTGCCGCTACATGATGGTTGAATGTGAGATTGTCAACCTGTGTACCCAGGTCTCTCACCACAGGTTGTGTGCTTAGGGGGTTGCCATTGATGTGGTGATCAGTAGGGGCTGTGTTTTTGCTGAGTGGTATGATGATACCTTTTTTGCATGTAACTTAAGGCCATGACTTTGGTACCAGTCATTTGTTGTTGTGAGACCCTCTTGTAGTATGTTAACATCATTTAGGGAGTCATTGACAGAACCCTACTTACAGTCGTCCACAAACTTGGTCAGCCACAGGCCTTTTGTTTTTGTCTGGAGCTCTGATAAGTAGATGCCAAACAGTAGGGGTCCCAGGACGGATCCCTGGGGAACACCATTAGTGACAGGTCTGCTGTCAAGAGGTGGAGACACCTATTTTTACCTTGTGGGTCCTATCAGTGAGCCAGTTGGCCACCCACCTGGTGAGATAAGGATTTACGCCAAGTTGTGTTAGCTTTTTGATGATGCCCGGGGGGGGGGTTGTGGCAAAGGCTTTTGCCAAGTCAAGGTACTGACTTTCCCTCATCCAGGGCCTTGATGGCAGTCTCAAAGAAGTCAACCAGGTTCAACAATCAAGACCTGCCCTTGACTAATCTGAACTGGGTGGGGTCAAGTGCTTGGAGCTTGCATATGTCCTTGTTTATGAGGTCCATAATAATAAGCTCCATGGCTTTAGAGATCAAACTTGCCAAGCTAATGGTGCGATAGTTTCCAGGGTCAGTATTGGCACCACCTTTGTGCAAGTGGATGACAATGGCAGATGTTCATCGTGCATACAACTGCAGTCATCACACTTGGGTTATCCTGCCGTCAGGCGGGTCCTCGGTCGGCCGAATTCCAAAGTCTAGGTCCGGCGTCTGTTGTCGTCGCTTCTTCCCTGACGTCAGTGCGGCAGGGGTATAAAAGAGGCAGCCAACGCCATTTTCTTCAGTCTTTCTTGCCACGCGGTGCCCGAAGCAGAAGCGGTTCGCAAGTGCCGGTCGGCCAGCTCCTGAGATTTACGAAAAGTATTTCAGCCGAAGTCTTCTTTAAAGCTAAGTACCCCGTTGGGGAAACTTTTTTCTTGCCTCTGACCGATGTCAGACAAAGTTAATAATTGCATTTCTTGTGGGAAGCAAATACCGCATAAGGATTTTCACTCTTACTGTATACCTTGCTTAGGGCCAGACCACGACGTCTCGGCCTGCCGTTTTTGTGCTAGGTTTAACCAGCGCACTATTAAGCACCGGGCGGAGTTCACCCTTCATTATTTTGGCAAAAAGTTTAATTATATCATGTCGTCGGATATACCGACGCCAGTTTTAGGCAAAAAACGCAAGGAATAAGGACATTCATCCGAGGCCTGCACCGAGTACTGAGATCACGCTAAGGCCGACTACCGGTTCTCAGCAAGGCGCCTACACAGCCCCTGAATACCGATGAAACTATTTTACCGGCGACTTCAGTACCCGTGGTCGCAGGTTCCTCTGTCTCCATTCCCACTGCAGATACCGACGCCACTCTTGGCGGAGAAACGGAAAGTTTAGCGAGGCCTGCCATTTCTGAAGGCGTTTTCAGGCCTACCACCTTCTCTATTAAATCGTTCACTAAATCTAAAGCTCCAATGAAAATTAAAAAACAGGGTCCTCAGACCCCCTCTCAAGGCCCCATGCCTAAAAAACAGATGCTTAAAATGGCTGAGGATTTGATTACACTCATCAGGGGTTCTCAACCCCCCTCAGACAAAAGACCCAGGTTGGAGGAAGACTACCCTTCCTCAGACCAGGCTTCTATTACCTCAGACCTTTCTGAGGACCAGGATTACGCCTATTCCCCATTTGAAGACTCTGATGCTGAGGAGTCTATTCCCTCGGTCCCCCTGAGGACTACTCTTTTGGGGAAACCCTACATACATTGAGAGAGCACTTCCACTGGGAAGGCCAAGATTACTCAGATTCCAAGAAAAGGCTCAGGGAATTTCTGCTGCTTCCCCAGCATAGGCCCCTGGCTATTCCTCTTGGCTCAGATATTTTGGATGATGTGTGCGCAGAAGCCAGTCTTAATCCAGACTGTTTACCTCCTGCCCCTGTTAAACCGAACAGATATTACCGGGTTCCTGATTCTCACCAGTTCCTTTATAAAAGCCTTACTGCTGACCCAGAAACTATTTCTCAGGGTCCCAAGGGGATTAAGGCCTCTACTGCTAAAAACCCTTTACCTTCAGAGAGAGATTCTAGAGCATTGGAAAGGTGGGGGAAAAAGGTGTATACATCAGCCACTTTAACCATGAGGGCATTAAACTGTCAATTTCATATGTTAAAGTACCAGCAGTTCTTGCTATCTCAGCTGAAAAGCAAAATGACACAAACAGAACAACCAGATTTGAAAGAGTTGCAGGATTTGTTGCATGGAGCAGAACAAGTGGGGAAACATACCTTACAGTGTGGTTTTGATGCTTTAGAGGCCTCATGTAGAGCTGCTATCACGGGGTCTGTCATACGTAGACACGCTTGGCTCAAAGAGCAAACTTTACCAGATCATGTCAAAGCAAAGTTATTAGATGCACCACTACAAAAAGATGTATTGTTTCGTGTTAAAGCTGAGGAGGTACTAAAGAAAATGGAGGAAAAGCGAAATCTATGCAAACAGTTATAGATTTCTTGCAGGTGCAGCCTCCACGCTTCAGCAGAAACTGGCCTTCAAAAAATTGGTCCTTTCCAGCCACGGACAGACCACAAAGGCGTAGATGCAGGCCAAAGGGGTAGAGGACAACCTCAAGGATCTTACAGAGCTAGGCAGTGGCAAGCACCAGCCCCAAGAGGTGGAGAAGATAGACCACAGTCATTTAGAAAACAGACGCAATGACTTTCCCCTATGCCTGCCAAACAAAGCTATAATGGCAGCACCTTTGGGCGGAAAACTGGCCTTATTTTCAAAAAACTGGCACATTGTTACAAAGGACAAATGGATTCTGGATATTATAGACAGAGGCTACAGGTTCCACTTTCACACCCTTCCAAAAATGAGAAGCATGCCAAACCTGCCACAAAATCAATGGGCAGAGGCACAAAAACAAATTTCCGCTCTCATGGATATGAAAGCAATTCAAGAGGTACCTGCAAAAGAACAAGGTCAATGTTTTTATTCAAGACTATTTCTGGTACCAAGGAAGGACAAAGATTGGAGACCCATCTTAGACCTATCTATTCTAAACACATATCTAGAGGTACCAAAAAAAGATGCTCACATTACAGCAGCTTCTTCCCATGCTGGGCAAGGAGTCTTGGCTGGTAACGTTGGACCTCAAGGAGGCATACCTGCATGTCCCTATCAGACAAGATTGTAGAAGATACCTCAGATTTCTTGCAGGTTCAACCCATTATCAATTCTCTGCATTGCCCTTTGGCTTATCTACTGCGCCCAGAGTGTTTACGAAATGCCTGGCATCAGTAATTGCTTTCTGCAGACAACGAGGAATACAAATCTACCCATATCTAGACGACTGCCTGATCCAAGCGGACAGCAAGGACATTCTATTGCAGCATCTGGCGTTTGTAATAAAACTGTTAAACTGCCTGGGGTACACAGTGAACAAAAAGAAATCAAAACTAATACCCTCTCAACAGATAATTTTCTTGGGTGCCAGCTTAAATACAACGGCCCAGATGGCTTACCTCACGCCAGACAAACAAAGGCAACTGTCTCAATACTTCAACAAAATGGCAACTTTAACCAGGCTAACTGCAAGGAAAATCCTGCAGGCTTTGGGGTTCATGGCATCTTGCATCCTACTAATACCATTTGCAAAGCTGCATATGAGGAAACTACAATGGTACCTAAAAAAACTTATGGTCTCAACACAGCCACAGCTTGGAAACAATTTTACCCCTCATTCCATGCCTTCAAAAGGAATTTTTGTGGTGGGCTCAAGCATGCCAAAGAAACACGGGTCTCCCTTTCTGTATACCACAAGCAAGTCAAATCATCACAACAGATGCCTCAGACTATGCCTGGGGAGCACACATGGCAGATCAGTGCATCCAGTGAAAATGGTCCCAAAAACAGATGCACCTACACATCAACCAAAAGGAGATGCTAGCTGTGCAAAATGCTCTTATGACCTTCAAGGACCTACTGCATCTGGGCCAGCTATTAATAAGGACAGACAACACCACAGTCATGTGATACGTAAACAGGGAGGGACGCATTCATACCCCCTGTGCATGCAAGCTATGACCCTGTGGAACACAGCATTGGAATTACAAGTTCAACTACAGGCACAATTCCTTCCAGGGAAGGAAAACACACTGGCAGACAACTTGAGCAGAAATATGACAGACCCACACGAATGGAAGTTGCATCCCCAAGTCTTCTCAAAGATAACTCAAGCATGGAGACAGCCAGACATAGATCTATTTGCTACCCACAGAAATTACCAGTTGGAAAAATTCTGCTCAAGGACCTATCATCCACAGGCCTGGAAAGTGGACGCACTTTCTTTCAATTGGACAGCATTGACAGTCTATGCCTTCCCGCCTCTACCACTACTGACCAAAGTCCTATTAAAAACCAGAGCAGAGAAGCCACAAATGATTCTCATTGCTCCAGACTGGCCACGACAGCACTGGTATCCTCTCCTAAAGAGCCTGTCACACTCACCACCATGGATCCTACCTCAAGTTCCTCTTCTGTTGTCCCAGCACAACTACAGGACCCTTCACAGCCAGCTCAGAACTCTAAATCTAGCTGCATGGAAAATACCTTAATTTGCCAATAAACTCTCCTCTCCAAGGAGGTACAGGATGTCATCTTGGAGGCCAGGAGACCCTCTACTAGAAAAACCCGCCAAATGGAAACTATTTTGTTCCTGGAATCAAGCAAAGGGCCAGAATCCTTGGGTAATAAATATACCTCAGATTTTGCAGTACCTAGCTGAGATGTTAAACAGTGGCCTTTCCTTCTCTTCCATCAAGATCCACGCTTCAGCCATTTCAGCACAATACAATACGGATCCTCCTTTATTCTCACATCCTCTATTAAAGCAGTTCCTCAGAGGGGCAAAAAATATAAAACCCCCACGGAAACCACCAGCTCCAGCTTGGGACCTCAACTTCGTATTGGAGAAGCTGACACTGCCTCCTTTTGAGCCGGCTTCTTCAGCAGAGCTACAATACTTGTCGTGGAAAACAGCCTTGCTTCTGGGTATTACCTCAGCACACAGGGTTTCAGAGCTACAGGCCCTCATGGCTGTGCAACCATTCATCATTTTCCATCAGGACAGGGTTTCCTTACAAACCAACCCTACCTTCATGCCAAAGGTAGTATCCAGTGTGGCTTTGAATCAGACTATTCATTTACCTATCTTTTATCCAAATCCACAGAACAAAGGGGAGAGGCTACTACACTCCTTGGACATTCACAAGCAACTTTGTTATTACTTGGACAGAACAAAGTCATTCAGGAAATCTGAGCAACTCTGTGTCCTATGCTACAGGTGCTCAAGGAAAGGCTATTTCCAAACAGACTATTTCAAAATGGATAGCCCACTGCATACGCTTTTGTTTTTCATTTCATGGAAAATCAGTGCCTGTATACATCAGATCCCACTCCACCAGGGCTACAGCTACCTCAGCAGCTTTCCTCAGGGGGGTCCCTACCAAGGACATTTTGGAAGCAGCTACTTGGAGTTCAGTGCACACTTTCACCAAGCACTACCATCTTCCACTATACTCAAAATCTAGAGCGGGCTTTGCCACAGCAGTCTGCAGGGCATTCTAGCCCCTCCTAATTCCGCTTAGTACCAGCCACCCTTACTTAGCTTTGGGATTCTACCCGAGTGTGATGACTGCAGCTGTATGCATGATGAACATAGTACAGTTTTGTACCTACCATAAATGTAGATGTTCGAGTGCGCATACAGCTGCAGCCCAGGTTACCCTCCCTCCATCCCCTCTTAGGACAGGGCTTATGACAAACACCTTTAACATACAACCTATTTGGGGTATTCCTTTATGGTGTATTTGCTTGCAACTACTGTTTTGATTTATCTACTTATGTATGTTTGCATAACATCATGTATTGCCTTCCTTTCTGGGGGCACCTGACATCTGGGGCAAGAAAAACTGAAGAAAATGGCGTCGGCTGCCTTTTTTATATCCCTGCCGCACTGACGTCAGGGAAGAAGCGACGACAACCGACGCCAGACCTAGACTTTGGAATTCGGCCGACCGAGGACCCGCCTGACGGCAGGATAACCCAAGTGTGATGACTGCAGCTGTATGCGCACTCTAACATCTACATTTATGGTAGGTACAAATCTGTACTTTCTCCACTTTGCTGGAATGAAGCCTGTACTTAGGCTGTGATTGAATGGTGGTGCTCAGTGGTGAAGCTAGTGCTTGCTGGAGATGGTGCAGAGTATAGACTGGGATACTGTCTGGTCCCATGGAATTTGTGTTCTTTCCCTTGGATAGGGCCTTTAACACTTGAGCTACAGAGATGTGAGGTGCGGGATAAGTATCAGGGATGTCGAATGGGCTTTTGGGGGGGCAGGGGGTGAAAGACAGGGGCACTGCGTACTTCATACATGACTCCCATGTGTACATCAGTCTAATCTCTATAATCTACTCCCAAAACTGTCATAATTTTATCTTCTGTTTACGCTCCAAATAGTTTCAGTAATAAGCCTTTGTTCCCTTATAAACTGTACTACATATTCTGACCAGTAATTTTGCACTGCACTTTCTTCATAAATAAAGGCTCACTTTTCATACAGAACTGAAACAGTGCACCAAATCTTACTCCTTTTCCTAAGGACAGGTGTGTGTAAGTGTGGGTGTGTGGCTGTGTGGGTGTGTGTCGGTGTTTCAGGGTGCCTGTGTTGGTGTGTGTTTGTGTGCAAGTGCACCAAGGGGTGTGCGCATGTTGGCGGTCGTGTGTGTGCCGGGGTGTGTGTATTTCCATGTCGGTTTGTCTTTTGACACTGTATAACACAGCTTCTGTGAGGATCATTACAGTGCTCATTCCTAATTTCATATTCACTGTTAATTTTTAAACAGATCCATACCATTTACTATATTCCTTCTCTTCATTCCAGACAAAAACACTTCACCCGTGCATGTACTACCACTTAAAACATTAACAAAAACAGTAGTGTACTGCTTTGAACCAACAGTGTTAACAGGAAATGCAATATCAAAGTGAAATTCAGTCACCAGTTTAGAAAAAAAATATGTATTTAATTTAGTGAAGCAAAAGAAATTCATAATATCGTAGCATAATCTATACTATTAAAGATTTACCAAATTTACTTTATTTTTACTTTGATTAATTTTCTTAACTGGGAAAGTCTGACTAGGTGAAAAAAAAAACTTTTCAACAGAGGCCCAGGGAGAAAGGTTGTACAAGATATAGATAAAAAGTAACATACATACATACTTGCATGTTTAATATACATAGTGTGATGAATTGTTTGAGCGTACAGTAATGAAATAAATGACTGACATAAAATAGGAAGAAAAACATTGTCAAGGTACATATGAAATAGTCCGTATACAAATGTCCAAGCATAATACAGGCAGTATAGTGATATGAAAAATCATTCAAATGTAGATCAGTATGTGTATTTACACTGACAAAGTTAAGATCCATGTATTTTATACTAAGACAGTGGTAAATTGAACTTTCATAGGTAAAGTTGAGGATAGTATGGTACAATTTGTAGCCAAGTTGATATGATAGTACAGGATAAGATGCAAGATTACTGAGCAGGTGTTCATTTTAGAACAGGATTTCAGTACAGTGTAGATCCCCATCAGCATTAACACTCCTGTCATTTGAAATTCCTGCTGAACTCCAAGGGTAGTCCTTTTAAGGATTTAAAATTCCAGTATCAGAAGTTAAACTAATAACTTGGACATCAATACTAGAAAAAACAATCCTGTCATCAGAATTTCATGCATTGAACTGACAGCTTTAGTGGAAAGCCTAACATGATGTCAAAGGTCAGGGGGCATGTCAGAGAGAATTATAAGGAGGCAGAACAAGGCACACAAAAATAACCGAAAAAGTAAAAATGATTGTAAATTATGAAATGATTGAGAAACAACAGAAGGAGGCATTACAATCCCGAATATAAGAAGAATGACAAATCACTTTGAGTCATCAGAACTAAAGTTAATAGAGAATTTGAGTGTTCGCGGACTGTTTAGACAGCAGTCTGTTGCAACTTGAGAATCTTGCATGTGTTCTTCGGACTTTGTGTGACCATTATATTTCTTGGCTGTTTTTGTTCTCTGCTGTTTTACCTTGGAGCTTTTTATGTTTATAAGTGAATCAGAATCAAATCTTGTACCTTTTGTCTGCAAAGTGAAGACCTTAAGCATTATGCCAAACTCCCCTCACAATGTTGAATGTATTGATCTTGCAGCATTTCTGTGTATTCATTACATTGGATTTCTTGCTTTTTCTGGTTCCAAGAGATACAAAGTATTTACTGCAGTGAGCTTGGTCTTACTCTCGATTTGGTATTAACTGTGATTGTAACTTGGTCTGTGTCTTAGTCACTGTGTAACTAGTTGCAGTTTCCCCTTGATCTGATCTCCAAGTTAATGTAACTGCAGAATAGAGCAGAGATGTTCTTCGTGTTTCACTGTTGCAGTCATTACATTTGAGTAATCCTGCTGGCAGGTTGCCCTCAGTCAGCCTGAATGCCAAAGTCCCAGGTCCTGCGTCGGCTGCTGTCACCCCTTCCCTGACATCAGGTCGTCAGGGGTATAAAATATGCGGCCGACACCATTTTCTTTAGTCTTTCTTGCCGCGCGGTGCCCGAAGCAGAAGCAGATGTTCATCGTGCATACAGCTGCAGTAATCACAGATGGGTTCTCTGCCGTCAGGCAGGTCCTCGGTTGGGCGAATTCCAAAGTCTAGGTCCGGCGTCGGTTGTTGTCGCTTTCTTTCCTGACGTCAGTGCGACAGGGGTATAGAAGACACAGCCGATGCCATTTTCTCCAGTCTTTTTGCGCGGTGCCGAAGCAGAAGCAGTTCGCAAGTGCCGGTCGGCCAGCTCCTGAATTCTGAAAATTGGAAACCAAGTCTTTAAAGCTAAGTACCCGTTGAAACTTTTCTTGCCTCAGACCAATGTCAGACAAAGTTAACAATTGTATTTCTTGTGGGAAGCAAATACCGCATAAGGATTTCCATTCCCTCTGCATACCTTGTTTAGGCCCAGACCACGACGTCTCGGGCTGTCGCTTTTGCGCTACTTTCAATAAACGCACTATTAAGCGTCGGGCGGAGTTCGCCCTACACTTTTTTGGTAAAGCCTTTGATTATAAAATGTCGGAGACTCCGACTACCGTTTTGTCCAAAAAACGCAAGGACAAGGACCGACACGCGAGGCCCGCGGTCTCCACCGACACCATGCCAAAACCAGCTACACATGGTCCGGTTCTCAGCAAGATGCCTATGCAGCCCCTGACTACCGACGACACTTCTTTGGCGGTGTCTTCTGTAACCGAGATCGCAGGTACCTCGGCCCATACCCAGACTACAACCACCGAAGCCACTGTGAGTGTTGAGCCTCCTAATGTGGACAGGTCCACTTCCACCCATGGTGTCTTTAGACCCTCATCTTCCTTTTCCATTAAGGCCTATACTAAGTCCAAATCAGCCATGCATCCCAAGAGGCCTGTTGCACAGGGCCCATCTCCAGGCCCCATGCCTAAAAAGCAGATGCTAAAAATGGCTGAGGATTTAATTACTCTTATCTGGGGTTCCCAACCCCCTCCAGACAAGAGACCCAGAGTGGAGGAAGATTCTCCCTCTTCTGACCAGGGCTCCATTTTTTCAGAACATTCTGATGTAGAGGAACACTCGTACTCCCCTTTTGAAGATTCTGATGCAGAGCAGTCCATTCCTTCTGTATCTCCCCCAGAGGATTTTTCTTTTGGGGAAACCTTGCACACCTTGAGGGAACACTTCCATTGGGAAGGCCAAGACTTTTCTGATTCCAAGAAAAGACTTAGGGAATTTCTTTTGTTACCTCAACACAGACCTCTGGCGATACCTCCTGTCTTGGACATACTTGATGATGTTTACTCTGAGGCTTGCCTTAATCCAGATTCCCTGCCTCCTGTCCCAGTCAAGCCTGATAGGTACTACAGAGTTCCTAACTCTCACCAATTTCTTTACAAAAGCCATAATGCTGACCCTGAAACCATTTCTCAAGGCCCCAAGGGAATGAAGGCCTCTACTGCTAAGAATCCACTACCTTCCGAAAGAGAGTCTAGATCCTTAGAAAGGTGGGGAAAAAAGGTATATACCTCGGCCACCCTAGCCATGAGGGCCTTAAATTGTCAGTTCCATATGCTTAAATATCAGCAGTTTCTGTTATCACAATTAAGAAATAAAATGTCTCAACCTGAACAACCAGATTTGAAGGAGTTGCAGGATATGATGCATAGTGCAGAACAAGTGGGTAAACACACCTTACAATGTGGCTATGATGCCTTAGAGGCCTCAAGTAGAGCTGCTGTTACAGGATCAGTCATTCGTAGACATGCCTGGCTTAGGGAACAAATCTTGCCTGATCATGTTAAAGCTAAACTACTAGATGCTCCTTTACAAAAGGATGTACTATTTGGTACTAATGCTGAGGAGATACTACGGAAAATGGAAGAAAAAGCTAAATCTATGCAAACTGTCAAAGCTTCTCTACAGGTTCAACCACCACGTTTTAGCAGAAATTGGCCATCTAAAAACTTGTCCTTTCCAGCCACGGACAAGCCCCAAAGAGGTAGATACAGGCGCACAAGGGGCAGAGGACAATCTCAGGGATCATATAGAGGCAGACAATGGCAAACTCCAGCACCAAGAGGTGGCGAAGACAGTGCACAACAATACAGAAAACAAACCCAGTGACTTCCTCCTTTTCATGCCAAGCAAGTCTCAGCTGGCAGCACCTTTGGGAGGAAAGCTGGCATTATTTACAAGAAATTGGCATATCACAACAGACAAATGGATCCTGGACATTATAAACAGAGGCTACAGATTTCATTTTCACACACTTCCAAAAATGAGAGGCATGCCAAACCTGCCACACAATCAAAGGGCAGAGGCACAAATACAAATTTCAAAGCTCATGGACATGAAAGCTATTCAAGAGGTACCTACTCACGAACAAGGCCAAGGTTTTTATTCCAGACTATTTCTGGTACCAAGGAAAGGAACAGACTGGAGACCCATTTTGGAATTATCCATCCTAAACACATTTCTACTCATACCAAAATTCAAGATGCTCACATTACAGCAGCTTCTTCCCATGCTGGGCAAGGAGTTTTGGCTGGTAACATTGGACCTCAAGGAGGCATACCTGCATGTCCCAATCAGACAAAGCTGCAGAAGATACCTCAGATTTCTTGCAGGTTCAATCCACTATCAATTCTCTGCATTGCCCTTTGGCTTATCTACTGCGCCCAGAGTATTCACGAAATGCCTGGCATCAGTAATTGCCTACTGCAGACTTCAAGGGATACAAATTTACCCTTATTTGGACGACTGCCTGATCCAAGCGGACAGCAAGCACATACTTCTGGAACATTTGGCTTATGTAACACGGTTATTGAATTCTCTGGGATACACAGTCAACAAAGAGAAATCCAGGCTAACACCATCTCAGAAAATAACTTTCCTGGGTGCCAACTTGGACACAAACACCCAGATGGCCTATCTCACGCCAGAAAAACAGGGGCAACTAACTCAGTACTTCAAAATACTAGCAAATTGTACCAGGCTCACTGCAAGGAAAATCCTGCAGGCTCTGGGCTTCATGGCATCTTGCATTCTTTTAATCCCATGTGCAAAGTTGCACATGAGGAAACTTCAATGGTACCTAAAAAACCTATGGTCTCAACACAGCCACAGTTTGGAAACAATAATACCAATAATCCCATGTTTGCAAAAGGAATTTCTATGGTGGGCCCAAGCATGTCAAACAAACACAGGTCTTCCATTCTGCAAGCCTCAAGCAAATCAAGTCATCACAACAGATGCCTCAGACTACGCCTGGGGGGCGCACATGACAGGTGCATTCAGGGCAAATGGTCCCAAAAGGAAAAGCACCTTCACATCAATCAAAAAGAAATGCTAGCAGTGATAAATGCAATTACAGCTTTCAAGGACCTCCTGCATCCAGGGCAATTATTGATAAGAACAGACAACACCACAGTAATGTGGTACATAAACAAGGAGGAACACATTCATACCCCCTGTGCAGACTAGCCATGTCACTCTGGAACTTGGCTCTGGAATGGCAAATCGAACTTCAAGCACAGTACTTGCCAGGTTTGGAAAACACGCTGGCAGACAATCTAAGCAGAATTATGACAGACCCACACGAATGGAAGTTGCATCCTCAAGTGTTTACAAAGATAATCCAAGCGTGGGGAAGGCCAGACATAGATCTCTTGCCTCCCACAGGAATCATCAATTGGAAAAGTTCTGTTCAAGGACCTTTCATCCAAAGGCCTGGAGAGTGGATGCCCTTTCTTTCAGTTGGGCAGCATGGACAGTTTACTCTTTCCCACCTTTGCCTCTTCTGCCCAAGGTGCTCTTGAAAGCAAGAGCAGACAGACCGAAGATGATACTGATTGCTCCAGACTGGCCAAGACAACACTGGTACCCACTCCTGAGGAGCCTAACGCATACTCCTCCCTGGTCTCTACCTCTAATGCCTCTTCTACTGACTCAACACAGCTACAAAATTCTTCACAGTCAGCTGAAAACACTCAATCTCGCTGCATGGAAAATTCCTTAACACCACAACAGTCCCTACTCTCCAAAGAGGTGCAGGATGTCATTTTGGAGGCTAGAAGGCCATCTACTAGAAAGGCTTACTCCGCAAAATGGAAACGGTTTTGCTCTTGGAATGAGAAAAAAGGCCAGGATCCTAGAAAACTGAATTTGCCTCAGATATTACAGTACCTAGCTGAGCTGTTGAACAGTGGACTTTCATTTTCCTCCATAAAATTCATGCCTCAGCCATTTCTGCAGAATTCAACACTGATCCACCCTTATTCTCTCACCCACTCTTAAGACAGTTCCTCAGAGGGGCTAAGAATATAAGACCTCCAAGGAAACAACCAATACCAGCCTGGGATCTTAATTACATTCTAGAAAAATTAACATTGCCTCCTTTTGAACCAGCTGCCTCAACAGATTTGCAATATTTGTCCTGGAAAACAGCTTTCCTTCTGGCCATTACCTCAGCTCGTAGGGTTTCGGAACTACAAGCCCTCATGGCTGTGCAGCCCTTTCTCATCTTCCATCAGGACAGGGTTTCCCTTCGAACCAATCCGTCATTTATGCCTAAAGTGGTATCCAGGGTAGCTTTAAATCAAGCCATACACTTACCTACCTTTTACCCCAATCCTCAAAATAAAGGGGAAAGACTGCTACACTCCTTAGACATCCATAGACAGCTACGCTATTATTTGGACAGAACAAAGCCTTTCAGGAAATCAGAACAACTTTTTGTGTCCTATGCTGTAGGAGCTCAAGGGAAGCCAGTTACCAAACAGACAATTTCAAAATGGATAGGCCACTGCATACGGTTTTGTTACTCCTTTCATGGAAAATCTGTCCCTTCAGGCATCAGATCCCACTCCACCAGGGCCACAGCTACCTCTACAGCCTTCCTCAGAGGAGTTCCTACCAAAGATATTTTGGAGGCAGCCACTTGGAGTTCTGTGCACACCTTCACCAAACACTACCACCTGCCTTTATACTCCAAAACTAGAGCAGGCTTTGCCACTGCTGTGTTGCAGGGCATTCTGGCTCATCAGTTCCACCTAGTGCCTACCACCCTGTGCGTAGCTTTGGGATTCTACCCATCTGTGATTACTGCAGTTGTATGCACGATGAAGATAGTACAGTTTTGTACCTACCATAAATGTAGATGTTCGAGTACTAATACAGCTGCAGTACAGGTTACCCTCCCTCCTTCCCCTCTTGGTAAAGGCCTAGGGGCTAACCCCTCCTCATACAACCTGACTGGGTTATCCTTCTATGGTATATTTGCTTGCAACTACTGATTTTTGATTATATTGCATTGCATGAATATATATATATATATATATATATATATATATATATATATATAATTTATGTATTGCCTTCCTTCTGGGGGCACCTGACATCTGGGGCAAGAAAGACTGAAGAAAATGGCGTTGGCTGTGTCTTCTATACCCCTGTCGCACTGACGTCAGGAAAGAAAGCGACAACAACCGACGCCGGACCTAGACTTTGGAATTCGGCCGACTGAGGACCCGCCTGACGGCAGAGAACCCATCTGTGATTACTGCAGCTGTATTAGCACTCGAACATCTACATTTATGGTAGGTACAAAACTGTACTTTCGCAAGTGCCAGTCGGCTGACTCCTGAGATTTTCGTGTTCGAGTTTCAGATCTGAAGTCTTCAATAAAGCTAAGTACCCCATTGGGGAAACTTTTTTCTTGCTCCAGACCGATGTCAGAAAAAGTTAATAATTGTATTTCCTGAGGTAAGCAAAATACCTCATAAGGATTTTCATTCTTACTATATTCCTTGCCTAGGCCCTGATCACAACGTTGCCGGTTGTCGGTTTTGTGCTAGATTTAACCAATGGCACTGTTAAGCGTCAGTATGACTTTGCTTTAAACTATTTTGGCCGCCTATTCAATTATCCAGAAATGTCATCGGATAGCCTTCCGACTACAGGAGTTCATAAAAAATGCAAAGAAAAAGAGAGAGATAGACAACCGAGGCCCAAAACCGATGAATCTTCTCCCAAGCCAGTCGCCGGTTCTCAGTGAGGTGCTTTCGCAGCCCCTGATGCCCGCTACTTTAGAGTCGCAGCCTGCTACTGACTCCCACATGGAGTCGGCCATGCTGCTGGAAACTCAAGGTATTGGAGCCTCGGATACTATTCCTTCAGATGGGTCCGGAGCCGCTGAGCAGGCACCCACTTCTGAGGGTGTATTCAGACCTAAACATCTTTACATTAAACCGACTTCAGCTTCAAAGGCAAAGACTACAGCACCTTCTAAAGCAAGGAAACAAACTCAAGCCACGTAGTCAGGCCTCTAAGCCCTAAAAACAGATGCTCAAAATGGCCGAAGACTTAATTGCCTTGATTAGGGGTTCCCATCCCCCTTTTAATAAGAGGCCTAGGCAAGAGACTAAGTATGAATCTTCAGATCAGGTTTCTATTTCTTCTGATTCCTCTTCTTATCAGGAGTATTCTCTTCTCCCCTATGAGGATTCTGATGCTGAAGAATCTATTCCTTCAGCTTCTCCTCCAAAGGACTATTCTTTTGGGGAAACCTTGCATACCATGAGGGAGCATTTCCACTGGGAGAGCCAAGATTTTTCAGAATCTAAAAAGAGGCTCAGGGATTTCCTTTCATTACCTCAAAACAGGCCACTAGCCATTCCACCTGTGTTGGACATTGTAGGTGATGTGTTTTCGGAGTCTAGTCTTACCTCTGACTCCTTACCTCCAGCTCCTGTTAAGCCTGACAGATATTACAGGGTTCCTGACTCTCATAAATTCCTTTTTAAAAACCCTGCTGCAGACCCATAAACTATTTCACAAGGTCCCAAGGGAGTTAAGGCTTCCGCTGCAAAAAACCCTACCCCCTATGACCGGGATTCTAGGGCACTGGACAGATAGGGAAAAAAGGTATACACATCTGCTACCTTGGCTATAAGGGCCTTAAACTGTCAGTTTCATATGCTCAAATATCAGCAACATGTCATGGCATTGCTTAAACAGAAAATGTTAAACTCTGAATATGCAGAAAACAAGGAAATGCAGGATTTATTGCATGCAGCTGAACAAGTTGGAAAGCATACTTTGCAATGTGGTTTTGATTCTTTGGAGGCCTCCTGCAGGGCTGCAGTTACGGGTTCTGTCATTAGGAGGCATGCTTGGTTAAAGGAACAAAATCTGCCTTTTCATGTCAAAGTTAAATTATTAGATGCACCTTTACAGCATGATACTTTATTTGGTATTAAGGCAGAAGAGGTGTTAAAGAAAATGGAGGACAAAGCTAAATCTATGCAAACTGTCAAAGATTTTTTACAAGTACAACCACCTAGGTTTAGTAGACACTGGCCAACAAAGAATTGGTCCTTTCCTGTGTCAGACAGACCTCAAAGGGGCAGACCCAGACGCCCTAGAGGCAGATCCCAGGTGCAAAGTTCATACAGGTCAAAGCAATGGGGTGCCTCTACCTCCAAAGTTGGAGAAGACAAATCTCAACCATACAGGAAACAGTCTCAATGACTTCCCCCTGCCTACACCAAGCACTTATCTCCTAGCAGCACCCTTAGGGGGAAAATTAGCACTTTTTTCTCAAAATTGGCACATCATAACCCAGGACAAGTGGGTTCTAAATATCATGTCACAAGGCTACAAGTTCCATTTCCATTCCCTGCCAAAGGCAAACGGCTGGCCAGATCTGCCAAAAAATCAATGGGCAGAGGCACAAAAACAAGTCTTATCCCTCATGGACATGGGGGCCATTCAACAAGTACCAGAGCAAGAGCAGGGACAAGGATTTTACTCAAGACTGTTATTGGTACCCAGAAAGGACAAGGCCTGGAGGCCAATACTGGACCTATCTATTCTGAACACATTCCTGGATATACCAAAATTCAAGATGTTGACTTTGCAGCAGCTTCTGCCCATGCTAGGCAAGAGTGCTTGGCTTGTGACTTTAGACCTAAAAGAGGCATACCTGCATGTCCCAATCAGACAAATATGCAGAAGATACCTCAGATTCAAGGTTGGCTCAATGCATTACCAATTCTCTGCACTGCCCTTTGGCTTATCTACTGCGCCCAGGGTCTTTACAAAGTGCCTGGCACCAGTAATTGCATTTTGCAGACAAAGAGGAATACAAATATATCCTTAACTTGGACGACTGTCTAATTCAAGCAGAGAACAAGGACATTCTTCTACAGCATCTGGCGTTTGTGAAAAAACTTCTAACATGTCTAGGGTACATAGTCAACGAAAAGAAATCAAAACTAGTACCCTCTCAAGAGATAATATTCCTGGGTGCAAGCTTAAATAAAACTGCCCAGATGGCTTATCTCACACCTGACAAAAGCAACTGACTACCGATTTCAAAATGATAGCAACAAAGGCCCAGTTATCTGCAAGAAAAATTCTGCAGGCTTTGGGATTCATGGCATCCTGCATCCTACTAATTCCATATGCAAGACTGCATATGAGGAAACTACAATGGTACCCAAAAGGTGTTTGGACTCAACATTGCCACAGCCTGGAAAACTATGATTACTCTCATTCCCTGCCTGCAACAGGAGTTTTGATGGTGGGCAAAGGCTGGTCACCAAAACAAGGGACAGCCATTCACATTACCCCCCAGCCAGGCAGACACTAACAACGGATGCATCAGATTATGCCGGGGGGGGGGCGCCCACATGGCAGGAAGATGCATTCAGCGCACATGGGACTCAAACCAAATGCATCTACATATCAATCAGAGATGCTAGCTGTTCAAAATGCCCTGACAGCCTTCAAGGACCTACTACATCTAGGACAACTGCTGATAAACACGGACAACACCACAGTCATGTGGTATATAAACAAGCAGGGGGCACACATTCTTACCCCCTTTGCAGACTAGCCATGACTTTGTGGGACACAGCATTAACTTACCAAGTACATCTGCAGGCACAATTCCTGCCAGGAAGGAAAAATACTCTGGCAGACGAACTAAGCAGAAACCTCATGGATCCCCATGAGTGGCATCTGGAGCCACAAGTCTTCAGCATAACAAGGAAATGGGAATGCCCGGACATAGATCTATTTGCCTCCCCCCACAACTACCAACTAAAAAGATTCTGCACAAGGACTTATCACAGACAAGCATGGAAAGTGGACTCCCTATCTTTCAGCTGGAAAAACCTATCAGTATATGCCTTTCCCCCACTGTCTCTCCTCCCCAAGGTACTCCTAAAGGTCAGACAGGAGAAGCCAAAAATGATACTGATTGCCGCAGACTGGCCTTGCCAGTACTGGTTTCCAATCCTAAAGAACTTGTCTCCATGCCCAGCTTGGACCTCACCTCAAATACCTAATCTACTGTCCCAGCAAAACAATCAGATCCTGCACAGCCAACTCAGGACTTTAAACCTGGCAGCATTGCGAATAATGTAGTCATTCAAAACACACCTCTCAGTAAAGCTGTGATGGATGTCATTTTGGAGGCCAGAAAGCCTAGCACTAGAAAATCTTATGCTGGAAAATGGAAGATTCTGTGCTTGGAGCCAAGCACAAGGAACTTGTACAGCTGTGCCCAATATTCCTCAGATTTTACAATACTTAACTGAGATACTGGACCAAAGGCCTATCTTTTTCATCTATTAAAGTTCATGCCTCTGCCATTTCGGCTCATTACACTACAGAGCCACCAATCTTTTCTCATCCCTTATTAAAGCAGTACCTCAGAGGAACCAAAAATTTAAGGCCTCCAAGGAGATCACCAGTGCCTGCATGGGACCTCAACTACGTCTTGGAAAAACTCACCCTGCCTCCTTTTGAGCCAGCTGATATAAAGTTTTTATCTTGGAAAACAGATCTGCTCCTAGCAATAACTTCTGCAGGACGAGTTTCAGAGCTACAGGCACTCATGGCTGTAGAACCTTTTATCTTTTTTTATCCAGACAGGGTTTCTCTGAGGACAAACCCTACATTTATGCCTAAGGTGGTGTCCATTGTGGCTCTTAACCAAACTATTCATCTGCCAACTTTTTATCCAAATCCACAGAACAAGGAAGAGAGAATTCTGCATTCTTTGGACGTACACAGACAGCTTAGATTCTACTTGGACAGAACCATGGTTTTCAGGAAGACTGAGCAATTACTAGTGGCATATGCTGCAGGATCACAAGGAAAGGCTACCTCTAAGCAGACTCAAAGTGGATAGGCCACTGCATTAGTTTCTGCTACTTACACCATGGTAAGCCAGTGCCTAAGGGCATTAGGCCACATTCAACCAGAGCTGCAGCCACTTCAGCAGCCTTTCTCAGGGGAGTACCAACCAAGGATATTTTAGAGGCTGCTACTCGGAGTCCCGTGCACACCTTTACAAAGCACTATCATCTGACACTCTACTCTGAATCCAGGACAGGCTTTGCCACTGCAGTTCTGCAGGGCCTCATAGCCGCTCCTAATGCTGTTTAGCTCCAGCCTCCCAACCATAGCTTTGGGACTCTACCCAAATGTAATGACTGCAACAGTGAAACACGAAGAACATAGTATAGTTGTGTACACTTACCATAAATGTAGATGTTCGAGTGTATTCACTGTTGCAGTCCAGGTTACCCACCCACCATCCCCCTTTCTTCTGATGGAACCTATCTTTCCTTCTCTGATTTATACAACCTATGTGGTGTATTTGCTTCTGGATGAAGGTAAACTTTATATTGGTGCATGTATTTATATATATATATATATATATATATATATATATATATATAAATTTTGGCTACCCTTTTAGGGGACACCTGACATCTGGGGCAAGAAAAACTAAAGAAAATCGCGTCTGCCACATCTTTTATACCCCTGACGACCTGACATCAGGGAAGGGGCAACAGCAGCCGACACAGGACCCGGGACTTTGGAATTCAGGCCGACAGAGGACAACCTGCCAGCAGGATTAACCAAATGTAATGACTACAACAGTGAATACACTCGAACATCTACATTTATGGTAAGTGTACACAACTGTACTTTTTTTCTTGTCTGGTTTTCCTTTCAGGAATATTTCTTTCCCCTTGCCTGTAGGGTTGTGATGTTTATCTGTGTGTGAATTACATTGATGTTCATAGTGTGTCACTGTTGCAGTCATTACTCTTGGGTTATCCTGCTGGTAGGCTACCCTCAGTTGGCCAGAATTCCAAAGTCTAGGTCCGGCATCAGTTGCTGTCGCCTCTTCCCTGACATCAGTGCGCCAGGGGTGTAAAAGATGCAGCTGACGCCATTTTCTTCAGTCTTTCTTGCCGCGCGGTGCCCAAAGCAAAAGCAGTTCGCAAGTGCCGGTCGGCCGACTCCTGAGATTTTCAAATCCGAATTTCAGAACCGAAGTCTTCATTAAAGCTAAGTACCCCGTTGGGGAAACTTTTTTCTTGATCCAGACCGATGTCAGAAAAAAGTTAACAATTGTATTTCTTGTGGGAAGAAAATACTTCATAAGGATTTTCACTCTTACTGTATTCCTTGCCTAGGCCCTGATCACAACATTGCTAGCTGTCGGTTTTGTGCTAGATTTAACCAACGCACTATTAAACGTCGGTTTGATTTTGCATTTCATTACTTTGGCCGGAGATTTAATTATATAATGCCATCGGACCAGCCGACTACCGGAGTTTACAAAAAACGCAAGGATAAGGATAGGCATCCAAGGTCCAAAACCGAAGACGAGGCCTCTGCTAGGCCAGTCGCCGGTTCTTAGGTGCTTTCGCAGCCCCTGGCACCCGCTACCTCAGAGCCACAGGCCGCTTCCGACTCTCACGTGGAGCCGACTGGGCCTCTGGATACTCAAGGTATTGGACACTCAGAAATCATTCCCTCAGATGGGTCCGGAGCCGCTGAGCAGGCATTGGCTTCTGAGGGTGTCTTCAGACCTACACAACTATATATTAAGCCATCTTCAGCTTCAAAAACAAAGACTAAAGCAGCTGTAAAGACAAAGAAACAAGTACAGCATTTTCCTTGTCAGACTTCCCTGCCTAAAAAACAGATGCTCAAAATGGCCGAAGACCTAATTACTTTGATCAGTGGCTCCTATCCCCCTCCTAAGAGGCCTAGGCAAGAGACAGAGTACGATTCTTCTGATCAGGTTTCTATTTCCTCTGATTCCTCTTCTGAACAGGATTACTCCATGCTTCCCTATCAGGATCCTGATGCTGAAGAATCCATTCCTTCAGCCTCTCCTCCTGAGGATTATTCTTTTGGGGAAACCCTGCATACCATGAGGGAGCATTTCCACTGGGAGAGCCAAGATTATTCTGAATCGAAGAAAAGGCTCAGAGACTTTCTGTTACTTCCTCAGCACAGACCCCTTGCAGTTCCACCTGTTCTAGACATTGTAGATGTATTTTCAGAGTCCGGCCTTTCCCCTGACTCTTTACCCCCTGCTAAGCTAGACAGAGATACTACAGGGTCCCGGATTCACATAAATTCCTATATAAAAACCCCGCTGCTGACCCAGAAACTATATTTCAGGGTCCCAAGGGGGTTAAAGCTTCCACTGCAAAAAACCCTGTCCCCTCTGATAGGGTTTCTAGGGCTGTAGACAGATGGAAAAAAGTCTACACTTCTGCTACCCTAGCTGTAAGGGCTTTAAATTGTCAGTTTCATATGCTTAAATATTAGCAGTATTTAATTTCACTGCTTGAACAGAAATTGTTGACAAATACTGAATGTTCAGAGAACAAGGAATTGCAGGATTTATTGCATGCAGCTGAACAAGTGGGAAAGCATACTTTGCAATGTGGTTATGATTCACTGGAGGCCTCTTGCAGGGCCGCTGTTACAGGTTCTGTTATTAGAAGGCATGCTTGGTTAAAGGAACAGACTTTGCCTGATCATGTTAAAGCAAAATTATTAGATGCACCATTACAGCATGATATTTTGTTTGGTACTAAAGCAGAAGAGGTGTTGAAAAAAATGGAGGATAAAGCAAAATCCATGCAGACAGTCAAGGATTTCTTACAGGTACAGCCACCCAGGTTTAGCAGGAAGTGGCCTTCTAAAAATTGGTCCTTTCCAGTGTCAGACAAACCACAGAGAGGCAGATACAGGCATCCCAGAGGCAGATCTCAGCCCCAAGGCTCATACAGGCCTAAACAATGGGGTGCTCCTACCTCCAAAAGCAGAGAAGACAAATCACAGCCTTACAGGAAACAGTCCCAATGACTTTCCTCTACCAGATCCAAGCACTTTTCTTTTGGCAGCCCCCTTAGGGGGAAAATTAGCACTTTTTTCATCAAATTGGCAAATGGTTACCGAAGACAAATGCGTCCTGAACATAGTGTCCCAAGGCTACAGGTTCCATTTTCATTCTCTACCAAGGTCAAAAGGTAGGCCAGACCTGCCACACAATCAGTGGGCAGAGGCACAAAAACAAATTACAGCCCTCCTGGACATGAGGGCCATTCAGCAAGTACCACAACAAGAGCAGGGGCAAGGATTTTACTCCAGACTTTTCCTAGTACCCAAAAAGGACAAAACCTGGAGACCAATACTGGACCTGTCTATACTAAATACGTTTCTGGAAGTTCCAAAATTCAAAATGTTGACTTTATAGCAGCTACTACCCATGCTGGGCAAGAAGGCTTGGCTCGTAACTTTGGACCTAAAAGAGGCATACCTGCATGTCCCAATTAGACAATCTTGCAGAAGATACTTCAGATTCATAGCTGGCTCAATGCATTTCCAATTCTCTGCACTGCCCTTTGGCTTATCTACTGTGCCCAGGGTCTTCACAAAATGCCGGGCACCAGTAATTGCATTTTGCAGACAAAAAGGAATTCAAATATATCCCTACTTGGACGACTGCCTAATTCAAGCAGAGAACAAAGACACTCTTCTAAAGCATCTGGCGTTTGTAAAAGGATGACTAATTAGCCTAGGGTACACAGTAAACGAAAAGAAATCAAAACTAGTGCCCTCTGAAGAGATAATATTCCTGGGTGCAAGCTTAAATACAACTGCCCAGATGGCTTATCTCACACCAAACAAAAGCAGCTGACTACTTACTTCAAGAAATTGGCAACAAAAACCCACTTATCTGCAAGGAAAATCCTGCAGGCCTTGGGTTTCATGGCATCCTGCATTCTACTAATTTCATATGCTAGACTGCATATAAGGAAACTACAATGGTATCTAAAAAGGGTTTGGACTCAGCATTGCCGCAGCCTGGAGACAGTAATTGCACTCATTCCCTGCCTGCAACATGAGTTTCGATGGTGGGCAGAAGCCTGTCACCACAACAAGGGTCTGCCATTCAGTTTACCCACACCCAGACAGACACTGACAACGGATGCATCAGATTATGTCTGGGGGGCCCATATGGCAGGAAAATGTATTCAGGGCACATGGCCTGCAAACCAGATGCATCTTCACATCAATCAAAAAGAGATGCTAGCTGTTCAAAATGCCCTGACAGCTTTCAAGTACCTGCTTCATCCAGGACAGTTACTGATAAAGACAGACAACACTACGGTCATATGGTACAACAAAAACAAGCAGGGGGTACACCTCCTACCCCCTGCAGACAATTATTTATATGGACACACAATTGAATTTTCATTTTCATCATCTGCAAGCACAATTCCCAGGAAAACAAATACTTAGCAGACTAAATCTAGAGAAAGACAGAAACCTGATGATCCCCCTAATGGAAACTGGATCCACAGTATGATAGGATGATAATAGGAAATGGGGATGCCCAGACATAGATGTATTTGCCTCCTCTCACAACAAACTGCCAATTGCATTTTGCACAAGAAAGGATTTAGCACAAGCAAGCATGAAAAGTGGATGCTCTGGAAAAAAAATGGAAAAATCCTCCTTTCTTCCTTCCTCCTCTCTTCCTCTCTCCTTCTAGAAAAAAAAGAAAAGAGAGCCTCAAGCACCTGACTGATTGCCAGACTGGCCTGCTACCCAGACCACCCAAGCCTAAAGAGCTTATCATCAAACTTCTCACTTGCTGACCCAACAAAACAATCAGATCCTGTACAGCCAACTCAGGACCTTTAATCTGGCAGCATGGCGGATAATGTATCCATTCAGAACACTCCTCTTTCAAAAGCTGTTATGAATGTTATCTTGGAGGCCAGGAGGCCCAATACCAGAAAATCTTATGCAGAAAAATGGAAGAGATTCTGTGCTTGGAACCAGGAACAAGGCATTGTCTTATTAATTAAGATTCATGCCTCTGCCATTTCAGCCCATTACAATACAGAACCACCTATCTTTTCTCATCCTTCAATAAGGCAGTACCTCAGAGGGGCCAAAAACATTAGGCCTCCAAGGAGAGCACCAATTCCGGCCTGGGACCTCAATTATGTTTTGGAAAAACTCACACTGCCTCCTTTTGAGCCAGCATCAACAGCAGATATAAAATTCTTATCCTGGAAAACAGCTCAGCTCCTAGCAATAACCTCTGCAAGGTGAGTCTCTGAGTTACAAGCACTCATGGCTGTGGAACCTTTCATCATTTTTCATCCAGACAGGGTTTCCTCTGAGGACAAATCCTACATTTATGCCTAAGGTGTGGTGTCCAGTGTGGCCCTCAACCAAACCATTCATTTACCTACCTTTTATCCAAATCCACAGAACAAGGGTGAGAAAATTCTGCATTCTTTGGACATACACAGGCAGTTAAGCTTCTTCTTGGACAGAACTAAAGCTTTCAGAAAGACTGAGCAACTTTTAGTGTCATATGCTGCAGGATCACAAGAAAAGGCTATCTCTAAACAGACTATTTCTAAATGGATAGGCCATTGCATCCGTTTCTGCTATTCTCAACATGGTAAATCAGTGCCTAAGGGCATTAGGCCTCATTCCACCAGAGCAGCAGCCACTTCAGCAGCCTTCCTCAGAGGAGTACCAACCAAAGATATCTTAGAGGCTGCAACCTGGAGTTCACTGCACACATTCACAAAGCACTACCACTTACCTCTTTACTCTAAGTCCAGAGCAGGCTTTGCCACTGCAGTTATGCAGGGCCTCATAGCCTCTCCTAACCCTATTTAGCCCAGCCACCCATCCTCAGCTTTGGGATTCAACCCAAGCGTAATGACTGCAACAGTGAAACACGAACATAGTACAGTTGTGTACCTACCATAAATGTAGATGTTCGAGTGTATTCACTGTTACAGTCCAGGTTACCCACCCACCATCCCCCTTTTCTTTGCTGGGACTTATCTGTACTTCTCTATCCTATACAACCTATGTGGCGTATTTGCTTATAGATGAAGGAAATGTTTATTTTTGTGCATGCATACTTATTGGCATATTTTTCAGCCTACCAATTTGGGGGCACCTGACATCTGGGGCAAGAAAAACTGAAGAAAATGGCGTCGGCTGCATCTTTTATACCCCTGGCGCACTGACGTCTGGGAATAGGTGACAGCAGCTGACGCCGGACCTAGACTTTGGAATTTTGGCCAACTGAGGGTAGCCTGCCAGCAGGATAACCCAAGAGTAATGACTGCAACAGTGAATACACTCTAACATCTACATTTATGGTAGGTACACAGCTGTACTTTTTGCTTGTATTTTGACCCAAGTTTTTCCTCAAACCAGTCTGGTTTCTGGCTTTCATGTCAGAGGACTGCATCTGCTGTTTGAATACTATGTTTTTTGGGTTTTATTTTTTCTTTCAGTTTACTTGCAACAAAAAAAACAGTTCTGGTCAGAAGAAACGGTCCCTCAGAATTATCAGCAAGTCACATTTATTAAAACATGAGTAGCATATAGAAACACAGATGAAGCGCTTTTGTCTGCATATAGCAATAACTTTGTCAGACTCAAACCCATTAAAACAATTAACATGGTTTAAAGATCCCTCTAGCAAGTCACATGTTTAAACTTAATCAGTGAAAGTCATACTAAACATTATGCCCCCATCTTAAAAACATATTTATCACTAAAAACACAAAGCATTTTGATGCTGTTCATAATGATGTTTCTCAATGTAAACAATGATCGATTCCCCAAACATTGATGCCAAACTAAATTAAATTAAATATGAATATTATTTCAAAATACTTAAGATGCTAACATGGTCATTTAAATCAGGGGAATTGTTGCCACGTAACTTCACGCTGTTCTGCTAAATCACCCCATGCTCCCCCTGTCAGATTTTTCCCCCTTCATATTCAAACCAGGAAACAAAAATTGATGATCAGGGTTTTTTTTTAATGTTTATGCAGAGAATTATTAATGTTCTTATTTCTGATATCTCGATTATGCTCCTAGATTTGGGTTTTTCACCGCTACAGTCTTTACATAAAGCAAGATGTGTAATACCCAGTTGAATTACATGTGCAATAAAAGGTTGTAACATACACTGAATCTTTTTTCAAAATTTACATGGATTACAAAAGCTGCACGTAGAGATGCTAAACCTCTTATTGCAACTAATCTTAATGGTCCACATTTTCAGAATAATTGTAATAGATATCCTTTTTCTGTATACTATCCAAGTTTTGTGACCCACTACTTTAAGACCATCAAAATAAGAGAAAGCTTCATAATTTCTGTTAAGAACCCCCCAAATTTTTTCGTAATAGTTTGTGAAAGTAGTAATGAAGTAGTACACATGTTCCCCACTGGGGTCCTTCTCTATTACTAGATGTATTAACTATACAAGAATGTAGTGTTTCTAACAAAGGTTGAATAATACCTTCTTTCTGTTTGGCTGTAATTTCCTTTTTCATTTCAGAAACCAAACTCTCATGATACCCACGTGAAAAAAATATTTGCTAATTTCTGCCACTCAGTCTCAAAATTGATCATCTTTTGACACCATCCTAGCCATTCTGATGTGCTGACCCTTAACAATGCCCCTTTTCTAATGCTGGGGTTCGTGGCTGGAATAATGAAGTAAACTGAGTACGTGGGTATTCTATATATGTTACTTATCAGCCTTTTGTTATTATCTTTGTAAATTTGTACATCCAAGTAATTGATGGTATTCATACTAAATGTGTGATAAAAACAAAGAAACGAGTGGAATTCTGGTACTGGAAGAAACCAAGACTAAACAGCAAAACAACCAGTAAGTCAACTTTAAGCCTCAGTACAAGTCACAGGATGTGTTTAATGTAAACAATAAAGTTAAAAACATCCACAGTTTAGCGCTTTTGTCTTTATTGCAGAGACATCATCAGAACTGTGAATGGAACACACACAAGGCCATTTAAGAACAGGCAAGAAGGAAGGGACACCTCTTGGAATCAAACAACTTCTGCAGACATCAATGCAAAGCAGAAAATCAAAGTAAACCCCATAAAACTGAAATAAATGCACATTTTACACCTGAACCATCAAGTAAAATAAAATAAAAAGTTAACCAAAGTGCATCATAATCTACTGGCTCTCCTTTTTAATTCACTGCTAATAGAAATATTGTCATTCAGACTGAGAAATCAGATTATTCTGCCAATCATCTGCATATTGAAGAATCTGCATTTGTTCAAGAACCAAAAAGTTAAATTTAATAAAACTAGCACAACCAATGGAATGCCTGGTCAGCGCACTTTTCTAATCTTTGTGTTGAATACTGCACACATGCTGATAAATACACTTATTCAAAGCACTCTTAGTTTTTCCCCACATAGAAAGTGGGGCTAGATGAGCATGTAGCCAAATATACCACTCTTTTTGAAGATCAGTTAAAAAAGCCATACTGCCCAGAAGAGTTCAAGTTACCTAAAAGGGTGCCATTATAGCAAATGTTTGTGATGACACTGATGGCAGTGCCCATATTTCCTAGTAGGTAATAGTGTCCTGGGATAACTGACCCTCTCCAACAGAGAGATTTAATGTTAGATTTGTTTTTATAAGTGAAAGAGGGCAACAATAGAAAAAGTTGTCTATATTCTCATCACATTGTAGCATACACCAGTTCTTCTGCATGATCTTTTCAATGTTTTTAACAGCTAAGGTGTAATGCAAACCATATTAAGTGGACCATCAGAACTTGTAGAACTGTCTTTCTCATCTATCTGATTCCACCTGCTTTTAATGATAGGGGCGTATTTGTTGTTTCTCTTAATCCATATCTCATTCCTAATGGAGTCTAGGAATGCTGCTTGGATATTCACAATCCAGAAGCATTGATCTTAAAAAGTAAAATTGTTCAAGACAGACAGCATCATCAGATGTCAGCCTTGATGTTCTAATAAATTGACTTTTCACCACCCCCCTCTGTTGATGGAGAATGGGGTGGCAACTAGTAAAAAAGAGAAAGTATTGCAGTTAGTGGGCTCACTGAAAATTCTTGTACTGAATTCGTCATTTAGTCCTTTCTTGATGTCCGTATTCAGATAATTAATTGGGTCACGTTTGCAAGAAAATGTGAACTTGAGAAAATTAGTACCAAATATATGAGTAAATTGAAGAAAGTTGGTAGTCAAATTCAGATAACTCAGGAACTCTTCTAATTCTTGGACAGACTTATTCCAAACCATAAAAAATGTCATCCAAGTAACAAACCTAGAATTTCCAAGGAACGTGTTTGAAAGTATTGAAAAATTTCTTCTCATATTGGAGCAAAGTGATGATGGCAAAAACAGGGGCACTACAAGCCCCCATTGCAACACCCTTCTGATGGAAATACTGACCATCTACATACTCAAAATTGTTTATCAGCACCGTCTCCATAAACTTAACCAGTATATCGAATACCGAAGATTCACTAGAATATGGTTGACTCCAGTAAGATCCATTGTTAATGCAAGCAAACAAAAGTACATCTGTTAGCAATATATGTTGATTTGCTTTTGAAAAAATGCCTCAGACCTTATGTACAGCTGTGTCATGATTCATGGGATTTTAACAAAATTGGGGTTGTGGGATTTTCCAATGATTTTGTATTTTTGACAATAGATGTTAATTTATTAAATTTCATCCCCCATACAATTAGTATTGAATGGTTTCATGACTTTTTCCACTGAATTCAATAATTTAATACATTGTTTACGGAGACAGTATTGAAAAACAGTGTTGTGTATTTAGATGGTCAATACTTCCATCAGAAGAAGTATGTTGCAATGGGGGCTTGCTGTGCACCCATTTTTGCCAACATCATTTTGCTCCAATGGGAGAAGAAATTTGTTTTCAATACTTTCAAACCTGCCACTTAGAAATTCTGTATTCTTTAGTTGGATGACATTTTTATGGTTTGGAACAAGTCTGTCCAAGAATTAGACAAGCTCCTGAGTTATTTGAATTTGACTACTAACTTTCTTCAATTTACTCATATGTTTAGTATGAATACCATCAATTACTTGGATGTGCAACTTTACAAACATAGTGATAGCAAAAGGCTGGTAAGTAACATATATAGAAAACCCATGTACTCGGTTTACTTCATTATTCCAGCTGTCACCGTGCATCAGAAAAGTGGCATCGTTAAAGGCCAGTACATAAGACTAGCTAGGAAGGTGTCAAAAGATGATCAGTTTGAGATTGATGGGCAGAAATTAGCAAATATGTTTTTTCACGTGGGTATCCAAAGAGTTTGGTTTTTGAAATGAAGAAGGAAGTTACAGCTAAATGGAAATAAGATGATATGCAACTTTCATTAGGAACCATGCATTCATGTGTAGTTAATACATCTAGTAATAGAGAAGGTCCCAGTGGGGAACTCCTGTATTCCTTCGTTACTACTTTCACAAATGATTATGAAAAAATTTGGGGGGGTTATTAACAGAAACAGGAAAATTTTTTCTTGTTTTGATCGTCTTACCTCAGATGATATACAGAAAAGGGAAGTCTATTAAAAATTATTTTGAAAATGTGGACAATAACATTAAGATTAGTGGCAACAAGAGGTTTGGCACCTTTAAGTGTGGCTTTTGTAATCAATGTCAATTTATTTTGGAAAAGGATTCGGTGTACGTTAACAGTTTGTCAAAACAACCTTTTATTGCACATGTAATTCAACTGATGCTATATATCTTACTTTATGTCAAGACTGTAGGGGTTTTTATGTTGGAAAAACCCAAAGGAGATTGAGAGTGGATCTCTGAGCTTAATCAAGATGTTAGAAATAATATTAATAATTCTCTATGTAAACATATTTAAATAAAAATCCTGATTATCAGTTTTTGTTTTTTGGGTTGGATATGGTGGAAGAAAATCCTAGAGGGGGGAGTATGGGGTGATTTAATGAAACAGTGTGAAGTTATGTGGCAGCTTAAACTTAATGCCATGAATTACCCTGGTTTAAACAACCATGTTAGCATCTCAAGCATTTTGAGATTATATTTATATTAATTTAGTTTGGAATCTATGTTTAACTTGGGGAATTGGTCATTGTTTGCACGGAGAAACATCATTATGAACAGTTTCAAATGCCTTGTGTTTTTAATGATAAATATATTTTAAGATGGGGAGCATAATGTTTAGTATGATTTTTATTGGTTAAATTTAAACATGACTTGCTGGAGGGATATTTAAACCATGTTAATTGTTTTAATGGGTTTGATTCTGATTAAGTTATTGTTATATGCAGACAAAAGCACTTAATATGCATCTCTGTGTGTTGTTCGTGTTTTAATAAATGTGATTGGCCGATTATTTGGAGTGGTTGTTTTTTCTGTTTTTTGTTGCAAGTGAGGTTCTGTTTGGTTCTTGGTTGTAGTCCTTTCTGTTCACTTCACCTCAGGAAAGTTGTAGATTTTAATAATTGGACTGTGCATAGATGTTAACTTTTTTTTTCCTCAATGACACTGTTATTCTAGTATCAAGTTTAAATAGAAATGAGTCCTTCAGGCCCTCTCACCAGCCCGGTTCTGGCTTTGATGTTGTTTGTGGTCTGTAATGACTGTTAGGGTTGAAACATTTAGTGTCAGCCTCATGTCCTGCTATGGTCTCTCAACCTTTAAGCACTCGAGAAGGTCCCACTAGATCATTGGATCAAAAGGATGACTTTCTGGATAGTATTCTCCTTTGTTTTTACTGATTTTTGAGATGTTTAGCATTGACCCCTTTGCAGGTTCCATTCTCGGTTTTTGGGTCAGATGTCTCTGTGGCTTAACATATTCTTGGGATCAATTCTAAGCCAAGCATCTTGGCATTGAGGAAACATGTTTTTCTGGGATCTGCATTGATGTGAGTCTGTCAGTATCAAGCTTCTTTTTGTAGTCGACCTCATTGCTACTGCATCTATTTTGATGCCATTTCAGTCCGTGATGCCAATGTGGCTTTCAGAATTGAGCTGTTTGACACTGATACAGGTGTTTTTCATTGAAGCCAATTTTCCTTGGTCCTGTTATCAGGAAGATTTCTTTGTTACAGGTTTGATGTCATTCATTTGTCTTTGACCATGAGGTGAGATTACATTGACCTAATGTGACATCCTCGACTGCTTAAAGGTTGAGAGAACCTTCCTTTTTCTTTTAGTAACTTGTTAGATACTTCTGCTTAAAACATATGTGAAACCTAAGTATTGGCATACAGTTTAGCTGATCTCAGCAGTTTTGTTGCAAGGAAGAAACCTTGTTTGTATTTGCGGAACCTACTTTAATCGACATCCGTCAGCTAAACTGTGGATCACTGTGTCATCACTGTATGGGGATATAAGCCGCATTGATTCTTGTATTACTGCTGATTCGACTCTGACATTTCATCTTGTTTCTCTTTTATAGTTAAGCTTATTAATTTACTCCTTTTTGGTAACATACACTCTGTTTACAAAATGGAGTCGTGTATCATGAGCAAAAATGGGGCCTGCCATTTTATTCATATTCTCCGGATTCAACATCTTTCATCTTCCCTGTTTGCTGATTGGAAGAGGGCTCTATGCTGATATTTTCATCTGGTCTCCAACATGACTGTTCTGTGTTACAGTTCAAGTGTATCAGAGAACTTTTGTCCCCTTTCTTGTCCTGTGTTGGAGGCAGGAGTAGCTGTACATTTAAGGTATCCTTTACTGTTTTCAGTTCCTCTCAGTGATGGGGTCATCTGTGCCTCTGAATCTGTTTAAACTGTTTATGTTCTAAGATGGCATTTTCAGCAGAATGGTGTCTACAACTGTTATCAGCATTCCTAAGGAGTGGTGGTCCTCATTACTGCTTATTAGCTCTCTGGTTGCTTATAGTGAACAGTTTGTCTAGATATGACCACTCAACTCCTGAAACCCTACCGTCATGCACTGTTCACATCCAGGTCAACATGTTACCTTTGGCTTGTTGGACTCTTGTGTATTTTGCTCACCTTGTTACTACTATTCTTCCCAGTGTAAGGTATATGTACTTCTATGCACTCCTGGCCTAGTAATGTGTCTCCAGCATTTGTTGTACTTTATAGCCATAGTCCTTTTGGTTCTAAGGAATATTAACTTAATCCTTACAGGATGTAGTCTCTGAAAGACTAACTCCCTGCACGTCTGCAGTATAAACTTGTATTTCTGGCTGTTTCCTTCTTCCGGGGTCTCTTCTTACAGCATTCTTTTTCCTGGTATTTTCATTTCTTCAGGAGTTCTTCTAGAGAACTTAGACCAGGTGAATTTCTTTGGACCCCCACATTCAGTTTTATTAGTTATTTCATAGCTGGTCTGTGTGGCCAGAGGATGCTATGCTCCTAGTAGTTTAGCTTTTTTGAGATACCTGATGCTTCTTTCAGTTTCTGTAGTGCAGAAACGTTCCTTTTTATGTACCATTCTCTCTCTGCCTACCATTCAGGACTCTGGTAGAGTAATTCAAGTCATACTTGATAGGCCCCCCTTACTGCCTAAAGGACCCATTGGAATAATAGGATGCAGTAGCAGATTCCTTACCGTCTCCTTTCTAACTGTGCATGGTTGTTTTTGTTAAAATTTTTCTTCTGTTTTTTTCTTTTCCAGAGATCTTAAAGAAGAGAGCTTTTCCGTTTGTTATGACATTCCAGAATTACTATACCTCGCATCTCTTTTGTTTTATTTAGGGAACTCGGTATGTATTTTTACCCCTGGAATTGCCTTGGTTAATTGCTTTTATGTCTGCTGTGTTCCCATTCTATGCCTATGTTTATACTCATTGTTCATGGTATAGCTCCTGTACTGTCAGCTGTGTGACTTAAGTCTTTTGATTTAACAACTGTCCTCTGCCTGCTAGTTCCCTTCTGCACAGTTTCCTGCATATGGGTCATCGGCCTTCTTTACTTGTCAACAGATATACTCCTGAACCCTTTTCCCTCCACTCATGACCTTGATCTTTAATTGGCTCATCATTTTACTTCAGTGCTTTGTTTTCTGTCTTGGTTATTTACTTTTGTGGCACAAAGTTTTGGTCAGCAAGGACCTATTTTCTTGTATTTAATAGTTTTACCTAATTAGTTGACAGCTTCTGCAATGCAGTTTGATTTTGGATTACTTAATGCCTTTTAGTTTTCTGCTGCTAGCTTGCAGATTCTTTCTGCTATAGTGGTGATCTGTCTACCTAGGACCCCAGGCTGATTATGTTGCAGACATGTAGGTGGGTTGTATTTTTTGTAATACTTTACAGTGCGTCAGGCTCCTCTTTGATTTTGAGGAACTATCACTCATCTTGTATTTTACATTATAGTAGACCATAGGTTTTGTTTTTTAGGTTATTGTACTTTTTATGATCAGATTCCTTCCAGCTGTTTCTACTCTGGCTTACTAAGTCCATCTTAATTCTTTCTACTCATGATAAATTCATAGATCAGATGATGTCCTTCCTTATCACTGTGGCAGTATTCTTGACAGATGGGATATCCTGCTGAGGGCAGCTGAACAGCCAGCCAGCATACCAAAGCCTTATGCCCTTCCAGATGCCATACATTGGACATATGTCCTATATCCAAGGTGTAAGGTACTCAAGTGATGTATGAGCACCTGAGGCTCAGAACTTCTTTCCTGACAGTCAAAATGCTTCTTCATGAATTTGGTTTGCAGGCCGTTCACCAGATTGGATCAGCTACTGAACCTTTACAAGATAAGTGCCCTTTTGGGGTCTTCTCCTTTTTTTTATTTCTTTAGTAGCTTTATCTTTTTATATGTCATCCAAGAAGGGAAAATGTGATTGTAGGAGGCAGATTCCTCATAAAGATAGACACAAGTGCTTTTTTTGTTTTAGTGCTACTCTTTAACATATTCAGTTAGTGTTTTGTTGGACATTTGTTCTGAAGACTCTCTGCAGCCATCTGTCCCTTTCTATTTATTTGGAGAATCAGTCTGAAGCTTTTGGCCTGGGGTACCATGACTTCTGAGTCTGTCCGCCCCTATGTTCAGCTGGCACTTAAAAATATGCCAGTGTAGATGCACATTGAATCTGCTGCTGTCCAGCCTCCTCTGGACACCTCTGTTGGGTTGGATGAAGAACCCAGGGACTATCTGTTGCCAGCATAAACACCCTCTGCTGTGACCCATTTGGAGGCTGACACTGTGCTGCCTGCTGACATGTCCTCTTAGGCTGTGCCTACATCTTCTGCATATGTGGAGGGGGAACTGCGGTTAATGAGGGTCCTAGGGGGCTTCCTTAGATACTAGCTAGGGAGGAAGTCCATGGTACTCTTACTTAATCTAGGTAGGGGTCTGAGTCTTCTAGGTTTGGTAGGGCTTGTGTTCATCTGAAAAAGAAACCAAAGACTGTGCATGTAGCTCCTGTAGCAAAGGATCCCCACAAGGGATGGCAGGATTTCACACACAGCCTTCTTAATGCCCATGTGGCTTTAAAGTTTCCTCAAGGCGTGTCTGTACCTTCTGTTCATTGGTCCTCTACTCTTTCTAAATGTCAGAGGTAGTCTGAGTCCTTTGAAGGGTTAGATTTGGATTCTGGTGAAGAGTACTTGGCTTACTCTTATTGGCTCCATTCTCTTCTTCCCTTAGAGTCTGAGGAAAAGGATTCTCTTTCTCTCAATTCCCCTTTGGAAGAATTATCCTTTGAGGATACTGTGAGACATATGATGGAACATTTTAAATGAGATTATTCTCAAGTATCTGATGTCCAAAAGCAGTTACTATGAGCTCTTGTAGATTAATTTGCCTCATCCTTCTGCAGTCCTGTGTTGGATTGTTTGCTGGACGCACACTTCAGATTCCCAGCCTCCTGCTACTAAAAAGCCTGACAGGCTCTGTGAACTCCCTGACATCCAGAAAGTTTTGTATAAAAGCCCTTCTCCTGACCCTGCTGGGATTTCTTTAGATGCTGACAAGCTATCTAAATTACTGTCCTCCTCTCAGATTTTACCTTCAGGTAAGGGCAGTAGTGTAATGGACTAGCTTAGGGATATTCTTACTAATTCTGATGCAAAGTATTCTGCCATTTCTTTGTTGAGCACTGCATCCCAGGTAACTCGTTATTCTGTAAAGTACAGTTATAATGATGATGATGATGCAACTGCTAGGGCAACTGCATCAGGGTCTGTGATGAGAACGTACTCTTGGTTACACTTACAGGCTCTCCCTTATAGCAAGTCTAAGCTCCTGGATTCTCCTTTAGATGAGAAGAATCTCTTTTTCTCTGCTGAGGCTGAGCTGTTTAAGACCTTTTAAGACAAGGGGAAACCATGCAGGATCTGAAACAGAACTTTGTCTCCTTTTTCTAGGTTCCAGAGAAGTTATGCCTCTAAATCTTACTTTGTCCGAAGGTAGCAAAGACCACCTTCAAGGAGGTAAGAGGTCTTCCATGATGTTTTTTTTTCTGATAAATCTCAGGGTTCTAATAGTCAAAAACTTTTCTTCCTTGAGAAATCTGCTTCCGTCTGATGTTCAGCCACTTCTGCCTCTCAGCCAGGTTCTTATTTCCCTTTGGTTAACTCTGTCCTTTCTTGTTTGGCAACAGATAACCACAGACTCTTGGGTTCTTTCCATTATCCAGAGTGGTTATTTTATGGTTTGGAAGTCTCTTCCTCTCCTTTCAGGTCTTCCCCAACCTCCTCTTTGATAGTTGCCTCATTTTATTCATATTCTTCAGAATTCTTTTATTGCAGGGAATTGTTCAGCCTATCTCCCCCCCCCCCCCCAACAGGGCATAGGGTTTTATTCCACGATGTTTCTGCTTCCAAGGAAGGAGGGTCTTGGATGTCCATTATGGAATTTTCTTTCTGTAACACTTTTCTAAAGATTCCAATTTCTCTTCCCTCTGCTGCTTCACCAGGCTTTCTTGATGTCTCTGGATTTGAAGGATGATTATTTCTACATTTGAATCCACTCGTCTTCAGCAAATGTTTGTTTCTGTGTGTTTTCACATTGTCAGTTCTCTGCTTTCAATCTTTCTATGGCCTTGAGGGTCTTTACCAAATTTCTAGCCCCATTGGTGGCTTTCTGAAAGCTTCAGGGAATACAGATTTTCCTGTATTTAGACCACCTCTTGATTTAGGCTGCCTCCCAGTGTCATCTACTTTGGAATCTTGAATTTACAAGGCTTCTTCTGCAAAGTGTAGACTTCACGTTGAACCGCAAGATGTCTGTGTTGACTTCTTCCCAAGATCAGGCTGCACGATTCAGATTGTATGAATAGTGACTTTGCTGCCTCTTCCCAAGGACCTGTCCTTGACGGCTTATTTTCAGTCCTTTCCTCTTTCTGTGCTTCTGGCAAGGAAATTCCTTTGAGGTCTGGGACTCATGGCATCCACCATTACTATAGTTCCTTTTGCCAGACTCCATATGAGGAAGTTTCATTATTACTTCAGAACTGTTTGGCTTCAACCTTGCCATCCTCTGGATTTTCCGAATCCTTTATTTCTTTGCTTCAAGCTCGAGTTCCATTGGTGGATTCAACATCTCTCTTTACACTATCCAGCCTTTTCAGTTTCCTATTCCTACTCATGAACTGTACATGAATGCTTCGGATCAGATTTGGGGAGCTTCCATCAACAATGTCCAGGTTTAGGGGTTTTGCCTCTTCCACAACTGGCAAATCACAACATAAGAGTTGAGATTTTTGATACTGGCTGTCTCTGCTTTCCACGCCTTTTGCAACCCCAGCCTTCTAAGGATTTTTGCAGGCAGTACCACAGTCATTCATGTGGTACATCAACAAGCAAGGGGGCACAAACAGGTGGTTTACATACCTTCAAAGCAGAATCTAGTGGCAGATACTCTGAGTAGGTCCAGGGCAGGTACGAATGGTTGCTTCACAGGAAGGTGTTCCTGGACATTGTTTATCAGAGCGGTGCTCCTCAAGTAAATCTCTCTGCCTCCACTCTGAACAGACTGTGTTTTAGAATGCCATGTCCTTTTGCTTGGAAAGTGAAAGCCATGTATTTTTCCTGGAAGGGAATGCTTCTCTTTGTTTATCCCCCTCTTCCTCCTGTTGTCAAATATCCTGCACAAGATCTGGTGGGACACACCACAAATCTTGCTGGTGATTCCTTTTTGGCCCAGTCAACAGTAGTTCCCCCTTCTCTTCCATCTGACCAGGGCCAGTCATTACAAGTTACTTCACTGGAAGAATCTACTTGTACACGAGAAGGGATATCTCATTCACTCTCATTTGTCCAACTTTCATTAGACTCTGTGGGTGATAGGGTTTTGATTCCTTTTAGTCACTGTCGCTCATCCAGTCAGGATAAATTAGATGACCTTCATGGTTTCTGTTCAAGCAGCTTTGTTATTACAAACACATCAGGATTGGGGCTTAATAACTTTAACTTGGATAACCTTATAAACAAACTAGCTGTTACACTCATACATGCTCACTCTCTGGCTGCCCTCTCAAAATGGCACTAAAGCTAGCACATGCTTGCAATTTATATGCACATGCTGACCTTGAAATGCTTCTTAAAGGTACAACATATGCATACACACACTTCTACAGTCACCAATTTTCTGAGGATGTGCTTTGGGTTTTGCAGGTTTGGAAAGACCCAGATGTAGTAATTATTCCTAAGACTGAACAGGATTCTTCACCTGTGTAAGGACTGGAACAACTGCATTCAGAATGTCATTGATTCCTTCTTCATTACATCAGCCTTCAAGAAGGTTGCTACACCCCAGAGGCGAGAGGTACACCACTCCAGTTAAGGAATCCAGGGTAGTGGACTGTCTAAGGAGGTGTAGTTATATGCATGTTTGCTACCTTTTCCTTTAGGGCATTGAATTACCATTCAAGCATGCTGAAGTTTCCAGTGTGAGCTTGCAGGTAAAATGAGCAAGACACTAGAAATGCTATTTAGTGATTTCTGGAAGGCCAGACTGACTTCTCAGACAGCAACCATATCATCTCTTTCTGCCCTGATCACGCCTTGTTGCAAAACATTTGCAGTAGTACACTGAAGGCCTCCAATGCTACCAATATTACTTGCAACCACACCTAGTTGTGCTTCAGTGATTTTGTTGAGAACTTCAAGACATCTTATGTTAACCACCTTGGAGTGGAACTGATTTTTTTCCTGTTTGAGGGTTAAAGAAAAATTGGAGGACAGTAAGAAGGAGGGTAAGGCTTTTGCTCGTTAATATTTTTTTGAAACATCACAATGCATTTTTTCATGACCCCAGAAGATCTAGCATTAGTTGCAGTAACAGATGGGCCAGCAGCCACAGAAAAGTCAGTGTAGTGGAAAGCAACAGCAGGGTCATGGTAATTTTCAGCATGGACATCGTTGGAAAGGTAGAAATTCTCCACCCTACTAGGTGTGCTACAGCTCATCATTTGGGGAACGTGACTCTCCCTTTCAAGAGGGAGTTGAGGTAACAGTTTTAAAGATAGTCCTTTGGTCATTTCTGGTTTTGTCCCTAATTTGAAGAGCTTTGTCCCTGATTTATTTGAGTGTGTGTGTGTCTGTGGTGCAGGCCATGTCATTTTTTTGTTTCCTATCTAGAGCCTACAAAATTCCCTTCCTCCTGGACCACACCATACCATACCATTATCCAGTGGCCCACTTTCTCAGAAAAGTGTGGCAAAACCACATCCAGAGACAGTGATAAAGCAGTAACTACAGCCTAGGTGACTTGTTTGCTTAGCAGCTTAGGCATCTAACAGAGCTGGCCTGAGAAGATGAAAGTGAGCAGCCATTGCCAGCACACCTATCCTTTGGGAAGTGAGGCAACTCTAACTCCCCTATTGAGTGACAGCTAGGAGGAGCACTACAAGTTGCACAAGTGGAAAATGAACCTATGAGCATGCACGGTCACTGTGCTTCCACACATGGATGAGGAAGACTGTGCAGGGGGACATGGAGCTTAAGAGCCATCACAAGGGAGGCAGATGTTGCACAGGGGAGGGTAGGTACTTGTGCAAAACAAGCATGTTGGCTTGCTCCCTACCACTCAAATTTCACTTTGAAAGAAGACCTGAGTTGATTGCGCTGCCTTTTTTAGAAACAAATGGTGTGCATAAGGTTCTTGTCTAGCTCAAGGATACCCTGCTCACACTCAGAGAATGAGTAAGCCAGTTTGGGTGTGTAGGTAATGGAACCATTGGACCAGTCCTGTGGAGTTGTAAAAAATGAGGGGAAAAAAGTTATTTGACCTTAAAAAAAAAAAAAAAAAAAAAAGACACCCAAGAGGTTACAATATGCGAAAAGCAATGCAAATATCACTCCGTGTTCTTTTTAGTTCTAAAAAAAATACAGATCACGAATCTTTGTCGTCTTGATGAGTTCATTTCAAAGCAGGAGTTCCAGATGGTCATGTTGCAGATGATCCTTCCTGACATGTCAGAATGGAAATGGAATTGATCTTTGGACCACCAAGATATATGTATGCACATCAAGATAGCACGAGGAGTCTAGGAGTTTTCTTTGCATCTGGATAGTGACCTTTCATTTCCAGTTTTAAGCCCCTCACTTTGGTCTCACCACAGCCCCCATGCTGTTCATCAAAAAGCATGGCTGTTATGGTGAACCTGAGGATGATGACTGTTGGCACATTTCTGCGCCATGACAGCTGGCTTCTAGCTGCATTGACACTGAATGAATTAATATCAGCTTGAGGGATTCTTCCGCAGTCGCACTCCTTGGGTACAACAGTAAGGTTAATGAAGTGTGATTTATAACACTCAGAGCAGTTTGCTTTTCTCTTGTCCTGACTTTGACTGAGGCAATTTTTTCTTCATAGCATTTATTAATAAAGATCTTTCAAATGAACATTTGAGTTGTGTTACTTACCCTTTATTAAATTTAGCTGTCTTATTGTATAACTTGTCATGTACAGTTAACAAGTACAATCTTCATGCATTGTGCACTTTTCTCATATTGTGGAAAGTAAACACTACCTATCTCCATTTTTTTATTAGACATTTTCTTCCAGAATTTACAGTTTTCAGATCAGCATCAGTATACACTGTCTCGTAATTCACTTAAACAACATGCCTAGTGTACACATAATGCATTAGGTGTTCATCATATAAATGTTGCCTCTGTTACAATCATTCTTAATATGCTTTTGTTTTGGTTTCTGCCCTGCAACCCATTGCTTTTAAAGTTCACCTCTTCTGCAGGTATTAAGGTATTGCTGTTTTCATAAGCTCCAGTTTAAATTGTACAGGTTACTAACTTTACACTCTATGTATGGTCTCGATACCCTTTAATTTGTTCATAATTTGTTACTTCTTTCATTTGTAAGGAATGAGTGTTTGCCACATTCGGGTTATGACTTTCTTGGATGCAATCAGTCAGTGCTTTAACATGTGCCAACTTTTAAATATCTCCATACCAGTTCAACAGGTAGTGTTCCTTACCCATCTCCACTTGAATACCAAAATACTTATTTGGAGCACCCGAAAGAAAATCTTCAGGCATGGGCAGGTCCAAAATATTTTCATCTCTCCCTTTGTTCTGTCCCACATCAACAATGCTAATTTACTTGTTCAAATGTTTAATTCAGTCTATCTGAAGTGCAAAAATACTTAAGCGAGAATTTCCCCACAAATATTCTAAATTTCCTTGATGCAGTAGCTCTCTTGGGGGAATTCTAAATTTCCTGCCATTGTTCTACATTTTTTTCTTTTCCTGGCAGCCTTTTACAATTTGTCTGTACAATTTGATTCCTTTCCAAAAAGGCTTTGTATAACTTTCTAAAAAGTATTGTATTAATGTGCTTCAGGTTCTGTTATTAGGTTAAGAAGCTCTGGATTATGTACCTTCTTTTTTGCTGTTTTTATTTTCCATTTTCAAAAAATGGTGTATGTTGACCTGTACTTCATAAAATCAGTCAAGCCAGCTTTAAATGTTTCCTTGACTTCCTTCCAATCATCAGTTTATCCCCTTTAAGTTGTTCTCCGAACAACAGCTTATTAATTGTCTTATACAGACTCATTAACAGCTTGTTGCCCTGTCTTCCTTCCCTGTTGATCAAACTTGGTCAAAATTCTAATTTCTAGGGCACCATTAATGTTATGTTAGAGTGCCTTAGACATACCATTGAGTGTTGATTTATATTTTTTTATGGGGGTGTAATGCTGGGGGCCACAAATTTATTCTCTTTATATCTTGGTTCATTCCACTCTGAGTATTTGTTTCCATTTGGAATGATAGTTCTGATCTGAGATCAAATAAGCCGTCAGCTGTGCTGCCTTTGGTAATCTACCAGATTTGGAAGGGCCAAAACCCCCTTGCTCAGTTGGTAAAACCATCCTTTCCCATTTAACTCTGTGCCATTTCTCCTCCAAATTATTTTTTAAATTCCTTGTGCATTGAATCCCACTAGGTTTTTCTAGGATCAAAGATAAGCTTGTCTCATAATATTTGGGGTACAATAAACATCTTTACTCGTTGTATCGTATTGTCTAGTTAAGGAGTTTGTGGTCCCTGTCTTTATCATTTTAGTTATTTTATCTTATTTTAATGTTGGTAAAAGTTTATTTGGGGCTTGGCTTGCTTCAGATGTTATCCATTCTCCCAAATATCAATTTTTGTAATGTCCCTCATGAAAAGGGGTAATGTTGAACCAAGTTGTAGGTTGGGTATAGTTAACTGCTATTGCCTTTGTCTTACCTTCATTAATTTTATATCTGGAAATTATTATGGACTTCCTCAAAATGTTAACTTGGGTACAGCCCTATCAGAGTCCATTAGATAAGTTATATCATTGGCAAACAATGCATTTTCCCTCTTGTTCATGCAACATTATCTATTTTATTTCTGTCTTATTTTCTGAAATAGTAGCTTCAGAGTGCGATCAACAGGGGAAGGGGGAGGGGCACTCTGGCCTTATCCCCTTTTATATAGAAGTTATGGGACAAGCCTTCTCCCAGCTGACCATGATTCTCTAGATTTATGTGATCACTAAAATTCCTTGAATAGCCCAAATTTATCCAGCACCCTCCTTAGATAGCTCTATTGGGCTCTGTCAGATGCTTTTTCAGCATCCAGACTTATAAGTATTAATCGCTTTAGTCTGATCTCTTTTTATTGTAATGTATGCATCCTAGTTATGTTATCAAACATACCCTGTGTAAAGATAGATTGGTTGAGGTTTATACAGTGTGACAGTGTATATGCTGACCTTTTTATTAAAATAGCAAAAAAAGCGTATCATTATGGTTTAATACAGGAATGGGTCTGTATGAAGCAGGGTTAGTTGGATCTTTTCATTTCATAAAAATTTAAGTAATAGCCTTTTTCAATGCAGTGGGAATTTGCCTTTTGTTTAATGCATTGTTAAACAGTACCCACCCTACCTTTACTGTTTTCCTTTTGCACAACTTAATCGAAAAAAATCATCTGTCCCTAGTGATTTTCCTTTTGTCTGCATCTCTTTTTGATGATTTATTTCCTATGTGTAATAGGTGCAGTTAGCTTTTTTAGCAGTCTCTTTTCTCACTTGTAGTATGATTAAATCTACCATAAAGTCATCCAGTCCATCCACCACCCCCTTTGCTTTCTTTAAGGAGTGCTTATATTTATAAAACTTCCTTAGTCCAGAACTTTACCTGGATCATTTGAAATTTCTTCTGTTTTACCAGTACCAGTTTTTGTAATATCTGTTTACACTTTCTATTGCCTTAGCTTGTGTGCCAATACATTTTGATTTTTAGGTGCGTTTCAAAGTATCTAACCAAGGCAGATAGTGTTTTACTTTGTTCTCATATGGCAGTTTTAGATCCCTCTTTTATTTGCTTAATTTTCTCTTTCCTCTAGACTGTTTTTTTAGTCTTCTTGTGTAATTTTTTTATGGGTCTTAGCTTGTCTCTGTGGCAGGTGGTGGCCTCCCTCCATTACTTACCTTACAACTTCATGCACTTACTGCTGAGTACCTGTTTTAACTTCTCCCATATTTTAACCACACTGTCTGTTTTATATTGGCTATCTTGTAGTAGCACATTTACAGCTGATAATACAGATTTTTTGTACTTGTCATATTTTAACCAATAGGGGTCTATTCTTGACACCTCTCAGATTCACCAAACAGCACATAACTGGGTCATGGTCTGATAAAATCTTTACATCAAGTGTAGACTAGCTTGTATATTTATTTGAATAAAATATAAAATCATCTCTTAATTAATTCCCAAGTGCAACATGATAAACCAAAAACCTTCATGTAATGACCTAGACATTTAGTGTACCTAGAAGACAGTAATTCTTTTAGGGCTACTGCTAACATCCCACTTAGTGGCTACTTTATTCCAGTCCCCCACTACTAACCACAATTCCTGGTAGAAAGTAATCACCATATTTAACATTCTCCTTGTCTTTGGGGAATGTAGATGTTAGCTAAAGTGACCCTCCTACTGCTTCAGTGTCTTCTCATTAGCACAAATTCCCCTATGGATCCTTAATAGTTTCCTCCATTGTTAGAAGGGTACCCCTGTCAGTTAACAATACACCCCTCTTTCTCGTGCCCATCTGTTCAATAGAGTAACTCTTATTCAATCCCCCCCCCCTTAAAAGTTTCTCAGGTTCATCCCCTGCTAAATTTCTCTTGCAACATTAAATGGGGCTGTTTATTGTTCTTGTATGTTAACATTTCAGTTTGAATCTGAGAATCTGTTTATATTGCATAATACCAATGTAAAAATTTACTTATTGATCTGTTTCAGCCAAGTACCCTAGGCACATTTTGTAAAACATCTGATGTCCTTTCTTTGATCATTGTTGCAGTGTGGCTCACTAGTGGGAGGTATCCTGCCAAGGATACCGTGTACGTGGATAGTATACCAAAGTCTTGGTGACTTCCTTTCATGCTGTACATCTGACTCATGACCCATGCTTGAGACTACATGCTAGTACATAAGGGACATAGAAGCACAGAGCTCCTCAGAACTTTTCTCGCCACCTGCTTGAGAACAAAGGCTACATCTGTCACCTCATTTCCTGTGATTGTATCCTCACTGGGGACCATTCTTAATTCACTGATTTTTAAATGTTGGTAAGTTTTTCATGTCAGCAAAAGAGGTAAATGTGACTGTGGTAAATCATTGAACATGTTTGTTTTTTTTTTTTCCTGTGTTCTGACCATAACTTTAGGGAATTCTCCATGTGTAAGACCTTTGTTCTTAAGATAATTAGGAGGAGTTTAGCATTTCTGAAAAAATACTTAGAGCTTGCATGAAGAATAGCCTCAGTGTCGTTACTTTTTAGAAGTTCCTCAGTAGCCACAAAAATAAAGTCAAGAAATGTAAACCTTGTAAGGTTTCTGTTATCTGGTCAGACCTCGTCTTTTCTAAGATGCATGAAGAGCCCTCAGTTTGGTTTCTATTGATGGTTCCCACTGTCATGACCCCTTGGCCAACAAGGTGAAGCTTATAGGAACTTCCTTCTGGAATGATCAGATGACTGGCAAGACTGTAAAAGGGAAACTCCAGCTGATAAATTCTGAGGGACCAGATGGCATTCACAGATCCTCGTTCAAGAGGCTCTTCCCAGATACACTTGTTGAAGTACATCAGCAATCTGCTTTCCCTTACATTATTTCTGCTGGCACTCTTAAGATGAGGAAATAGTAAACAAAGCATACCTCTCCTTCTGTTACTCCTCCAACTGATCTCCACAACAGGAGTGTTATAACTTTTCTCAAAGGTTATTTAAAGCTCTAATTTCATGAAGCCTTTGTTTCTTTCTCTTCTGTAGAGTTGAAGAGTTAGAAAGATGGGTAAGTCTTAGGAAGATTCTTCTAATCCTGAGGTGGAATCTTTTGCTTATTCTTCACGTATCTAATCACTTACGTTGTACGTGTGAGAGCTTGAAGACGTCTTTTCTCCTGACTTCCCTTTAGAGGAACTGTCTTATGGTGACTCTGTTTAAAAGATGATGCAGTATTTCCAGTGGGAGGAAAAGGCAGTATCAGATATGCAAAAGAGTTCCTATAATGTTTTAAACATAGACATTCAAAGGCCTACAGCCATTTTTCCTTTATTGGATGTTCTACTGGACACTTTCTGATTGACTCCTAAGTCTCAGCCACTTACTCCAAATAAATCAGATAAGTTTTACAAGGTACCAGACTGTCATAAATTTCTGTGTAAAACCTTTCTTTAGACCTCACAGTGGTTTCTGTTGAGTTTAAGTAACCAAGCTAATCTGTCTAGACCAGTGCAAGGATATTAGAGCCATGGATAGGTATGAAAAGTAAGTGTAAACTTCAGCTACACTTTCTTTACATACAATCAGCTATGAAACTTGAATGACCAGGTACCTTTTGTCCATTTTTGATAACATAAATAGATTCATTTTAGGTTTTCCTGATTCAGACAGTAAATCCTCCCCTTTTTCTTTAACTCTAGCTTTTTATGATGCCGCTTATGCCTGTTCTACGACTGCAGCAACTGGGTCTGTATTAAGGTATTTGGTTACATTTGTAACCCTTGCTTGATGATGTTAAAGCTAAGTTGCATAATGCCCCTTTAGACAACAACAGTTTTTCTTTTCCAGCAGCTGTCAAGATTTCAAAACCTTATGAGAGAGAGGGAAAACATGCAGGGCTTTAAACAATCTTTTCTGTTCCCTGTGCCAAAGTTCTAGAGGAACTACCCCTAAAAAGCAAGACTCTTCTTTTACAAAGGCCAGGAATTTTAGCAAAAATGTAAAAAATTCTCTAAAAAGAAGAAATGGTAGGACACACCCAAATTATATTTCAAAGGACCCAAAGGATCCTATACACATATGTTTTCAAAATTATGACTACCAACCACCCTCCCTTTTCCAGCTCAATCAACCCTCTCCAGTTTGTCAGGAAAACTTTAACAGTACATAGTATGACTCCGAAGGGTTGCAAACTGACATGGAATTTTCCACTTCACTCTTCTGGAATTCCTTAGTTTCTTCCAAGTGAAGAACTCTTGGTTTTGCCTATCCTTCAAGATCTGTATAATCAGGGGAACAATACAATTATTCTTTTATCTCCAAAAATGCAGACATTTTATTCACGATTATTCCTTGTTCCAAGAAAAGAGGCCAAGTATATACCCATTTTGGACTTGACAACCTTTAATTTTTAAGAATTCCAAAATTCAGAATGCTCTGTCTACAAATACCTTTGTTATATGTTCCTTCCTCAAACCTTTCTTGTTTCTATTAGCTAATCTATGTAAAGTTTTTGAAGTAATCACAAGTGTACAGTTTTAATTTTTTGAAAGCTATCTCCACTTTATGCATTAAAATTTTGATATTTTATTGATTTTTAATACTTCAGTGTTATCTAATTTCTTTGTTGTGCAGACGTTTTATGCATTTCATCTTGTATTTCTAACAACTTTTTATCCCACATTTTATTACTAGTGCATCTTCCAGTTTTATCTTTATTATGTTTTTTAAGGAGAGTCATATAATTTTACTAACCTGACAATTATTCAAAGATAAAAAAAAATCTTGATTTGTTCTTTAAGGTAACTCTCTTAAATTTTTTAATCTCATCATGTATACTGGGATTTTGTAATTAGGATTTTTTTTATCCAATTAATATGTTAATACTTGGCTCATTATGATCAGATAAAGGATAATGAATAGTTCTAAAATAATTCACTTTATCTGTAGAGGCATAAATCCTATCGATTCTAGTTTGTGTCCCATGCACATAATGAGTGAAGAGTAAAGACTTAGCTCCTGTTTTTGCTGTTAAATCAATTACATTTTTATCACTAATCCATCTGTGCAGGACTTTATCTGATGCTAAAATTTTAGCTTTCTTCTGTTCACATGTATTGTCTGTACTAGATATGCAGTTAAAACCCCTGCTGAAATTAAAGTACCCTTCCAATGACTGTAATAGGTTTAAGTGATCTTTAGTCAGTCTTGCACATATTCAGGGATCCATTAAAATTGACTAGTGTATAGAGTTTGCTATTATATTTAATTATTACAAATGTATATATTCCTTTGGGATCATTAATGGGCTCCTTGATCCTAAGCATTACAGTATATTTTCTCCAAAGTATAGCAGATCCTCTACTCTTTTTAAAAGAAACATAACATTTTGTAACCTGAGTTATTTAAATATTGTATATCTTTAAGTGAGTCTTTCACAAGAATATAATGTCTCCTCTGTTTAATTTTAGTATGTCGTTAATGATTTCCTTTTGTTGGGATTATTTAATCCATTTACATTAATAGATTAAAACCTTCTATTCAGTGTATTTAAAACAATTCTTCTGAGATAATATGACACATTTATCCAGTATATTAATGTAGTTGTATATAACGCTAATGCATTCCTCCAACACTATCTTCCTAACATTCCACATTTTTTTAATTTTTCTTTTCTAAAAACTCAAATACTAAAACTCTTAAATGATAGAAGTCTACAACTGTAACTGTGTGTATGTATGTATATATATATATATATATATATATATATATATAGATATAGATATATATATATATATATATATATATATATATATATATAAAACTAATAAAACAATACCTATTGTGGATACTGTAGTTCCTAGTTTGGCTGTCAAATAGACCAACTGATTATACTATCTCTTTACCTACCAGTACCTAAAAATTAATCAATAGCTAGCCAAACTCTACTGTGACCTACAAATAAGTAATGATCTGATATTAATCCTCGTTCATTCCTTACATATGGGTATTGGTTCTGACCTTGGAACCGAGCCGGCCATTTTCCAAGCTTGCGTCAGCTACAAACTCTCAAGTGAAACTCCTACTCATAATCCCCCTCTCCATGTTACCCCAGATTTTGTTTGCCACGTTGCCATTCGATCATGTCAAGCTATTTCTCTTGAGCTAAGTATAGATATTTGTTGTCAGACTAGTCATATATATATATATATATATATATATATATATGTATATATATAAATAACTTTTTTTTGTCAGAAAAGTTTCTTTTTTATTGTCTCTTACTCTGTCGCATTTAACGACCATAATTTCTTGAGTTTTCTTCTCTTTACTCTGCACCTTTTACCACGAGGTATTTCTCTCTTCCCATTGTTGGTAATCTCTTCCTTTTCTGCATACCTTCGTGTATTCTTTTGTACCATTGTTTGGTACCCTTTCTACTGACCTCTTTTTCTATCATGGCAGATAAGAAAGGTAGTCCGGGATTTAAAAGGTGTTCCGATTGTGGACACAAATTACCTACATCAGATGCACACTCTGTGTGTTTATTGCTTGGGTGTGTCCCACTTATCTGTTGACACGCCCTGTGCTATTTGTAAACATTTTTCTAACAGAACCTTGTAAAGGAAAAATAAGTTGTTGCTGAAGGGACTTCTCAAATCTCCCTTTTCAGAGGCCATTTCTGGGTCGGAGGCTTCAACCCCTCCTAGAGCCCATAAGAAAATTTTAGATGATCCTACTAAGGCCAAGTCTTTGCCTTCATCCCCGGCTGGGGACTCCTGCTAACCAAGACTTAAGAAGGCTAAAGTTTCTGCTTCGGAGCTCACTCAGCCCCAGTGCTTTCGGTGCCTAGACCTTCGGCACCATCAGTGATATTGGCTCCGTCTTCTCCTGTAGCCTTTACTATATCAGCACCGAGGGGCTCCTCAGTTCAGACTATTATGACTACTACATCGGCACCAACCATTCAGTTGGCACAGACCTTGACCACATCAACTCAGACATCTTACTCTGAACCGATGCCTCAGTTATTGGCTCCAATTTTGTCGGTTCCAGCTTCGGTACCTGCAACCACTTCGGCACCAATCCTTGTGTCAGTGCAGACCGTGACCTCGGCACCAATGATTTCCTTGGTGCAGACACCTGTAGTCCAGTCTCTCTCGGCACCATTTTTCTCAGTGCGGACTGGTGTGGTGGGCACCAAGCTAGTCTCTTCTGTGGACAGACCTGTTTCTACCCTCAGTCTTCGTGAGGTCCACTAGAAGCCTTTCTGAACATGACGTGTTGCATCTTGTGGATCAAGTGCTTCTGGCCAGAGGTATCCTGCCCCACAGGACCTATCCTTCCTTGGGAGGTGATCACCCATCTCCAAAGACCCCTTCTTATTCTCCTCCTTCATTGCCTTTGAAGTACATTGATATAGCACAGTCTTCCCCCTCTGCAGTTCCCTTTATGTATCTCACTAAGGAATCGCAGTTGCCTTCATTGCAGCAGAGTTTTGCTATGACCCAGGATGACAGTTGTGACGTGCATAATTTGCTGTTCCACAGCCATCTGGGGACTCTGAGTGGGCAGGCTGAGCCACCTAGGGGGAGGGCTGACCCCTGTCCTGGACACTCACCCCTCTTCAGGTGGACCAGCCTTTCAACTGATGGAGAAGGCCCTGGCTTCTGCTGGTGATACTGTGCTGTCTATCCCCCTGCCCTCCTCTGGTACACTGTTTTCACAAGTTGCACCTAGCGGTGCAAGGGCCTCAGGACATATTCTCACAGGAAACCCCTTTTCCGCTGTCTTCCCCAGCTTCTCCTTCTGAGGAAGTCTACCGGAAAAGTTTGTGTAAGAGGAAGCACATGGACTCCACAGAGGAGTCTCTCACTGAAGACACAGACTTTGATGAGGGGAAAGGATCCCCTCAGTCACCCTGTGAGGTATCCTTTGGTGATATCCCCAAAATCCTTAAACAGAGAGGTGAGTGGCAGCCCTCTAATCCGACATCTGAGGAGTCTGTGTTCCTGCAGGCCTTTCGCACCAGGCCCCCTACCTCCTGGGTTACTCCACCTGCCTATGAACTTGTCCGGCTAATCGTGCAGCATGCGTGGAAGGCTCCTGACACCATCGAGGCTATTCCCCGGAGGCCAGGTAAGATTTTGTCCCCTACTGCTATGGATCCCCACCCATTGGTCTAAAGGTCTTCCTGTGGATGCTCTGGTGGTGGCGGCCACAACAAAAAAGGACCTGGCGGAAGAAGTAAGCCGGACTGTCCATCCATCTAACAAAGAGTCCCGGGCCCTGGACAGGATAGGGAAGTGCGCACCTTTGCATCAGCGACCTTTACTATCAGGTCCCTGAATTATATTGCATACTTTACCAGGCTTCAAAGGGATCTGATTTTCGAGCTCTCTGAAACTTTGGCTGGTGCCGTGTCTGATGAGGTCCATGACAAAGTGGCCTCTCAGCTGGCCACCATTGAGTCAATATCTAACTCCTCTATGCGACTGATATCTCACACAGAAATAGCAGCTAGAGCGGCGGGTTCAGCTGTGGTCTTGAGGCGACAAGCCTGGATGCACTTGTGCAATTTCGCAGAACCCTTTAAGGCTTCCTTTCTTGATGCTCCCATTGAGGCCTCTTCGTTGTTTGGACCCAAAGTTAAAAGCACACTGGCCAGATGTGAACAGGACGGTAAGACCCTCCTTTCTGCCGTAGGTGTCCGTTATTCTTCCCCTCAACGTGCTTTCTCCCAAAACCAAAAGAGTGGGAAGATATGGTTCAAGAAATCTCAGGGTCCTTTCTGTGAGACACAGGCTGAGTTCTCCTTTAGAGGCAGAGGGGGAAACTCGCAAGGAAGACTCTCCTTTCGAAGCAGAGGGGGTCCGCGTAACCAGGGTTGCAGGGACTCTTTCCCTGGCCAATCCTACCAGTGCTCCTGAAGAGTGGCCCAACTCCTTTCCTCTGGAGGTGGTTGGGGGTTGTTTCTCCTTGTACCCTTCTGCCTGGCTAACCATCACCACCGATTCTTGGATACAAAGGATTATAACCAGAGGTTATCATATCCCCTTTGATCTTTGTCCTGTCCCTTCAAAAAACCTTCCTGACATTCCACCCAGTCAAAGGGAAGAAGCAGCACTAGAGATAGAAAAGCTGCTAAGAAAGAGTCATCCAAATAGTCCCTCCAGACCAGATAGGATCCAGATTCTACTCAAGACTATTTTTGGTGCCAAAGAAAACCGGGGAGTGGAGACCAATTTTGGATCTCAGTGTATTGAACAAGTTTGTGAGAGTACAAAAATTCCAGATGGTCACAATACAGTCTATCCTCCCGCTTTTGGAAAAAGATGATTGGATGTGCTCTATAGATCTTCAAGATGCATACTACCACACAAAAGTGGACAGGCCATCAAGAAGATTTCTGCGCTTCCGTGCAGGAACCAGTAACTACCAGTTCAGAGTACTGCCCTTCGGACTCTCTACAGCCCCCAGAGTGTTCACAAAGTGCATGGCAATTGCCATAGCTCACTTGCGACTACAAGGATTCCAGGTGTTTCCATACCTAGAAGACTGGCTCATTTCTGCCCCCACCAGACATCTATTGGAAGAAGCCCTGGCATACTCTCTCCTCACTCCACAAAGGCTAGGCATAACCATAAACTGGCAAAAATCCAATCTCACCCCATCTCAGTCCACAGAATTCATCAGGGTTATCTTGGATGCAAAGAACTGCAGAGCTGCCATCCCAGAGCACAGAATTCTAAGGATAAAGCAACAACTGATCCCAATCCTTTCAAGGGAGAAATCCACAGCTCACTCTGTCCTACAGCTGTTGGGTTCCATGGCAGCCTCCATCACCATTGTCCCCCTGGCCAGGTTTCATATGAGGCTTCTACAATGGCTACTACTCACCCAGTGGTATCCTTTGCAGCATCCTCTTTCAGCCAAGATTCGAGTAACCCACAGGTGCAAACAGGATATAAATTGGTGGATGACCCACAATTCATCACAGTGGTCTTGCCCCTTCTCCCCCCAGCAAACCAAGGCTACAGTGACCACGGATGCTTCGCTGATGGGGTGGGGGTGCTATGTCAGGGACAGAGAGTCCAAGGCACTTGGTCCGAATTGGAGGCCCAACTGCATATAAATGTTCTAGAGTTGAAGGCGGTGCTTCTGGCGTTGCAAGCATTCCATCCCCTGCTGCCGTCTGGGATGATTGCGATTCAATCAGACAACATGACGGTGGTCTGGTACATCAAAAAACAAGGTGGAACCAAATATTACCCCCTTTGTGTAGAGGCCATGAGGATATGGCAATGGGCGATGGCTACCAACCGTTTTCTTCTAGCAACTCACATTCCTGGGAGTTTCAACATAATAGTAGACAGACTCAGCAGGTGCATTCTACAGCCTCACAAGTGGTCCCTGAATCCCTTGATAGTGGCGGAGATCTTCCACCACTGGGGCCGTCCTTGCTATGACCTCTTTGCATCCCCGACCAACTACAAATGCAGCAACTACTTCTCCCTGATTACCCCTTGGGGACAGTCACCCAGGGATGCTGTAGTCCATGATTGGCCCTCGGGTCTTCTTTATGCATTCCCACCTTTTCCTCTCATTCCCCAGTTTCTGAAGAAAGCCCATCTGTTGAAGACTAAGGTGATCCTCATAGCACCATATTGGCCTCATCAGATTTGGTTCCCCTTCCTTTGGCCTCACCTACTAGATCGACCATGGATTCTCCATCCAACCCTGGAGTTGATCTCACATCCGCAGAAACTGATTCATCCCAACTTGGACAGCTTGAAGCTCACAGCTTGGCTACTCCAATTCCCTTGATTGCCAGGCAGAATGATCTTTCTTTACCAGTATGTGACATTTTCATTGCATCTCATAAGTCTTCCACTAGAATTACTTATCTAAGCAAGTGGAAAAGATGTACCTGTTTGCTGAATGAAAAACAAGTAGATCCCTTCTCAGCACCAGTGTCGATAATGCTAGAGTATCTGGCTGACCTTTTTCAGTCGGGTTGATCGGCCTCTACCATTAGAGTTCATTTGGCTGCAATATCTCATTTCCATGAGGGTTTCCAAGACTTCTCTTATGTCACACAAATTGTGCAAGACCTTCATAAAAAGTGTGAATCATCTGAAGCCACCTTTTAGAGAACCTATTCAACCATGGGATCTGTCATTAGTTCTACAAGCTCTGACAGTGCCACCCTTCGAACCAGCTTCTTCTTGCTACCTCAAATATTTGTCATGGAAAACCTTGTTTTTGGATGCCATTACTCCTGCCAGACGTATCTCTGAGCTTCAAGCGTTCTGCATCAAGAGTCCATACTTGATTTTTCATAGAGATAGATTGTCTTTGAGAACTAATCCTTCATTTCCGCCAAAAGTGATCTCTGAAATGTCCATTAATTAAGCCATTAAATTGTCAGTTTTCTTTCCCAATCATTCAAACAGAGGAGAGTATTGCCTACATACCCTAGATATTCACAGGCAAATCCATTTTTACTTACAGGACCTGGTCCTCTTGTAAATCTGACCAGTTATTTTTGGCCTATTCTGGACCTAGATTAGGATCTGCTGTTGCTAAGGTCACATTAGCTAGATGGTTGAAAGACTGTGTGACCTTCATTTATACACAATGTAATATTCTGTTGCCTACTACTATGAAGGCTCATTCGACAAGGTTGGTGGCAATTTTTGCTGCCTTCCATGCAAGAGCTTCCTTACATGACATCTGTGCAGCTGCAACTTGGACTACACTTCATACCTTCATCAATCATTACAAATTGGATTTGGCTTTCAGGGGAAGAGCATCTTTTGGTTCTATGGTGCTCAGGAATGTCCTTCCATGAGAGCCTCCCAGGAATAGAGGTAGCTGGGGACTCTGTCCCATATGTAAGGCATGAACAAGGATTAAAAATATCAGATAAAGAAGTCTTACCATAACGTTCCATCTGTATTGTTGATCCTCGTTCAGTCATTATGACCCTCCCTCCTTCCCCCTCCTGTGGCTTCTAGTGGATCTCACCATCCGGTTCTCTTAGGTCATTTGACCAGAGGTAGCCTCTACCTTCTTTTGACTTGCAAACTCAATCTGAGGTAACGGAGAGGGGGATTATGGGTAGGAGTTTAGCTCACAAGTTTGTAGCTAACGCGAGCTTGGAAAATGGCTGGCTCTGTTCTAAGGACGGAACTGATACCCATATGTAATGACTGAACAAGGATCAACAATACAGATGGAACGTTATGGTAAGACATAACTTATTTTTATAGTGTATAGGAGTTAAAAAATAATGTGAGACTATTAATTTAGTTATATATGTTGTCATTTAAAATGTTCCCCCATTACTACAGAAATGTTTAATAATCCTTTCCTATTAATAACAAATATTAAATAATCTGACAAAGTTTACTACATATACATATTTATGTAATAATATAATTATCCATTAAATAGTCCTAAAGTATTTCATCATTCAATATTATAGCTAAATCTCTAATTAAACAAATAGGACAGAGTGGGACCTAAAGAGATAGTATCTGTAAACTTACACGTGACAGGTAGTTTTATCTTACTAAACTATTATACAACAGGAAAATCAATGCCTATATGCATTTATTATGCAAAAAGATGTATATATTTTATAGATCTATTGTATATGTGTATATATTTTGTAGATCTAACAAAAGCTCTGAATTAATTTTAGAAGAACAAGTGTCTGTCTTAAAGTTGTATCACTGTTAGCTGATGTATATCAAAATATTTAAAAAAACTGATAGCTTATTAAATTCATAAAAATATATACATTACTAAGATCAAAGAGAATGTCTTGCTGTTTCTGCAGTATGCAGTTTATATTGTATTCAGAAGTTAAAATGTGCATAATTCAAATCACATTCTCCCTTCCCGGGTTCAAACATCTTGAAAAAATCTACTTTATTTTCTATCAAAACGGATGCACTGAGTCACCAATATTGCATTCACAAGTCAGCTCTGTATCATGAAATGAGTAATTTCAGTTAGTCTTAGTAAATCTAATAACCTATAGTATGCAAAAAGCTTCAAAGTTCACATGACCAAGCTTCAGATTTCAGCACTTGGGATCTTTTTGAATATTCTTTATATGATTTTCAATTTAAATTATGTGAGATCTTTTAAGTTCACATCCTGCCATATGCAGGTGTATGTAATACACATCTTTCTTATAAGCAGTTTATTGAAATATATTTCTCTCTTATTTGTCTACTGATATTCTGCTTTATTTTATATACCTTGCATTTCTAAAATTTGTCATCAAAGAGCTATTTAATCATCAGCTTTCAATTATAGATTATAGTATGTGTATTTGTTAACTTTACTGATACCGCTGTTTTATTATTCTTACATAGTAGATGTTTCTTGTTCATTTGCACAAGTTGTTTACTCTTCTTAACGCTAGTATTATAAGAAATCTTGCATATATGTGTGTATATATATATATATATATATATATAAAATAATTTCTCCTTATTAAATTTGTATGTGTTTTTATCCATTGTGAACTGCTGTTCTGATCTAGGCTTCACATCCTGACATTAAAATGTGATTACATGTGAAAATGACAACTCACAACACACAGCAGCTGATAATTTCCCCTCTAAATTTCTCAACTGTTCTAATCAGTAACAAACATTTAACTTCTTCCCTTTAATATGTACAGTTACAGTTAATAACACTTCAACATAAACTCTTAACATTCAGCAGAATGTAAGCAAATACGTTAGCAACAGCTCACTATAAACATTACTGTAGCATTTATTTCACCAGATCTTTAATTCTAAATAAGTATTTTTTTTAAAAGATTTATTTTGAGTAAATATCTCACATATATATTTGAAAAGAAGTTCAAATATTTTCTTCTCGTGGCTGTGGTTAAGGCACTTCCTGTTTTCGCAGACATAACTGGAATTTCATTTTGTTGTCAAGGTTTTTTTTTTTTTTTTTATAAAGTATTAATTGCTTTATAAATGAACATGCAAATAGTTGAGCCAGTGGGCAAAGGTCGGTGATATCCACAAAGTACAGCAAAAATCTATGAAAAGAACACTCGACCACCATGACTGAACAAAAATATTGGTAAGCACTTTCATGATAAATGCCAGGCTTCTTCAGACCATGTACACTCCATAAAATCACTGTATTTAAACACCTAAGGCAAAAAACTAAATGAGGTAGATCACGTGATCTGAGTACCGGTTTTAAAGACACAGAGTCATTCAGACTGGGGCTCTTATCTGCTTGTAGATATAAGATCCATTTAAGTTTATTACATTCTGTCTTACTCTTCCAATCCCCTCCCCTTAGATTCACATTAATCAGTTCTAACACGGTGAATGTAAAATTAATTGCACCACATTCATTGACCTGCCTCACTAAAGCATTACTTAAGTTCAAATTTCTAACCTCATTATGTTCTAAAATTCTTTGTCAAAGTACAATTTGTCTTCCCTATGTAGAAACTGCTACATGCAGTGCAGTGTGCCAGATATGCAAAATTACTGCTTTTGCAGTCAGTAAAGAAGTTAAAATTTACCTTGCAACCAGATACCAGTGGTAAAAATTGTAAAGTGGTCCAAATAAATTTACAGGCAATGCAAGAGTGGCATGGGAAGGTGCCAGTTTGATCAGAAATTCTATGATAGATGTTCACCTTTTGTTTGTAGCATAGTTGACGTGTTAATTTATTATTTCTCAATGAGAATTTTGGTTTATTGCCTAACGCCTTCTTTATATTCTCAATAGGCATCAAAACTGGCCAGTTTTTCTTAATAATCTTACAAATCATACTAACATCACTAGAATAAGTCAAAGTAATTCTAAGCTCTCTGCATTCATTAATCACAGCCGCATCTATTCCATTACACCTATCTTTAGAAAAGTAGGATCTGGTGGATGTCTCTTTTAGAGAACACACTTCAGTAATTATGTTCTGAATGTCATAGAATAAATAACCTCTCCCTAACAATTCATTGGTCATAATAGGAAAAAGTTTCATTCAGCTTGTCATTATTGTTCAATCTCATGGCCCTCATAAATTTTCCCTTCAATACATTTCTTAGGAGCATGACTGGAGTGCATGCGCAGTTTATGCAAAGTGTTATTCTTTTTACATGGCTTCCTGTAGATAGCAGTGCCTAATTCCCCCCCAACATGTTATTTACTGTCACATCTAAGAACTCAATATAAGTATCAGACCATTTATAACTAAACTTAAGAAATGATGTGATACTGTGTAGAAATTCAGTAAAATCATGTAACCGATGTAATGATGTTCTTCGTGTTTTACTATTGCAGTCATCACACCTGGGTTATCTGCCTGCAGGTAACCATCAGTCAACACAAATACCAGAGTCTTAGTATTTCTGCGTCAAATGCAGTCGCTTCTTCCATGATGTCAGGTCGTCAGAGGTATAAAACAGGCAGCCGATGCCATTACATCAGTATTTCTTGCCGAGGAGGAGCCCAAAGCAGAAGCAGTTCGCAAGTGCCGTCTGCCGCTACCTGAAATTTTCATTTTCGAATTTATGATCCTGAAGTCTTCTTAAGCTAAGTACCCCATTGGGGATCCTTTTTTCTTGCTCTAACCGATGTCAGAAAAAGTTAACAATGGTCTTGCCTGTGGAAAGCAAATACCTCACAGAGATTTTCATTCTTACTGCATCACCTGTTTAGGCCCAGACCATGACGTCCCTCACTGTTGGTTTTGTGCCTTGTTTAATGCCCGAACCATTCATCATCGGGCTATCTTTGTTGCTAAATTCTTTCGTTCTTGTTCTCCGTGTTCCAAAATGGCTTCGATAAGCCATTCAACTACCGATCTTCCAAAAAATGTAAAGATAAAGTCAGAGATAGACCGCATAGGTCCAAAACTGCCGCCAATGCTTCTGTTAAGCTAGTCACCAGTCCGCCGGTACTCAGTGAGATGCCATTGCATCCCCTAATGCCCACTTTGGAGTCCAGTATGCTGCGAGATGCTTCTTCGACTATGGAACATGCGGATGTCTCTACCTTAGGCACCGGCTCCTGAGGGTGTATTCCGTCCTCCCAATGTTTAATCAAACCGACGACTTTTATAGCCAAAACTACAGAGTTTCTTAGGCCCAGAGTATACACTACACCTAGAAAACCGACGACCAAAGTGCATGCTCAAGCTCCCATGCCACAAAAGCAAATGCTTAGAATGGCTGAAAACCTTATTACCCTTATTAGGGGAAGCCAGCCTTCCCCTTCTAAGAAACAAAGAATTGAGTTTCCTTCTGACTCTACAGACCAGGAGTCCGATGACTCTGACCCTTCTGATTATCAGGACATGCTCTTAGCCTATGAGGATTCAGATGCAGAGGAATCCATTCCCTCTGCCTCCCCTTCAGAGGATTTTTCTTTTGGTGAAACCCTGCATACTTTGAGTATTTTCACTGGGAATGCCAAGACTACCCTCAGTCCAAAAGGAGACTCTCAGAATTTTTAGAGTTGCCTCAGCGCAGACCTCTGGCTATACCCCCTGTCTTGGATGATGTAGATGATGTTTTTATGGAATCCAGTCTTACCCCAGATACATTACCCCCAGCCCCTAGGAAACCTGACAGGTACTACAGTGTATCTGATTCCCACAAATTTCTTTTCAAGAATCCTACTCCTGATCCAGAGACCATTTCCCAGGGACCTAAAGGTATTAAGGCTACTACAGCCAAATATCCTACCTCTTTGGACAGGGATTTGAGCTTTAGACAGATGGGGTAAGACGGTATATACCTCTGCAACTCTTTCCAGCAGGACATTGAATTGCCAGTTTCACATGTTGAAGTACAAGCAACATATTATGGAACTAATTAAACAAAAAATTGTATTTCCAGATTGTGCAGAAAATAAAGATTTACAAGAGCTAATGCATTCTACAAACCAATTTAGTAAGTATACCTTGCAGTGTGGTTTTGATGCCCTAGAAGCATCTTGCAGGGCTGCAGTCACTGGTTCTGTACTGAGAAGGCATGCTTGGCTAAAGGAACAAACCTTGCCAGATCATGTCAAATCCAAATTGCTAGACGCTCCTTTAAATAAGGGCTGTTTGGCACCAAAGCAGAAGTTCTTAAAAAGACTGAAGAAAAAGCTAAATCTATGCAAACTGTTAAAGAATTCTTACAAGTGCAACCACCTAGATTCAGTAGGCATTGGCCTTCTAAAAACTGGTCCTTTCCAGCCCCTTCCAGGCCTGACCAGACCAGACCCAGGAAAAACAGGCCATCCAGACTACAGTCTCAGGGTATGCAGAGATCTAAATGGGGTACCCCCACCCCAAAAACAGGGAGTGGTAATCTGCCCCCTATGGAAAAAGTTCACAATGACTACTCAATTCTCTTTCCCAGCCCTGTCCAACTGCTTGTGCCCCTAGGAAGAAAACTTGCCCTTCATGCAAAAACTGGATGTCCATTACTCAGGACCAATGGGTCCTCCACATTGTATCCCAGGGATACAGATTCTATTTCCATACACTGCCAACTCCAAGCGGGTTTCCAGACCTTCCTCCAAACCAGTGGGCAGAGGCTCAGAAGCAAGTACTTTCCCTGCTCAATATCAGAGCTATTCAACCTGTTCCAGTAGAACAAAGGGGTCAGGGTTTCTACTCCAGACTTTTCCTGGTGACCAGAAAAGAGCGCTCTTGGCACCCAATCCTGGATCATTCAATTCTCAACACCTTTCTGGTGGTCCCAAAATTCAAGATGCTTACCCTGCAACAGCTTCTCCCTGTGCTAGCCAAGGATGCCTGGTTAGTCACTCTAGACTTAAAAGAAGCTTATCTGCACATCCCCATAAGGGAGTCATGCAGGAAATATCTACATTTCAGGGCAGGCTCTATGCACCATCAGTTCTCTGAACTTCCCTTTGGCTTATCTACTGCACCCAGAGGATTCACAAAGTGCCTGGCTCCAGCCATTGCATACGATGTGCAGAGAAATATCAAAATGTTCCCATACTTGGATGACTGCCTGATTCAGGCGGACAGTCAGGAATTGCTACTTCAGCACTTGGCATTTGTAAAAAGCCTTCTCACTTCATTGGGGTACACCATCAACGAAAAGAAATCACAACTGGTACCCAGTCAAAAGATTGTATTCCTGGGAGCAAGCTAAGACACAACTTCCCAGATGGCATTTTTCACTTCAGAAAAACAGGTCTACAACTACTTCAAACAAATGGCCACCAGTACCCAGCTATCTGCATGAAAAATACTGCAAGCCCTAGGGTTCATGGCCTCATGTATTCTGCTAATTCCATATGCAAGACTGCATATGAAGAAACTTCAATGGTACTTAAAAAGTCTTTGGTGCCAACATTCTCAGGACCTGGAAACAGTCATTCCTGTCATACTTTGTCTAAGGGCAGAGTTACTTTGGTGGTCAGAAGCATGCAACCACAACAAGGGACTGCATTTCATTCAACCCCTCACCACCCAAATCCTGACAACAGACGCATTAGACTTTGCATGGGGGGCTCACATGGTAGGCAAATTCATTCAGGGCCACTGGAGCCCAGGGCAGATTCTTCTGCACATCAGTCAAAAAGAGATGCTAGCTGTACAGAATGCTCTGACTGCTTTCAGATGCCTAATCCTTCCAGGACAACTGCTGATAAAAACAGACAGCACCACAGTTGTGTGATACATAAACAGGGGGGAATCGATTCTTACCCACTCTGCAGGTTAGCCATAGCCCTGTGGAACACAACCTTGAGCAACCAAGTGCATCTAAAAGCTCAATTTCTGGTAGGCAAACAAAATTCACTGGCAGACTTAAGCAGAAATCTCTTAGACCCACACGAGTGGAAATTGGAGCCCAACACCTTCAATCTTCTGAGCCAGAGGTGGGGGACACCAGAGGTGGACCTCTTTGCCTTCCCCAAGAGCCACTGGTTAAGCAAATTCTGCACCAGGAACCCTCACAGCAGAGTCTGAAAGGTGGATGCCCTATCCTTCCAATGGAAAACCTCTCAAGCTCTGCCTTTCCCCCTCTGCCCCTTCTCTCAAGAGTACTACTCAAGATAAAACAGGACAGGCCAAGGGCAATTCTTATTGCCCCAGACTGGCTACACTAGCACTGGTACCTACTCCTACACAGCCCGACAATGGTGCCACCCTGGCACCTACACCAGACTCCTACCCTGCTGTCTCAGCAGGATGGATAGATTTTGCATCCACAATTGCAAACCCTAAACCATGCAGCCTGGCATATCCCTTGAATACACCACCAGCAACCCTCAGCAAACAGGTGCTGGACATCATTCTTGAAGCCAGAAGGCCTAGTACTAGGAAATCCTATGCTGAAAAGTGGAAAAGATATTCTTTTTGGAATCAGTCTAAAGGAAAGGACACAGCAGTGCCTTCCTTACCTGTAATCCTGGATTACCTAGCAGAGCTACTCCACAGAGGCCTATCCTTCTCCTCCATTAAGATCCATGCCTCTGCCATCTCAGCTCATTGTAATACTGAGCCATCTCTATTTTCTCACCCTTTCAAACAGTTCCTGAGAGGGGCTAACAACTTAAGGCCCCCTAGGAGAGCATCCACCCCTGCCTGGGACCTTAACTTTGTACTGGAAAAGCTTACGCTTCCCCCTTTTGAACCTGCTGCCTCAGCAGAGTTAAAATTCCTCTCTTGGAAAACAGCTGTCCTTTTAGCTATAACTTCAGCTAGAAGAGTGTCTGAGTTACAGGCACTAATGGCTGTGGAACCCTTCATTATTTTCCATGCTGACAGGTTTTCTCTCAGGACTAACCCATCCTTTATGCCTAAGGTGGTGTCCATAGTGGCTGTAAACCAATCCATCCATTTACCAACCTTCTTCCCTAACCCTCAGAATAAAGAGGAAAGGATCCTGCACTCCTTGGACGTGCACAGACAGTTCAGGTTCTACCTTGACAGGACTAAGCCTTTCAGAAAATCTGATCAGCTGCTAGTCAGCTTTGCTACAGGGGCAAAGGGTAAGGCCATTTCAAAACAAACCATTTCCAAATGGATAACACACTGCATCCATTTCTGCTACAAGCACCATGGAAAACCTACCCCACAGGGGGTCAGAACACATTCCACTATACTTCCACCTCTACAGCATTTCTCAGGGGAGTCGCTACCAGGGACATTCTGGAAACTGCAACCTGGAGTTCTGTGCACACCTTCACCAAGCATTACCACTTACCTATCTTTTCCAAATCCAGGGCTGGATTTGCTACAGCAGTCTTGCAAGGCCTACTAGCCAGCCCTAACACTTCTTGACTGCCTCCAACCATCCTCAGCTTTGGGAATCAACCCAAGTGTGATGACTACAACAGTGAAACATGAAGAACATAGTACAGTTGTGTACACTTACCATAAATGTACATGTTCGAGTGTATTCACTGTTGCAGTCCTGATTTTCCTCCCTCCACCCCCCTGGCTTTCTCTATCTTTCTACCTCTCCTCTCTATGGCCATTCCTAATGGCATTGGTATTTACCTTTTACTGGTGGTGTTCTCCACCATATACTAGCTCCCTATTTGGGGGCTTCTGACATTTGGGGCAAGAAAAACTGATGTAATGGCATCTACTGCCTGTTTTATACCCCTGATGACCTGACGTCATGGAAGAAGCGACAGCATCTGACGCAGAAATACTAAGATTCTGGTATTCGGGCTGATTGAGGACTACCTGCAGGCAGATGACCCAAGTGTGATGACTGCAAAAGTGAATACACTCGAGCATCTACATTTATGGTAAGTCTACACAACTGTACTTTCCCTTCCATACAAAAAGTGTATAGTCTACAAAATGCCTATTAAAGCAAATATTTTCAGGAAAACGGGTTGCCACTCAAGACCTATTAAGTGCGCTAAATCATTCTCATAACTGCGCATACTGTTCCCATGACAACATTGACTCGTAAATAATTGCTTTCAAAGATAAAAACATTATTTTCTAGTATCAATTCTAAGAGGCTACACATCAGCATAACTTCCACATTAGGTATATCAGTGTTACTGGACAAAAAAGGTTAATGTCCCATTTGGTATAATGGTGAACAGGGAATTGACATCTAACTTACAACCACCATGTCCATCGACCTTTTGTACACTTTATACCATTCAAAAAGTTCCTCGTATCCTTCAGTACAGTTTTAACTTTATCAAGTAAGTCATAAAAAACTTTACTGTATTAATTAAACCAGCAACCTGGAACTTATAAAGGTGCATATAAGTAGCACTGTCTCCTAACATATCAAACATTCATTCCAAGTAAAATGATCTGTCCATGACCACTATGCCACCGTCTTTATCTGCTGGCTGAATTTCTAAAAAAGATGCTTTACGTAGCTCTCATAGGGCTTCAAACTCTACACATCCATCTGTGAATGCTTTTATCAACCTCTGTGAATGTGAAATTTGAGACACTCTTTAGGAAGGGCATATAATAGCATTTCATAATTTAACTGTTAATGAGCATGACCTGATTGTACTGAACTTGGGGATCAGATCAAAAATGTTAGGAATATAGTATTAAACTGAGGTAGTGACTTGCATATGACAGGGTTGATAACTGAAGAATTGTAGAATTATTGAACTGTGGAGTATCTTCTTGTCCTGATCCTGTATGGTTTGCCTAAGGTGTACAAAAATGAAAAGAGACGACCTATGAGTCCAGTCGTCTCCAGCAAAGGTTGGTTTACCCAGCCTCTATCCATTTATGTTGAGAAGACATTACAGCCAGTACTTAAAAAGTTAAAACTGTACTGAAGGATATAAGGATCTTTTTGAATGATCTATACTTGGGACATGGCAGAAGGAAATAGTGGTGAACTTAACCATGTACCCGAAGGTGTATCCAGACGTTTTGATTGCATTTTGCAAGTGAATGGCAAATCGTTACTATCTAGCTTTGAATGGGCCAATCCTGACACTGTGAATAATGTTAAGACAGATTTTAACAGATGTTCATCGTGTTTCACTGTTGCAGTCATTACACTTTGGTTATCCAGCTGGCAGGTGACCCGCAGTCGGCCCGAGTTCCAAAGTCTTGGTCTGGCGTCAGTTGCTGTCACCACCTCCCTGACGTCAGTGCTCCAGTGGTATAAAAGTTGCAACCGATGCCATTTTCTTCAGTCTTTCTTGCCGTGCGGTGCCCGAAGCAAAAGCAGTTCGCAAGTGCCGGTCGGCCGACTCCTGAGATTTTTGAAATTGAGTTTCAGAACCGAAGTCTTCAATAAAGCTAAGTACCCCGTTGGGGAAACTTTTTCTTGCTCCAGACCGATGTCAGTAAAAGTTAATAATTGTATTTCTTGTGGGAAGCAAATACCTCATAAGGACTTTCACTCTTACTGCATTCCTTGCTTAGGGCCCTGACCACCATGTTACCAGTTGTTGGTTTTGTGCTAGATTCAATAAACGCACTATTAAACGTCGGTTCAATTTTGCTTTACATTATTTTGGCCGAAGGTTTAATTACATAATGCCGTTGAAACAAGTGCCGACCGGAATTTATAAAAAACGCAAAGACAAAGAAAAGGACAGGCATCCGAGGTCCAAAACCGACGACGAAGCCTGTTCAAGACCAGTCGCCGGTTCTCAGTGAGGTGCTTTCACAGCCCCTGACACCCGCTACCTCAGAGCCACAGGCCGTAACTGACAGCCACGTGGATACACCGAGGCCTGTGGAAACTCAAGGTATTGGGCCTATGGAAACTATTCCCTCAGATGGGTCCAGGGATGCTGAGCAGGCATCGGCTTTTGAGGGTGTTTTCAGACCTTCACAGCTTACAATTAAGCCCACTACAGCAGCCAAGGCAAAGTCAAAAACACCATTAAAGACAAGGAAACAAGTACAGCATTCTCCTGAACTGTCATCCATGCCAAAGAAACATGCTTAAAATGGCCGAAGACCTAATTACTTTAATCAGGGGTTCCCATCCCCCTCCTGACAAAAGGCCTAGGCAAGACACTGACTATGATTTCTCTGACCAGGTTTCCATTTCCTCTGATTCCTCTTCTGATCAGGGATATGAGGACTCTGATGCAGAAGAGTCTATACCTTCAGCTTCTCCGCCTGAGGATTATTCTTTTGGGGAAACCCTGCACACCATGAGGGAGCATTTCCATTGGGAGAGCCAGGATTATTCAGAATCCAAGAAAAGGCTCAGAGACTTCCTTTTATTGCCTCAGCACAGGCCCCTGGCTATCCCCCTTGTGCTTGATATTGTTGATGTTTTCTCTGAATCCAGTCTGTCTCCTGATTCTTTACCCCCTGCACCAGTCAAGCTAGACAGGTACTACAGGGTCCCTGACTCTCATAAATTTCTTTACAAAAACCCCACGGCAGACCCAGAAACAATTTCTCAGGGTCCTAAAGGGGTTAAGGCTTCCACTGCTAAAAATCCTGTCCCCTCGGATAGGGATTCCAGAGCTCTGGACAGATGGGGGAAAAAGTTTACACTTCTGCTACTTCAGCTGTAAGGGCTTTAAATTGCCAGTTTCACATGTTTAAATATCAACAGTACCTCATGTCATTGTTAAAACAGAAAATGGTTTCAAATTCAGAAAATCCTGACAGTAAGGAAATGCAGGATTTATTGCAAGTAGTTGAACAAGTGGCAAAGCATACTCTGCAATGTGGTTTTGATTCATTAGAGGCTTCTTGTAGAGCCGCAGTTACAGGCTGTGCTATTCGAAGGCATGCTTGGTTGAAAGAACAAAGTTTACCTGACCATGTTAAAGTAAAATTATTGGATGCTCCACTACAGCATGATACTTTGGTATTAAGGCAGAAGAAGTGTTAAAGAAAATGGAGGATAAAGCAAAATCAGTGCAGACAGTGAAGGATTTCTTACAGGTTCAACCACCTAGATTTAGCAGAAACTGGCCTTCAAAAAAATTGGTCCTTTCCAGTGTCAGACAGGCCACAAAGAGGCAGATACAGATGCCCAAGAGGCAGATATCAGCCCCAAGGCTCCTACAGACCTAAACAATGGGGTGCTTCAGCCCCCAAAGGAGGGGAAGACAAATCACAACCTTATAGGAAACAATCCCAATGACTTCCCTTTACAAATGCCAAGCACTTACCTTTTGGCAGCACCCCTAGGGGGAAAGCTAGCACTTTTCTCAAAAAATTGGCACATAATCACCCAAGACCAATGGGTGCTGAATATTGTTTCTCAGGGTTACAGGTTCCACTTTCATACGCTTCCAAAATCAAAAGGTATGCCAGAACTGCCACAAAACCAATGGGCAGAGGCCCAAAAACAGATTGCTGCTGTTATGGACATGGGACCTATTCAAAGAGTTCCACAGCAAGAACAGGGACAAGGATTTTACTCAAGATTTTTCTTAGTACCCAGAAAGGACAAGGCCTGGAGACCAATAGTGGACCTGTCAATCCTAAATACTTTCCAGGATGTTCCAAAATTCAAAATGTTAACACTACAGCAACTTCTGCCCATGCTGGGCAAGAAGGCTTGGCTAGTTACTTTGGACCTCAAGGAGGCATACCTGCATGCCCCAATCAGACAATCTTGCCGAAGATACCTCAGATTCATAGCAGGCTCAATGCATTACCAATTCTCTGCACTGCCCTTTGGCTCATCTACTGCGCCCAGGGTCTTCACAAAATGCCTGGCACCAGTAATTGCATTTTGCAGACAAAAAGGAATTCAAATATATCCCTACTTGGATGACTGCCTTATTCAAGCAGAGAGCCAAGGACATTCTTCTAAAGCATCTGGCGTTTGTAAAAAGATTGCTAATTTGCCTAGGTTACACAGTAAATGAAAAGAAATCAAAACTAGTGCTCTCGCAAGAGATAATATTCCTGGGTGAAAGCTTAAATACAACTGCCCAGATGGCTTATCTCACGCCAGACAAACAAAGGCAACTGACTCATTACTTTCAAATGATGGCAACAAAAAACCAGCTCCCTGCAAGAAAAATTCTGCAGGCCCTGGGCTTCATGGCATCCTGCATTCTACTAATTCCATATGCAAAACTGCATATGAGGAAACTACAATGGTATCTAAAAAGTGTTTGGAGTCAGCATTATCACAGCCTGGAGATAATCATAACTTTAATTCCCTGCCTACAACAGGAGTTTTGATGGTGGTCCCAGGCCTGTCACCACAACAAGGGACAGCCTTTCACCTTACCCACAGCCAGGCAGACAATAACAACGGATGCATCGGATTATGCCTGGGTGGCACATATGGCAGGAAAATGTATTTAGGGCACGTGGCCCAAGGAACAAATGCATCTTCACATCAATCCAAAAGAGATGCTAGCTGTACAGAATGCCCTGACAGCTTTCAAGGACCTACTACATCCAGGTCAACTATTAATAAAGATGGACAATACCACAGTTATGTGGTACATAAGCAAGCAAGGGGTCACACATTCCTACCCCCTATGCAGGCAAACCATGACTTTGTGGAACACAGCACTGACCTATCTAGCACATCTGCAGGCACAATTCCTGCCAGGAACAAAAAACACACTGGCAGGCGAACTAAGCAGAAATCTCATAGATCCTCATGAATGGAAACTAAATCCACAGGTGTCCAGCATGATAACGAGGAAATGGGGACGCCCAGACAGATCTTTTTGCCTCCCCTCACAATTACCAAATACAGAAATTCTGCACAAGAAGTTATCACTCTCAAGCATAGAAAGTGGATGCTCTATCATTCAGCTGGAAAGGCCTGACAGTCTATGCCTTCCCTCCGATGCCTCTTCTTACCAAGGTGCTCCTAAAAGTCAGACAAGAAAGGCCAAAAATTATCCTGATTGTCCCAGACTGGCCACACCACCACTGGTACCCAATCCTAAAGAGCTTATCTCAAGGCCCAGCTTGGCTTCTACCTCAAATTCCTCATCTTCTGATGCAACAAAACAATCAGATTCTGCACAGTCAACTCAGAACCTTAAATCTGGCAGCATGGCAGATAATGTAGCCACTCAGACTGCACCTTTGTCTAAAGCTGTTATGGATGTCATTTTAGAAGCCAGGAGGCCCAGCACTAGGAAATCTTATGCAGAAAAATGGAAGAGATTATGTGCTTGGAACCAGGCACAAGGGCTCGAACCACTTGTCCCTAATATACCTCAGAGTTTACAATACCTAACTGAGATGCTGGACAAAGGCCTATCTTTCTCATCAATTAAAATCCTTGCCTCTGCCATTTCAGCTCATTACAATATGGAACCTCCTATTTTTTCATATCCTCTACTACGACAGTACCTCAGAGGGGCAAAAAATATAAGACCCCCAAGGAGAGCACCAGTACCAACTTGGGATCTCAATTTTGTTTTAGAAAAACTCACACTGCCTCCTTTTGAACCAGCCAGCACAGCTGATCTAAAATTCTTATCATGGAAAACTGCTCTGCTCCTGGCAATAACTTCAGCAAGAAGAGTCTCAGAGTTACAGGCATTAATGGCTGTGGAACCTTTCAGAATTTTTCATCAGGACAGGGTTTCTCTTAGACAAACCCAACATTCATGCCAAAAGTGGTCTCCAATGTGGCCTTGAACCAAACCATTCATTTACCTACTTTCTACCCAAATCCCCAGAATAAAGGGGAGAGACGTCTGCATGCTTTGGATATACACAGACAGCTATGATTCTACTTGGACAAAACAAAAGCCTTCAGAAAAACTGAGCAACTGTTTGTAGCCTATGCTGCAGGATCACAAGGAAAGCCTATTACAAAGCAGACAATTTCAAAATGGATAGGACACTGCATCAGCTTCTGTTATGCACAACATGGCAAATCAGTGCCCAAGGGCATTAGGCCTCATTCTACCAGAGCAGCAGCCACTTCAGCAGCTTTTCTCAGAGGAGTACCAACCAAAGACATTTTAGAAGCTGCAACCTGGAGCTCAGTGCACACTTTCACCAAGCACTACCACTTACCTCTCTACTCTAAATCCAGGGCAGGCTTTGCCACTGCAGTTCTGCAGGGCCTGGTAGACTCTACAAATCCAATTTAGACCCAGCTGCCCAACTTCAGCTTTGGGATTCTACCCAAGTGTAATGACTGCAACAGTGAAACATGATTAACATAGTACAGTTGTGTACCTACCATAAATGTAGATGCTCGAGTGTATTCACTGTTGCAGTCCAGGTTACCCACCCACCATCCCCCTTTTCATTGCTGGGACTTTTCTGTACTTCTCAACTCTATACAACCTATGTGGTGTATTTGCTTGTAGATGAAGGAAATGTTTATAGTAATATATGCATGTTTTTTGGCATAATTTTATCTTTCCAGCCTTCCTATCTGGGGGCACCTGACATCTGGGGCAAGAAAAACTGAAGAAAATAGCGTTGGTTGCAACTTTTATACCCCTGGTGCACTGACGTCAGGGAGGAGGCAACAGCAACCGACGCCGGACCAAGACTTTGGAACTCAGGCCGACTGCGGGTCGCCTGCCAACAGGATAACCCAAGTGTAATGACTGCAGCAGTGAATACACTCAAACATCTACATTTATGGTAGGTACACAACTGTACATTTTCTGCCAAAGTTCAGAGATTTTAAGGTCACGTGCTCTCTACCCCGTTAAGGGTTGCTACATTGTTTGTAATGGCATTTGTTTGTAATGCAACAGATCTGATGAAGCACATGTGAGAAGCGGGAGAGCACTCATCTTTCATTCATTCATTCATTCTTGATTTTGTTTTAATAAAGTATTCTGTGTTTGCCATGCTGACTAGATTTTCATTTTCTTTACATAAAATATATTTAGTCTTTAGTTGTCAGTGTAGTATAACTAACCATCTGATGTAGCCAATCTTCATTCATTCTTGACGAATGAGACTCTGTTCCATTCCTCGGAACTGGCTCACCATTATACAGCTCATGCCAGCAAAACAAACTCTTGGGCTAAGACTCTACCCACAATCCCCCTCTCTCCATTACCTCATATCTCATTTGCCGCTTTGTCAGCTAGATGCATCAGCCATTGTTCTCAGCTAAGTCTTTAAAAATTTTCCTTATTAAGCCATTTCCTTGTATTTCACTTTCTGTTGCTATATTTTCTATATTATACCTTGTCATTTTTCAGTTGTGTGTGTTTTAAAAACTCTACCTTACCTCTCTTAATTTCTGTTGCCATTGTTGGTAACCCACCTCCCTCCCTTCTTACCATTTGTGGTAATGCTTCATGCCATCATTCATGCTTTCCTTCCCTCTTTTCTCTTATACCTTTTGGTATTTCTCCACTGCCATAGTTGCTAGACCTTCCTTCTCTCCTTTGTGTGCATGTCTGTTGGTGTGTTTAGCTTGTCTCCTTTATATGCCAATTTTTAAAATGGCACTTCTAGATTTAAACAGTTCCAAGACTGTGGAAGAAAGATGCCCAATTCAACTGTTTATTGTTTATGGGGTCCACATCTCGATCAAAATTGTGACATCTGCCAGGCCTTTAGTAACTGGGCCTTGGTCGAGTGTCAGAATAAGCTAATTTTGAAGGGCTTGTTAGAAACTACCTTTAGTGAAGCTTTGTCCAAGTCTCATCCCAAATTAGACCCTGTCAAAAAGAAGAGCCACTTGGTACCTGCATCCCCCATGGCACCAGTGGCACAAAAACATAAGGCTATGCTTCTGACTGCCTCCATGGAACAGAAAACAAAGGTACTGAAACTTCAACTTAAAGAATCTTCAGCACTGACTACTGCCACTATGTTGCCTTTGGCACCAGCATTTGCACGGACTTCTTTAGTTTCCAGCTCAATGCCAACTTCTCAAGTGGTGTATCAGCAGGCTCTGCCCACCCCCTCAGTGCCAAAACCAGACCCGAATCTTTTTCCTAGGGCGAGGTATTAACCTTCCATAGACCCTTTTGTGGGCCAGTTGCTCAGCCCCTTTCTGTAATGACCTGAGTCCTCTTCAGGATTGTCTGTTCAGTCCTCCTGGAGTCTCTCCAAGGTAGATGTTAAGATTGGTGGATGCTGTTGGTGGCCAGAGGTATTCTGTCCCCTCTCCCTCCTAGAGTTGGGGTATCTTCTCCAAGGACTCCTTCATTGTCTCCACCTCTGACTTCCACCAGAGATCCTGGAGCCCAGCACTTCGATCCCCCAGCTGTTCCAGTGCTGTTAGGCATCCCTAACTCGGCACTGGATGTTGCTCTGACTTCTTCACTTCCATCCTCAAAACTGACAGATTCTTGGGGCTGAGACTCCACCGCTAGTTTTGAAGATCTCTGGTTGGCTCCTGTTTTTATACGGATTTGACCTTAGCTCTCAGGACCTTGTCAGTTGCGGATCCTTCCCTAGCTCCTGCTTTGGAAGGTGGACTCTCTGAGTGGGGTATGACCCCGGTTCTGAGGTGTTCTTTCTCAATTCTGGGCTTCTATTTCTCTTCAGGGGGTCCTGCCTTCCAGGTTATGGAGAGGGCTTTAGCCTCTGCAGGGTCTCAGCTGGTTCCTCCTGCATTGGAGTGTCACATTACCATATCTTCTGATCCAGTGCTGACACCAATTTCCATGACAGGACAGCAAGCACCAATGCTTCAAATTACCCCTGCATAGGGCCCCTCTTCTTTGGAGTCTTCCTCAGATATCCACACTGAGGAACTCCCCCCATAAGAAAACATGCAAGAGGAAGCACCTAGATTCCCCGGAAAAATCTGTCACCAAGGACATGGATTTCGATGAAGGGGAAGATTCCCCCTGGTCACCCCCTGAAGATGCCTCCTTTGGAGACATCCTAGAGATCATCGAACAGAGGGGCAACTGGAAGCCCCAAGACCCGACCTCAGAGGAATTCATGTACTTACAAGCATTCGGTGCTCTACCATCTACTTCCCGGGTGACCCCACCCGCTGATGATTTTATGAAGCTGATCGTGGAGTGGGCTTGGAAGGCCCCTGACTCAATAGAGCCTATTTCCCAGATACTGGACAAAATTTTACCACCTCCTGAAGACCACCAACATTAGGCCAGTGGTTTCACAGTAGATGCCATGGTGGCGGTGGCTGCCACCAAGAAAGAACTCACTTATGAGAGTTCTACTGTCCACCCTCCTAACCAGGAGTCCAGGACAATGGACAGATTTGGAAAGTGGGTCTACTCTTCATTGACCTTTTCACTCAGGTCCTTTAACTTCCTTGCACATTTTACTAGACTTCAGAAAGGTCTGATTAAGGTGTTATCAGATACTCACGCAGGAGCAGTGCCTGACAAAGTTGCCTCTCAGCTAGCCACCCTGGAGTCTATATCATACTCAACCATGTGGCTCATTGCACACACAGCCGAAGACCATGACCAGAGCAGTGGATTCCGGCATTGCTATAATGCACCACTCCTAGATGCACTTGTGTGAATTCGTGGAGCCAGTCAAGTCTTCCTTTGTCAATACTCCTTTTGACGGATCATTTTTATATGGCCCCCAAGGTGAAGGACACACTAGCCAGGTGTGAGAAGCATGGAAAGACCCTGTATGCTGTGGGTGTTCATTCATTTACTCCTTAGCAATCCTCCTCCAGGAATCAGAGGAATGGAAAGATGTGGTTCAAAAAGTCCCAGGGGCTTTTCCAGAACACACGTTGTGATGCCCCCTGCACTGGCTCAGTAATCAGAGCCTCAATCCTCAACACTAGCACCAGTAAGGGATGTGCACATTGGCAGGATGACAAGTACACACACAGTAAAGTACAATTTCACTTAAGAGCACACAGAGAACACAGTCAGTCTGGGGCTGGTTTCCTCTCTCTTTATCCAGATCCCCAATAAGGCTACCCACTGGCACAGCTATAGGGTTAAGATCTCAGTTGAGTGGTCAAGCCAAAACCTCCAGCACCCTCTGTCCAACCAGTGCTTTGTGTCTCTGCCCAAGTAGCTCACACACACACACACACACACACACACACTCTGAGATTTGATTTGTATAAATACAGACACTCCTGGGAATGGCTGGCACAGGCTTGCTAGCTATGCCCCCTTCTGCCCAGACTATAAGGTAGTAACAGCTGCCACCAACCACTCTTATCAGCTACTATAAGGCCCTTCTCAAAGGGTGACCAATTCTACTGTGTAATGTTACTATTATCCAAATGGTGTGTCCAAGACTTTTAAGGCTATTTGAGTGGCCTATACAATGCCACCAACTACATATGCAAGTACTCTGAGAGCTTAAATATCTATAAACAAACCAGCCACAATTAAAATTTTTAATATATTCCATAATAAAAGAACAAGACAATACTCAACTCAATACAGTGACAACAGGGTTCAGAGTCACAGGAAATATTTTAAAACAGTATTGTAGGACAGTCTCATAAATACAGAAAACATCTAAACTGATCTTAAGTTCCTATCTATCTCTAAGAGAAATCACTGTAATCTAAGTCTTAGTTACAGAGCCAGACAAGTGCTGATGAGAGGATGATGTAACATCCAAAGACAAATACAAAATGCAAAGATTCACTCTCTGAGAGAGTTCTTAAGTTACTATCAAACATTTCTGGTGAGTTATCTCAGATCACTTCATTTTTTTATCACCTCTGTTTCAAAAATACTTCTTTTTCAGAGGTTTGCCTGGAACTGGAAGTCATAAAACAGTTAAAACTTTTACCTTTGAAACCTGAATTATTTCTGTTTCCAGACAATAGAAAGAATTTCTAGCTGTAGACATTCTGTCTCCAAGCTGAGATAAACACCATCATAAACAATTCACTTATTTTCTTAGAGTTTGCAAGTTAACTCTGTTCTTTTCTAGTAGGGTACACTGTGGTTACATTCTTGAAGCTCAGCACATAACATACAGTTAACACACACTTTTGCACCAACAGTTTAATACACACATAACATATAGTTCTCTTATATTTGTAAGACAAGCCTATGGATCATATTAATATTCACAAATGACAGAATTATTTACAAAATTCTAGCTAGCTGGGCTGGCAGCCTTCACAATTCTTGCCCCCCCCCCCTGCCAAAAACTCAAGCTAGTTTTTCAAGTGATCCTTGAGAAATGTTGCTTCAGAGGGCTGAGCCTATCTGGGAATACCTTACCCTATTCCCTGTCTTGAGAGCCCCATCTGCGTTGGCATTGTTAACCCCACTGTGGTGCTGCACTGTCATATATGCTTACAACCCTAGGCTCCATCTTAGTAAATTGGCATTTTGCTGGCTGGCTCGATGTAGCCATGATAAGGGATTATGGTCTACAGTGAATTTCCTTCCATACAGACAAGGCTGAAGTTTCTGCAGTGGCTACACTATGGCGAGACATTGCTTTTCTAGAGCTGCATAGCATTCTTCCCTGGGTTGGAACCTAAAACCGAGATAAACCACTGGGTGCTCTTCTCCCTCTGAAGAAATCTGGCTAAGTACAGCCTCCGCCCCATGGTTCGAAGCATCCACCTGCACAACAAATTATTTGCTGTAATCTGGACTGGCTAACATAGGAAGTCCTCCCAAAGCTTCTTTAAGCTTCTGGAATGCCTGCTCACATGCTGGGGTCCACACTAACTTATCTGGCCTGTCTTTCCTTGTCAGGTCTGTGAGGGGAGCAGCTATGGCACTATAACTGGGGATAAACTTTCTGTAGTACCCTGCTGTCCCTAAAAATGCCCACACCTGCTTTTTGGTAACAGGAGCAGGCATGGCTGAATGGCTTCCACTTTGGCCAGTTCTGGCCTGATCTTACCACTCCCCACTCTGTCCCAGGTAGGAGAACTCTGCCATACCCACCCGACATTTGCTGGGCTTAATGGTCAAGCCTGCCCTCTGTAGTCTGCCCAGCACCTCCCTGACTTGCTGAAGGTGTTCTTGCCAGGAATGGCTGTAGATGGCAATATCATCTAGGTAAGCAAGGGCAAAATCTCCTGCTAGGATATGATCTACCAGCCTCTGGAAAGTCGCTGGGGAATTTTTCATCCCAAAGGGCATCTTTGTGAACTCATACAACCCAAAAGGGATCACAAAGGCTGACCACTCTCTAGCACTGGGAGTCAAGGGCGCCTGCCAGTAACCCTTGGTAAGATCAATGGTGGTAAGATACTTAACCCCACCCAGCTGCTTTAGGGCTTCATCTGTCCTAGGCATGGGATAAGCATCTGACTCTGTGTGACTATTTAATTTCCTGTAGTCCACACGGAACCTGGTGCTGCCATCCTTCTTTGGTACCAGCACCACTTGGGAGGCCCAGGGACTGGTGGACTCCTGAATAAACCCCTACTTTCATCATTTCCTGTATCTCCTCCCTCAAAGTCTGTTTGACTCTCTTAGGCACCCTATAAGGGGCCTGCTTAATGGGCCTTTGAGGGTACTGTATCCACATGGTGTTTCACCAGGTGGGTGCACCCTGGTTTCTCAGTGAATATGTCCCCAAACTCCTGTAACACTGCTTAGATTTCTCGAACCTGGGTAGGAGATAGCTGCTGGGACATTGCTACCCCTTCCACTGAGACTTCAGTCTGAGCCTCACTGAGGAGATCAGTCACCAGATCTCCCTTAGACTCCACCTGCAATCCACTGCAAATATTCAGTACAAGGGCCTCCCTATCACGGTAAGGTTTCATCATGTTAACATGGTACAGTTTGTGCCCCTGCGTAGCAGTTCTACCATGTAGTTAGCATCACTGACCTTCCTTACCACGTTGTAGGGTTCCCCCCAAGCTGCCTGTAGTTTGTTGTGTCTGACAGGAATGAGAACCATTACCTGCTGCCCTACAGCATACTTTGTAGCTTGAGCATTCCTGTCATACTAGACCTTTTTCTGCTGTTGGCCTTATGCCAGGTTCTCCTGGACCAAGCCTATGGATTCCCTGAGCCTTGTCCTGAGGTTTAGGACATATGCCGCAACAGACTCCTTGTGGGATTTACACCCTCCCACTCATCTCAAATTAAATCTAGATGTCCCCTCACCCTGTGCCCATAGAACAACTCAAAGGGTGGAAAACCTGTGGATTCCTGGGAAGCTCTCTGTAAGCAAACAGGTGGGGCAAATATTTGTCCCAATCCCTCCTAAGCTGGTCTGCAAATGTCTGTAGCATCATCTTGAGTGTAGAGTTTAACCTGTCAACAAGACAATTAGTCTGGGGGGTGGTCTTTAGGTGCTTCACCCCACAGTACTTCCACAGACAAGTCAGCAGGTCTGACATGAATTGGCACCTTTGTCAGTCAGTATTTCTTTTGGGAAACCTACCCTGCTGAAAATCTCTAACAAAGCATTTGCCACCTTTTCTGCCTCAATGGAGGACAGAGCCACTCCCTCAGGGTATCTGGTAGCATAATCTACTGCCACTAGGCTATACTTTTTCCCTGTGGAACTTGGGGTACTTAGAGGCTCCACAATATCCATAGCTGCCTTCTGAAATGGCTCCTGAGTCACAGGCAAAGACATCAAAGGAGCTTTCAGCTCGTCTCCTGCCTTGCCTACCTTTTGGCACTGCTCACAGGTCCTGCAGTACCCAATTACATCTCTGGAAATCCCAGGCCAATAAAAGTTCTGCATAATATGTCGCTTGGTATGTTTTATGCTATATGACTTGCAAAGGGAATAATATGGGCTATGGCTAGAAGTGCCAGATTGTAGGCTCTGGGCACTATCAACTGCTGTATTCTCTCACACTCTAGCTGTCTCTCAGGGGTCCACTCTCTGTACAGTAACCCTTTGTCCCATTATACAGAATCCCCTTCCATTGAGAATCAGGTGCCTCACTAGCTACCTATCTCAAGCCTTGTAATGTAGGGTCTAAGAGGTAAGCCTTTCCAACTCTCTCTTTGTAACCTTTCCCAGCTCCCCTTCCACAGGAAGTTTGGTATCCTCTGACAGCAGTGCCTCACTATCAGCCTGGGTACTACTACTCATCTCGGCCCTTGTAGTCACTCTGTCCAAGGGAACATCAGTACCCACAAGCAGCAGTGGTTTGCCTTCAGTCTTACTGATACAGGGTAGCTCCCTCACTGAAGTAACCACCTCACCAGTCCTGGCTGCAAGTGTTTGGTCTGTCTGCATCTCCCCCAGGCTCCCAGACCCAGATGCTTGTCTCCAAGCCTGACTGCGTGTAACTGCATGCACACACGGTACTACATTATCAAAATCATTCCCTATTGGGACATCTGCAGAGATGTCATCAAACACACCTACTTGCTGGCTTCCTTTTCCATCCTCACAGTCAAGGTGAATACCTAGCCAAAGGTATTTGGAATGGGGTCCCTCCTAAAGTTGTGTCTGGAGTAGACTGCCCCGGTAAGTAGTGCTCTTCTGTAACCATTGCTGGTTTTACAATGGTTATGTCAGAGGCTGTCTCTCTCGGCATTCACTAATAGGATACAACCTCTTGTAGTAGTTTGGTACTCTTGTTGTCTCGAGACAACTTACTGTTGGTATTTTGTCATTCCCCTTAATGGCTCTCCCACCTTTTGTTCCCCACCTTGCCTCCGTGGACATCTGCATGCTGCATGGCCCCACTGGTTGCATTTAAAACATTTAACCCTAGGTCTTGGATGTGTAGCCAGACTAGTGGCTTCCCCTGCTACTGGCACATTCTGTTGGGGCATTCTGGGCTGCCTACCATGGGTTCCCTTAAACCCATGAGCAGCACTGGGTGTCCCTTTCCTGTGCAGGAATGCCCAGCTTGCTTAGGTATAGGTCTTCCTTCTTCCTCAACTCATCTAGAGTAAGGCATTGTCTGTCAGCTAACCAGATTATCATGTCTTCAGGCAAAGTGCTAAAGGCTTGTTCCCTTACCAAAAGGTCTACCAGCCCTTCAAAAGTGGTGACTTGACATCCACTTGCCCACCTATGAAAATAAGTGCTTAATTCAGCAACATATTCATACACACTTTCATCTGCCTTGCGTTCATGCTCATGACATTTTTTCCTATAAGCTTCAGGTGTTAACTTAAAACATTATAGCAAACTGTTTTTTACATTTCACATTGAGTGGCGTACAGCAGCAGTGGTCCCTCAACAGATCCTGGAAACTATCGCCCCATAAGCCTGACTAGCTTGGTCTGCAAAGCTATGGAAAGGATCATCATGGACCTCATAAATAAAGATATTGGGGACCTACAGACACTGGATCCTACCCAGTTCAGCTTTGTTAAGGGCAGATCCTGCCTCTTAAACCTAGTCGATTTCTTTGAAACAGTCACCAAGGCCATTGACGAGGGGAAGGTGGTCCACACAGCCTACCTGGACCTTGCAAAAGCCTTCTATACAATACCCCACTCGGGCATTATAGATAAGCTCACCAGCTTAAATATAAACCCCTATGTCACTGGATGGGTTGCAAACTGGCTCAAGGACAGAACCCACATGGTTAGAATTGCTGGAGCCATGTCAGACTCCAAACCAGTTACAAGTGGCGTCCCCCAAGGCTCAGTCCTGGGACCTCTCTTGTTCGGTATATATTTCTCGGAGGTACAGGCTAACATGGAAGGACTGTGGCTGACCAAGTTTGCAGATGACTGCAAACTGGGCGCCATAATCGACTCTCCAGCCGACACAAGCATCCTACAAAAGGGCCTCATAGAAACAGACAACTGGTGCCAGAGCCATGGCCTCAAGCTAAACGCCAAAAAGTGTATAGTCATCCCCTTTGGCAAAAACAAAGTGCCCATAAATTACCACATAGGTGGTAATCCATTAATCTGAAGAAGTAATTAGGGACCTGGGTACCCAAGTTGATAGCAATCTTTCATTTGACAACCACGTGGCTAAAGTGGTTAGAAAAACATTTTATATAGCCCACCTAATCATGAAGGGATTCACATGTAGATCAGGGGAGGTCATCGTGCCTCTTTACTCATCCCTCATCAGGCCCATAATTGAGTACAATGCCCCTTTTGGGATGTACCTTACCAGACACCTGCAGCAATTGGAAAGACTCCAAAAGTACCTCACCAAGAGGATCAAAGGGCTCAAACAGATGCCATATGCTGCCCGGTTAAAGAAACTCCAGCTCTACTCAGTGGCATACCGCCTGCTCAGAGGCGATCTGTGCCTGGCGTATAAAGCCATGTCCAACCCGAATTAATGGACATGCTGCACCTCAGAAAATCCAAATCCCATCGAGCTACGCGCTCGAGAGACTTGAACCTCAGCACTGAAATAAATAGGACATGCTGGAGGGACAGATTCATAACCCAGAGGCTCCCTTCACTCTGGAATAGAATCCCAGTCCAGGTTAGGCAGAGTCCCTCATTGACTCTCTTCAAGAGGAATCTTGATGAGTGGATGGGAGATTGTAGGTTTACCCTGGGTATCACTTTTGTGTCACTGTTAGACAGAGGCAGAGTATACTAACCTCGAAAAGGGCATAGCAAAATTCATTTAAAATGGGTGGCGAAAGCCAAACACATTCTGGCTAGGCTTATAAATGCCCTAGGGCAGATAGCCTAGTATGAACCTATGAACCTATTATAATTTATGCAGTCATTATCAGACAGTTTGGAAAGAACAGTTACAGCTTTACCATGCCCTTGGTCAACATCATACTGTTTACATATCCTGTCAAACATATGAATGAAACTATCAAAATTATCCCTCTCTGTAAATTGTGGAAGAAATTTACTGACCTTTGTTACTTCTGGGGTTTGGTCACTCCCTTCCCCAATTGCCTCCATGACTCTGGTGTCGAGTCAGCATCTCCTTTTCATGTTGCCTCTGCCTCCTCTTCTCAGCTTCCAAGAGTAGCAGTTACTCATTTTCCTCAGTCTCTAGATGCTTCATTCTCTCTGCTGCCTCTGTTACCAAATGCCTGGCCTCTAGCTCAAGACAGATTTTTAAGTCCTTTGTGGAAAGGTTGAGCTGTCCATTTTCTGAGAGTTTTACATCTCCACGGCCAGTCTGATTGTCCTGCTGGTTGCTATTCTCTGATGCAGCTGTGACTAATGCTGCAATCATGTCTGCTTTAGTCAGTTTGACATGCACCAGTCCTTTAGCCTCTCACATCTCGGCCAACTGGCTCCTTGTCATCTTGCCATTCTCCTTTGCTGATGCATGCCTGCTCTCCCTGACTAAGCTGACAAAAAAAAAAATAAAATAAAATGAGTGATATGAACTCTGAATGCTCACTGCATGGCTGATTGAGTACAAACACCTTCAATGATCACTGCACACAAGCTACAGGAATTGAATATCCACACTACGACAAGCCAATTAATATGTGATGTGGCTATCCCACCACTTCCAAAGAATTAATATGTGATGCCCCTGCACTGGCCCAGTAATCAAAAAGCCTCAGTCCTCACCACTAGCACCAGTGAGGGACATACACAATGGGAGCATGATAAGTACAAGCACAGTAAAGTACAGTTTCCCTTAAGAGTACACAGAGATCATAGTTAGTCTGGGGCTGGTTTCTCTCTTATTATCCAGATCTGCAATAAGACTTCCCCACTGACACAGCTGTAGGGTTAAGATCTCAGACGGATGGTCAAGCCAAAACCTCCAGCACCCTCTCTGTCCAACCAGTGCTTTGTGTCCCAGCCCAAGTAGCTGACACACACACTTGAGATTTGATTTATATACAAACATAAGACACTCATGGGGAAGGCTGGCGTGGGTTCACTAGCCATGCCCAGACTGTACGGTAGTAGCAGCTGCCACCAACCACTCATCAGCTACTATAAGGCCCTTTCCAAAGAGTGACCAATTCTACTGTGTAATGCTACTATTATCCAAATGGTGTGTCCAAGACTTTTAAGGCTATTTGAGTGGCCTATACAATACTATCAAATACCTATGCAAGTATGCTAAGAGCTTAAATATCTCTAAACAAACCAGCCATAAAGGTTTTTAATATATTTAATAATAAAAGAACAAGACAATACTCAATAACTCATTACAGTGACAACAGAGTTCAGTATCACAGGAAATATTTTAAAACAACATTGCAGGACACTCGCATAAATACAGAAAACATCTAAACTAATCTTACTAAGTTCCTATCTATCTCTAAGAGAAATCAGTGTAATTTAAGTCTTACTTACAGACCCAGATGAGTGCTGATGAGAGGATGTTGTCAGATCCAAAGACAAATACAAAATGCACAGACTCACTCTCTGAGATAGTTAAGTTACTATCAAACATTTTTCTGGGTTATCTTAGATTATATCATTCTTTGTCACCTCTGTGTCAAAAATACTTATTTTTCAGAAGTTTGCCTGGAACTGGAAGTCGTAAAACAATTAAGCCCTTTGACCTTTGAAACCTGTAATTATTTCTGTTTCCAGACAATTGAAATAATTTCTAGCTGCAGACATTCTGTCTCCTAGCTGAGATAAGCACCATTGTAAACAATTAATTTATTTTCTTAGAGTTTGCAAGTTAACTCTGTTCTTTTCCAGTAGAGTACACTGTGGTTATATTCTTGAAGGTCAGCACATAACATACAGTTTAGCACACACTTTTGCACTAGCAGTTTAATACATACATAACATATAGTTCTCTTACATTTGTAAGACAAGCCTATGGGTCATATTAATTTTCACAAATGACATAGAATTATTTACAAAATTCTAGCTAGCTAGGCAGGCAGCCTTTACAAACGTGGCAATGGCTCCCCACAGGGCAGAAGGGAGCTCAGATGGAAGACGCAGCCCACAAGACAGAGGTGGTCTGCAAAACAAGTGTTCCAGAGACTGACTCTCTCGAGAACCCTACCAGTAAAAGGAGGCCCAATTGTTTACCTCTGGAAGCAGTTGGGGGAAGACTCACTGCACTCGACAGCCTGGTGGCAAATAACCTCTGACACTTGGGTGCAGAGAATCATTACCAGAGGCTATCACATGCCCTTCACCCTTTTCCTGAAGATCAATGAGAACCCCCCCCCCGATGTTCCACCCAATCAGATGGATCAAGCAACCATAGAAATTCAAAAGCTGCTTGAAAAATTCAGTCATCCATGAAGTCCTGCCAGACCAGATAGGATCCAGATTTTACTCCAGGTTCTTTGGCGTCAAAGAAGATAGTGGACTGAAGGCAGATATTGGACCTCAGCTTTCTGAGCAAGTTTTTTCAGTTGACAAAATTCAGGATGGTTCACGAGTTCAGTCTCTTCTCCCCTTTCTGTGGGAAAACAATTGGATGTGCTCTATAGACCTTCAAGATGCATATTACAACATAAGGATGGACAAACGCTCAAGAAGGTGCATCAGCTTTTGGGTAAGGGCTAGTCATGATCAGTTCAGAGCTCTGCCCTTTGGCCTCACCACAGTCCCCAGAGTGTTCACAAAATGCATGGCAGCGGTCACAGCTCACGTGAGACTACACGGAGTCTGGGTGTTTCCTTATCTAGATGACTGGCTCTTCACCGCCCCTACCAGACGTCTAATGCTTCAACTCACAGACTTCATACACTTGTTTAGCTGCCCTGGGCATAACAGTTGAGAAAGAGATGTCACAGCTGTCTCCCACTCAGTACCTAGAATTCATAGTAGCCTGTCTCAACACAGTTTCATATAAAGCTTCTCTCCCCTTTTACAGGCTTCAAAAGATGAGATCCTCAAGTACAGTTCATTTTAATGAGAAACAAAGTGCCTTCTCTACTTGTCCTTGAAGCTAGGATCTATGGCAGCGGCCATTACCCTGGTTCCATGGCGAGATTTCACATGAGGATACTTCAATGGCTTCTAGCCTCTCAATGGTCCATCCTAGCTCATCCAATGACTCACCTGATCTTAGTAACAGGACATTGCAGAAAGGATCTATCCTGGTGGATGCAGTCAGAAGAAATCCTAATGGGCTGCCCATTTGTTTCCCTGCAACCCAAGGCCATAGTGACCACAGACACCCCCCAGATGGGGTGGGGGGCATTATCTAGGAAGAATAGTCCAAGGCACTTGGTCTCCACAAGAGGCCAACTTGCACATCAGTGTCCTGGAGATGAGAGCAGTGCACCTAGTGTTGCAAGCCTTTCAGTCTGCTGTTCCTCTGGGAACAGTTGCAATCCAGTCAGACAAAATGTAAGTAGTTTGGTGTATCAACAAACAGGGTGGAACCATATCCTACTCCTTTTGCCAGGAAGCTCTCACATTGTGACAATGGGTGATATCTTCCATCCACTTTCTTTTGGCAGCACACATCCTGGGGCATTGCAATGTGATAGCAGAAAAGCTGAGCAGACACATTCTACTGCCTCAGGAGTGGTCTCTCAATTTCAAAGTAGCAAAGGAAATTTTTTGCTGATGAGGCCTTCTTGATTGGCCCTCAGGTCTTCTTTATGCCTTTCCCCCATTTCCTCTCATACCCCTCTTCCTAAAGAAGGCCCAAAGGTTGCAAAGCAAAATGATTCTCATTGCACCCTTCTGGTCCAGGAAAATTTGGTTCCCCTTTCTTTGGCCTCACTTGATTCACCATCTGTGAATTCTGGACCCAGTCCCAGACCTGCTGTCTCACCCGAAGGGATTGGTACATCCTGATCTACACTCTCTCAAGCTCACATCTTGGTTCCCCCAATTCTGATAGTCACCAGGCAGAATAATGCAACTTCCCCATTACAAAAAATTCTTCTGGCTTCCCATAGACATCCCACCAAGAGACTCTTTTCCAGTAAATGGAAGAGATTTTCAATTTAGACTTCTGAAAACAACTTGGACCCCTTTTTAGCACCTGTTGAAAAAGTTTTGGACTTTTTAGTCGCCCTTTTTGATCAAGGAATTTCTTCCACCATTAGAGTTTAGTTAGCAGCCATTTCCAATTTTCTCAATAGATATGGTGACCAGTCTTTAATATCCTATCACCTATGCAAGATCTTTCTAAAAGGTGCCTTACATCTAAAACCTCCATTCAAAGATCCCTTAGCTCTGTGGGATCTAACCTTAGTTTTGCAATCTTTAGTACTACATCCCTTTGAACCAGGGCCCCTTGCCATCTCAAATTCCTTTCCTGGAAAACTCTTTCTAGTAGTCATCACTTCTGCCAGAAGAGTTTCCTGAGATCCAAGCATTATGTGCAAAACCCTGTATATAATTTTTCATAAAGACAGGGTGTCATTGAGAACTAACCCTTCCTTTATTCTTAAGGTGGGTTCTGAATCCAGTATTAATCAAACTATTGAGTTACCAGTTTTCTTCCCCAAATTTTCTAACAAAGGTGAATATTGCTTACACTTATTGGATGTACATAGGCAACTACGTTTTTACCTGAACAGGACCAGAGTCCAGGAAATCAGATCAATTGTTCATTTCCATTTCCTTTTCTGGTCCAATGATGGGACAAGCTGTATCAAAAGTGACCTTATCTAAATGGCTGAGAGATTTTGTTATCTTTATATATATATAAAACCAAAATTTACCTGTGCCTGTTAAAGTGCATTCAACCAGATAAGTTGCCAAATCAGCAGTTTTTCATTCAAAAGCTTCTATGGACGAAATTTGTGCAGCTGCAACTTGGGCTACAACTCATACCTTTATCACTCATATATCACTCATAAATTGGATATGGTCTCCAGAGGAAGATCATCTTTTGGCTCTGTGGTTCTCAGGAATATCCTCCCATAAGGCCACCCAGGGTCTGAAGTAGCTGGGGACTGTGTCCCATTCGTCACGAATGAAGATTAACAACATCAGATAAAGAAATTATGTACTCACCATAATGTTCTATCTGTGTTGTCAATCTTTGTTCATTCTTGACATCCCACCCTCCTTCCCCCTGCTGTAGATTTCCTGGGGTATTGAACCCTTGTCCTGGGTTTCCTTAGGGTTGTCTCCATGGACATTGCTTCTGCTTACAATTCCTATGTATACTCTTGTTATCATCTGCAAACTAGATCCGAGGTAATGGAGAGAGAGGTATTGTGGGTAGAGTCTTAGCTCGAGAGTTTTTTTTTCACTGGCGCAAGATGTATAATGGCCGAGCTGGATCCAAGGATTGCAACAGAGTCCCATTTGTCAAGAATAAACAAAGAACAACATAGATAGAACATTATGGTGAGTACATAACCTCTTTATTTATATTTTTTAGCATTAATATGCTTCAGCTTAAAATATAAGTACATACTTGCATATGTTTTGAAGCTTAAAGTCCAATACAAACCTTTAACTTGGAGTATATCTATTGTGTCAGAAATTAAGTCCTGTAATCAAATCACTTGCTTTTAAGCTTTTTAATTTTAGAAACAGTTTTCCAGGAATTCAGCTTACCCTGTCTCTTGAGAGAGAGTATTCCAATCCATTTCTTCAGTATAGGATCACCGCTCCCCTACCCTACCCCCAAATCCCACCCACCCCCAGGTATCCTAGACTTATACCAGTCCACACCCTCCTCCACAATCCAACAAATAGAATACTCTCTCCGCCCTTATACCTACACCACACCCACACAGCCCACATCCTATCACTAGCCCACTCCTTCCACTTTAACCTCTCTTATACTTTAACCTTTTCTCACCTTGCTTAAAATTCCCTTACTTATACACTCATGTCTACCACTTCTAGCTCCACACCAACTAAGCTACTACTTACCACCATATTCTTATCTGTTTTAACCTCAGCCTATGTCTTAACCTCTTTTGAACACCGAACTTATTTTCAATATCATTATCCCACCAAACAAACAGCTACACATAGCCACACTTTCAACCATTATAATTTAAATATCTTATCCACACCTACATACTTACCAGTAAAGTACCACAGACTGGCACACATTAAATATAATAGCCTTTTACCTAAGAAAGCTCAGTATCAACCTAATAACTTACATTATATTTTGCTTAAACTAAAAAAGAATTCCTTACAAGATGGAGACATCCATCCCAATCCAGGCCCAGCCAATATCCTTTCTACTGAATCTATAACCATTAAACCCTCTATCCCACACACCCAAATCAAACACCCAAGTTCACTCCTTATAGCACACCTCAATATACAGAGTGTTAATAACAAAGTTGCCCATCTCCATGCTCTCTTGTATGTACACTCCTTTGACATTCTATGTTTAACAGAGACATGGCTAAAACAAGAAACCCAAGATAATCAAATCCTCCCATCAGGATATAATATACTACAACTAGACCGTTCAAAGAGAAAGGGAGGGGGAGTAGCAATTCTTTTCAAGGATGGATTACAAGTCACTTCTCTACCTTATAACCCGCCAAAAGACAGTAATGCTGAAGTTCTTATTTCTAAAGTACAACTTAATTCTAATAAATCCTTGTACATCTTTTGCATCTACCTACCTCCTGGAAACAATGTATCTAAACTTGAAGATATACTTAATGGGGTATCATCAACCTTCCCACAAGAAACTATAATCCTTGGAGATTTCAATATTGACTGGAGATGTATTGGTACTGACCATCCTATTTCTCACATTAACCTTCATGGTTTCTCACAAACCATCACCTCCCCAACTAGAATTAATAAACTTACCAATAAAGAGAGCACCTTGGACTGGATCCTTATTAATAACTACCACCAACCCTACAAAGTAGGTGTCTTCCCTGATGATGTAAGTGACCACTCTTTGACCTCCATAATCAGGCAAAAGAATGATATCCCACACCAAGCATCATATAGGACAATACGGTCAAACAAACAGTTTAACCAAAGGTTATTCCAAACTGAACTTAGCTCCTGTGATTGGTATCCTCTAAAAACCCTCCCTCTTCAAGAGGCTGTTAAACACTTTAACTCTACCTTCTTAAATATCCTTGACCAATATGCACCAAAGCGTATTATCAGAACTAGGTCAAAACCAGCCCCATGGCTCACTAAAGACACCAGGCAAAAAATGTTACTTGGAAATAAAGCCTGGACTAGGTGGAGGACTACAAAAAACTTAACAGATCAACAAATATTTAAACAAATGAGAAATATGACAAAAAGCTATACTTTCAGACAAAAAACTTTTACTGTAAAATGCAACAAACACACCTAAACAATCCTCAGAAATTCTGGGCAAGTATCAATAGTCTGTTACACCCAGGTCACTGCAGCACACCATCCCCAACTGGTGCTAATCAAGAAACTCCCAACCAAACTGCTAATGCCTTTAATAACTTTTTACTGAAGCCATCCAATCTCTAGCCAGCCAGCTAAACCCTGACAGCTCTAGCCTCCCTAACCCCATTTCTAGCTCTCTTCCTACCTTCATATTTCAACCCATCTCTACTCATTTTATCTACAAACTAATTCTAAAACTTAAGCCTTGTACACCTTCTGCTGACCAGATTCCAGCACAATATCTGCAAAAAGCAGCTAAAGCAGTAGCTTATCCAATATCAATCCTAATAAACAGAACCATTAATGAGGGAACCATCCCAATCATCTGGAACATCTCACACATTATCCCCCTACATAAAGGTGGTAACTCCAATGAATATTCCAACTATCGACCTATAGCCCTACTATCCCCTTTAGCAAAAATAATGGAAAAATGTATTCATCATCAGCTTCTGGACCACCTACTACAACACAACTTACTAGCACAAAGCCAACATGGCTTCAGACCATACCATAGTACCACTACAGCCCTCTTATCCTTCACTGACACCATTGACAGAAATCACAATAACAATGTTCTCTCTTCAGCTCTATTTATTGATCTATCAAAAGCTTTTGATATGGTTAACCACACATTGCTTATAAACATTCTTAAATCACTTTCACTCGATACTCTAGCTGTACAATGGTTCAGCTCCTACCTAAGCAACCGACAGCAAGCTGTTATGTGGGAAAATAATCTATCATCCCACCTGCCAGTTACACTAGGTGTTCCCCAGGGCTCTATTCTTGGTCCTCTATTATGCTCCATTTTTAATGATCTCTGTAAAGCTACTCCTCATGCAACCTATATACAATATGCAGATGATTCAACAATAATCTGCACAGCCAAATCTTCATCAGAACTACAGTCCTTAACTCAGGAAATGTTTAACACAGTAGAATCATGGTTCTTAAAATGATGCCTCCTCCTGAATCCAAAAAAAACTAAGCTCCTACTTTTTACCCCTACCCGGAAGCATATACCTTTAGATTTCTCTGTTACTTCTAACAATGGTACCGTCATAACCCCTGATGCTACCACCAAGCTCCTAGGAATTACTATAGACAACAACCTCAACTTGACTCCCATATTAATAACACTATAAAACAGTCAACAGAAAAATGGGCTCCTATATAGAGTCAAATCCTTCCTCACTCCTATAGCAAGATCTACTATTGCCCACTCCCATCTAATCTCAACACTACTTTATGCCTCACCAATCTATACTAATCTGTCAAAACATAATTGTTTCAAACTAGCTACATCCTATAACAATATTGCAAGATTTGCCACTGGTAATCCCTATAGAACCCATCACTGTCAGAATCTAAAACAACTAGGATGGCTTGAGCTACAAAATCAGCTTCAATATAGTCAACTTATCATTGCACATAAGATCCTCTACCACCCAAATAATACTCCAATACTTTCAAACATCATTACCCCTATAAAAATCTTACTAATTTACGTTCATCAAATAAATTGTTAGCTAACATTAGTAAGTCAAACAACGGCAGGTGACTCTCTGTTCTCAAACACTACTGGGAAAAACTGGAATCTTCTACCTACTGTCCTAACTTCTCTTCCTTCTCTACCCCTCTTCAAACAAAAACTGAAAATATTCCTCAGAACAAAATGGCTATGCCCTTGCAACAACCCTGACTAGCTGATTAACTCTACCAATTTTCCCTCTACTTATCCCTCTTGACACTGTTGTTCTTATTTCATTTGTAAATAGAACTGTTTACTTGTAAGCTACTATGATTGACTCTTTATAAATGTCGTATCCTATAATTTTGTAAATAGTACTCTTTTTCTTTTTTTTTTAAACCATTGTCTTTGATGTATTGTAATTAGTTACTTACCAGTGTGTTTGATATTTTTGTAAATAATTACTAACAAGTGTGTACCTAAATGTATATCAATATTTTTTGCTCTATGTAAACTTTATTTTATTCTAAGTGTGTGACCCTCCAGTGGCAATAAAACGAAAAGCAGAATTTCAAAGGAACTTCAAATAAGATGCATTCATAAAAAATAATAAAGTTTATTCCAATGAGTGAGCGCTTTCGCCAAAGGCTTCTTCAGACTCTTAAAACAATGAATAAAACTGTTTGAATCATTTTTAAACCATCCTTAAGTTTCCTATTGGACATTACAAATTGATATGTCACATGTTATCTTGTCTTAAAAGAACAGATACTCAAAAAAGTTAACATCGTTAAATGCAACAATATTTAGAAGGAATACTTCCATCCAAATATACAATTAATGATCAGAATGTCCATGCAAATAAGTAAAAGATATATGCATATACTCTGATACATTCTAAAAAATAAAAGGAGCATTGTGCTTGGTCCTATTTCATTCTACAATCATTAAAAAACTGTTGCTACATTCATTAAAAACCCTGAACATTCTCTCTCCTCATGGTGTTAAAAACATTAAAATCCACAGATAAACAGCGAGTGTTATCGCGTTTCAATATCTAGCATCTCTACTAAGATAGTGGTGTGTCGAATGCAACTTTGCATATATCAGGTTAATAAACTAATATAGCGAAAACTCTGTACTAAAAGTGTAAGCGTACCTTTACCACAAAACAACATAGCGAATATAATGTATTTCGCAATGTGCCTCACCAAGGAGTCAAACCTCATCATATCGGTGAAAGGCTGTTGTCCAAGATTAAAAAATTCCACAAAAAGGAACCTCTTAGATTCCACGTAAAACAAACTGTTTACAAGTTGTAAAGTGCCGTGTACTGTAGGAACTCTGAATGCAATTGAGGACAACCTAACTTCATGCGCTATGGTAACTTAACGTGCGGTGAGCACGTTCTAAGCATCTAAGTACTGAACCGCAGAAACAATGTTTAAATTTCTAAGAAATAAAGGTGAGCCTATATTCGTGCTGTCCTGTGCCTAAAGTAGATAGTATATATTATGCCCTAGAAGCATATATTGATCACAAAGTGTCACTATTTAAACCCATCTCTACTCATTTTATCTACAAACTAATTCTAAAACTTAAGGATTCCAGCACAATATCTGCAAAAGCAGCAGCTTATCCAATATCAATCCTAATAAACAGAACCATTAATGAGGACCATCCCAATCATCTGGAAAATCTCACACATTATCCCCTACATAAAGGTGGTAACTCCAATGAATATTCCAACTATCGACCTATAGCCCTACTTTAGCAAAAATAATGGAAAAATGTATTCATCATCAGCTTCTGGACCACCTACTACAACACAACTTACTAGCACAAAGCCAACATGGCTCAGACCCATAGTACCACTACAGCCCTCTTATCCTTCACTGACACCATTGACAGAAATCACAATAACAATGTTCTCTCTTCAGCTCTATTTATTGATCTATCAAAAGCTTTTGATATGGTTAACCACACATTGCTTATAAACATTCTTAAATCACTTTCACTCGATACTCTAGCTGTGGTTCAGCTCCTACCTATCCCACCCAGCAAGCTGTTATGTGGGAAAATAATCTATCATCCCACCTGCCAGTTACACTAGGTGTTCCCCAGGGCTCTATTCTTGGTCCTCTATTATGCTCCATTTTTAATGATCTCTGTAAAGCTACTCCTCATGCAACCTATATACAATATGCAGATGATTCAACAATAATCTGCACAGCCAAATCTTCATCAGAACTACAGTCCTTAACTCAGGAAATGTTTAACACAGTAGAATCATGGTTCTTAAAACGATGCCTCCTCCTGAATCCAAAAAAAACTAAGCTCCTACTTTTTACCCCTACCGGAAGCATATACCTTTAGATTTCTCTGTTACTTCTAACAATGGTACCGTAACCCTGATGCTACCACCAAGCTCCTAGGAATTACTATAGACAACAACCTCAACTGACTCCCATATTAATAACACTAAAACAGTCAACAGAAAAATGGGCTCCTATATAGAGTCAAATCCTTCCTCACTCCTATAGCAAGATCTACTATTGCCCACTCCCATCTAATCTCAACACTACTTTATGCCTCACCAATCTATACTAATCTGTCAAAACATAATTGTTTCAAACTAGCTACATCCTATAACAATATTGCAAGATTTGCCACTGGTAATCCCTATAGAACCCATCACTGTCAGAATCTAAAACAACTAGGATGGCTTGAGCTACAAAATCAGCTTCAATATAGTCAACTTATCATTGCACATAAGATCCTCTACCACCCAAATAATACTCCAATACTTTCAAACATCATTACCCCTATAAAAATCTTACTAATTTCGTTCATCAAATAAATTGTTAGTTAACATTAGTAAGTCAAACAACTTGGCAGGTGACTCTCTGTTCTCAAACACTACTGGGAAAAACTGGAATCTTCTACCTACTGTCCTAACTTCTCTTCCTTCTCTACCCTCTTCAAACAAAAACTGAAAATATTCCTCAGAACAAAATGGCTATGCCCTTGCAACAACCCTGACTAGCTGATTAACTCTACTAATTTTCCCTCTACTTATCCCTCTTGACACTGTTGTTCTTATTTCATTTGTAAGTAGAACTGTTTACTTGTAAGCTACTATGATTGACTCTTTATAAATGTCGTATCCTATAATTTTGTAAATAGTACTCTTTTTTTTTTTTTAAACCATTGTCTTTGATGTATTGTAATTAGTTACTTACCAGTGTGTTTGATATTTTTGTAAATAATTACTAACCAGTGTGTACCTAAATGTATATCAATATTTTTTGCTCTATGTAAACTTTATTTTATTCTACACTATTTTACTTTTTTATTTGTTATTGTCCTGGAGCTTTTCTCCCCGGGCCTCTACTGAAAATGGACATATATCCAGTTAGACTAGCCCGGTCAACAAATGTAAAATAAAAAATAAATAAAAATAGATTACTAGGCTATTGACCCAGACATCATTTTAAGCCTAGCCATTTCAACCTAATGTAATATCGTAGAGGTACAAGTCAGTAGCCAAGATTGCATTTAGTGATGACTGCCAATGTTCAGGAGGGTTGTGGGCACTATCTCTGGTAAGAATTTATGGTGCCCCATCCACTCATCCAGGCTGCTCTTGAACAGTGCTATAGAAGTGCTGTGTTTCACATGAATTGGTAGCCTGTGCCAAAGACATGGCACTTGCTGGGAGATACATCTGTCTCTCCCACATGTCCTATTTTAGTTGCAGGTCATATTTAAATCCCTGGAATGGTTAGACCTAGACGCATTTGATTTATGGATATGCAGTAAGTTGATTAGGTTTGGGTCTTGGGTTATTCTGTTGGCCATGCATAAATCTCCCAGAAGTCGTCTATATGATACGGAGTATAATGGCAGGGATTTTAGAAGGTCCATGTAAGGCACATGCTGGACACCCTTAATCTTCTTTGTTAGAAACATCTAAGGTCTCTCTAATTGCTGTAGATGTACTGTACATACCAAATGGGGCATTATACTCATTTATGGGCCAGATAAATGCTGAGTATGGGGGGGGGCGTTATAAGGTTATAACTTCTTTTGCCCTCAGGTAAATGACTTTACTAATAAAGTGAGCTATGTAGAAAGCTTTCCTTACAATGGTAGACACGTGGTGAGGGAAGTTAAGGTCACGGTCAACCTGTGATCCCAGGTCCCTTACCACTTCAAGGGTACTTAGGGTATTGTTATTGATTTGATAGTGTGAAGGGGTATTGTTTAGGGAATGATGATGTATTTCTTTACATTCAATTTGAGACAGAGACTAATGCACAAGTTGTCTGTTTGTGTGAGACCATCCTGGAGTATACTGACATCATTTGGGGATTCAGTGATTGCACCTAGTTTGCAGTCATCTACAAACTTGGTCAGCCACAACACTTTAGTTTTAAGTTGAACTTCTGAGAAATATATACCAAAGAGTAGGGGGTCCAGCACTGACCCCATGGCACCCCACTGGTAACAGGTCTGCTGACTGATGTGGTGTCACCCACTTTGATAGTGTGTGTGTCTGGTTTGTGAGCTAGTTGGCAACCCATCTTACAACGATGGGGTTTACATTCAGTTTGCTAAGTTTATCAGTAATGCCTGTATGTGGGATTGTGTCAAAAGCATTTGCCAAGTCGGGGTATGCTGTGTCTGTAGATTTTCCCTCATTGATGGCTTTGATCACACTTTTAAAGAAATACACCAGATTTAACAGCCAGGATCTGCCCTTCATGAAGCCAAGTTGAATAGGATCCAAGGTTTGAAGGTCACCTATGTCTTTATTTATGAGGTCCATAATGATACATTCCATGGCCTTACAGATGAGGCTGGTCAGGCTTATGGGTCTGTAATAGCTTGAGTCTGTTTCTAGACCACCTTTGTGGAGGGGAATAACTGTAGCTGTTATCCATTTCACAGGAACAAACCATCTGGTTAAGCTATGATTGAAAAGGGTACTTAGTGGTGGTACTAGTTCATGTTTTAGCCTGTAAAGGCTGTGTTCCTTGCCGTGGACAGGGCTTTGAGGACCTGATCTTCAGATATGTAAAGTGGGGGGGGGGGCTTGGGGTGGAGGGTTTTTTGGAAGTTAGGAGGGGATAAGGGAGTGAAATTTCACCAAACCTGTCCGCTATCAGGTTCTCTATCTCTGTGGGGTCAGTGTGTGTGATACCGTTGGCCACCAGTTCTGCACATGCTTGTTCCTACCCTTTAGGTTATGTACATAGCTATAAAAGGCCTTATGGTTATCCTTGGAAGTACTTGCTAGGTTTCTCTTAAAGGAGTCCTCAGATGATTTGAAAAGTTGTCTTATTTGCCTGTTAAGGCTGAGGAGGGTGCTTTTCCGTTGTTGGGTCCTTGTTTTCTTGGACAGCAACTTTTTGCATTTATTGCAGAGTTTGTTGATGTTGGAAGTCAACCATGGCAGCTTGATTTTACTTGGGGCTCTGGCTTTGATTCTGTCTGGTACAGCTGAGTTTATACACTTATGCAAGTGATTGTACAGGATTTTAGTGTAAGCTTCAGCATAGTTGCCACTTTCAGCTGGGGGTGGGGCTTGGAATGCATTTATACCTTCACCTAGGAGGGTATTGTTTGCCTTGGTGAAGTATTTTTTAGACTGATTTCACCCTTTGTGAGTTCTGGTGTTAGTATCAGTTCAAAGGTGACTGATTTGTAGCCCATTTTAACTAACGAGGGTCCAACAGTTGCAGCAGTGCACCTGTTTGACATGGTGAGGACCAGATCTAGAATGTTTGTTGTTCTTGTCGGGGTATGGACAATTTGCTCCAGGGCATTTGAATTCACAAATTCGAGGAACTTTTGTGCTAGCGATTTTGGGCTAGAGTAGGTTTTCCTGTTGATGGTGGGATAATTGAAATCCTCCATAACCAGTGTATTTGGTAATATTTGGATTGTCTTCAGCTTGGTTAAGTAGGCTTTGTGGGTATCATGACCCATGGAGGGGATCAATAACTGGCTAGGACTTGAATGGGGATCTTACCCACCATAACCTGGACCTGTAGTAACTCCATGGAGTTGTCCAAACTAACTAGACTTGTGGTGAATTTATTCTAATGCAGCTTGAAACACCACCTCCTTTGGTTTTCACACACATTCTAGAGGTGTAAAAGGCATTGTAGCCTTGCAGGGCAGGGGTGTACTCTCTGAGGCCTAAACTAGGTTTCTGTGACTGCACAGACATCTGCATCCTGTAGTGACAGAAGTGCTTCCAGGGAGTGTAGTTTTTGGTTTAAGCTCCTAACATTTAGCATCATGACCTTTATTTTGTTCTGATTGGTTAATTTAACATCAGTAATGTTTTTGAGACCTTGCCTAAAAAGGCACTATGGGGGAGGCAAGAGCCTTTCCCAGCAGCCAAAAGCCTAGGGGTGTCAGGTGCAAACTGTCTCTGGCAAAGCAGCAAGGTTTATTGATCATGGCTTCCCAGGCAGATCCCCTAGGAATGACACCAAAAACTAAGCCAATTATTGAAATCAATTTTTGTTTGTACTTTGGCATCATTCTAGGTGAGGGTAGTATGTTGCTCAAGGCTAGGAACATACCTGCCTGGGACACATACTCAGCGCGACCATGTCTCTCTTCATATAGTGCAGTGAGGTGCATCTCAGGTCATTTACACCAATGTGAACTATGACAGCGTTATTATGGTACTTGTTGCCAAGAGACCTGAGTGCATGCATAATTTGGTGAATCCTGACACTGGATAGGCAGCTGACCGTGACTTTCTCTTTGTCCAACCTGGTGAGTGGGACATCTGTGTGTCTCCAGTGACAAGAAAACTTGTTTTTTGAGCATTATGCCTTACGGGCTTGGTGGGTGACACACTGGTGTTGCTATGTGTCATGGGTGCTGTGGACACTGTGTTAGCTGTAGCAGACTTCTGACTTCTGTTTTGGAGGTCTCTGGTGTTTTGGTAAGTTTTTTTGAGAGAACCTCCATGTATGTGGATTTGTGTGTTTATTGCGTACTATGTGTATGAGTTGTGGTACTATGTGAATATATAATGGTGGATGAGTTGACAACCTTCTCCGTGTTACTGTTGTGAGTGAGAGAGAGCATGGATTCTAGATTTTTGGTGTAAATACATCTCTCGCACTCTGTACTAGACTGTGTTATTAGTAGACGGTTGTCTTTGCACGTGAAGCAATTGCTATACTGCCTCAAGAGACCCAAGTTAACAAGGTTGGCAAGAGAAACTATGGTAGTCCAACTGTCAATGCTAGATTGAAGACTGTTGTCACTAGGGGTGGGTTTTCAGAAATGATCACGGAGGAGCTTGGCGAATGGATATTTCTGCCTGGTTTTGAAGGGAAAATTTGTTGAAATTAACTGTTAGGCTTTAGCACACTATTGTGCGGCAGTGCATGGTGCTGCACAACATGCAAACGAGCAGAAATCTGCTCAGATGCAAGGCCTAAATACCAGAAACTGAAACATGAAAAAAACTCAACAAAATTTAAGGTTTTTATTTTTGTTAGCGAAAGTGGATAAGTTTATTATATTATCTCCCTCATACTTTTCAGGTATGCCATATATTCTAATGTTGTTTTGGGTCAGTCTGTTTTCTAAATAACCAACTTTATCTAAGAGCAAGTTCTTCTGTTTTAAAAGAAATTCAGTCTTGAGCCTCCCCTTCAGTTATTTTTCCTTGATGATCATTTACATCTTCTTCCATACTATTGATTCATTCACTTTGTTGTTTCATAAAAAAAAATCTAAATGTTCTATATTTTTCTGGACTCTTCTTTGAAGTTTTCTACTTTGGTATCCAGCTTAACCATTTTAAGTTATACATCCTGGATACTACATATTAGTGACTGGATATCTTTTTTTAACAGAAGAATCCCAAGTTAAATTTTTGGAGTGGCTCACGTTTGAGTCTTCTCTCTTAATCAAGTATTTGAAAATCTGACAGGAAAATTGCAGCTTTTAAATAACTTAAAGCTATAAATTTTTTCTCTATTAGTGAATAAAATTAGCTGTCCGGTATCACCATATTTTAATTTTTTGATTATATTTTCTGTCAGAGAAAATTTTTCAGTCACAGAGCTTTCGTCAGTTGCTGCAGTGTTGGCCGTCTTGCTCCCTCCCACATTACAGTAGCTTCTTACACAACTGTACTTTTCATTTTTGCAGTGTTTGGTACCGTTAGCGTTTTAGTACATATTTAGATATCTTTAACTATGCACTTTTTTTTGTTTGTTTTGTTGAATCAGCAACCATGTCCAAAAATATGAAACCAGCATCATTAGCTAAAACAGTATTCAGAATTTAACCTGTTTTAAAAATAACTATTTGCAGTCATTAAATCCTTGATCATTTTACTTGTAGGCATATGCTCCATAGTGGTACCAGCTCCTCCTACAACTAAAATTGATCTGCCCCTCCCCTTTTCTCCCTTGGCCAACAAAATAAAACATTTTTTTTTCAATTTAATGGCAGTTTGTGCCTATAATTGTAACAGATAACTTTTTCAAGTTAACTAGTCTCATCCCTTCAATATTCCTACTCATCTCCTGTCATGGCAACTGCTTTTTTTTTAGGTTAGTCTGGTCCCCTTTATACATGTCTGCTCAAGGTATCCCAGAGACTAATAACTGGTCTCATGAATGACCAGATTATTCATAAAAAAGGAAGCCCCTGTCAGCCAGTCAGGTGAGAATATATTCTTGCCAGACGTGCTCGGGGGGTATCTATCTCCCTTATCATTCATGTTTTCAGGATTGTAAAGTAAATTAGTAAGCATTGCCACAGACTGCAAGAGACTATAAAGTGTCTAGTTTTAAACGTCTTAATGAAGTTATTTTAATATAGTGAGTTACTGATATATTTCAACAAAAAGAAAAGCATTTGCTTGAAGGCACATTATGCTGCTTTAAAAGAAACTCTTTGTAACCCTTCCAGCCTACAAATTGTACTCCTTGCATACAAATCAGTCCTAAAAATCATTCATTGTGCTATAGGTCCTCTTTATATTCTTCTATTTAACCTAAGGGAGGGAACTGATCCTTCACAAGTGATTCCCCTGAGTTTTCTTCATTGTCTTCAGCATTTATTTCTCCTACATTCCCCATCTTAAAACCAGGAAGTATTTTAATGGGAGCTTCTTGAAGTTGAATTATAAAACTGTCTCCTTCCTGCTGCTATTGCAGCCTAGTCTGTGAGTTTTCTTGCAAAAACTCCTCCGAGTCTGTATAAGCTATTTCAGGATCTGGATGAGTCTTTTTAGCAGATGCAAATAAAGTTTTCAGGGCTACCAGATATTTTAGTTTAACCCTGATGTTTGCCTTTCTGCAGAGGCAGACAGCTGGGGAGAATTTGCTTCACCTTAATCTTGTGGTTGTGGCTTTCCACAAAGACCCTGTTATTATTAATTTTCAACAACATGTCCATCCTCCATAACTTTTAAAGGATTCTTTGCTATAACTGAAAGTTCTGCACCATCACTAAAATTAATCTTGGGTACTTTGTTGCCCCCCCCCCCCCCGTAACCATATGAATTCTTGTCTAATACAATTTTTTTCCTGTGATAACTGTTCGTTGGCTCATGGACTGAAACAGTTGTTTCCCTCACAGCCCTATAAAATATTAGTATATTTCATGTTTTGTCTCCTGGCTGTGTCTTCTCATTCAGTCACCTTATCCCAAATGTCTTCTGTTTGTTTGCTAACTCCACCAGTCTCTCTCATGCTGCCAAAGCCTGAATTTTGTAGGGTCATTGAGTGCTTTCATAGGGATTCCTTCACCCACTACTAGCCTGTTGTCATTGGATTTTATGTAGTCAGACCTGCTGATCCTCGTAACTTCAGAGTACATTTTGTCTGTTTTGGGTGCTTTATGTGCCATGCCTGCTGATTTATCTGACTGTTCCAGTGTACAAGGTACAGGATGTTATGAGTGAAGGCACCTTTATTCAGGTTACCTTGCACTCTAAACTTACTTTTTCTTTTCTGGATATTTAGTATATTTTTAATGGTCCCTTACACAAGTCTATTATGGATGACAGTACGCTGGTATTTTTATAGTCTTGTCACTGCACTGTGTAGGATAAGTCAGGGGTTTCTTGTTTTTTAGCTTGGCTCCATGCTGTAAGTACCCTTTATCTGTTTGGTGCATTTTGTGGTCCTTCGTGACAGATTTCATCCAAGGGTACTGCTGTGGACTCCCAGAACTCATTGAAATCTGTACACAGATCTCTTGTGATATATGAGAAAAGTCAAAGCTTGCAGGGCACATATTCATTAATGGTTGTGTACCCCCCCCCATCCTTCCTCTGGGCAGTCCCTTTCTCCTTCCCTCCCCCTGTAGTGATAATCACCATGGATGGCTCAGCTCTAATGTTGGGGGTGCGGCTTTGTCATGGCTAGGCAGTCTAGGGTGCTTGGGCAGTCAGAAGCCAATCTGCACACCAGCATTTGGAAATGTGGGCAGTTGTCCTCCCTTTATAGGCCATTTTGGGACTCTCTCCCATGAGATGCAGTTGTTATCCAGTCAGGCAATATAGCTTGATGTGCTATATAAATAAGCAGGGTAAAACTCATTACAACACTCTGTCACATGGCTGTGATGTGTTGTGTAAAGAAGCAGGCATGGAACACTTTCATTACCCTGTGTTGAAAAACTTTTGAGGGTGTGGGAGTCTGCTCTGCTGTGCAGTCCAGATGCTTTTTGGTGGTCACCCATATTCTGAAAATGTCAGCTTCCTTGAGGATGGAGTCTGCAAATGATTGTTATTGCAGAAGTGGTTCTTCAGCTTGTATGCAGCATGGAATTGCTTCCATGACTGGGGAAGCCTTGCTGTGGCTTTTTTGCATCCTTTTTCAACATCAAGTGCAGCTGTTTCCAGTTTCTGATACTCCTCTAGACTCATGGCCCACAGCTGTTGTTGTCTAGAGATGGATCCCAGGAATATTTTACATATTCCACCTCTTTCCACTGATTCCCAAATTTACTCAGAAAGCCAAGGGCAACAAGTCAAAGATCATTCTCATAGCCTTCTTCTGACCTTAATTGTGGTGCCCTCTGCTGTGATCTCAGATCCTGGTGGAGCCTTGTTGCCCAAATCCATTCCAAACCCCATTAACTCGTGTGTCCGGCAAGCCTTACCCAGACATTCAGTGCCTCCCTTTAACTATGCGATTTCTCCACTATCCTTTGTGACAAAAGATTCTTCATACATTCTTAGGGTAGACTAGATTTTCACCTCTGCCCAGACGTCTGACATGAGGGAGACATGCAAGAGTATGTGATAATGTTCTGCACTTTAGTCTACATCCTCTTTCAGCACCTTTGGAGATCCTAGATTACCTTTCTTATAGGATTTCTTCTCTGTTACTTCTGACTTTCGTCATGGACATCATAACACTTCTCTTGCATCTCTAAAGGTTTGTAAGACATGGGAAATTTTCAGATTATATCCCCTTTCAAGGATTGAGATCCCGCTTTGGATTTATAGTTCATATTAGAGAAATTAGCATTACCTCTGTACTGGCTGTGCGGGATGAGTAGCATTTTTTATCTTGGAAGACTTTCTGTTGTGGCTGTTACTTCAGCAATAGAATGTTGGAACTTTTAGCCCTGGTCTTTTACCGGGTGAGTGTGGTGTTGCATACAAATCCACTTTCATTCTTAGAGTAGCCACTGAGACTAATTTGAATCAGTAAATTTGCCACTGTTTTTATTTAATTATTCCAATAAAGGGGACTGTATTCTTCATTGCATGTATGTGTATAGGCAGTTAGGATTTATTACAGAGAGCAAAATCATTTTGCAACAATTCTCACCTGTTTCATATGTAAAAAAAAATAATAGTTGAGACATAAAGTCTCTAATGTCATCCTGTACAAGTGTTTGTCAGAATATGTTGTATTTTTTTCTGCTGGAAGTACAACAAAAATGTATTGGTCATGTTTACAGTACACTCCACAAGAGCAGTGGCTGCATCACAAGAGTTCTTAAAAATATTTCTGTAAATGAGATCTGTGCAGTTGCACCTAAGGTTTCTCAAGACACTCCAAACTAGATATGATCTTCAGGTCCAGGTTTGGAGCCACAGTCATTTGTGGGATTTTTTCATGATGACTCCTAGGGAGATGAATTTGGGTCTCAGTCCTATCAGTTTTGAAGAAGAGTGGATGATGGTGGATACAAAACTTACATACTTAGTATTATTATAGAGCTAACCAATCCTGGACCATCTTCAGCACTGCCACCACCTTTCTCCCTAGAATAGGGTGGAAGAGAGCTAGAGAAGGAATATTTTAGGAATGACTGCTGTGTATGTAGTCCGTTTTTTAACATAATTATTGAATTATCACTTAACATACTTTTATGTAAAAGAAAACAAACCATGTTAACATGTTCACAGTTATAAATGTTTGTATATAACGTGCATTATTTTGTACAATTATCATCAATCCAGCATTACATAAATTGCTCAGTTCCTGCCTTCCATTAAACCACAGTCCTCCTTCAAAGCATTGTTCCTACAATTTCCATTTTGGTATGTAATTTGCTCCTACAATTTTGTAAAGATCCTACTTCCAGTTGTTTTATCTGTGTTATGCTATTCACTACTTTAAATACAGTTGGTTAAGAATTTGATTTTCATTATTTTTTGGCAGTCTTTCTCTGTGCTCTGATATCAATTCCTTATAGGGAAAGCAGTCTTTAGCCTGCAGTTCAAATGTCATCTTGGCCTTTTCCCATTCTGTTACCTTTCCCTCATGCTGTTTGCTGTCAATATCTTGGATCCTTTGCCAGTTTTTTCTAGTAAATTCCAGCCCCCTTACCTGTTCTCTGTTTTCCTAATTGCAGACATCCCAATTGGCAGTCTCCTATCTACTTTCATCATTCTCATCCCAGTTGGCAGTCTCCTGTCTCCTTTCACCATTCTTGTGTTGGCTTAATTCTTGGAATACTTTCTGATACTTCATGAATATAATATTCTGTGTGGCTGCTTCTGTTCTCCTTAAAGATCTGCACCCAAAATCCCACTCCCTTGTTTCCTGACTTTTCCCCGCTTCATCATCCATTTCCACTTTTAATTATAGCTTTCTGCATATGTGTTATGTATGTGAGCCTTAACTGTGTAGCTGTAAAATACCCTTCAAGTCAGTTAATCTTAAGCCACCTAATTCTATTGAAAGGATCAGCTTATCCCATTTGATACTTGCTCTCTTCCTCTCCCAGATAAATGTGTATATAGTCTTTGGTAATTTTCATAGAGCTAAAGGGTCGGAGAAGAGCACAGTACATTGGGGAGAGTTTGAGCTTAGGAAGGCTTCTAATGCTGAGCTGACTCAGACTTGCGGTCTGAGTTCTAGCTGTATGGAAGATTGGACCAGGATCATGTAGATCCATTGTTATGGTAAGTACATAACTTTTAGTTTTTTTTTTGTCACTTCCACAGTTCAGATTTTGGCCTTGCTGTCTTCCGTAAAGTTTCAGAGTTTGCATGGCTTTTTAATTTGTGTCCTTGTAGTCATTACATTTCAGCTGACATTTATATCTGCCTTTCTTTTTCTGTCTGGATATAGTGGAAAAGAACATGAGAGGCTGCCTCATTACTGGGAGGAAGGACAAGGTTTCTCCCACCTCTTTTGGATACTTTAAGACTCAGAGAGTCCATTCTGTTATAGTGTTACTGCCACAACTTGATGGGATGGATAATTCTGGGCCTCATGTCTCTGTTGTTTCAGGATTACCCGCATGTTGCTGCTTTTCCTTATGGGTTATTTTTGGACTATTAGTGTTGGGGACCTCACATTAGTTTTCTTCAGTATGTGTTGGACAGGTGCCACTTCTAGGTCAAAGTATTGTCTTTTGAGGCTCCCTTACTTCCTAGAGACTTCAAAGGTGGTGGCTAGAATCTAGTATGAATTGAAACTGTTTTTTTTTTTACATTTAAATTGGCTGTTAGTAGTCTAAGCCATAGTTTAACTGTCTTTGCAGTTGTAGAACAGAGGATCACCAGAAATTGGATGATTTCTCCCATGACTCTTGTTCAGGTTACATCCTTCAGTAACACTGATTTCCTCAACAAGTATATGAGTGGCATTTAATTGTAAGATAAAGCAAGAGAGCAAAATTTGTGATTGGAGTTTTAGAAGAAAGAATGTTGTTGGAGAATTAAGTGAAAACCAGAAGATGAGAGTGATCTGGGTTTGCAAAAGATTCCATGAACACTTTTAAAGCACTTGTTGCCATATTTGCAACTTAAAGATGGGAAACAACACTGGATATGACAGATTGTTTACACTTTTTGAAAGTAACGGATTGTGGAAATTGTAGCAGATGGACAGATAATTGTTAATAACTGGGAGATCTCTGTTATCAAACATGATTACTTTAAGGTGACATTTTAAAGATTGCTTGTATTTGTAAAAGCTATAAAAATAGTACAAAGAAAACTGGTTTAAAACTGATTTCCTGCAATTATTTTAAAGGTATTTTAGGATAGTAAATTGCTGACTTGTAACAGTCTGAATAAAGGAGTTGAGAAAACAAGAGTTACCAAAGAGACTGGACAAAGTGCATGTAGAGCAAAATATAGATATTGAAAGGAGGGGTATTGCTATTACTGCAGAAATAAAACATGGATGGAAGCAAAGATCTGATTTGATAGGGATGAAACATCTGAAAACATGCAGTCTTCAGGTCAAAAATAGATGAGTAGACTGGTAGGCTCTACACGATGATTTGGAGACTAATAAGGGCATATTTACTAAAGACGTTAAAAGTTTTATCCAGTGAGGGGGGGGGCCTAGATGGCCGGCTAAGAGCAACACTTTTTTTGAGCTCTATAAAATTAATATAATAGACAAGAATTAGACTTGTGTGTGTGTGTGTGTGTGTGTGTGTGTGTGTGTGTGTGTGTGTGTGTATATATATATATATATATATATATATATATATATATATATATATATATATATATATATATATATATATATATACTTCAGTTTTATAAAATCTAATTACTAATAGTCTAAACTTTACAAACTTTGAAGTTTTTATTCCAAACAATTCCTGTCAAATTATTTGAGACTAAACTTGAAGGAAAATGAGCAGCTCCAAGTCTTCACAGTCTGATGCTGCACTGAGGAAAGAACTATAGCTGGTGTCTTCCACTCTACAGTCACTATCACTGAAGATAGATGACTTAAGTGAGACTAGTTCTAAACAAACTGAAGTTTTTAGAGACCTTTTTCAACAACATCAAAATACAATAATGGACATGGAGACAGCCATAACCAACACAGATGGAAGATTAAAGGAGGACGAACTGTGCAAAGACTTTCTTCTCAAACAAAATGCATGGCTATTGTATAAAATTGATCTTGAAAATCAGGAGAGAAGGTACAATATCAGAATTTTCTGAGCACCAGAGAAGGCAGAAGGTGAGAACATAATTTTTATTTTTGAATAATTAGATTCCCAAAATTTTTGACTTACAAGAGAGGCTGTTGTTTGGTATAGAAAGAGCTGCTAAGGCATCTGGTAAGCCAGTGCCCACATCCTCCACAGCAACACTGAGATCTATTTTTGTAAAATTCCTTTCTTATCTTGATTAGAAATTACTGCTAAAAACAGCTTGGAGGAAAACCCCATTAAAATTTAATCAACACCCAATCTGATTTGACAGTGACTACTCTATGAAAATTATGGAATTGAGGAAGAAATGTTGGCCATTGTCTGAAACAAAACAACATTAGAGCCCAAATATTGTATCTGGCAAAAATCAAAATCCACCTCTGTTCTGGTACAAGAACCCTTAAGCTGGATGAAGCTATCTCCTTTATAACAAATAGTAATCTAACAACCATCCCAGAGGATATGGACTTTCCCTGTCTTTTTTTTTTTTTAAAGAACATCTGAGAAAAATACATGAAATGAAGTGAAAAAGAAGAAATAAAAAAAACTGAAACTTCAACTGCCACAGCAAATTCATCTCTCAAAGAACCAACTGATAAATAATCAAATCTTTTTTTTGTTGTTCGTGACTGTTTCTTAATTCGTGCTTTTGTTCCATATTATAGTAATTAATGCTTTTTAAATATTTAGCACAGAGCAAATAGTTGACTTATAGCAATAATATTAAGGAATTGTTTGTTTAATCTCATTGCATGTTGAGAGATAATTTATAGCCAAAAAGAAAAATAAAACTGAGTTGATTTCTCGATAAGGCACTGTTAATAAATCATATGTGTGCAGCTGCTTCTTTAAGTGAGTTGGGGGAGGGCTCCATGCTGCATACATGTATAAATCTTTATTAAAATAGTAATGCAGCTTGCTTAACCAACTACATAATATAAAGTGTCACAATAACTTAATTACATTAGATTTTTTTTAAACCTTAAATGCTCAATGGTGCAGAAGGTTAGCATTGCTGCCTCTCAGCAAGAGGCTCTCTGGTACGATTGTCTGCTGGGGGGACCTTCTGTGCGGAGTCTGAATGTCCTCCCTGTGGTTGCATGGGTTTCCTCTGGGTGCTTCGGTTTCCTCCCCCATCCCAAAGACATGCTGTTGGTGGACTGTGCACTGTAAGTTGGCCCTAGTGTGAGTGTGTGCCTTCTGTGGAAGGTTGGGCACCAGGCTGGCAATTCGACACCATAAAAAAAAAACTCCACTGCCAATCATTCTGCGGACTATTGTTCCGCTATGGTGACCCCTAACCAGGAAAAGCCAAAAGAAGAAGAAATGCTCAATTTAATGTTTTATTAATGTCAGAGTATCTGTTAGAATATGTAAAACTGGGAAACAGACGCGAGTAAATGTACCACCATTTTTTATCATTATTTTTCCTTTTTTTTACCTCACTAAATTGTTTTTTTACTTAAAGAATATTTTTTAAATTAGAGGTGAAGCTTTTTCTTACCTTGATATGACCCCCGTGCCATTTTTAAACTGCTCTGTCTTTTTTAAGGCTTCTGGAAGCTGTTGGTCCATTCTGCTATGTCACACCCTACAGGAAGTGTAGGGAACAGTATTAGAGATGCACCCTTAGCTTTAAACCTCCTAATTAATGCTGAAAACACTGACTGCTACATTTAAGTAAGTTAGATTTTTTTTATTTATATAAAAATGTTACTAATTTCAAGTCAATGTTTAGAAATTGGAAAATAACAGTTTAATATGACTGCTAATTTTAATTAAAGCTGACAGAAACAAGTAATTAAATCAGTCCAGGCTTAAACATAAATATACACACAATTTAAAGTGTCTCTTAATGTTTCCTGATTATGCAATGCTTGAAGACACCAAACTGTGCAAGCTTTTGAGAGCATCTTGTTATAACTTTACTCTCAAGCTCCAGTGTCTAGGAAGTTCTATTAGACTGAAGACAAATACATAGCATTTATACAGCAGAACCTGGTTAACTTTTTCATATTGCTGCATAAGGCTAGAGGGTTTATACGGGTGTCATCTAATAACATCTTTTGGCAAGAAGGTGTTGTAGTTCTGCTAAATTTAGACATTAAGGCAATTACATGCAAAAAATTGTGTGTGTGTGTATGTGTGTATATATATATATATATATATATCTCACATGCTTCATTACTGTGGAGACAAGAACGTGTGAGATGGTCCTGGATGCCACTCTCAAACAGTACTTCTCAGAACTTTTGCTGACAGCTCTTAGGTTGAATAAGCACATTGTTAAAGTGATAATGATACTGTAGATAGCTGCACTAATATGGTAACCACAGGTCCAGTCCAGTTGACAGATTTTAGCTATATGGAAGCTTTTATAAATGTAAGAATCTTGAGCAAGGAGAACTCTTAAGAATCATCTGTCTTTTATAAGGTGAATAAAAGGTGTAAACAACTAGCTTTAACATGGATTAAAAATACATGAGTTGATATTTATAGTCTGTGGTGGTAAACCTAATAACTGCAAGCATTGTTACATCAATGCAACCTAATGATAAAGTTCTTTTCATTAATGAACATATAATTTGCATCTCTATTACAAAGAGTGTTGGAATTTTGCTATCATATATAAAATATCTACAAGAGCTACACTTCAACTGAGATTGTTTAGAAAGCAAGTTAAGAATACCTTGCAGCAGTAAAAGAAAAATGCAAGATGAATGGTTAGAATATAACACAAATTATTTGCATCTACATAGAAGATGAAATAGAGTGTAATGTAAAGAAGTTTCTTTTAATAATATAGGAAATGGAATAATCATAACTGACTCATATTTGACCATGCTTAGCTATATGATGCTGCGTTATTACCATTATAAGAATAGCCTTTATGAAGTTTTATTTTTGCAGTGTTGATGAACAGTCTGCATTAAGCACATTTAAAAACATATTCACTAATTCTTGCTACAAATAATATAGATAATGTGTTCAGACTTTTAATCTTATAAAAATAAATTCAGTACAACATTACCTATTCATCTTAAAATAATGTAGTTTAATGTATTTCACTGAGGTAATTGTGAAGCCCCCTGATGTTAAACTAAGAAACCTCTTTGGGACGTTTTACTTGATTAGAACAATATAGATGAACAAAAAGATTAAAGTGTTGATGAATAACTATGCTCAAGCAATGAATTATGTATTTTTTATATATGCATTACACTGTCCCAAAGATTTTTACACAAGCTGTTGGTTAACATGTTTTTAAGTACAAAATGAGAGAGTTACAGTTGGACTGACATACACTCTAACTAGATATAAATGTCTGAGCCAGACTATAGGATCCTTTGATGTTCATTACTGTTCACAATATTTTCTAATGTGCACACATTTTTTGAAATATATATCATTAAAGGGGCACCCATCTTTCTTTTTACCTGTTCATTTTTGGATAATGTAATTAAAATATTAATTCTTATTTACTCTAGCTAATAGATAAAGATTTTGTACTCATTTAAACTCATTTGATCTCATATAATAATTTATGTCAAAGATAGGAACCTCAACATCCAGTATTACATATGTAACTTAAGATGTTAATATATGTGCATTTCTCATTTTTCCTCACTGTATTTTAATAATTTAGTGGAAGCTGTTCAATCAGTTGTATGTTTACAGCACACGTCTCTTAGTACATTTTAGAGCAGGCAGGAATGTTCATAATAGTTTGGGAAAGCAGTTTGATTTTATGTCATCTTTCAAACTGGGAATTTTTTAAATTCCATGTATGTGTTGGAGAAATACATTATTTGTTTCTCTGTTTTTAATATGATTGTTTTGTTGTTTTTTTCTGCACTCAGGCCTGATTATAATATACTTCACATCACATTCACAGTCATTATTCTTGCAAACATGTCACTTATACAAATCAAAGTTTGGAAGGCTCATATTTTCAGTGAATGCTTCAAGATAAAATCAGTTATTGCTGACCATTGGATATACTACTGCTATAATTCACCATGTCTGCTTTAGCTTCACTTAATATAAATGGCATCAGTAATGCAAAGAAGAGGTCAAACCTTTTAAGATACCTTACATTAAACAAACCACAAATAGTATTCCTATAGAAAACCCATTTTAAAAATACAGAGAAGGATGTTTGGAAGCCAAATACTTATACAGTACTAGCTCATGCTTCATTTAAGTCTAAAAGGAGAGGAGTGATGATCCTATGGAAAAATAATATTATCTGCCCTCAAGTATTATATAAATAAGCATGAAGACTGAAAGGGACTACTAGCTATCACTATTCTAAAATTCAATCATAGAATTTGGATGCTTGCCAACTTTTATTGGTTCTCAGGATTGGGTGTTTCAACTGCCAAACAACATCTCGATTTTATTGATAGTATATCAAAAGGGAATCTTATTTAAGGGGGTGATTTTAACTGCTTATTAGATAATTCTGATGCAACAAATAGTCACCCACTTAGACTAACATCTGCTAAATTTCTTAAGAAATGGATAAATTCTCATAATCTGTATGATAGATATAACTCAAAAAATAAAAAAAACACTCTGTTAAACACACACTGATCATAAATTTAAAACTCTAACCAAAATAAAGTCCTTATCTCCAATGATTTAAAATTAAAGCTTACATCCTTTACTATTCTTCCTGTCCTTTATCAGACCATGATTGTCTTATGTTAGATATACAAATAAACTTCACAAAACTAAATACTATTACTAGAATTTGTGCATATATCACCAAACTAAAAAACTTCAAACCATGGTTATTATCAGAATATAACTTCTTCTTAGAGACAAATAAAACTGAAACAAACATTATTATGGTTTGGGATGTACTAACAACATATATTTATGGTAAAACTGTAGTCTGGTATAAGAAAAAAGTTGAGGAATGGGAATCGGAACTACATACTCTACAATCTCAATTAACCTCCATGAGATCTAGATCATCACACTCAAAAAAAAAAAAGAAAGAAATAGATGCATTAAAAAATACAGTAAAAATAAATACCAAATCAAAGAAATGAACCCACAACCGGACAGTAATAGATTTTAATGGTTATGCACTTTTGTCAAGCATGTATAACAGACTTCTTCAGAACAAGTAAATCACTGTACAACACTTATTTAAAAAACCTTCCCAAATAAGTCGCATGCTGTACAACCACCAATCAAATTGAGTGCTCATTAACAAGCCAAATATACATACCTTCAGAGCTTAATAAAATGAAACTGAGTAAAAAGGAATCCTTGCAGCAGGTCAGTAGAAACCTAAAACATTCTTTGAACTGTAAAACATACTCACTTGTGAAACAATTTTCTGTACAATAAAATAAATAGTCATTCTTAACAATGAAACACATGAACTTAAAAATACCAAATAATCAAAAACTTTAAACCACGTATGAGAATAACTTCAAAATACTATGTAAAGAAATTTTGTCGTTCAAGCTTTGGGTAAACGCACACATTTAGCCTTGTCTGCCATTTCAACTCCACAGCCTCAATCCAGTCAAGCCAAGGACCCCTCCTTGGGTTCTTAATAACCTGATCAGTCCCCATGACTTCAAATTTGTGCCCTGGATTTCTTTCAACGTGTTTATAAAGTGCATTATTAATGTTCTGGTTTGTAATATCTAGGGAATGATCATAAATATGATACTTAAATCTTCTTTGGGGTTTCCTTGCATAAAAACAGTTGCACATTGGTGGTTGTATAGCATGTGACTTATTTGGGAGAGTTTTTTAAATAAGTGCTGTACAGTGATTTACTTGTTCTGAAAAAGTCTGTGATACATGCTTGACAAAAGTGCTTGACCATTAAAATGTATTACTGTCCAGTTGCGGGTTGTTTTCATTTGTTGGACCTGGTATTTTTTTACTTTTATAGATGCATTAAACAAGAAATATGTAGATATTTTGGCACACAAAGCAAACTTAACATTAGAAAAAATGAAATTAACTCATGCTGTTACTCTCAAACACATGCACCATTTGTCATTAAGAGCAAAATTACATTCCAAGGCAAGTAATATCATAAAAGTATTATATGAAGGTACTAACAAGATAGTTTCTGATATCAGAGATATGTTAGAAACTTTTCGATATCATTTCGCCAGACATTATAACTCTGATAGTATAAACAAAAACGTCACACCCCAAGAATTAATAGCTTTAAATTTGAAGGCCAGCCCAGAAAATCTTAGTACAACTTTTTGAGAAATGAATAATTAAATGAAATCAAAAGTAAAATCAAAAACCTTAAACCTAACAAGGCTCCCGGCATAGATGCCATTATAGCAGAGATTAATAAGCCTTTTACAGATTCAATTATATCTTTACTTCATAACACCCTGGTTGAAGTACAAACTAAAAATGTGATCCTTCCCTCTGGGAGATGCTCCTTGATTACTCCTATTCTTAAATTCAACAAAGATCTGCAGCTATGTAAATTGTATAGAACAATTTCCTTATTAAATAATGACTACATAATTTTTATGTCTATATTTGTAGACAAAATAAAGGTTCCGCTTTCACAATTATTTCATAATGATCAAACTGTGTTTAATCATAAAAGGTACACTCATGATAATATTAAAATAATATTAATATTAACAGAATTATTAAAGAAAATGAAGCTTTGTTGGTGAGTCTAGACATAGAAAAAGCATTTAACTTGGTAAACTGGCATTTTTTTATTTGAAACACTAAAAGCATTCTTGTTTCCAATATATTTTATCACCATGATAAAGGCTATTTCAAAGATAATTTGGCATATGTCAAATTAGGCTCCTTCACTTTAAAGTGCATCCCCATAACCAAAGGTACCAAACAAGGTTGCCCTTGTCATAGAAATATTAACATAATCAATAAGAAATAATCAAGAAATCAAAGGTATTAATATTTATAATCAATACAGTTCTAAAATAGCTTTATTTGTGGATGATATTCTGCTTACCTAAGTCAAATAAAGAATTATTAGAACTAGACAATAATAAATAACTTTCAAATAATTTCAGGCCTCCATTTTAATAAGCAAAAATCTTAATCATAACATATTAACATATTAATTGTAATGATAAAGGGAAATTTCAACTAGTTAACCAAAGCATCATTGGAGAGCAAGTTGCTACACTAAACTACCTAGGGATAACCTTATGCAAAAACTTGGGGGAAAAAAACAAGAAAAACAAATGATAAAAACATAATGTCTCAGGTAAATACATACATAAGCAGCTGGAACAGTGTTTTTTTCATTTGAGGATAGACTGCAATTGTTAAAAATGACTCCTCTTCCAAAAATTTTGTATATTTTGGCATTCGACACCCATCCTGGGAATAATTATATTAAACTCATGAATAAAACTTTATTAAACTTCCTATGGTATCTGAACGAAAATAGGATTGCGTATACACCCCATATTAGATCTTGGGATGATGGTGGTTTAAGATTCCCTGACTTGGAAACCTATATCAAAGCATCATTATTTAAAAAGTACATTAAATTGGATTGATATCCACATAGCTATAATGCATAATGAAGACTCACTGTCGTGTAAAATTCCAAACATCCCTCCAATAAGTTTCTGTTTCTTAGTCACACTGTTCAATATAATGTGACAAAGCCCATGAAACTAAACTATGTAAATAACATTATTAACAGCTTTAGAAAAATAATATACTCGAATGCAGCTATCAAATCCTGGTTTGACCTAATAATCCCCTTTAAAATCACAAAAAACTTCCCAGATACGCTTCACATTAACATCTTTAATGAATGTGAAATTAAAGAATGTTATTTGTTGAAAAGAATGTATTAAAGATTTGGAAGCTTTACAGCTTCAGCAAATTATAAAAGACTATATAACTTAACATCACAAGATTGGTTATTTCTACAAAGTGTAATTGCTTATTCTCAAGACTTATGCAGAATTATTCAGAACTCTTCACATTTAGATCAACATCCCTTAATCACAATCATATCTGAAATATTTAATGACCAACAGTTTGACTATTTAGTATCCAAATTATAAAGCATTTTGTTAAATTACAGGTCCATTTTAACAAATAAGCAATGGAACACAATGACTAAAGGTCTACCACATAGTCTCTTCCAGACAGGAAAACTTAAAATTCTATCTTCAATAAAACTTACTTCTTGTGGCCAATATTGGAGTGTATTAACATGGAAGTTTTTACACAGAACATTTTTAACTCCTGGCAAAATTGCTAAATTAAAAAAAAATTGAATAACATCATTTGCTGGAGATGTCTAACATCATGTAATGCAGGTTGGTTCCATGTTTTCTTTGATTGCTCTAAAGTAAGGAATTTTTGGAGAGATATTGATTTTCTTTCAAATTTATTTTCAGATAACTTCACATTAACTTAAATTTCAATTGTTTAATGCTGATGAAACTTTTTCTTTGAATAAATGAAATTCATACTTCTGAAAAATATTAGCAGTAGCCAGGAAATGTATTACAAGATAATGGACCTCTACCACCTCTCCAAGTTTTGGTGAATTTCTGTCCTTACTAGAAGAAACCAAAAACAAGGAAGTCAGAACTAAAAAACTGAGAATATATCCGACGAGTTTTAGTAACAACCAATGGACAAAGGTTTCAAACGTAATTGACTTTCCAAACTGATTTTAACCCTGTTTAATCATTATTTGTTTGCTTCACTGAAAGTTTTTTCTTAAAATATTTGTAATATTCAAACATTTTTCAGGCCCTTGTATATAATGTAAATAGTTGATTTAGTTTCATTGTTGTTAAAAGTCTGTTCAGTATGATCAATTTATTAGATAGTGTTTATTCTATTATTTTATCTTTAATAAAAATATTGGGGAAAAAATTATCCGGTAAACAAATATGAAGACCAAAAGTGATCTAAATACTTGGTAATTGGTTTATTTGTCTTTGTTTACTGGCAAAGTTCAAATGGGTAGTACCCATTTAAGTGGAGATCTGGGGAGAAAAACTCTCATTTACTTACATTGCATTATACTAAGTTCCAGTCAAATACAGAGTAGTCACATTTCTATTTACATTTATACACAAATAGTAGTTACATTTCTACTTGCATTTATACACAAACAGTAGTTATATTTATACATATACATTTTAAGATTTTACAGAGGTGGAAGCTATTAAAGCAGAAATGGAACTTAGTGGATTGTACAGGCAGCAATTGCGTATAAAAATAGTTTTGTCATTTCAGTTAGAGATTAAGAATACTATATTTGAGGAGAGTATTTGGCTAGTATTGTACAGTGAAAGCATTTTAACCCTGTGATGAGCATGAACAGGATTGCTTAAGATGTTGTTTAAGCAGTGGTTTAAAACTACTGAGTTTGTTGGAGAGTTTTATTTGGGTGTGGGATACTGTTCCAGAGTTTAGCAATACATTGGTAGAAGAGTGAGTCTCATGTAACATTATTTGACTTTTTAGTAAGTAATAAGACTTTGTTAGTAGAACAGAGGTCCCTTGCTGAACAGTAGGGTAGTAACACGTTTTTTCTGGATGATGAATGAGTTTGTGTGCTGTAGTCAGATGTGAATATGTTAGACACTTGTGCATTTTAAGCCAGTTTAATTGCTTTAAGCTAAGAGAATGATGGATCCTGTGAAGGAGACTGGTAACACATTTAGCTATTTTATTGTAGCAGGAGTATTGTTTGTTAGGATAGGAGCAGTGTATAAGAGAATCCGCAGTGAGAAGGTGGTGGATAGAGTTTTTCTTGCAGTATCTGTAAGGAATCCATTGATTCTGTAAAAGGAGCCTTGTTTCTGGTGTGTAGATTTTATGGTGTACAGTATATGGTGGTCATATTTGAGAAGGTTGTCTGTTATAATGCCTAGAAGTTTACTATGTTTCGATGATGGTATTATTTGCTGACTTTATAGTAAAAGATTGCTTTTGATTTTGGTAACTTTTTGAGGTGAAAAGCATTAACTTAGTTTTCTTACGGTTGAGTAGGAGGTTTGATTCTTTGAGCCAGGTTTCTACAGAGGACAGATATTTTTGGGTAATGTCTTGGAACTTATTTATTGTTGAGGCTGCACATATTAATGTTGAGCCATTATTTTCAATTTTTCCATTGATAGTTTATGTAGCCATCATTGGTCTTGCCCCAAATTTGTAAATGTACCTAAATTCACATTGTTAGAAAATTGAGTTTTCACATATTTGTTGTGTGTTATAGTTTTCTAAAGTGTTAGTAACAGTTTTGGCAGTCACCAATGTTCTGTTTTAATTTAATATCCTTGTGGAAACATGGATGGTGAATTAACCATATGAGAATGGAAGAAAGCCATGAGTTTCATTTAGAATATGGTGAAATCATATCAGTGGACAGAGTTATGGTATATGTACACTATAGAATTGCTTTGCTCTTGCATCCTTGTTTTTCCTCTCATTACTAGCGTTGGCCAAATAAAGAAGTTTGAACGTGCATGAAAGTGAACCAAAAGACCCTTGTGACTCACAACCAGAGGCAGAATTTTTAAAAAAATCAGATATCTGTTTTAAAATTATATATTTGTTCAACTTCTAATTCAGTTTTGAAAAAAAGTCCTAAAAGTCCTCTGTAAATTGAGACAAAAGTGTTCAACTGTATTATTAAACCTGTCTTCTGTAAATATGTGTTTTGAGGCTGGTTTATTGGTTAGGTTCTTGCACTGAGCAGATTTGGAGTCAAGCATCTAACTGTTTGTTAAATATTTGCATTTAAAGACACTCACTACAGATATTTAGTAAATGAATGAATCATCCAGGAAATTTTACCAACATAGGTAGAATTATTGTGCCTTTAGAGCCTGAGATTTTTTTTACAGAATATTTTTTCTCTTTGCAAACATTGTATGTATTGAACTATGGCATTAAGCTTAATGATATGGAAGTATTAAACAACAGAACAAAGATATGCAAGCAAAATGACTGATGAAAAACCTGTGTGGTGTCATAAAATTGAGCTGTAACTAGAAAGTACTGAACAAGGAATCATTTTATTGAGTAGCAGTTTGGAATGATGAAACAAGTGATGCACATATGAAAAGCTTATATGAAAATATAAATCTGAGTTATAGCTAGAATGATAGGCATGTTAGAGAACAGTAACCTAGAAATGTCACAGTATGGGTGGGGGTCCTGTTTGCCTTTGTCCATCATTATACTGACCATATGCAGCTGAAGCTGTGTATACAAGTTGATGCTCAGCACATTAGTGAAAGTTTAAGTAACATAAATCTCCATTTTCACAATAACTGATTAAAGTGAGTAATTATGTTCAACTGTGAAGAATTTCAAAGTGATTGTCTCCAGTATAGTACATCTGTAAGCTAAAAGGTGTAGGTAGATGCAGTGATGTAAGCTACTGGGGGATAGTTTATAGATAACTGCTTATCAAAATACAATTTTACAAGACATATGCAAGGTACATGAATTTTAGCAAGAATGGTGCCTTTGGCGATAGGAAGAGTAACTTCTGTTCATAATTTGAATCATTGTGATAGTAATAGTAGTAACCATTAGAACTTCTGAAGACCTGAAGTCTGATCTGACTTCCTGAGCTTTGCATCCTTTGCCCTCTTGGCTTGGTGGGTGTCTATGTCCAGGAACTTCCGCACATTTCCAGTATAAATAGTATTCCTGTCCATGTCAGCTTTTTTTCTTGCTACAGTGGGGCTCTCAAAGAGTGTGTAGCATTGTCAGTCCAGCATTTCAGCGTGATCCTCTAGAGGTGGCGGATACGTACTTTCTAGGGTAACTCTTTTGTTATTATAAAATATATTTTAATTTCTTTTGTGATTAAACCTTGTAGTTAGATGACCAGTATATGATTAATGATGTAGCGACCCATAAAAAATTGTGTACATGTGACAGATTCCATTAAAGACCATCACATGCAATCAATTTTTTTCTTTCTTTTTTTTTTTTTTTTGCTTGAGACACCAGTTGTCCTATGTATGCTGGTTTCATCAGAAAGGCACATAAGCAAAGGGGGTGCTCTCCCCATAAGTGCCTGGACAAGAAAAGCCTTTTTCTGTTGTGACTGCTATGTCTTCTGGTGTTTCCACAGCTCTAACAAATATTTCTTCCAACAAGAAAAAGTGCATCAGAAAGCAACCAAAAGAGAATGAGAAGAAGAAGAGCCAGAGGATGCCACTTAAGCCTAAATGTCTCTTCTTTAGATTTAAGAATGACAAGGACTGAGAGCTGCTTTCGCAGTCTCTGTTCCATGATTTTTTTCCTAAGCTTCTGGCATTGCCTTTAGGAGGTCTCCATGCTGTTAAAACCTACCACATTCTCTTGAATGCCTTTGCCCAAGTGGTTGGTCTGGATGTACAGGCTGATTACTTTAATTTGTGATTAAAAAGGGAGAGGCTGGAGATCTTTCTCCTCTTTCTTGGGGACATCTCTAATTGAAAGATGGGTGTCAGGTTCACCTATCTGAATCCTAGGCCTCCAAGGTGGTGACACCCTCCAAGACGGCACACATTTCAAAACACAGGATGTCTGTCCAATTGAGCTTCCCAGCATTGCTTGGGCTTCAGGCAATAGAAGAATCTTCACACCATCCCTCTTTGTTTCAGTTTGGCCTGGTAATTCATGAATTCCATTCAAAGGCTTTGCAGCCTTTGTGGTACCAACATCAGTGTCATGCTTCCCATTCCACCAGAAGGAAAGGAGAATCCATTTCTATTAGGAAATCAGACCTTATGTTTTTTGGGGGGGAATTATAGCTTACACACCTCAGATGTCTTCCTCATTTGTTTTTGATTAAAACCACAGGGATACTCTGTTCTCTGCTTCTCCAGAAAATCAGTAAATCAAGACATCCTCAGCACCTGACCTCTCCCCTTATCTCTTGGGAGCAAGTCATTACTGCCTTCTCAAAGGCAAAAAATACAGCCTCCATGGGACCCAATATCATCCCAGGCTGCATCCTACATGAATTCAGGCAGGAACATGCAGCACCATTAGGCACCCTATTCAACCAAAGCCTGAGTACCAGTTTCGTCCCAGCCGAGTGGAGGGCAGCCACTGTCACCCCTTTGCACAAAGGTGGAGCACCCACAATCTAGGAAATTATAGACCCATCAGCCTAACTAGCTTGATCTGCAAGGCCATGGAGTGAATTATCATGGAACTCATTAACAAGGACATTGGCAACCTCCAAACACCCAATCTCACAAAAAATTTGGCTTCGTCAAGGGGAGGTCATGACTGTTAAATTTGGTCGACTTCTTTGAGACAGTCACCAAAGGTATGGATGAGGAAAAGATGGTGCACACTGCCTACCTTGATCTGGCCAATGCCTTTGGTACTATTCCCCACTCAGGTATGATAGATAAACTGTCTCAAATAGGCATCAATCCATATGTTACCAGATGGGTAGCAAACTGGTTCACTGATAGCACCCACCTAGTCAAACTAGGGGAAGCCACCTCAAGCAGTAGACCCATAACAAGCGATGTACCCCAGGGATCAGTCTTGGGGCCTCTGTTGTTTAGGATTTACTTTTCTGAGGTGCAGGCCAAAACCAGTGGAGTATGGCTGACCAAGTTTGCAGATGACTCCAGGCTGGGCGCTGTCATCAACTCCCCTAGTGATGTGGGCATCCTCCAAGTGGGTCTCACCCAAATGATTGGTGCCAGAAACATAGTCTCAAACTGAATGCTAAAAAATGCATCATCATCCCCTTTGGGGAGAGTGATGTCCCCACAAAATATCACATTAATAACAAGGTCCTAAGCACACAATCAGTCATGAGGGACTTGGGCACCCATGTTGACAGCAAACTGACTTTTGACCACCATATTGCCTCTGTTGTATGGAAAGCTTTCTACATGGCCCACATCATTAGTAAGGGTATCTCATCTAGGGACAAGGTGGTCATAGCATCCCTGCACTCTTCCCTTATAAGACCCATTATTGAGTACAATGCCCCTTTTGGCATGTACCTCACAAAGCACATGCAGCAGCAAGAGGCACCACAGAGGTTCCTCACCAGGAGAATCCAGGCCCTCAAATATTTACCTTACACAGATAGACTAAAAGTCCTATCCCTGTACTCAGTCTCATAAGACACCTCAGAGGTGACCTCTGTCTGCCATACAAATCAATCTCAGATCCCACCTTGATGGGACTGCTACATATCTGCAAGTCCAGCTTCACTCAAGTAGCCCACACGTGCTACCTTAACCTGGTCTGTGACATCAATAGGACTTGTTGGCAGGACAGATTTGTGTCTCAGAGACCCCCCGTTCCTGTGGAATAGATGCCCTCTCCATGTCAAGCAGAGTACCTCATTAACCCTTTTTAAGGTCACTCTGGATGAGGAACAGAAAACACACCCCTGAGATTCTACCTGTGTCTCTGCTGGACATGGGCATTGGGTGCTGACTTGTCAGAACATGGGCTAAATTCTTGGCTAGGCTTGTAAGGGCCTCAGGGCCAATAACCTAGTAACTTCCTATGATCCTGTACCTCATTTATGAATAGATTAAGCAAGATGAAGGATCACTTCAAATTAGGAGACCTCTGATTACCCAGAAGTGCTATTTTGCCAGTGGGTCTGGATGGTCCTAAGCTAGTAGCAGTTTCTCCACTTTTTAGAGGCATTACAGGATTTCTTTTAAGCTACATCTGTGGAACTAAACTACTGACCCCCTGCTCTAAGGAGGTCTTACCATTTTTACAAGGTCTAGGGATTCCTTAAGTGCTTAAATAAGAATTCTACAGCAAATCTAGTGCTGGATCCAGATATAAGGGGGCAGAATTGATTCCAACCATTTAAACACTTTACAATGATGAGAGTAGAATACTAGACTGCTTTGGAAAGTACATTTACTGTGTACCAGTTGTGGCCTTTAGGGTTTTAAATCATCAGACTTGCATGACAAAATATCATGGTGACAAAAGACTTGACAAAAATTGGGGAGTGTCTAATTCTGTTCTTAGAAACAAAGGTCATGGAAGAAAACCATTTACTTTAACAAGTTTATGCTGTTAAATGTGGCTGTGATACTATAGATGTAGCATTTAAGGTTGCTGCCTTGAGGTAAGTAATTAGAAGACACACCTGCTGATCCAGACCCTGTCAGGAGAAGTCAAGGCACATATTCTTTTTGCCTCCTTAAGAAAATAATTTGTTGTTCATAATCCCTGTTGAGAAGTTTTCAAGAAACTGGATGAGACCAGGAAGGTGGTCCATTTTTAGTTATTTCATCCCCCACCTCATGTTATAACAGAAATGACCTGTGTAAGACTTCTCTCTAACGTCTACCAACAAGCTAAAAGGAAACAGGCAAGAGGGGATAAAGTACCATTACAAAAAAGTGGCAAGGAGATCAAAACAGGAAGACTGTAGGTCTCAGGGCCACTGAAGAGATAGTGACCATAATTATTCTGTACTCCTCCCATACTCCTCACACATTCCCAAAATTCTGCCCTCGCTCTTGAATTCCTAGCTTGCTCCCTGCCAAAACTGATAGAAGAGGTAGCCTAGCAGTATTCTCAGAATACTGGAAAAATATTATTCAGTGCAAGTGGATCCTGCAAGAAATCAGGATACAGGCTGCACTTCCTTGCAAAACTAAAATTTGCAGGGATTCTACCAGTCACAAAGGCATAGAAAAGTTCTGGATCATCCTTGGTGGAAGAACTGTTACTTCAGGAAGTCATAGAAAAAATCCCCAAGAAGGAAAAAGAGACAGACTTCTGTTGAGGAATCTTTCCTGGTGCCCATAAAAAAGGCTGTTGGAGGTCCACACTAGATTATACAATGGTAGAAAGTTCCTAAAAGCAGTTATGAACATCTTGGAGCACAAGGATGCCAACCTGTATATTCCCATTCACTGATAATAATGGTTACTTTCTCAGGTTTGAGTCATGGTGGTCTCATTACTGGTTTACCCATGTTCTCTTTGGGTTGTATGCTGCTGCCAGGGTTTTTAGAAAATGGCTCCATTAATGTTGCATTGAAGATCGAGGGCATTCCCTTCTACCTATATCTGGATGACTTCCTGATCCATGCCCACATGAAGGAAGGGGTAAGCCACTTCCAAAAAAGGGTAGGGAGGGTGCTGCAGTTTATCTTAAACTGTGTTCAGTCTTTGGGGCACTGGCAACCTTCTCAAATCAGACTTAACCCCATCCAGAACTGTTATGAACTAGAGACTGTCCTAGATTTTGGAAACCAGAGTGTCTTCTTTCCCAGGACAAGGTTAAATCCCCAGTGAACTACCTTTAGCAGATGTCACAGAAGTTTGTCACTACAAAAGAGTACCCTCTTATCCTGTGTGCATTATATCCACAATTTTGACAGTACCCTTAAAAGTCTGTGTACATGAACTTGTCATACCTTAGAAACTGTTGGAGTTTGCAGAAATTCCCTGGAAGAACAGACTCCTCTCCCACCTTGGATACAGTGAAAAATATTATGGTGGGTACAGCAAGTGCAGAACATTGGTAATTCCTTCAGGCAGGGGCCAGTCAGTCAAACTCTGACCTCAGATGTGGTCTTAGGAACCCAGTGTAGTTGATACAGCCGTATAAAAGAAGTGATGACAGTGATTTAGGGGTTCAGGGCTTTCAAGCCTATATGGAAGTAAGGAATCCTACACCTAATGACAGACAATGCCTGGTTACTCGGCTGTATACTCCATCTGAATGGAGGGACCATGTCCAACTGAACAAACAGAAGCGTTTTTCCTTCATAAAGAAGTATGCTAACCTTCTAGGGGATGATTGTTAACAAGAACATAGTTACTTGTGCAAAAGAAAACTTTATTTAAGACATTGTGTTTAGTTTGTGGTTCTATATTAGAGCATCCTAACTCCTAAAATGTAGAATAAACAAGTAGCATTTCATTCAGGCTCCTGTTTGGCATTGTACTTGAAGGGGCATTGTGCGTGTTCATATTTTACACCTTGTGGTTTTATTATAATGTGAGTAGTCATGTGATTGTTTCTTGCCACCTGTTATCAGTTCAGACATCACTATTGATCTGACAGTGTGCTTAATGGTTTTATTCATTTTGCAATAAAACCTTTTTTATGTTTTTTTTACTGTTATTGTTCCTCATTTGGAGTTTAAAAATGGACATTATCAATGTGATGTGGTACATAAACAAGAAAGAACAAATTCATACCCCTAGGCAATGATTACTTTGGGCGGCCGCGATGGTGCAGTGGTTAGCATTGCTGCCTCACAGCAAGAGGTTCTCTGGTTCGATCCTCAGCTGGGGTGCCTTCTGTGTGGAGTCTCCATGTCCTCCCTGTGGTTGCGTGGATTTCCTCTGGGTGCTCTGGTTTCCTCCCACATCCCAAAGACATGCTGTAGGTAGATTGGACACTCTAAATTCGGCCTAGGTGTGAGTGCAGGCATGTGTGTGCCTTCTGTGGAAGGTTGGGTGCCAGGCTGGCAACTCGACACTGTAAAACTCCACTGCCAATCATGACCGGACAGGTGATCCGCTGTGGTGACCCCTAACCGAGAAAAACTGAAAGAAGGCGAAGAAGACAATGACTACTTTGGAGACTGCCTAAGAGTAAGATATGCACTTAAAGACCTCCTACATTTCAACCCAGCAGAACTCTCTTCATCTGATCTGCTTCAGTTATGTACCAGATTCCAGTTAAGGGATGTTGTATAGGGACATATTTCTTCAGTGGGTACACATATAGAATGAACCAGAAGTAGATGTCTTTGCTTCTCTGAGACAAACTGCTAAAGAAGTTCTTCTCCAGTGCATTGCCCAAAAGAGGTGTGGGCAGTGAAAGCAGACTTCAGTTGAATGGGTGAGTTTCTGTCCATTTACCTTATACTCCTGAGGATAATATGGAAAGCAAGAGAGAAAGGTTGAGAAATGCTGCTAATAGCACATTTTTCATCCCAGACATCACTGGTTCTCCCTCTTGCTAGTAATGTTAAATGAGAAACCATTCATACTTCCTCAGTGTGTGGGACTGTTGACTTTTAAGATTTAATCTTAAGGCACACAGAATGGATGATTTTGACATGGCTTGAGCACATACCAAATGTTATAAGGGAATCTAGGAAGCCTGGCACTGGGAAATCTTACTGGGTAAATGGAAGATTTCCTCCTTGTGATGGCAGTGAAGGAATCAGCTGCCCCTTTTAACATCAGTGTCTTTGATTTTTGCAGTACTTCTCAAAAGTTGTACTGGTTGGGGCTGCCATATAACTAGATGAAGGTATATTTTCAGCCATTTTAGCCTGCATACCTATGAACCTCCTGCTAGTAGCTTTAATAGCCAGTGGACAGTTTTATAAGAATGTGTTGTATTTGAGTGCATCTAAAAAGGATATTTCTCCTCCATGGAACTTAAATTTATTTCCTGAAAAAACTCACACAAGATTATTTCACTCCTGCAGGATTAGCAACCCCTCAGATATTTGACATGGAAAATAAACCTGCTGCTTACTATCACATAATCTAGAAAAATATTTGAACTCTTTAACTGTAGATATGTAAAAAAGCCATTTCTTTTTCTTCACAAACACTGAGTCAACCTGTATTCACTGTCTTCCATTATGCCTATTGTGATCACAGAAATCACCCTAAACCAATCTAGGAGCTTGACAGACTTCTTTCTGAGCAGGTAATCAAAGGGGAAATGCTTTTGCATTCACTAGATATTCATAGAAAACTGAGAAAAATCTATGCAGGACACAGAATGTAAGAGGATCAGGTGATTTTTTTGTATCTGTTGCATCTACAAAGGAAGGTAGGCCCTTTTCTAAGCAGAGTATCTACCAATGGCTTGGCACATTGTTTTTGTTTTATTTGGCTCATGGTTAAACTGGAAGACTATGAAAGATCACACATTACTAAGAGGCACAGTAGCAACTACTGCATTTATAAGAGGAGTGAGTAGACAAACTATACTATGGGCAGCAGCTCAGTCCTCTCTTCACACTTTTCTATAACATTCTAAAGTGGGTATAACCTTGAGAAACTTAGCACGTTTTCCCTTGGCCAGATCTTTTGCAACCCAGTACAAGAAACAAAGCCTCCATCCAATCATAATAATGTCTATCTTTCCATTGGTTATTACTAGTACAGCATTGATCCTTTGGACATAGTACAGTTCTACATGCAACTTAGGATAGTAGATGTTTGAGTAGGATCGATGTTTTAATTATATTTTAAGAACTGTAGCCATTGCAATGTAAAAAGAGAAGGCTGGACAGTAGCATGTCTAAGCACATGGCTATTCTAATTTTTTACATTTTTTTTTCTAATTTTTTTCTATTCCCTTATGGTGTTCTTTTTACTTTTTTTGCTTCTTGCGTTCTACTTTTTGAATGTTTCCTTTGTTAAAATGTTGCCGGTTTATTGATAGTGACTGGAGACTCTGGACTTGAGTCGATTTTTGGCGCTCTACTTTTTATCCACTTTGCATGGTGTGAGGGTGGCAACCATTGGCTGTTTTAAAACTATTGCAGCCAATGGTTGACACTATTCTAAACCACTCCATTCTACAATCTTAATTCATAGCTCTCAACATCCCATCTCCAAAATGAGGAACATTAGCCCTCATAATGTGGAACAAGTGGGCCAGATGTGGAACACGTACTAATGGCTTACTAACAGCTTCAGCTAGGAAGGTAATAGGATGGTTAAAATATGCTGGCTTTACTTATAAAGAAGAGCATTTCATGAAATAATACAATTTATTTCTATTTACCATGGATTTCACTTAAAAAAAATCTCCTAACTTTGAATGTGTGACAGGCCCTTTCAGTGTGGAAATTTGAGGAACATGAACTTTTTAAGACCCCAAATGAGGTATGTTCCTCGTAATGAGGTGCACTCGAGAGGTAACTGGATAGCTAACTTTCTTATAATAATAAAGTTATGCCTAACAATTATGGTTGTATAACACTGTATACCAGCTCGCTTCGATCATGAACAGTATGTTTATTCACAGACACAGCTTTTAATTTTTTTCATTTCATGATCCACCCAAATACCCTTATGGTTCTTTATTTTAAAGTATCCATCTCTCGACACACATCATCCATAACTCCCTTATGATCCACCTTCTTTTTACTATAATTGTCTTCAGCTGGTAATTTTTTTGTGATAATTCATATATTATTAACCTCACAGTATTTTATTTTAGAAATAAGCAAAATAGGCTAGCTGGTTATACAACCCATAATCTGCAGATTAGTACCCCCACAACTGTAATAATTTGTGTTACATTTATAACTAATTGAAAACCAATTTCCCACAATCCCTCATTGTGCTCTCCTCAAAGTTAATATTGAACCCCTTACTTATAACCCTGGCCTCCACTCCTAGTTGTTTTTAAGAACCATGGTTGCAGATACTTGATGATAAATGTGAATTATGATAGAACACTATAAAGAACATGTGTAACCTTAGCCCCCTTAAGAACCTAACCATTACTTTCTGAATGAAATCCTTAGACATCGTATGATTAGGGCTGTAGGATAACAAGAGCAATTATTTCAGTTTTTTCTCACTATCAGTAGAATACCAAACTAGCTCACCCGCTTTACTTTCTGACTTTTAACTCTGGATGTCTTTATTTTTTAAGCTTCACTTGTCTCACAGTTGTTTAACTTTTCTTAGACCCATTTGATTCTGTTTGATTTACCTGAAGGTTTCCTGCTCCTTCCCTCCCCTCAAGGATACTAAGGCCTTCCTTATTTTCTTAAGCCTCATCGGATACAATTTTTGAGCCTCTATTTTTACAGCCATATTCAATATTGTTCTTGTTAATATTATGTCTTATTATCCCTTACTACTGATCCAGCCAAAAGCATGATTTAATTACCCCTTTAGATTCCACACATACAAACATTCCCCCTAAGGCAGAGATTCCCGATTATTCTGATATTGTGACTTTATTAAGGCAGATCAGAAGCTGTTAGCGAAAGCGCTGTAGCACATTTCACGAATTTTAAACCTGATTTATCATTCATTTTATTTCAAGATCCACCTCCAGGTATTAGAGTCATATTCATTAATAAATTTAAAGCCTTTCAATCTGAATAATTGGAAATTGTTTTTTTATATAAGATAGTTGAGTTTTATATCTTTCTTACAACAAGTGGAATTTTTTGCTTGGCCTTATTTGGGTATTTTCTGGATGGGATTTTCTTGTTTTGTTAAAAATTATAGCTTTAGACTCTGGAATGTAGTTGATGGTTAGCACGCTACTGGACATCCACTACGCATTTTGAAATTTTCAAGGGAAAATCCATTTACTATTTTTGAATTACTGTGACCAATGGGTTACACTAATCTAAACCACTCCCTCCACACACCCACAAACTTGGCTATTAGGCTAACTTTGTTGTGAAAGAATAAATGTATACTGAACTCCTATGTTTATATAACACTGAACATCAGCGCTCATCTGCCATTAAACTCTTTGTGAAACTAAGTTATCCAGTGTTTTTATTAAAGATATTTCCATGGATTTTTAATTATTGATCCTAAGATACAGAGCCTGTCTAGTATTATACCTATTTTACTGTGGATGGATTTGATTAATAGGGTCATTGGAGTTTTCTTAAGGCTTGTACAACCTAAGCTAGCCAGGATTTTTTGGTTTAGTCCCATACCTACAGTTGCTTTACCATCCTGATTTGTCCTTTACTTTTTACATACCACAAGATGGTGCTATTGGCACACAATTTGCTAACACCATACTTATTTTATTTTTTCTGTACTTTAACAAACATATTGCAAACATGTCATTTAATACAAACACAATAAATCCCAGTTTATTCGTGATACTGCTAAGCCTTCTAAGATACATGTTTCTGAATGCTGATGCAAAGACTTCTGAAGCTATATATTCTAAGTTGCATATTTCATTTTAATGATGTTGCTTTGTCATTTTTTTTTTTTTACTTTTATGATCTGAAGCTGGAGGAAATGGAAATCAAATATGAGATCTAAAAACATTTTAAGAAGTACAGTTTGGAAAATATGATGACATAAGTCTTAGATTCATTAAATAAGCGGGGTGTAGAATGACACTGTGACAAGGTAAAATAAATTAAAGAGCAGCTGTTTAAACATCTTTGCTTTTATTTATATTATGAGCATCTGTTGCAAACAGCAGGCTTGCATTAATAACACTTTAATGTGCATCCCTTTAGCCAGTAAAAATCTTATTGCTTTTAAAATATGCAGGACTTTGATACTGAACTTTCAAAAATGCAGCCCATGCAAATAAACACAGGCAGCCCCTCAGTTACCTCAGACTTTCCAAGAAATCCTGAATTTTAAGACTCTATCCTTGTATCCAAGATTTGAATTATATACCAGTCAGATGCTACTGTGTGGAAGCTGCGGCAGCAGCAGCAACTATAAATAAATCATATACTAGCTTGCCAGTCAGAAAACGAGAGACATTCCTAGTGCTGTTATCATCTGACTTTCTGAGTGGATAGGGAGTCATGGGTGTAAAGATTATGGCACCATTAGCCAACATTGATTATGTGACTGGTCTGCTGTAGGTGGAAGGATAAAACTATGGCAAAAGAATATGGTGTGGGATTTTAGGAGAGTGGATTATGATCTTCTGGAAAAGTTGGACAAGGAGATTTGGAACAAGCAAAGCACAATATGGACTAGATTAGGGATGGGATATTCAAAGTTGTTAAGGGTGAGAGGATGAGGCATAAAAGAGTAGAAAGCCAATATGGTAACATAGTAAGGTGAGGCTCACAATTAGGGCAAAGTGTGGGGCCTGCTGGAGGAGGAAAGTGGAGCAAGCACAGTACAAGGAGGTTAGCAGAAAGGCAACAAAGGTGGTGATGGCAGCAAATAAAAATAAGGCCTTTTTTAAGGAATGTAGCAGAAAGGAGAAACTGAGGGCAGGCCTGGCCAAGTTGAGCAGAGGTGGGAGGAGATCACAGAGAATTCAGGAAAAGCAGACATGCTGAATGCATACTCAAGTTTTCACACAGGAAAGCAAGGGAAGGGTGCCATACTAGGAGTGAGACTGGGTAAACCAAAGAAGAGCAGTAGCCAGGCACCAAGTAGGCAGAAAGGTGGCAATTGAGGTTTGGTGATTAACCAAGAGAAAGTACTGCACCTTGACCATAGCAACCACTCTATAAATTGCCTAGTTGAGAAAGCAGATCAGAGAAAAGATCTAGAACAGGGGTGTCCAACCTTTCCAGTTGCAAGGGCCGCATTGAGTCAACAGAAATGGTCTGGGGGCAAACGGCAGGTGAGGACCAAAAAAAAAAAAAAAAAAGGTCTCATATTAACTGAAGAGCAAAAAAAAAAAAAAACACAGGTTTATGCGGACTAATGTGGCTGTATTGTAAGAACACATACAGTACACAATCACAATTTCCCAATATCTCCCCCGAGAAATTAAGGAAAAGCACCGTAAACTTTCTCCGTACAGCTCAGATGTTATTAAGCGTAAAATCAAGTTCCAGATGCAATTCCCCAACAACCTGTCCTTTTACCATAATGAAATCAAATTCACCATGTCCTCACCCAAGGCTATCTTCCTAAAACTAGTTTATCTAATCAACACATCAGTAATGTGTAACAACTGCACATGAATATGATTATTCCGTTCCTGTTTGCATTTTTCTTTTCTCATAATTAAGTGTAAGTGCAAACATTTAATGAACTAGTTTATCGTGTTTCGCTGTGTATAAGTTTTGTCTATCTATAAACTGCTTTTTTCCCTTCTTACTATACAAATAAAATGTACTATTTTTCTAGCCTACAGACTTGCATAGAAAAACTACATATCTCACTGTGCACATCAACTAGACCAGTAACCGCTGTCCTCTTGCTGCGAAACATAATTGCACCCCTTAAATCTGCTCCTAGAGATGTTACACGTATTGCATATTGCTTTAATCACAGAGTGTTAACCATTTCACTCTCATAGTAATTAACTTTAACATGATGTAATAATCATTTGGTTTCTAACAGTCAAAGACAGGTCTGAAACACATGCACTCCACTCTAGTTTAGCTGGTCTTCCCCAGAGGGTACCTTAATTCTGCAAATAAATGAAATAAAACACACCAATTTAATAAAAGAAAGGGCAGGTGACAGAACACCTGTTGCAGTGTACAAAAATAGACAGACTTAAGGAAAGGTAGTTCCATCTGTACAAGTATACAGCTCTGCTTTATTTTGTTCCTTCTTTTCACACATTCTTATTTACTTGCTGTAGGTAGGGCACTGCCATGCTCTGTATATACATGGCTGTCAGCAGTTAGCCAAATCAATCATTTTCAGTACATGTAACAAACAGCTATGTATTGGTATCTCGGTGGTCTTTGTTCACTGTGCAACTACTATCTGTAAAAGCAATCAGTTACCCCTTACTTTACACAATTTGTGTCATGCCTTCTGTGAACCAAAATATCTTACTTAAAACAATGTGAAACCAAAGACACAGAACATTCTGGAGCTATATTTCACCACAACACTACACTGATAGGCAACACCGTACAATGCCTGCCATGTTAAGCACATATGGGTACATGCTCTTGCACACTTACAATACTCTCACCATACAATGCCTGCCATGCTGAGTCCATGTGGGTGCATGCTCCTTCACACTTACAATGTTCTCACCGTACAATGCCTGCCATGCTGAGCCCATATGGGTGCATGCTCTTGCCCACTTACAATACTCTCACAGTACAATGCCTGCCATGCTGAGGCCATATAGGTGCATGCTCTTGCACACTTACAATACTCTCACACTACAATGCCTGCCATGCTGAGTCCATATGGGTGCATGTTCTTGCACACTTACAATACTCTCACCATACAATGCCTGCCATGCTGAGCCCATATGGGTGCATGCTCTTGCACACTTACAATACTCTCATAATACAATGCCTGCCATGCTGAGTCCATATGGGTGCATGCTCTTTCAAACTTACAATCCTCTCACCATACAATGCCTGTCATGCTGAACCCCTATGGGTGAATGCTCTTGTACACTTGCAGTACTCATTTGTATACACCTTGGCAGACTCATATCCTCCAGAATCCCTACTTCACTTCTAAGTCTCATACTAAAGCTCATTCGTATGGCATGACTAAGCCAACTCCCTGCCCTCAGGACTGGCAAGCTTGCAACTGATTCTGAATCCCATCCTATCTCGTTATCCTAGTGCCTGGATTGCCAGGTGTTCCTAATTCATTTGTAACATACCCAGGGCCAACACTTTCTTACAGCAGAGCTGGCTGACCATATCCTATTTTTATCAATTATAAATACTCTCCTTAAAGATCTACCCCAACCCTATCTCATCCTTTATTTTGATAGCCACCTTCTCTTGCAAATTGTCACAGAGTACTTTGGAATGTAAATCTCTACAAACTGATTTTAATAAACTCTGTTTTTGCTTTCTAAAAAGCCCTTATAAGTTAAGAGCTCTAAAGTTAAACCAAAGTCTGTGTTATGTGGCACTACTCAAAGTCTCTCCATTAACCATGCTCATAATTTTTGATTTTTAGGTAGTGAAGTCCCATTATTTTTCTCACCACTTACAAATACTTTGCAGCCCTCCTTGACCCGACTTTTCTCATTTCGCCATAGTCATAACACTACTAATGGGTCAAATACAAATAAAATTATCATACAACCTCACCAAATTGCTACTCATCAACTACTGAAAATGTCCTGATTCTGCATTATTGTTTTGTTCTTTGCTGTACACACAAAATACAAAAGTGTGATTAAACAATTTAACAGATTAAAGAGTGTATATTACTAAATAGTACTGGTGCCCTTCCACTCACATAAAGCCCAACCTAGCTGTAAATAAAGGATCTTTCTCTAAACTAGTCCATGCAGAATTCCCCCATTGATTCACAGTTTTGGTCAGCACTGCATAAATAAGTTTTTAACTAATTTTCCTTATCTAGCTAGTTCTAAGGGAGCAAAATACTTCACTTACCTTTGTTGTAGTGTAGTCGGTGTGTACACAACGAAATAAACTAAAAAATAATAAATCCTCTCTCTACGCTACGATCTCGCTCCTTCCTGCAGCTTTTCTTCACCAGTAATATAAAAATCGCCCGAACGGTGTTTTCGCGCATGCGCATACCAGCGGAAAGACGCTGGTATGAAAAAAACGTAAAAAAAAGAAAGTTGGCGCATGCGCAGAAGAGCAAAACTACGCGGACGTGTAAACACATGGAAAAAAAGTGAAATTAAATTTAAATTTAAATTTAAGGGTCGCGGGCCGCATGGAAGAGCTCTGAGGGCCGCAGGTTGGACACTCCTGATCTAGAAGCAAACACCACACCTAGAATAGGCCACCAGTAGTGGGAGAGGAGAGTGACCACAACAAACTGAACGTTGGGGTGTATCCTCAAGTGACAGACTCCTAAGGAAAGAGGTAATACTTCTATTCTACAGAGTTATTGGTCCATCTTGAATATTGTGTGCATTTCTGGAGATAATACAAGGGAATAGCCCTGATGCTTTCGGAAGGAATCTAGAGAAAAGCCAAAAGAAAGATCTGTGAGGTTGTGGGTGGGAATATGATCAGTAAATTCAGAATCACTCTTGTTAGCTGAGCCTGGGAGGGCATGGTGTACAAGATCATGCCAGGGAAATGTAAAAGAGCCATCCAAAACAGGAAGGACCAAGGAAGAAGGGGGCCACAGATAACGGACTGTAGTGACTGCTTCCTATGTCTCTGACAGCGCTTCTTAACAGAGAGAGCTGTAAAAATGTGGAATGGATATCTGGAATGGGTGGTGGAGAAGAAAGGGTAAAGAGGAAGGAAATAGTGAAAGGGAGAATAAGAATGTTAAAAGGCCTTAAAGACAGACAAGATAGTTCTATTGTTTCCTTTTGCCATCGGACATTGCATCCTGGATCTATGATAGTGCTTCTTAACAGAGAGAGTTGTAAAAATGTGGAATGGCTGTTTGGAATGGGCAGTGGAGAAGGACAGAATGAAGGGTAAAGATAAAGGCAGTAGTATAGGGAGAATAAGAATGTTACAAGGCTTTAAAGGCAGCCAAGATAGTTTTATTGTTTCCTTTAGCCATTGGACATATGTAATGTTGTCTATATTTTGTGCAGTGATAAGATACAAACCCTCTGATGTTGCAGGGGTAAATGAAACATGAGCTAATGAGGATAGTGACAGTGACTGCTGTTTAACCAGGATGTAGATTGTTAAGGAAAGAACTGATGCACAGTAAATACTCTGATTTTACTTTCTGTTAAAGTACATAGGTAGATCCACCAGATAGATGTTCTTGGGAATGATCTGGTACTCAGAGCACTTACAAATAAATTAGGAGACACCAGTGGCAAAAAGAAGGTTGCGAGAACTAAGGTCATTGTGAGTGTGTTTTTCTTTGAGAATAATTATTGCTATCTGCCTTCATTCTGTGTGGCTCTTGTCTGTTCCTCTGCCTCTAGGCTTACTTTGTCTGAGTTGGACTACGTCTGTTTGTACATTGCATGCTTTTTCCTTTGTGGGGTGTTCCTGTGGGCTTGCAAGTTTGTGATGACTGCCAGTCATGATCAGACCAACATAATATGCATGTATGTAGGATATCTATGCCACTTCCTAGACCTTTGTATGTCTGGAAGGTGTTTTATGCTGTTGTAGAGGAACTTCTCTCACAACAACATTTAAAGGTGTCTGTCATAGTTGTAGATGTAGAGCCATTAATGTACATTAAGCTTGTTCCAACAAGATGACTGTATTAGGATTTGACCAACTCTGTTATCTTAAAGTCCTATGAGTAAAGCACATTGGATAGTGCACTGTTTTAGTAGTTATGAGGGTCAAATTATATTCCATTTTTTTAACTGGTACAAAATCACTTGTCACATTAGAGCAAGTTGGCTGATGACCCTTCATATGGCTATTTATAAGCTCATACATCTTTATGGAAGCAGGCTTTTGCAGCCTCAGGCACCAGTGACCTTATATAAAGAACAATCATTGCATTTGATTAAGAATGAAGTAAAGTTTCTGTCGATGAAACACATTCATATTGGTACTGAAGTGCTTGATAGTATTACATTACTTCAGGTTGAATCCCTTTCGTCTTCATATATTGTCACTTCTTACAAGCCTGGCATTCCTTATCTTATGCACCAAAATGTATGTACCCCCTGACTTTACACTCTTCACTTCTCCCTGCTTGCACTACTCCTTTTCTTTACCTTTACAATGTCCCCTCTGTACTATATGCTATATTTCAGATAAACTGTTTTCCCCTTTTACTTTACCATTAAGACCTCTGACTTTGCCTTTCTCCTATAAGTTTACTTCTTTCTGATTTCTGCTTGTATGACTTAACAATGCAGCCATGTTATAGGAGCCTTAACATACTACAACCTGACTTGTTATAATCCTGAAATACCTATAAAATATTACATATGTTATCTCTCAACTTTGGGTAAGTAGTCAATTTTTTTCTTTTTCCAGAAAATAATGTGCTGCATGGATCATTTACTTTCTATTACCTGCAGTACAACTACAACATTTTATGTAAAATTGTTATAGTCCTGTAAATATTACTTAATACTTATCTGGAGCTTTTCTTCCAGGGCCTTCACTGAAAACAAGTTGTTAACCCAGTCAGACCTTCTCTGTAATCAAATACAATTATAATGAGAATCCTAGTAGTTATACAAAATTATCAGAAAATAAATGTCTTGTACAGCAGAAAATTATTGTAATGTTATATTGAAGCTCAGCATTTTGAAAGATGTTGCAATATTTCTAAATCCTTAGTTCAGACTGAGTTTGCCAGCAAATACTATTGCCAGCCTTGTAGAACAGCTGAGCACATGAAACCCAAAGGCTGAATATAAGCAGTTGCTGGAAGAATTTAAAACAACCAGTTAGCAGAAGTTAGATGATCACACACTACTTTTTTTGTCAGACCCACCTGCATGCCTGTTGATTCCCCCCACAACTTGTTCCTTTCTCAGTTGCAGTTATAGCTGCTATCAGTTGGAGCAGGAGATGAGCAGTTATGTAGGGTAGGGCAGCCTCTCTGAATGCCATGTACACAGCTTGCTTCAATCTTAGCTGCGTAACATTAACTCTTCTTACCACGATTAAATGCAGACTTGTAGCTTGTGCAGGAGAACGTACTTGTCTGTCCCAAATGTGGTGCTTGTTTTCTAAGACCTTGCTGCCTCCCTTATTCCAGGATAGACAAACTGATAATGACCTTTCACTTCATCCCTATGTTTATAAGTGAAACACGAGTCACTGGGGCTGCAACCAGGGCTGTATCTCACTGCACCATGGAGCTGACCTTATTTGCAAACTACATTTACTGCAAATTTCTGTGTACATAGTCAGGACCTCACTCTTCTGTGCGATGAAGATGGTCTTCATCCCAAACTACATTTGCAACAATCTTCAAAGCGCCAGTTTATAGTACTTTCCCCACCTTTGACCCTGTGAAAAACATTTACCCACTTCCAAGTTTTATTAGAGGTGTTTATTGTGCCTTTCTCAGTCTACAACAGAACCAGACTGGTTTTTGCATGGTTAGAAAAGTGAAAACTGAACTAAGATAGTCATGGACATATCAGTGTTTAGGCCATTTAAAGAAATGGAAAGACACCGAGCTCTATACTGATCATAAAGAGTACTGAATATAGAAGTTTTGAAGTTAAGAAAAGTAAGAGTCTGTTGGAAGCTGCAGACAAAAACTCCAGTAACATCATATGGATAAGTTTATAAACCCAGCTTTGTGGTTTTACTTGTTTTTTTTTTTTCTTCTACACACTATCCATGGCGGAGGAAAGTGACAAACAACTATTAAACCTAACTATTCATCCTACTCCAGGAACTGGTATCTCTGATTCTAACGAAATGTTGCTAGCAACTTTGATCAATATTCAAAACTCTTTGAATTATTTGGTAGCGAAAGCTTCAACACCACCTTTAGCGGTGAATGCCTCGAGTCCTACAGGTTCCTTTAAAGAACTTGACACCGTTATTGAAATCACCGAAGAAAACGTTCCTCCTGTGGATCATGTGAAGCAGACAGGCTGCTTTAGTCACCGCTTACATCAACAAAGTACACCCGGAGTTAAACTGATATTGGATACTTTCAACAATCCCTTCGGAACACATCCTGTTTTTCCTCTGACCATTAACAGTGAAGAAATCAACAAAAAAGTGAACTTCTTTGCAAATTGTTAAAAAGGTACCGTTCCTTATTTATAGAGAACTGTTACTTCGAAAGGTGCATTGAATTACGTATTATACCGAAAGGGCTAAGGTTTTTTAAATGCCCCAATGGAGTGTACTTAGGTGATCCTATGTTTAACATTTTGGTATCCTTTTTTAACGAAGCGGGATTATCCTTTTTAAAACTGTTAATGGACAACAATTTGACAAAAATGAGTGTCTTGAAAGACGACATTTGTCAAATTGAATCAGAACTTAAAGACATGCTAGCTGATAACAAGAAACAGGTTGATCTTTTTAACAAGATCGCCGACGACGTAGAAAGACATTCCACGGAAGTTACTAATAGAAAACATTCTAAACTTTTGCGTGATATTGCCTCCTATGAGTCCAAAACGGCTTTTAATCACTTTGTGCAACGTGGCAAAGACAATAACTTTAAAACATCAGCATTTTCTAATGCAAATAGACGCATTTACAGCTCTGTAGTGACGGGCAGTGCTACGGCAACTACCCGTGATAACGGAAATGCAGGTAGACGTTCAACTGGACCAGCAAAAGATACTATAAGTAATACCAACTTGAAAAATACTGAAACCGTTGAAAATATTGATGGTGACAAAAACTCTGAGGAATCTACTATTACTGATTCAGATAAAGATAACTTTGATGCTAACAGTGTTAGCGTCAAGACTAAAGGGGGTAAAAACATTTCTGTCACTAATTTGACATCAACCTCTTCAAATTTTTTTGCGAAGAAAATTCTATCTCAGAAAAAGACCATATTAATGAGGAGTCGCACCTTTTTGGGGTCGAGCTCCTCAGGAGAAGAGACCTAAATTTACAAAGCAACCGCTTTGATATCATTAATTTAACTGATGTTGAATTTAATTCCAATGAGATAAATGTTTTAAGATTTGGGTTTAATTTTATTCCCACTATTAAGGCTGATTATGGGAAAACAGTAGTTGACATAAAAAAGTACGCCAGAAAATTGAATTTACAGTACTTGTTGCACGATATTCCCTTGACAAACAAAGCCTTAATAAAACCTTCTACTTTCAACCCTCAATTAAATCATACTATCAAAATCTTTGAAGAAGTATGTATACATGAGCTTGAACAGATAACCAAGGGTACTAGAAAGGTCAATAATTTAACATCCAATGATAGGAAAGCTTTTTATCAGTTACGTAAGAAAAATAATACATTGAGATTTATGAGAAGCGACAAAGGGGGTAACATAGTGATAATGACACAAGATTCTTATAAGAAAAAAATGCTGGAATTATTAAACAATAAACAGGAATATGAAGTTGTTTCATTATGTGAAATAAATAAAAAATTTAGATTAATACATTCCTTTTTGTACGATGCCTTGATGTCTGGTGAGATAGACTTAGAAGTTTATGAATTTTGTGTTATAGATAAGCCTAGGATTGGTATTCTTTTTGGAATACCGAAAGTCCACAAAAGTTTAGTGGATCCGCCTTTTAGGCCAATTGTGTCTTCTCCACATTCAATAACAGAAGGAATATCACTCGTTATAGATGCCACTTTAGGGCCATTAGTTTCCCAACAGGAATCTTTTGTAAAAGATTCCTGGCATTTTTTAGCAAAACTAAAAGAATTCGCAGACAGGAATGTTTTTGATCCAAGCAAGCATGTCATTTTTACCTTGGACGTCGTTTCCTTATATACATGTATTCCCCATGATGAGGGGGTTGATGCTATACATAACTTATTAAGCAATAAATCTGATTATAATACTGGTCAAATTTCCACCATATGTAGATTTTTAGAGATTTTGTTACATCACAATTACTTTTTATACGATGGTACCTATTATAGACAAATAAGAGGAGTAGCTATGGGGTCCTCTGCTGCACCCTCATATGCCAACCTAGTAATGTCTTGGTGGGAACTTGATTGTCTTAGTCATTTAAAAAGTAATTTTCACATTTTATTGTACCATAGGTTTGTCGATGATTTGATTTTTATTATAAAAGGGGACAAAGTTACAGTTGAACATTTTCTGTTTGAAATAAATCATTCCATGAGTTTTTTAAAATTCACTTTAGGTACAATTGGTTTAAATATTAATTTTTTGGATATACTTTTTTGGTGGGATACCATAGAACTAAGATTTCATAGTCGGATTTTTAGGAAAAAAACTTTTACCAATAGTTACCTGCAGTTTCAAAGTGGACATCCTACCCATGTTATTAGAAATATACCTAAAGGACAGTTTATCAGGGCTTGTCGAATGACATCGAAGGACAGTGATTTACATGAAGAGATAACTTTTATTAACAACATGATGTTATGTGATCCTATCTCGCCTACATTCTGACTGATGGGTTCGGAGCCGATCCCTCGGCTTCGACTCGGCACGCTTATGCCAAAGAGCGAAGTCTCTTATTGGCTGAGCTTACTATATCCCAGGATGCACCACTACCAGTCCCCCAGATCTCGTTTGCCGCTAACTAGCAAAGACGTGGTCTCGAGCTGGCTGAGCTAAGTAGTGTTTTTTCACTAACTTTTCTGTCAGAAAGTTGCTAATTCCTTAACAAACAGCTGTTTTAACAGCTATTCTGTACTTTTTGTGTGTGACTGGTTATTTTTTCTGTGAAATTTGTGTGTGGTTGACGTATTGGTTCTGACTAGAGGCCCTGTCAGTTGTTAGGGTTTTTTTCCTGTCAGTCAATTGCTTCAAATCCTAAGGGGTTTGGATTCCTTAGTTAATTTTTCCTTTCTGTTATTGTCGGACAGGCTACCTTAATCGGCAACTGCAAGCTAATTATTGTAGTGACAGTTTAAAAAAAAAAAAAAAAAAAAAGGGTGTGTCTTTCTATAATTGTTGTTAAATTTGTTGCTAATAATGTCTCAGGCTCCTAGGCCTTCGGGCTTTAAGAAGTGCACTAAGTGCAGCTTTAAAATGTCTATCACAGATGACCACTCTCTCTGTGTGTATTGTTTGGGCGCCAAACATTTACAGGAGTCCTGCAGCGTTTGTCACGCTTTTTCCTCGAGGGTCCTCCAAGAGAGGAAAAATAAACTGATTTTGAAAGGCCTTATAAAACCCTCTTTGAAGAAGCTTTAGCATCCTCTCCTTCTCCTGCTAAAAAGAAAAGGGCGTCGGCTCCGACCAGTCCGTCGGATCCGACCGCCAAAAGACTTAGGCAGGCTTCTCCTTCGGCTCCAAGGACTTGGAGCCGAGGCGAACGGTCTGCCTCAATGCCACCAGTCTTGACTCCTCTGGCTTGAGCCGAGGCTGGGGCATCGAGGCGGGTCACCTTCATCGGCTCCACTGGTCTCGGAGCCGATGAAGGTTGTCCGCTCAGACACTTCCTCCTCGGCGCCTAAGTCCTCCTCGGCACCGATGGAAACTAGTTTGGGTATTCCTTCGCGCCGATAGTCATCGAGTCGCCTCGGGCGGTCCCCTAGCCCCTTGGGGCCGTTGGAGAGGCCAACTCGAACCCGTTCAGTATCCTCTAGGTCATCGAGGATGTCAGATTCGGACATAGACAGGGTGCTCCAAAGACTGTTCCAGTCCCCAGTCTTTCAAAAATTTGTTTCGGCTCCGACCCAGTTGGCTTGAGCCAACAGCCCATGCCCATGTCATTGCCATTCCTCCTCCGACCGCTTCGGCTCCGTCGGAGCAGGTGCTGTTGGAGCCGGTGGAGATCCTAGGGTCGGCTCCGACCCTTACTCCAACCCGGGCCTTGGTCCGAGTTTGGCACACGGACTTCTTCGGCTGGACCCGGGGTGACGTTTGGGACCTATGCTGTCGGTTCCGAGCCTCCTCTCGGTGCTTCGGCTGCGGGACGTCCGTCTGCTATCATGGCTCCGGGACCGGACACTCCCAGGATTCTGGGGGTCCGGCTTTCAGAGCTACGAGGAGTGCCTTGGCCAAGTCTTCTTCGGCCATCTCTCCAGCTTTACCGGCACCTTCCCTGGGCGTGGAGACTGGGTCTTTGGCAGTTCCCCTGTCCTTAGGCAGCGGAGCCCCAGGGCCTGAGGTTACCCCCACTGGGGGTTCCCCTCCTCCTGAGGGTTCTTCGGAGTTGTCTTCAGAGGAGCCCCCAAGGAAGAGATTGTGCAAGAGGAAGCACGTGGACTCCCCCGAGTCTCTTACATCGGACACTGATCTTGATGATGCAGAGGGGTCCCCAAAGTCGTCCTCGGATGATGTCTCATTTGCAGACATTTTAGAGATCCTCAAACAACGAGGCGGCTGGATATCCAAACCCCCCCTCTGCGGATGAGTCAGTGCTTCTCAAGGCCTTTGGGGCTCAGCCCTCCGCCTCCTGGATTTGGTTTGTCGGAGGGCGTGGGAACATCCAGATACCGTGGAACCAGTGCCTTCTCGTCCTAACAAATTTTTGTCTGCCCCACCCGAGAAGGAGTTCCTGACTAAAGGCGTGGCTGTAGATGCCATGGTGGTGGCATCTGCTACACAACAGGACGTGGCAGAGGCTTCAACGTCCGTCCATCCTCCTAATAAGGAGTCTAGGAGCATGGACCGGTACGGGAAACGCACCCTGACTTCAGCGGCCTTTACACTAAGGTCCCTGAATTATTTGGCACATTTTACCAGGCTACAGAGGGATCTGGTCAAGGAGCTGTCAGATTCCCTCTCGGGTAACCTACCTGAGCAGCTAGCCCAGTCGGTTAGCTCTCAGTTGGCTATCCTTACCTCGATTTCTAACTCGTCCATGAGGCTCATTTCATATGCGGCCGAAGGGGCGGGTAGAGCGGCAGGCACAGGCGTGGCTCTACGGAGACAAGCCTGGCTCCGTTTGTGTCATTTTGCGGAGGCCTTCAAGTCTTCCTTCACCGGCGCCCCCTTTGATGGGTCCTCTTTGTTTGGACCTAAGGTTAAAGACACTCTTACCCGCTGTGAGCAAGAGGGAAAAACTTTATTTGCCGTAGGTGCACGTTATTCCACTCCCTTTCGGCCTTATCCCAAGGCTAAAGGAGGAGGGAAGATGTGGTTCCGCAAATCACGTAAGTTTTCCTCAACAGCAGGAAGATTCCCCTTCCACAGGCAGAGGTCGGGGAAATTTTTCTGGGAGACGCCGTCCCAGGGGCGGCAGAGGGCCCTGCAATTCTGGAGACCGCGAGTCCTTTCGTGGCTCTTCAGCCTCCCACACGTCATGAGGGATTGCCCGGCTGTGCTGCTCCGGAGCCAGTCGGGTGCCGTTTTGCCAAGCACCTAAAAGCCTGGGAGTCTATCACTCAGGACAGATGGGTGCTTCGGATTATTGCCGGAGGTTACACCATTCCCTTCACACACTCACCCCCACCGTCCAAAAAGATCCCAGACCCACCACCCAGTCAAAGGGAAATTGCAGCCGCAGAAGCGTCAAAGCTGCTAGAAAAAGGAGTCATCCAACCGGTCCCCACAGACCAGATCGGATCGGAAAATTACTCAAGGTTCTTTTTAGTGCCAAAAAAGACAGGGGACCTGAGACCAATATTGGATCTCAGCAGACTAAACCAATCCGTCATGAAATCCAAATTCCGAATGGTCACTTTACAATCCATTCTCCCATTGTTGGAGAAGAATGTTTGGATGTGCTCCATAGATCTCAAGGACGCCTATTATCACATACCGATACATCGGGCGTCCAGGAAGTATCTGCGCTTCAGCCTGGGAGACAGTCATTTCCAATTTTGTGCACTGCCCTTTGGTCTCACCACAGCCCCAGGGTGTTCACCAAGTGTTTGGCAGTAGTGACTGCTCACCTGAGGAGTCTTGGATTCCAAGTGTTTCCCTATCTGGACGACTGGCTCCTGACTGCCACCACCAGGCATCTACTAATGGACAACCTCAAAGCCACCATTTCCCTGGGTGCTACCCTGGGAATTACATTCAATTGGTCAAAGTCTGTCTTGCTGCCCTCTCAGCGCATAAGGTTCATAGGAACAGAGATAGACTCAAAATTGATGCGTCTTTCTTCCTACCGAAAGGATTCAAACTTTACAAGGTCAAGTTCAAGCCCTGCTTTCAAGATCCAAAGCCCCAGCCAGGATGGTCCTGCAACTTTTAGGTTCGATGTCTGCCACGGTTCTCCTAGTTCCACTGGCAAGATTGCACATGAGGATTCTTCAGTGGCTGTTATCGACTCAATGGTCCTTTCAGAATCTTCCCCTCAATCACCCCATTATGATTACAGAAACGTGCAAACGGGACCTCCGCTGGTGGCTTCAACCGTCCAATCTGAATCAGGGAAGACCTTTTGTTATCCCCCCTCCGGTGGCCACCCTGACGACGGATGCCTCCCAGACAGGGTGGGGGGGGCATTGTCTGGGCAGGTTAGTTCAGGGTTCTTGGCTTCCAGACGAAACTTCTCTCCACATCAATGTATTGGAAATGAGGGCTGTACTTCTGTCCCTACAGGCCCTCCACAAGTTTCTCCCTCAAGGCATTATCGCTATCCACACAGACAACATGTCGGTGGTCTGGTATCTAAACAAACAAGGAGGGACCAGATCTTACCCCCTTTGCAGAGAGGCCATGAGGGTGTGGGAATGGGCTGTAGCTACCAACCGTTTCTTGGTAGCGACCCACATTCCAGGGAAATCCAATATATTGGCAGACAGATTAAGCAGGACAATTCTCTCTCCTCACGAGTGGTCCCTGAACGAAACAGTAGCAGCTCAGGTTTTCAGAAGATGGGGACACCGTGCTGCGACCTGTTTGCAACACCACAAAACACAAAGTGCAAAAGGTTCTTCTCCTTGACTCCACATCAGGGGGAGGCACCTATGGATGCTCTAGCACAACCTTGGCCAACAGGGCTACTTTATGCTTTTCCCCCGGTTCCACTTCTCCCCAAAGTCATTCAGAAAGCTTCTCAATTGGGGTCCACAATGATACTGATTGCTCCGCACTGGCCTCGTCAGGTATGGTTTCCCTACCTGAAGAAACATGCTGTGGACGATCCTTGGTTTTTGGATCTAACTCCGGATCTGCTAATTCATCAGTCGGGACGACAACACCCGTCCCTTCACACTTTAAAGTTGACAGCTTGGCTCCTCCACTTCCGACTTTAGTCAGAAATCAAACCCTAGACCCGGAAGTTATTCACATTTTAACTTCGGCCCACAAACCCACCACTAAGAAGTTGTACCTCAGTAAGTGGAAGAGGTTTGCTATCTGGGCTCAACTCAGGGGCTTAGACCCTATCACTGCCCCGATTCCAGAGGTTTTGAAATTTTTAACATCCTTGTTTAATCAAGGATCTTCAGTCTCTACTATTAAAGTCCAGCTGGCAGCTATCTCTAAATTTCACGAATCCATGGATCCACCGTTGATGAGCAGCAGATTATGCAAAACTTTCATTAAAGGTGCTGGGCTGTTAAGACCCCCAGTTTTTCATCCTGCGCCTCCGTGGGATCTTGATTTGGTACTTCGTGCCTTAACATCTTCCCCTTTCGAACCGGCTGCTACATGTGAGTTAAAATATCTGTCTTGGAAAACTGCCTTCTTGGTTGCAATTACCTCTGCAAGAAGAGTTTCAGAGCTTCAAGCCCTATCTATCAAACCACCATACTTGATTTTTCACAAGGATAGAGTATCACTTAGGCCTAACCCATCTTTTGTCCCAAAGGTTTGTTCTAATCTCTGTCTCCAACAATCTCTAGAGCTACCAGTTTTCTTTCCAAAATTCTCCAACGAAGCGGAGTACACCCTCCATAAATTGGATGTTCACAGGCAATTGCGCTCCTATCTAGACAGGACTCAGCAAATTCGAAAATCAGACCAGTTGTTTGTGTCCTTCTCAGACAATAAATTGGGTAAAACCATCACTAAAGCTACTATCTCCAAATGGATTAGAGATTGTATAACTCAGGCTTATTCCTCTTCAAATAGGCAACTTACAACATCTATCAAAGCTCACTCTACCAGAGCTATGGCTACTTCTATTGCCTTTCATTCCAAGCTCGCTATTTCTGAGATTTGTGCTGCGGCTACTTGGTCCAACCGCACACTTTCATTTCCCACTATAAATTGGATGTGGCATCTAAGGGCGAGCATCATTTGGTTCCACGGTACTCGGGAGTGTTTTCCAGTGAGCCACCCAGGATTCAGGTGCTAGGGACGCTGTCCCATCAGTCAGAATGTAGGCGAGATAGGATCACATAACATCTTTTAGTTATGTACTCACCATAACTTCAGATGTTTGGGATCCATCTACTACATTCCTAATACCCACCCTCCTTCCCCCTGCCTTGGAGATCAGAAGAGATTGAACGGTTTTGAGTTCTACTGTTTTATCTTGTTTCATCTGACGATGTTATATAAGCAGTGCGTGCATGTGTGCATGTATGCGGACAAACTAGATCTGGGGGACTGGTAGTGGTGCATCCTGGGATATAGTAAGCTCAGCCAATAAGAGACTTCGCTCTTTGGCATAAGCGTGCCGAGTCGGAGCCGAGGATCGGCTCCGAACCCATCAGTCAGAATGTAGGCGAGATGGATCCCAAACATCTGAAGTTATGGTGAGTACATAACTAAAGGTTCATTGATAGAGGGTATAACAAACCATTATTGGAAGATATAATAAAAGAAGTTTTAAATAAAAGAAAGATATTATATCCAGCATTGTTAAACAGCAACACTTCCCATGGTGATACCCCTTTATTTTCAGTATCAAATAATTCAGACATTAGTAATAAGCCAGTTTGCTCATTAGATATGACAAGTGATAGTCTAAAAATAAGACATCTACTTGAGAGAAATTGGAAAATAATTCAGGGGAATCTTGAAGTTTGTAAAATTATAGGAGACAAACCTTTATTTGTATTTAGAAATACTTTTAACATTAAAAAAGCCTTAGAAAACAACAATAGAGATCTAGTGTCAAACGGAACAAATAGGAAAGGTATGTTTCCAATGCAACATGTGTAGATACATTTCACCAGGGCCATTAATAACAGTAGAAACTTCCGATCGAACCTTTGAAGTACCAGAATACGTAAATTGTAACACCAAAGGTGTTATTTACATTAGTACCTGCAGTACATGCCCTGCTTTTTATGTAGGAATGACGACCAGATGCTTAAAAACACGAATTCGTGAACATATTTATAGCATTAAAGTTCAGGATGAGACAAATGCTTTATTTAAACACTCATTGGTTTGTCATAACTTTAAGAAATTTACATTTTCAGTTATAGAAGTTTGTAAAACGGACTTGAGGGGTGGGGATTTTAAAAACTATGTTGAGCAAAGGGAAACCCTATGGCAAATAAGATTAAAATCTGACAAATTCCCAGGGTTGAATGACACCATAAACGTTAAATGTTTTTTAAGAGATGGTAAATTAAGCATTGATAAAAGTGTTCAGATGGAGTTTTTCAATTAATATTTTTGATTGTTTTTTAATTAATTTTATTGAATCATTGAAAGTAATTATTGGTGAGCTATTTAAATGATGTCATGAATTTTTAAAATGCATTCTGAAGAAGTCTCTCGACGAAAGCGGTTATTAAATTGTATTACGCTATTTGTTTTTGTGCAACTGGTTCTTCCTCCTTGGATTATCGTTGGTTTATAAACCCAGCTCTTGACAGAAGTGCAGTGCATGTAAATTCAGCACAGAAGAGAAGAAAAAGGATATTTAGTTGGGGGCGCCATAACATTTGACTTCTCTATAAAGATGCCATTGATTGTGACAGGAAATATTCTGTCAGGCACCAAATGGGTCATTGGACTATGAATTGAGCTTTTCTGCTATTTTTACTTGTAGTTTATAAATGGGTTATCTGTGTAAATGAACTGGTTATCGTTGATCCTTTTCAGGTGCAACACAGCTCCCGAGAACAAGGGTGAATGCAGCATGTATTGAAACCTTAGAGCAGCCATTCAACCAGCAAGCTTTTTGTGAGGTTGGAGGAAACTGAAGTGCCAGGAGAAAATCCACACAGGCATGGGGAAAGCATGCAATCCTCACACAGCGACTGGAGATCAGAATTTGAATCCCAGACTCTGGAGCTGTGAGGCAGAGATTGTAAACACTGATCCATTATGCTGTTTACAGTGTTCATCTGGTCATGTTTACTTTCTTGGTCCTCTTTGCTTTGCCAAAATGAGGATTCAGTGTATACTATACTTGCACTTTTTTCAAAAATGCAAAGGCATGGAGGTAATATTGTATAGTGAAATTGGTATGGAGTTAATACTGTATAATGAAATAACCAATAATGGGTTGGAAAATCATACTCCCAAGAAAACTTTTTATATATTATTTTCTTTTGCTTTAGTATGTTGAATCCACTGTTGTTGAAGTGATTTTTGATTATAATAGTACTGACAAATGTTATGCCGATTGATCTGCATCATCTAACACTTTTTATTTTGAATTTTCATTTATTTGTGCTTATGACTTAGTTGAAATGCTAGTATTTTGAATTCATCTGTTACCTATGCACATAGTGTAGCTCAGCTACACAAAATGCCTTAAATATTTTTTTCATCATAGCTTGGTATGCACTGTATTACTGCTCCAGAAATGTAACATTAAGTGGCATGCTAATTTTCTTCTAGCAGAATATGTACAGTTTCAGCAGAATGGCTGGGGGCATACCCTGCTGTCCTGAACCACAGGAAACATTTTTAGTGAAGGCTGTTCAAATCTTGCCACCAAGGTTCAGCACTCTGCTACAGAAATGTCAGATTAGATGGAAAAATATTTTCTCTGGTGGTTCTCCTGTATATGTGTGTGTGTGTATATATATATATATATATATATATATATATATATATGTATATATATATATATATATGTATATATATATATATATATATATATATATGTTCCATATTCGTGGTAATTTCATGCCAGGCCTTCAGTGAGCTGGTACCACCAACAGCAGCAGATATTCATTTTTAAGCCTCCTGATTGAGCCTGGCACCATGCTGTAATAAGCTTGCTAATAATTAGTAGGGAAAACTCAAGTGAATGCATTAACCATAGCTGTCCAGATTAAACAGGTTTTGGTAAACAAATTCAATGCAGTATATGTAAAAATCTAAATCTGTGTAACAGAACCAGCTAACTTCCAAAACCATTAAGAAAATCCATTATTTAATCAACATTCTAATCTCTTAATTTAAAAGAGATTCTTGAAGGATAGTAACTAAACGATTGTGTCTGCATGGGTAACTTCTATTCTGTGGCTCATTACTATGAGTCCTGGAATAGCGAGCATGAATGGTAAAAATACGGAGTTATATAATGATGTTTCTCAAGAGTATTCCATTTTTCCAATGTATGGTAATCTCAGAGTTGGCATATGTAGTTTGAGAGTATAGGTGGCTTGTCCTCCATATTGGAGGGGGGAGTGCAGGGTGCTTGCCCACTGCAAAAACTTTAAAAGAGGAGTCATGTTCAACATTTGTTGTTGTCCTTTATTTTCATTATTCTGGAACTTGCTCTTGTGCAGCTTCGAATTACAATAGGAGGCCATCTGTATGAGGGCTCATCATTATAGTTGGATGTTCATCCTCTTTTGATTCACAGTATGTGCAACTTACTGTCACACCACGGATCAAAGTCTAATATAATATAAATTCAGGTACATGTATTAACCAGTGCATTCAAAATTAAATATTGTTAATTAAAGGAATTCAGTGCAGTACTTGTGAAAGTCCAATCACATGTAGTACAATCTACTAAAGTCTGGTGTTGCAAAGAAGATTCATTTCTTTCTCAAAACTACATCCTTTTAACATGAAAAAGAGTGCTGAAGCACAGAAACTAGGAGACGTTTGGTTGTTAGAATTCTTAACTCTTCATTCAACTAATTCAACTGCATTCTACCCGTAGTAAATGGAATTTTCTGTTTCTTCATAATTCTGTTTTGAAAAAGAGGAAAAGGATTTAGTTACTTGTTCTGTTACTGTCTGCTACTTATTCCCAATTCTAGATGCTCCTCCTCCTTCGGAGAATTTTGCAGTACCTGTTTGATTTAATTCTTTTGTCTCTGCATCCTCAGCTTTATAGACTTTCACTGCCCCCCCCCCCTTGCAAATTCACCTTCAGTTGTGTAGGATATAGTAGCAGGAATTTCAATTTTCTCGATTGCATTATTATAATGGTTGCTTAAAAGGTAGGTAGCTCTTTTTTCTTGTTTTTGATGAATAATTATGGTGACACAGAACTATAAAGTCTATGATTTTAACCAGTTTCCCTGGGGACCACAGTTTAGAAAGAACTTTTCCTTTAAGAGGGTGGAAATTTGAATACACATGAGGAAGAATCTAGACATCCTCACCCTTATATTGTGGGGAGAAATACCCTTTGAGCTCTCACTATAAAATTTTCTTTAACTTGTATTCCAGTCCATTCAGCTAGCTTTTCTGTACTGTATTGCCAATGCTAATACCTTCCATGTCAGGGCTGCCAGTAAACTACAGGTTTTTGTTTTTCTTGAACTTCCATGTCCAGTAATTTTTTTTTTGTAAAAGTTCAATTTTCATCTGGAGGAAGATATCTTTTGTGAAATTTGTTTATTATTTGACTGGGTTAGTCCCACTAGTCTAGTAACCTCTTTTCAGGGGCGATCTGAGTTGGAATTTATACTTCTAGGGGAAATTTGTGCAGGGCATCAGGGAAACTTCCTCTTTTCTATGAGTCATCTTCCTGTTTCCATTACAGATGCTGCTGGGAAGAGTAGCATTATGGTGGCAGTAGTAGCACCGATGTCAGAAAGTGATAAGGAAATGTGCAGTTTGGTTAAAAACATGTTTGAGGAGATGATTTAGATGACTGAAACCAAGACTGGAAATTAAGTAATCTTGAAAGGTGAAAGGGATTTGTTTGAAACATGGAAATGTGAGGACAGAATCTGGGGGTTGGGGGGGGCTAGATACACCTAAACTGATCAAGAAGCTGCAAAAGGATGAGTCTGGAGAGTAGTTGGTTTCCTGTGGTTAAATGACTGATTTTATTTTTTTCAGAAATCGAGCAGCACAAGGAGAATGATGGTTGTGTTAAGCAACAACAGCAGGATGGCTGACAATCTGCAAGTGGTGTTAAAACCTATGCTGAAGCAGCTGGTCATCAGTAGGAGGAAGGAGTCATTTTCCTAAAAAGAGAGTGCTGTTGAGACCTGTGGTGAATATTTCAAACAAAAAAGGTACTGTTACTGATAGATACTTCCAAATGGGATTTAATGTAATGTAAGTTTGATCGTTCATATATTTGTGTAGAGAAACGTTTTGTGACAACCTTTGAGATTCTGAATTTATTGCAAAAACATCTTTATTTATATATATATATATATATATATATATATATATATATATACACACACACACACACACACACACATATATATATATATATATATATATATATATATATATATATATATATATACACACATACACATATATATATATATATATATATATATATATATATATATATATATATATATATATATATACACACACATATATATATATATATATATATATATATATATATATATATATATACACACACATATATATATATATATATATATATATATATATATATATATATATATACACACACACACACACACACACACACACACACACACACACACACACATATATATATATATATATATATATATATATATATATATATATATATATATATATATATATATAAAAATGAATATCACTGGAAAGGCAGTGCATTCACTGTACTGATCTCTTGAGTATCTGGCTTAAATCTAGTGTCATCATAGCACAGATAAGTGCTTTAGATTGAAGGCTTGGGACTGCCCTCTTGTGGCAGAAGAAGGTAGGCTTGTCTGTTTTAAACAGGAACTCACAGAGAGGCTTTAAGAGTGATTTTTTTTCAGTTGGTCAGTTCATAGGTTCATAGGTTCATACTAGGCTATCTGCCCTAGGGCATTTATAAGCCTAGCCAAAATGTGTTTGGCTTTCGCCACCCATTTTAAATTTATTTTGCAGTGGGAAGTTTAGTGATTTTTTTCTGCCTTTACAATGTCGGCATGTTTTCACTGCTCTTAGCTCATTTCTACCGAGCTCACAAATGCTTGGCATTAACACCACCAATTTCTGAGTGTTTGGCTTGAATCTAATGCCATCCCAGCATGGATAAGTACATGAGATCAAATGTTTGCACTTTTATAATAAGTACATGAGATCAAATGTTTGCACTTGTATAAGATATTGCAACTTGCTGCTGCTATATTATCAAATTATTTACTGTATTTTTGCACTTTATCTTTGTAAAGCACCATTGCATTTCACTGACCTTCTGCTGGTTTCTCTGTACTGTAGTAATTTCCTTGTTAGTCTGTTGCTTGTTCTGTAGTTCTCTACTTTGGGCTATATATTGTGTGGTTTTACATTAAGAAGGCTTGGGACTGTGCTCTAGTGGCAGTAGAGGGTAACCTGGTAATTTCTGAGCTGGGAATCACACAGAAAGGCTTCAAGTGTGATTTTTTTTATTGGCCACTTTTTTTTTGTCTGTTTAGTCAGTTTTCTCTGCCTCTGTAAAGTTGGCAGGTTTGCGCAATAAGCAGTGTTGCACAGTAGCAGTTGTCAGTGCCCTGTATAAATGCAGGCACTTAAGAATTTATATTTTCCTTATAAAACTGGCCTAGAAATGTCCTCAGTACTTAGTTGCACAAGCACTATCCATGCCTTTAATGCTGAATACTCCTAATTATGCTCTATACTTGTACAGCAACCTTCTAGATCACTTAAAAAGGGTCTGTAACCATGGATATAAACTTTCCTACCATCTCTACAGTGGGCTTGGTAGATATGGCATCCTGAGGCAATGCAGCAATTGTCTCATGTTTACTGACAACCACCTAATTTTTAAACAAATCAATACATTATGTGAGAGACTGAGCTATAAAATATTACTGGAGGCAAGACTGTCACATACAAATACTTATAATACCAAAAAGGTTGTCAGAAATGGAGACACTACACCCACCACACAGCAGTATGGATCAGACACGTAAAATGTAATCTTCCAAAACCACAAGGGCCTCCCAGATGTGGTACCCACAAAATGCATACTCAGTAACCTCAAAAACACTCTCAAAACAACACCTACCATGACAGATATAGCCACATCTCATGGGATCTCAGATTCAAAGCCCATAAGGCAAACCACCATGCAACACTATCTTGGTCATAGGATATTACATTGTAAGGGCTACACATGTCCCACTCAACAGGCTGAGTTAGGAGAGAGTCACTGTCAGTTGCCTGCCAGGAGCTAGGATCTTGTCAGATCCCACACGCACTCAGGTCATTGAACCTCAATTACCATTATGACTAAGTCATTGTCCATGTCGGTGTCACTAACCTGCAGCATACCTCCCTGGACTATATGAAGTGAGGCATGATGGAACTCACTGTATTTTCCTGGTAGTATGAGCCTAACAATGAGCAATATTCTACCTTCTCCTAAGGTGATCACACAATATAAACAGAAATTAATTGACTAGAATAATTGGCTTAATTTTTGGTGTCATTTGAAGGTATAAATATTTATCAGCCTGGGTGGATATGGTTGACAGACTGCATTGCTTTGCCAGGGATGGCCTGCACTTGTCCTTCTTTCTTTTGAATATTGACTAAAACCTTGTCAACTCCCACTGTGCCTTTTTTTAGACAATGACAACCAAACGACCCTTCTGACAAAGCAAACCAACCCAAGAAAATCTTAAGGTGTTACTACTAAATGGCAGTTGTCTAAACAAGAAACTGTACTCCCTACAGGCTGTCCTCACCCTGGAGAGTATGGACATCTGTGCAGTTATTGAGACATGATTTAAAGCCACAGAGCGCATACCAGCATTGCAGGGCTGTAATGCCTTCCACACACATTCAGACCAACTACTGCACATGGAGGGACAAGAGGTGAGGGATCTCTGTCTACAACAAAAACAAACACACTTCAGAACTACTCAAACAGTATGATGCACCTATGCGTCTCCACATCCATATTACTATAGGAAAAGTCAGCACATGCATGGTGAAAAAACAAACAGATGAAAATGCAAATGCCTCAGGAGATGCAGCTGTACACCACATGATCCTTTAATGTGGAACAGTTAATCGCTTTCATTCCTTAACATCGGGAACTACATCAGAGCAAGTAAAACTTAACTATCACCATGAATTTAAAAACTCTTTCAAGTCACATGTCCAAAATGAATCAATATCACTGCATGGCCCAAATGTGTCATAATTAAAGAAGTACTCATTTCTGATGACATAAGACAAATATATAGTATACAGTCATAAAGTATAGAACTCCTTAAGCATGCCAGAAAATAGTTAAAAAAACTAAAAATAAAAAACACTTTCTAAAAGAGAATTTTCATGGTGAAGCCCTCCCCCCCCCAAAAAAAAAAAATATGGAACATTGCTGCTTCGGTGGAATTGTTTATTGAAACCCCATATAATTATGTAACTAGATGCATTGAGACAACTGTACCCAAATGGAAAAAGCACATGATAAACTCAAAAAGAAACCACACTTTGAGAATTCCAGCATGACTGGACTGTATAACAAAAATAAAAAAATCATGAAAAAAATTAGGAAGTGCAATGTCCTGCAGTATAAATCCTCCCTCATCAATCTAAACAAGAAACTTAGGGGACTAATCAAGACTACAAAAGTCAAGTTTGAGGTAAAAATAATCTCCCAAGCAAAGGACAATCACAAAGCATTCTTCAGCTATGTCTGCAAACTCAAAGGCAGTACACAGCAATGTGCAGAACTGATTGTAAGTGGAGTCACCATTACTGAGCTGGAAGATATTGCTAATCTGCTGGCAAACAAATTTACCTCCAGTTTTACCTTTTCCTGCCACAAGCAGAGGAAGTATCCTCAACCATAACTTCCCCAACTATCACTAGGCAACAGGTCCTCAATGTACTCTCCACGGCCAAAAACACTACAACAATAGGCCCTGATAATATCCATAGATGCCTCCCCAATGGCATGAAACATGACATAGCAGGACCACTAGAATCACTATTCATCCATAGCCTCCAGACAGGTTTTGTGTCTAGTGAATGGAAGACTGTACCTGTAATCATTCTGCACAAGGGAGGGCCATCCACAGACCTGGGTAATTGCAGACCCATAAGTCTGACTAGTTTCATATGTATGGCCATGGAAAGAATAACCATGGACCTGACAAATAACAGTCTAGAAAACTGCATTCATTGGATCCAACCCAGTTTGGCTTCATCAAAGGCATGTCTACTCAGTCTGGTGAACGACTTTGAGAAGGTCACCAAAGCAATGGACATGGGTAAAAGAATGCATACTGCCTACTTCAACCTGGCCAAAACATTCAACACAATACTCCACTCAGGAATTGTAGATAAGCTCACAAAATTGGGCATAAACCACTATGTCACCCACTGTATAACCGGTTAGCTGGATCACAGATATGACACAGAGTCAGGATATGGAAATTTCCACCACAAAATACCAGTCACTAGTGGATTCCCCCAGGGCTGAGTGCTGTGGCCGTTCCTTTATGGTATCTTCTACTTGGAAATCAAGACCAACAACAAGGGCCTCTGGCTGATCAAGTTCACAGATAATTGCAAACTAGGCATAGTCATAGAATCCCCCAAAAAGGACTGACATGGATGACAAAATCACAATCTAAATTTCAATGCTAAAAAATGCATAATAGTACCTTTCCAGAAAGAGGCCTACCCTAGGAAATTAGTGCATCAATAATACACCCCTAAGCATTGACCCTGTGGATAAGGACTTGGGAGCACATGTAGACAGTGGCTTGGCCTTTGATCATCATGTACCCCCTGTTGTAAGGAAATTATTCTACATGGCACAACTTACAAGCAAGGGTATGGCATTTAGATCCAAAGATGCCATTGTTCCATTGTACTCTACCCATATCAGACCAGTCATTGAGTAAAATGCTGCCTTTCATATGTATCTGGCCAGGCACATGCAACAGCTGGTGGATATTCTATACTGCTGAGAGGTGATCTATGCCTGGCCTACAAAGCATCTTCGGATCCATCCCTTATGGACCTGTTGCATGTCTGCAAATCAAACAGTATTAGAGACACCTAATTTAAGGAACTAAACTTCATTTGCAACATAAATAGTACATGCTAGAGGGATAGGTCTCAAAGACTACTTTTTATATGGAACAGGCTTCCAATCCTTGAGAAGCAGAGTTCTTCCCTGCACTTATACAAGTGAACTTGGATCAGTGGATGGGTAATTGTAAACTTACACCTGGTTTGCCACCTATGTTCCTATTAGAAAAAGAAATCTTCTAAAGCTTGCACAAGCTACAATCCCTATAAAATAGGCAGTATCATAGCTGGCCTACTACATTTGGAAAGCATGGATAATTCTAAAGAGACTCTTTAGGGTCATTAGCCTTGTAATCTCCTATGAACTTATGAACCTATGACAAAGACTGCAAATTTTAAAATATTTATGCAATTCATGATAAGTTATTACAACTTGATGTTGCTCTTTTCTTAGAGGAAATGTGTAAAGGGATTAAAAGTGTTAAAAAAAAGCAAAAGGTGAAATAAATGTTTGGAATATGGGATAGGAGTGTAAAGCAACTTTAGAAACTGTTGGGGAAAATAATGAATTAATTTACTTAGTGGTGTTTCATTGCAGGATTTATGGGTGTGTTACATTCGGGACAACGAAAGGCATTTTTTGGAGGATAATACTCAATGAATGTAGTAAAAAGCAGATGACAGAAATGTGGCGGAAAGGGGTCATATAATGCAAAACTGTAAAATGGAATGTAGCATTTGTAATAAAACAGGCCATTTCTGGTTTGACAGTGATATAAGTGATGGTAATGTAACGCAAGAGAATACAGAGGAAGAATCAACAAGGTATGATGATGTTGCAGTTAAAGTGATAGAGAATAGTAATAGTGACTAGGAGGGGGTGAAGTAATACAAAGGGTAGTTGAAAATGCACAGGTAAATGTCAAAATCAAAAGAAATTATTGCTGAAAATAATTTTGAGATTCTGACAGCAGATAAGGAATTTGGAGGTGAAGAAAATGAACAGGAGGTAAGAAGGTACATAAAAAATTTGTCTGGGGAAAAGAGTAAAGGTAAGGAAATGGAAAATAATATTTCCGGTCTAAACTTAAACAAAACAAACGTCAGTTTATGTTAATAGTATTAAAAATGATGTGAGAAGGCTGTGTGTTCTGGAGTGGTGTAAAAACAGGATCGATATGTTATTTCTTTTAGATATTTGTCTTATAGGACAGAATGAAAGAGTGCAGATTTAGTTTCTTTTGGAGGGGGATATTGTATGGTGTTTTGGAATAGATACATGTTCTGGGATAGCTGTGTTGAAAAGAAGAGGAGAGGACGTACAGATTCTATATTTGACTGTAATTGCACCAGGAAGTGTTATAGTGTCAATGTTTTTGGTAATGGGGTGATGTGTAGAATAATAGGTGAATGTCTATATTGTGGTAAAGTAAAGGGAAAATGTATTTGAAAGATTGTTGCTACAAATGATATTGTTTGTAAGTTTGTGGTGGTAATGGAAGATTTTAACTGTGACATCAGAGGAAGAAAAAAATGATTTCAGGTGATAGGAAAAATTTTGAGTTATTAAATGTGCTAGTTATGTATGAGTCAGGAAAGGAAGTATACATATTTCAGAGATAGTGTGAAGACTGAAATAGATTTTTCCCAAAGAAATAAAGGAGTTCAATGGGGGTATTATTGTTACAGCTTTTTGTGTGGAAGCAGGGGAGAAAGCATGCTTGAAAAAAAAAGGGAAAGGGATACAAAAGATGATGGAAGATGTTATGAATAGTAAACATTTTGGTAGTGAGAAAAAATTATATAACAGTGATGGATTTTTGTGAGACATGAACTTATAAAGAAAAGTATAAAGTTTATTTGGTGGTGGATATGAGGAAGAGAGTGGTTAACTATAGATGTAGGTTGGAAAGTATGGATAGGTTTTTGAAAGAAGATGATGTTTTATATCTAAAAAAAAAAAGAAAGAGGATTATATAAAGAAAACTGGCAAAGGATTAAGAGGCAGATATACAGCCAGCAGCATTATGTTAGAGGAAGGAGAGAGCAGGTGTCTCCCTTTTTATCCAAGTGGATTAGGGATAAGGAAAGCCTTATTAAAGTATTAGTTTGATAAAAAGTAAGGAAATATAAGCAGGAAGAGATTATGAAAGTAGTGGAAGACTATTGTCATTCAGTGTTTTCTTGTGGAAGAAAAGAGGTGGAGTGTAGGTGGAAAGTCAAGCAATTTGAGGAAGTGTTGAATGATTTAGAAAACAATGTTACTTTGCAAGAACTGGAGGAAATATTGAAAGCGGTAAATGTTAACACAGTACTGGATTTAGATGGGATTAGGTATGAAATGTATAAAGATATGAAAGAAAGAATGCAAGGAAACATTTCTATGCATGTTATATGAATGGACGAAAAAAGTATTCATAATAATAAGGTGTGTGTAGGAGAGTTAAAATTAATATGGAAAAAGGGTGACAGCAAAGATATAGGAAATTGGAAACCAGCAACTGTGAATACTATAGATTATAAATTATTAATGAAAGCAATGCAGAAGAGGTTTGAGAATGTTTTACAGGAGAATGTAATTGAAGGATTGTATGGAATTGAAGGTAAACAGAGTCGGGACATGTTATGCTTGGTTAGAGAAATTTTAGATGATATAACATTTGGACAAGATAAAGTCAAAATGGTGGTGATGGGAGGCATAGCAAAGGCTTTTGATAGTGTAGCATGAATAGTTATGGGAAATCATGCAGTATGGTGTCACGACTACTGCAATTGTCAACTTCTGCTTATAGAAAAGGATGGATTAAAGTATCGATAAATGGTGAGTTAAGTCAGGGAACAGAGAGTTTAAGAGAGATGTTGGGTAGAGATGTCTGATGAGTGGAGTATGTTTTATAATTTTAATGAATGTGATTTCTTGGCAATGAATGACAACCAGGCTGAGACAAGATTATTTTAAGGATGAAGTGGAAATTCTCCTTTTGACTTTGATTCATACTGGTTACCTACCTAATGCAGAAAGGAGTTTTACTTGCTATATCAGGAAAGAGGCCACACTTATTGACAGCTGAATTGCCTTTCCCACCAAGTGCACTTTTCTTTCCTCTGCTGGGTACCTGCATTTATTATGTTTTCAGTACAGAGTCTCACTACAAGAAATCACAAATACAAACAATCTAGAAAATGTATATTCTAGCAGCCTACTAAATTCCCATTGTAATAAAATGAAAATTTAATTTTTAGCCCAACATCCCAGCATTCTTTAATTGAACTATGGGAGTTTCTTAAAAGGAGTTGAGTACTGATTCACATGGACCTTTTTCAGAATAAGCCTGGGAGCACTGTCTAGTTAAGTGACTTGATCAATGAAACAGAGTAGGAAACGGAAGTTAATGAAATTGAATGCTGGACTTCAGGAAGCAACTCACTGATAGTACAGACAATTAAAGCAATTATCTAACTGTCTCTTGAACTTCATTCACACATTTGTTTTCAGTGTTACATTTTTTTAAGATTGTTATATACATTTCATGGTAGCATTGTTGTCTCACAGCAAGAGGTTCTCCCGTTCGATTCTTGACTGGAGTGCGGGGAGTGCCTTCTGTGTGGAGTCTGCATGTCCTCCCCGCGGTTGGGTGGGCATTCAAAAGACATGCGTAAATGGGCGTGCCTTTGTTGAAGGTTGAACGTCAAGCTGGCACCTCGGTGTTCGTGAAAATCTACTGCCAATCATTAGGGGACCGGAGTTCATCTGTGGCGACCCCTAACTGGGAAAAGCCGAAAGACAAAACAATATACATTTCATTGTAATTCAGGGATTGAAATGAAACATGCAGAGAGAACAGAAGCGAAGAACCACTGCAGACTAGATTAGGATAATCAAGCAACAACATTATCATTATATTATTTTATAGTAAAAAAAGATTGATAAATCTGAGCATATTAAATTGGTCTATCAGTTAGTGTGCTTGGTACCATTCTGAACCACCATGTCTCAAGTGGTAAGGCCAGTCTCACCAGTGAGACCTAAGCCTGATTCAAGGGAGTCCAAAACAACTCAAAAACATGTTGTGTACTTTAAGTACTTGGTATTTATTTCTGTGAAGGATTTGGCCAAATGCAGAAGAATACTCACTGAAAGTGCAGTCCGACTGCACACCAAAAGTAAAACACTGTTACATAAGCCATATGTTCAATAAAACAGAACACCATTTCCAAACACTTAGTAAAGGAAAACTGCTACCCAATGACTGATAGGACCTCATTTCTTCTAAAATCAAGGATACTGTCCTCCCCTTCTCAATAAATTACAAATCAAAAATAACTGTTCCTTTCATAACTCTGTCTCTTTCTAGACCATCCTATACCCTTGACACTTGTAAAAGATCCTTCTCTAAGCATGCTCTACCTTACTGGAGCTCTCTTCCCCGACTCTGTCAAACAAGCTGAAAGCATCGCTTCTTTCAAGTCTTTTCCTTCTTCATTCTCATTTTCTAAAGGAAAACAATGCATGTGCTTTAGAGATGTTGGCTAAAGCACTTCCTTGCCTTTCCAACCCTAACAGTAAATTCTTTTCACTGCGTTTTATATCACAAAACTCTACTCCAGCACATGCACACTTCTTGTCTTCAAACACAGTACTAATAGCACACAAAAGAGACTCACTGTCATAGTAAATTAAAACCTACTCAAATACTCTTCCCTGTCACTGACAGGTACTTCATCATATTTTCTACATGCAGCATTTGCCTCAGTCCTCCTTCATACTCAGTTATGGGTTATTGGCGTTTATATTACGCTGTTGAAAACTCAAACTGTCGACAACGTAATAATTGACACAAAAATGTCGAAACCCCCGAACATCGAACACACATACAAAAAAACCACCCAAACACAACACAAATTGCTCTATGCAGGGGAGCAAGCCCCCCTGCACCCCCACACCCCCCTTCTACTTAAATATACCAACTCTGAGATCGCACTGCATTGCAGTAAATGGAAATCTCCCCTTACGGAGATTTCCGTTTACACGTGTGATGATTTTCGCTTTCGACATTTTGGAGCCAACAATATCAGCTTCGATATAGTCGGCCTTTGACAGGGTGAAGTAGACCTGGTTATTGTATAGTCGTTCAACTTTCATATTTTGTATTTTAGCCATCCTGCATCATACTATAGGTACAGCTCTGTTATGTATTTTTCTGTTTGTTTTTTCTATACTTCCACTGTTTACACTCTATCACCATCTTACTGTAAAGTGTATGTACTACCCCTGTTTGCAATGTATCAGAATCTTATTGAAATCTGTATGTATTTTGTTTGTACCTTGTTACTGCTTGCTTGGCCCAGGTTGTAGCTTAAACGGGTCTTTTGACCAGTTAACAAATCCATGCATCCATCCATCCTCAGCCCCTTTTTCCCATTTGGCACATGAGGTCGGGGTGTCACCTTCAACGGTGGCAATCATCTTGAGCCAAAGTTTGCACCGCCGGGTGGCTAGCCCTGCCACAGTAGATCACCCATACCAGTCACTTGCACCTACGGCCAATTTAGGGTGCCCAGTCCACCTACTGCATGTGTTTGGAATGTGGGAGGAAACCAGAGCACCTGGAGGAATCCCACACGATCACAGGGAGGACATGCAGAGTCCACACAGAAAGCCCCCAGCCTAGAATCAAACTGGAGACCCTCTTGCTTTGAGGTGATGATGCTAACCACTGCAGCACCATGGCAGTTAACAAATGTCAAATAAAAAATTAAATATCTTGGTTATTTTGTGTATGCATTTGTGAAGGAGTAGAGAACTATTTGTTATGAGGATGACTTCACTTTTATGAGCCTGCTTAAGGTTACCTCACAAGAAACATCTCTACGAAGTATTCTTCCAATCAGTGCTGTGAATGTCTTCTTGGAACTAATAGCACACAAATGGACTTTATCCTAATCTAACAGCAGATGCAGAACAAACTTGCAGTGCTGTCACTGCAGTCAGATAACATGTATACTTAAGTGTGTTATACGTAAACATTCTTTTATGTTCAGGCTTGTATCTGCTGTGATGCCTACAGTGCTTTCATCATACATTGAATAAATAATCTCCCATAAATGTGGCAACTTTATAATATGTAGCAGACTAAGTGAGCATGACATTTGGCTAAAGTAATTACTAGTCTGTCATAATACCCAAGGAATATTCCATGTGTTATGTATCAGCCCAAGCCACAAAGTCATTAGTGGTCTACCTGGGTGTATACACTCTTCAACAATTCAGTCTCTGAAGAACAAAAACTCTTCCAGTATGATATACTTAATTGTTTACTTTCTACAGTGACATTTTTAACAAGCAGTGCCCTTCGCAGTTTCCAGATATTCATGTTTGTACAATACTGTATAAAATCTTATACCAAAGGCAACTACTTTTTCTTGCAGATTTGCTGCTGTTAGATTATCTGGAAAAAATGCAGCTGCACCCCTCTTAAAGTAGTAAAGCATTTACAGCCTGGTGCACTGCAGCTGACATGGTCTTCTGATTTACACCCGGCATGAAAAAGCAGGTAGAGTCTACCTGCAAGTAAAATAATCTGATTTAAGGTGACATATGAAAAGCAGACAGAGCTTGTCAGCAATTGGTAAAACATTTATACTGTGGCTCATAAAAGATTTTGAAACAAACTGCAGTGTGATATATCACAATAATTTGATATAACGCTCAGTGTGAAAACTGTATTCATATGTTAACAAGCCAAGCCCGCTAAGCACAAACACCAATTTACAATGGCAATACTGGATCATTCTATCGTTTAAGTAGCTTGACTTAAGCAGTAGAACAGACAAGTGCAAAATGTCTCGAAAATGCCAAAATACAAAACTTTCCAGAATACAGGCAACTGCAAAGTGCAGAATTGCAGTAGAATAGAAGGATTTTGTGCACCTGCAATAATTTTGTTTACATTTTTGACTGCTGACTGCTGCACATCTCAAATGTCATAAATTTTGATAGTGACTTATACTGGACATCATACACAGTTCACTTTAGTGCATATACTGCTCTGTATAATAAACAATGATTTTAAATGCCTATAAATCATTCCTCTACACCCGTACCATGGAGGGAGGGCAATCCCTAATTTTTAGAATGATCCTAATTTTGGCCGAGAATTTTGCTATGTCTTCCTTACATTCAGATGAAATGTTTTTTGAGAAAAGATGGTTGATTATAGCAAGTAAATACTGATAATCATAGGTTCATAGGTGTGTACTAGGCTAATGGCCCTGTAGCCTTTACAAGCCTAGCCCATAGAAGTCCCCTGGCATCTTGGGTGAACTTTCTATTACCCATCCACTCATCAATATTTCTCTTGAAGAGGGACAGCGAGGTGCTCTGCTTGACATGTATGGGAAGTCTCTTCTAGAGCATGGGTAGTCTCTGAGTGAGGAGCCTGTCCCTCCAGCATGTTCTGTTGATTGTAGTAATGAGGTTGAGGTCTCTGGAGTGTGTAGTGTGTAGGGATTGGGAATTCTTTAGATGTAGCATTTCTAACAGAGCTGGGTTAGACATGGTTTTGTAAGTCAAGCAAAGATCGCCTCTAAGTAGACAATATCAGACAGATAATAGCTGGAGTGTTTTGAGTCTGTCCATGTAGGACATGTGTTTAATGCCTAGGATCCTCTTCATGAGGTACTTCTGTGGTCTCTCCAGCTGTTGCAGGTGTCTAGTGAGGTACATGCCAAATTGGGCATTATACTCAATGAGTGGCTTAATGAGGGAAGAGTAGAGAGAGATGATGACCTCTTTCTTCCTGGATGCAAAATCCTTAGTAATGAGATGTGCCAAACAGAAGGACTTTCTGACTACAGTGGCAATGTGGTGGTCGAAGGAGAGGTTGCTGTCAACCTGTGTCCCCAGATGTCTTATAAAGTCTTCAGTGTTCAGTGGGCTCCCATCGATGTGGTAATTAATGGGAAATGAGTTTTTACCAAAGGGGATGACGACACATTTTTGGCATTAAGCTTAAGGCCATGGTTTCAACAACAGTCATTGGTCTCAGTGAGGCCTTTCTGTAGGATGTCGGGATCACTTGGGGAGTTAATAATGACTCCCAGCTTGCAGTCATCTGTGAACTTGGTCAGCCAGAGTCCCTTTGTGTTGGCCTGGACTTCTGAGAAGTAGATGCTGAACAGGAGAGGACCCAGGACCGATCCCTGTGGGACTCCACTCGTGACTGGTCAGCAATCTGACTTGGAGTCTACTACTTTTACACTAGGTGTTCTATCTGTGAGCCAATTTGCAACCCACCTAGTGATATATGGGCTGATGCCTAGTTTGGTGAGTTTATCAATAATTTCCAAGTGCGCAATGGTATCAAAGGCCTTGGCCAGATCGAGGTAGATTGTATGAACTGCCTTATCTTCATCCACAGCTCTGGTGACTGACTCAAAGAAGTCAACCAGGTTGAGTAGGCATGATCTCCCTTTCACAAAGCCAAATTGCATGGGGTCTAAAGTGTGTGATCTATGTGTGTTCCTAAGTCCTTGACTACTGGGTCAACTCTTAGGGGTGTGTTGTCAATATGATAGTTATCAGTCATGAATGACTTCCCAAAGGATACTATTATGCATTTCTTGGCATTTAATTTTAGTCCATGGCTCTGACACCAGTTGTTTGTCTGTGACAGCCCCTCCTGGAGAACATTTGTGTCAGTGTGAGATTTAATGACAGCTGCAAATTTAGTCAGCCAGAGACCACTGACATTGGCCTTGACTTCTGAGAAATAAATGCCAAAAAGGAGCGGACTGATCACTGAGGAACTCCACTTGTGACTGGCCTCTTTGTAGAGGTGGACTCCCCAATTCTAACTTCCTGGGTCCTGTCTGTGAGCCAGTTGGCTATCCACTGGGTGACATACAGGTTTGTACCTAACCTGTTGAGTTTGTCAACAATACCCAAGTGGGGTATTGTTTCAAATGCCTTGGCCAGGTCAAGGTAGGCAGTGTGAATGACTTTGCCCTCATCCATTCCTTTGGTGACCTTCTCAAAGAAGTCCACCAGGTTGAGTAGGCATGATCTGCCCTTGATGAAAACAAACTGGGTTGGGTCCAGTGTCTGGAGGTTTACTATATCCCTATTGATCATCTCCATGATAATTCTTTCCATGGCTTTACATATAAGACTAGTGAGACTTATGGGTCTGTAGTTTCCAGGGTCTATAGATGGCCCACCTTTGTGCAGAGGGATGATTGTTGCCTTTTTCCATTCATGAGGGATGAAGCCTGTTTAGAGGCTATAGTTAAATAGTAATTCCAGAGGCCCTGATAGGTCATGTTTCATGCTATTAAGAAGGCATCCTGGGATATTGTCTGGGCCCACTGATGCAGTGTTCTTGGTCTTAGAGAGAGTATTAAGGACCTGTTCCCTAGTGATAGTAGAGGGAGTTATATTTGATGATATTTCCTGAGGGAAGCTTGAGGGGAGAGAGGGGTAAAGTTGGAGCTGAATTTATCAGCCAGGAGGTTTGCTATATCTTCTGCCTCAGTATAGGTGGCTCCATTTACAATGAGCTTCACACACAAGTGTGTATTGCCTTTCAGGTTGCAGAGATAGCTAAAGAATACCTTGTGGTTGTCCTTGGCCTGGGAGGCCAAACTTACCTCAAATTTGGCCTTAGTAGACTTTATTTGTCCTTTGAGTTGTTTGTTTAGTTTGATGAGCATGCTTTTATCCTACTGGGTGCTGCACCTCCTAATTTCTGCCATGATTTTCTTCCTCCTGTTATAAATCCGATTGATTCTGGATTCCACCAGGGTGGCTTGTTTTTTGAGTTAGTTCTTACTGGTGGGTACAGCTGCCTCTATGCAGCTATTAACATGCTTGCACAGGGTTTCTATGAACAGTTCTGCATAGGCAGAAGTATTCACAGGGTTTATGGAGGCTTAAATTTTGCCAGGTTCTCACATAATAGCAGGCGGTTAGCCTTAGAGTAGTTCCTGAATATTCCAGGTTTAGCTGGGTGTCCAGGTTTTATTTTTACTTCAAAGGAGACCATTTTGTGGTCTGACCTTACCAGGGAAGGAATTACAGTAGGGGTGTGCAGCAGTCTCCCATATTAGTGAGGACCAGATCCAGTATGGTTGCAACCCTGGTTGGTGTATTAACTATCTGGTCCAGGGAGTTTGTGTTTACAAAATCCAGGAATCTCTGTGCATGTATGTTTGGTGTCGTATAGGATTCCCAGTTAATAGTGGGGTAATTAAAGTCACCCATGAATGTGGTATTGAGTTGGATAGTTAGTGTTTCTAATAAGTTTAAATACATGGTATGGGTTTCCTGGTTCATAGAGGGGGACCTATAGCTTGCAAGGAAGTAGTATTGGATTTTACCTATGGTGATTTAAACATGGACCAGCTCAAGTGCATCATCCTGTTTGACCAGTCTTGAAGTATATTTGTTTTTTATGTAAACACAGACACCTCCACCTTTAGTCCCTGCCTATGAGGTAGCTGGCCTAAATGTGTGGAAGGTATAATAACATTGCGATGTTGGTGTGCTTTCTGTGGCTTTAAACCATGTCTCAGTGACCTGACCACACAGACATCAGCATTTTCTAGGGTAAAGAGAGTTTCTAGGAAGTGGAGTTTTTTGTTTACACTCAGCATTGAGCAGTGATGCCTTTAGATTTTTTTGGTTTTGATTTATGTTGGAAGTACTTTCAGTTTGGCATTGCCTAAAAAAAGGCACTATGGGGGAAGAAAATGTTTTAGCTAATATTCAAAAGCCTAGAGGTGAGAGGTGCAGACAATCCCTGGCAAAGCAAGGTGCTACACCAGAGGAATACGGGGTAAAAGATGAGTGGTCTGAGTACAACAAATGGCCACAGCAGAGCCACCCACTTGTGGTTGAAGCAAATTACTGTACTGGTGTTTGCGTAACTTTTTTTTGTGGCTGGAAGAAGTTCATATTGTAGGACCAGTAGTTTGCTCTATGGTCAAACTGAAAATGGTGCCTGTTTCTTGGGGAAGATGAGCAGCAAATGCCGGTTGCCTTTAGGCCAGTGGAGCCAAGTTCTGCTGGTTGTGGACATGCATGTATTGGCCTTTTTATTAACCTCATCAACACAGCATAAGTGGATTGTTTGACAAAACAATCAGCACTAGAAACATCAGATCCAATTATCTGAACTTCAGTTGTGACATAAATAGAACCTGCTGGAGGAACATATATGACTCAAAGGATCCCCACAATATGAAATAGGCTCCTCATCCAGGTGAAGGAGAGTTTATCCTTGACACCATTCAGATTTAACCTTGCCCATTGGATGGGAAATCAAATTCAGCCCAGTCTGGCTCCTATGTCTCTAATGGACAGAGGCAGACAGCATGTACAGTATTAACTTACATAACCCCAACAAAGCCCATAGCCACCTCCAAACTAACATAACCCTACTAATAGACAGCCAAGGTACATGGGGGCACAAGTGGGCTGGGTTGCACTGCTGGGCTTATAAAGGACCTGGTGATCGGAGTGTGTGTGTGTGTGTGTGTGTGTGTGTGTGTGTGTGTGTGTGTATGTATATATGTATGTACAGTATATATGCACATATACATATACACATATTACTTTTTTCACAGAAAAATACAGTAAAAAGCACTTTAAAACACTTTGCTAGCCTCAAAAAGTACAACAAACACAGTTTAACCACAGAAAAAATGTTTTTAGTTACTTTAAACAGCTTTTAAACTGACAGGAGAAAAGAGTGCTCCAGTTTAAATGTACAATCCTGTCTCCTGACAGTCCATTAAAACACAAAACTCCTAACTTTAAAATGACTCTCCTGAAGGGGAAAGTGATAAAGTACAAATGATTTAAAAATGGAAGATTTTTTCTCTAGAGGGAACTTATATGCCCAGCAAAAGAACAGCACAAGCTCGTTGTTGATCCTTGTGTCTCTGAGGGATTTCTTTAAGTGTAGCATGTCCAACAACTCTGGGTTTGACATGGCCTTGTATGTTAAGCAGAGATCGCCTCTGAGTAGATGATATGCGACAGAGTATAGGTTGAGGTTTTTTTTAGATGGTCAGTATAGGGCATCTGCTTTAGGCCTGTGATTCTTTTAGTGAGGTATTTCTGTGGCCTTTCCAGTTGCAGATGTCTTGAGAGGTACATACCAAATGGGGCATTCTATTCTATAATGGGTCTAATGAGGGCTGAGTACAGTGGGACAATGACCTCCTTTTTTCTGGATGAAAAGCCCTTAGTGATGAGGTGTACCACATAGAAGGATTTCCTGACTGTTGTGGCGATGTGGTTATCGAAGGTGAGACCACTGTCCACCTGTGTCCCTAAGTCTCTTATCACACTTTTGGTGTTTAGTGTACTGCCACCTATGTGGTAATTCACGGGTACATGTTTTTTCCCAAAGATGATAACTATACATTTCTTGGCATTGAGCTTGAGCCCATGGCTCTGGCACCAAGCATCTGTTTCTGTAAGGCCCTTTTGCAGAATATCCACATCATTTGGGTATTCAATAATGGCTCCCAGTTTGCAGTCATCTGCAAACGTTTTTAGCCAGAGTCCCTTAGTGTTGGCCTGTACTTCAGAGAAGTAGATGCCAAGCAAGAGCGGTCCCAGGACTGAACCCTGAGGTACTCCACCTGTCACTTGTCTGGAGCTGGATTTGGAGTCAGCTACTTTTACAGTGTGGGTTCTGTCAGTAAGCCAGTTGACAGCCCATCGAGTGACATAGGGATTAATGCCCAGCTTAGTAAATTTATCTATGATTCCAGAGTGGGGGATGGTGTAGAAGGCCTTGGCAAGGTCCAGATAGGCTGTGTGAACCACCTTACCCTTGTCCACGGCTCTGGAGACTGATTTGAAGAAGTCAGTTAGGTTCAGGAGACAAGATCAGCCCTTCACGAACCCAAACTGCATGGGGTCCAGTGTTTGAAGGTTGCCAATGTCTTTGTTTATAAGTTCCATGATAATATGTTCCATGGCCTTGCAGATCAGGCTCATCAGACTGATGGGGCAGTAGTTCCCATGATCCAAAGTGGATCCCCCCTTGTGGAGTGGGATAACTGTAGCTATGCACCACTCAGTTGGCATGAAGCCTGAGGTGAGGCTATCATTAAACATGACACTTAGGTGAGGTGCCAGTTCATTTTGTAGTTCATGTAGTACACAGCCTGGGATGTCATCTGGTCCCATGGAAGCTGTATTCTTAGCTTTGGAGAGTGCATTTTTTTACCTGTGTGGCCATTATTACTGGAATTTGGCAGTCTTTCAGTATTGAGATGGGCCCTTTAGGGGTTGAGAGGGGATGACGTTTGCACTGAATTGATCTGCCAGAATATTGGCAATATCTTTGGGATCAGTATATTTAATGCCATTCTGTTAGCTATAGAATGCCTTGCGGTTGTCTTTGGAATCTTTGGCAATTTTATTTTCGTAACTGGCTTTGGAGGATTTTATGAGGGATCTCAGCTTCTTACTGAGGCTGGTAAGGGAGTTTTTTGCATCCTGGGATTTTCCTCTTTTCTGCAGCAGTTTCTTCTTTTGTTGCAAAGTTTGTTTATGGCAAGGGACAACCAGACTGGCTTCCTTTTTTGGAGATGAGCATCTTGGTTCTATTGGGGATGGCACAATTCATGCATGAGTGGATGTGCTCGCACAGTGCCTTAGTGTAGGATTCAGCAGTCAAACTTTCAGTTCCCATCTGTGTGGGTGTCATGACGTTTGTCACTTCTGACTTGAGTAGCATGAAGTTGGCTTTGGAGAAGTTTTTTACAGAGGTTTCCTTACTGGGGGGTGGGGGTGGGATGTGGATGTCAAGGGTGATTAGCTTATGGTCAGACCTGACCAACGAGGGGGTGACCATAGGTGCGGAGCATTGATTTCCCATGTTGGTAATGACCAGGTCTAGGATAATGGAGACCCTGATAGGACTAAGGATTAATTGACCCAGGGCATTGGAATTTATGAATTCCAAGAACATTGGGCAAAGGTGTTGGTACAGAAGTAGTTTTCCCAGTTAATGGCAGGGTAGTTGAAATCACCAAGTATTAGAGTGTTTGGTTGTATCTTAATATTTTCCAGTATGTTTAGAAAGGTGTATTGAGAATCTTGGAGCATGGTGGGGGATCTGTAGCAAGCTACAATTTGGATTGCAGTCTTACCTAGTGTTAGTTGCACCTGGAGAATTTCAGACACATTGTGTTGGGCAACTAGCCTGGTGTTGTGAATATCCTTGGTGAATATGGACACTCATCCACCTTTAGTGTTTCAGTCCTGGTTTGGTGGCCGAAAAGTGCGGTAAGAGTTGTAGCCTGGTATTGCAGGGGTGCTCTCTGGAGCCTTGAACCAGGTCTCAGTTACTGCACAGATATCGATGTTCTCCATTTTTAGGACTGCCTTGAGAGAGTGCATTTTGAGGTTTAGACTTCTAGCATTGAGTATCCTCAGAGTCTCACTGTCCTTAAATTAATAACACAGTAACACTGACTCATTTCAGATTACATCATTTTTTTCTCTGGTTCCCAGGCTAACAGAAACTCAGAGTTTAGCAGCCATTTTGATCTTGCACCTGGTCAGGAAGCTACAGCAATAAAAGACATTATACATGCAAATTCTAGCAATTAACTCTGGTCTCAAAACAATAGGAAGAATTCCTTCATTCAGACATCACGGCTCAGAGTTCTGAGATCAAACAACTATACAATGCTTGACTTATCAGCTTTCCACCAGCAGAGTGCAATGTGGTTACATTTTTGAAGTTCAACATTTACCATAATTTTCTTGCATTTAAGAGAACAAGCATGTAGCTCACATTAATATTTACAAGTGACAGAATCATCTACAAAATTCTATCTAGCGAGGCTGGCAGCCTTCATATATAAGCATGTGGTTTACTTTAATATTTACACATGACAGAATTATCTACAAAATTCTATATGGCTAGGCTGGCAGCCTTCACATATCTTCACAACCTCCTCCTCCTCAAAAAGCAATCCTCCACCAAGATCTACTACTGTGATTTTTTCATCACAAGACAAAGAAATAAGCCTGGTCAAAATCTTCTATCAAGATAGAGGATAAAATAATAAGGTTTGACAGTGATTATTCTGCTGCTGTGATGTTTAAGAGGAAATGTTTTCTACCCATAATAAAAGAACTTAAGAAAACACAGGTTAAAGTTCACTTGCTTTTTCCTGCCACACTCAAAATATTTCTTCCTGATGGAATTAAATCCTTCAAAGATTTGGCCATTTCTATGACATTCCTGAAATCCAAAAATATAATAGATCAACTAGAAGACATGGATTGGAATAACAGCTCCTTAAAAAGTCAAGCCAAAATAAATGGTTGGAAAATTAGTGAAAAGAAATTAAAAGAAAAGTGACTATCTAATTACTTCTGCACACGACTATCTAATTTGTTTAATGCTAGTTAACCTTAATATGCAATTATATTTCTATTTTCCCATGTTCTTTAAATAGCCTTAAAAGCAAAGAAGGAAACTTGGACACACTCTTCATTCAGGTAATTGTTTTTTATCTCTATATTTTGATATTTAACTTTAATAATTAACATATATCATATTGTGACTATTACTCGAAATAATTCCACCAATGCTTGACCAGGTATACACCAAACAAATCCTTACAGATGAAAGTGCTTAACCATTCTCTGTTTTACTTGGATTTATTAAAATGCTGCTTTGTGGTTTCCTTTTGGACTGACTTGGTTTTCTTTGGATCTTGTGACTATTACATATACATTTCTTCAATTAAGGAAACATATAATTATTGATCCTTTTATTATTATTTCATTAGTACTTACTTTACAAGCAAGTGTCCTTCACTTCTTCCCTTATAAAGTTGCTATATTAATTTTAATCTAACAAATATACATAGAGTAATTTAATAAGTTAGTCTAGCTGATTAATTTATTTTAATACCTAAGGTTCTATATTGTAACTTTAAGAACTAGTTTATTTCCTATATATTATTGATGTTTTTCTAGGGACTGGATACATTAATTATTGTGGAATGCATTTTCTCTTAAGTTATGGACTTAATGGAAAGTGGCTTGTTGAACAATGTTGATGTGTATGTTTTCAGGCCTGTATGTACAGTGCCTTTGCTGTAAGATCCCATGGTTGGTTTGTTTTATCTTTGGTTATTCTTGTTTGCTTGGTGTGAGATTGGGGGTTGGGGCTTTGGTTTGATGATTGTGATTAGTGTCATTTCTTTTATGATTTGTTTTCTTTTTTCCATCTGTATTTTGTTGTTGTTTTCTTGTACTGGTTGTTGGTGACAGTCTGGGTGATGTATTGTTATAGCTCCCAGGAGGATGGAGAGTGAGTATGCTTGTTTTGATGAGTTGTGGCTCCTGTGGTAATAGTGTACAGGAAGGAAAATAGAAAATGACAGTTTGCTTTAACTGTAAGTTACAATCATGACTTTACAACATCAGAACACTTAGAGCTTGAGCACTTAGTTGCTAATGTTGAAGCATGTCCGTTCTTTCTTTCTTCTGTTTTTTTTTTGGTTGTTTTAATTCTATTGGGTTTCTCACCGAGGTTGCATGCCTTCTGGTATGACAGCTTAGTGAACAAGATGGGAATGGGTTCTCAGCTGTCAATTATTAAGAAGAGGGTGGTTTTGACATTTGGCATAGAAGGTCGAAGGGCAGAAGCACTCAATAAGTTTAAAGGCACCATTCTAAAAGACTAATGTTTGGTAATTGTGCTGCTATCTATAGAATTACTGCACTGCTCAAATTTTTAAGGTTAGATTTGCTAGAAATTTAAATTTCCTAGTTGAAGTTCTTAAAGTGGCACTGTCTGTTGTAATTAATAATAAACATTCAGACCTTCTTGCTTAAATCTTAAACTGTTACTATTATTATTAGAAATAACTGGAATATTTTTAGACACTAGTCTTTATTGCATAAGTTAGGTGATGTCCAATTGCTTATTTACAGAAGGAAACAGCATTTCAAATAAATGTTTCAGAGTGCTAACAAACACAGTAGTTAGACTTAAGGGGGGTGATTCAATTTAGTTATTGTAACCAGTTTAATTTTGTAAGTTTATATAAGTAATTTGTTAATATTAAAAGGCAGGCTGCACACTTTACAGACCATTTTAATTGCTGCCCCAAAAATATTATGTATGTTGGCCATTTTTCTGGTTACCCTGCCTTATCAATTAGTTAGCAACACAAAGATTACAATAAGGACATATAAGCAATGCCAAGCAATGTAGGGAGAAAAAAATACTAATGTTGTAGCTAGACATGCCAAATAATGTTATGTTTTAAATGGTTCTGTGTTTGTGTAATTGGCATTGTGATTGCCGAAATGGATGAGAGACTGTAAATCCAGTGCTATATTGGGTAGACTGTAGATGTTATATAAAGCTGGGTATCTGCACTTCACCAGCTAACAATGAAAAGCTCAATTTCAAAGCAGTTTTTATTTTCTGTAAAACAGAAGCATTACTATGCCATGTTTGCATCTTTTGAAATTTTTCTGAAACTTCATATTGATTGCATTACATATGTATTGGTGTGGTCATTGTACTGGCTGGGCATGGTTACATGACATAATTGTGTATTATTTAGTTGTCTTTATATATGTATTACTTACAGTCTGGCAATATCCGATAGACTAAAGTACTTGCAAATTCATGCTTAAAAATAGTGAGATTTAATTTGTGAGACTATTTTGACATTTTTGTCCTTTATTAAATTGTGCTTAATTTGTTTGGAGTTGGAAAGTTGATCATGGTTTGTGTTATACAGGAGATCTGATTTGCAACACTACATGTGCTTTTTGAGTTATTTAAAATAGTCTTTTTTCAAGCATGACAGCTGTTTATTAGATGTTACCATAAACAGTGAAAGCAGGTAATTTTTTTTTGCAAGGAGAGTTCTCCTTTTTGGTATTATGAACATTTTAATCTTCACTTGTCTAGATAGGGTGCTATGCTTAAAATGTTTGTATATTAAAAATTCAAGCTTTAAGCAACATTAAAAAGTATTGCATACCTGTAGTATCATAATACCAGAAATACATCTATAGGTGGTGGATTAAAAGTCTTGTGGCATCAAGACTATGGCAAACATAATTACTTCATTGACAACCAGACTTTGTATTTTATGTTAAATAGGCTTTCAATAGTTTTCCCTGTACCAGAAAATTTATGATGGAAGTCTATCGTTCTTTTTTCAAGCAATGTAGTTGAGTAAGTTGGCTATATTATATAAACAGGAACATTTTAAATATTCCAAAGGAAAGGCATATTGTAACTAAATGTTTTTGCTGGATTTCTGTATTACTCCTTGGCATGATTAGAACATCTGATATGTATGAGATATAGGAATTATTTTTAGAATTGATACATCAAAGAATCATTTTATACTTTAAATGGTGAAAGCCCTGTTCTTGCAACCTGAACTTTTTTTTAAATTTTTTTTTATTAATGAATACATGAGTGATATAGCTCAGGTATAATTTGTTCAAGCTCTGGGATTTAAAGATGTGACTATTTAATAAATTTTTCTTTTTCTTCCATTTTATGCTGCATACCACCTAAGGCTTTTTTTGTTGTTGTTTCTTAATCCAATAGGTATTTTTAAGTAAAAATGGTTTTAGACTATAGGGAAAATTTAAATCATTCAGGATGTTTTTAGAGTGTGATTTTTTTAATTGTTTTTGTTCAATGATTTTGTTTCTAATGTAAGAGAGGAGTATTCACTATTCAAACTAGGAAGAGTGCCATACTTCATGAGGAGAAAGTAGGATAACAGATCCTCAAGTTTAATTTTTTGTGTAACATTTTGTTTTTTATTGGTGTCTACAACCATTTTCATTATGTACATAGTTAATAATCTCACGTTTACTAGATTTATAATTATCAGCAAGCAGTTCAAGATTTCTATGAATGGTTCATTGTTAATATTACATTCTGGAATTATGATGATATCAATTGTATTATTGTCTTGACTACTGTATGACATATTTAAAATGCATTTCTATCAATATTAATGAGTTAAATAACGGTTGCAAGAGGAATAATATAAACAAGTTTCTAAAGTTATTTACTTCCCAGATTATTTTTACAGGAAGCACACTTGTTACAAGAAGACATAGACATAATACTAAATATTACACTGTATTATCTAGCTCTCAATATAACTAGAAAAAAGAGGGGTAGCTATTTTGTGGAGTAACTCTAAACCTACACCTAACATCCTAAATATGTACAATGATGACAAAGGGATGTTTTGTTCAGTAACTATAAAAATCAAAATAAAGTATACACCCAAGGATGGAGATTCTAACACTATCAGAAAATGAAGGATACCAGCCTCAGAAAAAGCATTAATAGAGTTTATAGATTTATTTCAAATTAAAGATATAAACAAATTTTCAGACTCAGAATCACTTTTTTACTGACTTTTCACATAGACATGGATCACAATCAAGAATAGATAGGGTATATATTTCAAATTATTTAACCACTAGACTAGGTAAGACTAAAGTAGTCTCTTCTCCACTTTCTGACCACAACACTATAATGTTTGAGTTTAAATTGTAATAATAAGATTTCCACCAAAAGGATACCTGCTGATATAACCAACTTGAAGGATTTTAAAGAATTTGTCAATAAAAAATTCAGACTTTATTGAAATTAATTATATAGAAGATACATCAGAGATTTATTTATGGGATTACCTAAAAGCATATTTATACAGTAAAGTTATGAGTTGGTATGTTTTAAAGAAAAAGCAATAGGACAAGTAGCTGACAGATTTACAAGAAAAATTGATAAATTAAAATGAGGCAAAAAGGAAATAACAACCTGATAAAAGAAATTAATAATTTAAACAGTAAATATTTAGAAATCATAAATCATAAAACTATGATTAATTTGGAAGAGATTAAATTAAATTATTATTCCATAAATCCAAAATCCATGCATAAGTTAGCTTCTAGAAAAAAAAATGCTTATTAAATCTAATCACATTAAAGAAATATATTCTCCTAATAGTAAAACAAGTTACTGAAAAGACATCTTAAGAGTATTTAGAACTCACTTTAAATTAAGCAATATAATCCAACAATGGATTCACAAGAAGTAATTAAAACTTTCATTAGAAATCATACTAAAAATAAGTTATCTGAAGATCAGATGAAATCAATTGATAGACCTGTATTATTGTCTGAACTTAAAGTTCAAATCAATAAACTAAAATCTAATAATGCTCCTGGTAATGATGACATAATACTGGAATTTTATAAACTTATGCCCAAAGATGCTTTAAGTATTTTCCTGAAGTTTTTTTCAGTGGTTAAGGGTCTAACAAAGGTTCCACCATCTTGGAAATATACACTTATTTCTCCGATCTTAAAAGTTGATAAAGTCCCCCAGATTGTTCTTCTTATAGACCAATTTCCCTATTAAATATTGATTATAAAATATTTATGGCTATTCACGCTAACAGAATTCAGCAATTTCTCCCATTTCTGATTAATAATGATCAGACTGGATTCATAAAAAATAGGAATTCCTATGATAACATTAAAATAGTAACAGTAATTGATTATGCAAATAGCACAAAAGATAACATTAATAAGTTTAGATATTAACAGTGCTTTTGACGCAGTTAATTGGAAATAACTTGTATTCATTTTAGAGGAATGTAACTTTTCAAATAATTTCTTGCAGCTCTCTTTAATGAAAATGTCCTTGCTTACATAAAAAATAGGTTTATATATTTCAGAGTCAGTTAAGATTTCTAAGAGAACTAAACAGGGTTGCCCACTGTTGCCACTGCTCTTTACTTTAATTATGGAATCATTTGCAAATTATACAAGATCAAATTTAGATATCAAAGGCATACAGATAATTTAAATTCCAAAATACAATTGTTTGCAGACAATATTCTTTTGATTTTGCATGATAATAAATGTTCTCTTTTTGCTGTTTTTAATGCCATATAAATCTTTTAGAAGAAATCTGGACTTAGGTAAAATTTTGTTTTATTTTCATTAAAACTATCAATTTTAATACTTATGATATGGAAAAAAGGATTTTCTAAATATATTGTAGAAGACAAAACAAAATGATTATTTATTGATAACTTTAACAGATAATATTAAAATATAATAATTGTTAATTATAATAATAGTTTAACCTGTATGAAGAATCTTAATAATAAATGGAATAAGTTTTTTTCACTATGTTAGAGAGACTTTCCTTAATTAAGATTGTTTTACCAGAAATTTTGTACATAATACAATCCTTATCTCTTCCTCTCCCCAAAAATAATATGAAAGAGTTTAATCCTGAGATTTCTTTCGTACCCCAACAAATCTAGAATAGCTGTAAATCATCACATAAGAGATCGGTCTTTTGGTAGCATTGGTTTACCAGATTTAGAATTATATTCTTTATCTTCAGTCATCAAAACAGTCTCTCTCTGGTTAAATAATAATTATAAAGCCAAACGGAAAGCGATACAAGTAAACATTTGGTTAAAATCCAACCATCCGACAAGTTTATATCATCATATAATAGTAAACAATAATCTTCATTGGTTGTTAAAAAATTACTTTTTAGGCAGTAGAAACCAATTATTCAATTCTTCTTATAGTTCCATGATAATGACCACATTTAGAAATTTTATCTATAAGAATCCAGAATACAAAGCATGTTTTTTTCTACTGTTTCCTGTAGTATACACTCAGAATAATAGCTATACATTTAATTTATCTACAGTGATTATATTTAAGGAGAAAATGTTGCTATATTGGTCTCAGCTGATGGATAGAGAAATGGTGCAAACGGTAGATTATGTAATAAAAATGTGATTTATGTAAGGAAATATGGTTAGACATTCAAAATTGTAGACAATTAGTAGAATATAAAATTAAATAAATGAAACCAACAGTAAGAAACTCTGTTCCTAAGCACATTGATCTTTAATCATTTTGATACATCAGAATATACTAGGAAAAAGGACTTTTATCCAAAATATATAAAGTGGTCAAAAATGCAGCAAGTCATTACAGTATAAGCTATTGGGAAAATTTCAAACCCATAAATAATAACTATCCAAGTGAAGATGATAAAAAAATTAATGTTATTATCATCAAACCAAACTACTTTCCCATTAAAATGGATATGATTCTTTTGGAAATCCATGCATAGAACTTTCATTACTTCACATAGGGTTGAATTAATGTATAAAAAAGTAGGATGTTGGAGATGTAATTTAAATGTTAAAACTGATTGGCAACATATGATTTTGATTATGATGTTCTTAAACCATTCTGAGATAACATTAGTCTTTTTACAGACTTTATTCAGTGATAAATTTACTTTAACTAAATCACTAATTTTACTTAATATATCAATGCGTCAAAACCTGCTTGTGTGAAAAGAATAATCTACTCACTTTTATAGAGTATTTTAACAATAGCATGAAAAGTTATCAACAAGAATTGGAAAAATGAATCTACTCCAACCTTGAAAGAATTTATAAACATTGCAAGTGATGATTGTCAATTAGAACTTATTACAGACAAGACAAGAACAACCAGATGAAATTTAAAGAACTGCTAAATAAACAGTCATTGATACTTAAATAATAAATGCTAATTCTTGAGACTTTTTTAAAAATTCTTTCTGTAACAGTAGACACCACAACTGCATTTCTGAAGTTAGCTCATGATTCTTCAAGAGTGAAGGTAACATATCTGGATGTCTCTGTATTTAAAGATGGCAAAGGGGATTTTACAACTAGGCTTTACAGGAAACCTTGTAGAAAGAATACTGTCCTTCTGTGTAATAGCAGGCTCCCCCCCACACATATATAAAAATATCCTTAAAGGGCAAGGGGTGAGGATATCATGTTTAAATAATAGGAATGAAGGTTTTGTTAAGGACTTGACCATTTTACAGGGTGATTTTATGGAGAGGGGCTATAAACATGATGAAGTTGAGAGAATGGTTGATGAAGTCCATCACTTGAGAATGGATATTGCCAAACCATATTTTTCAGATGTCTCTATAGGTGTAATGGATAATAGGGGAGTGGAGAACAAGGGATGTGTATCCATTGTCATGTCTTATGCTAGTGATAATGAACAGATGCATACTGTTATCAATTCTAATTGGCAGATTTTGACTGTGAATAATCGTGTTAAGAAAATAGTAGGGAAGAGACATTTTTTTAGATTTAAGAGCAAGAAATCCCTTAAATGCCATTTGTGTTATAGGGACAATGTAATAAGAAATACAACTGATTTTGTCTTAGAAGGAATCATTGGTTGTGGCAGCTGTAAGTTCTGTTCTTATATAGATCGTTCTAATCTATTTGTACATCCGATATCTAAGCAGAAATAGTCATTCAAAGTACAGGCCAATTGTAAGACCCCCTAATTTAGTTTACTTAGCCACATGTAAGGTGTGCAAAAGTTTTTATATAGGGGAGAGAGAAATCGCTCATTCTATGAAAGGATATGTGAACACTCATATAGTATAAAGAGATATGATGATAGTAATGCTTTGACCAGGCATATTTTGTAGCATAGCTTATCACATACGTTTGTTTTTAAAGTTATAGAAATAATGCACAAGGGACCATGTGAGGGGGTTTTAAGAACTTTACTGAGAAAAGGGAGCTACATTGGATAGTGAGGCTACAAGCTGGGCCTCAATGATAAGGTCTCTTTAAAACCTGTGCTTAAGACCAGAGATTTGCATAGGTAATGATTATGTTGTTCTGGTTGGTCAATGATATATTGATACAAGTATTTAAATGTGATTCTTAATGGAATGTATGTCTGATGAAGCACATCTTGTGCAAAAACGCTTACCTTTTGTTTTGTATTAATTTTATTCTATTAAACAGTGTCATTATTATAGTACACACTTTGTCTCTGGTGCTGCTTTTACTAATTGTGGTCAGGATTTACCCTTGACAAAGCCAAACTGCTTCAAGTCTAGTATAATAAGATTCTTGATATCATAGTTTATCAAGATGATTATAATACATTTCATGTCTTTATTGCAAATGAGACTTATCAGGCTGAGTGTCTATAACTCCCAAGGTCCAAAGTGGGGCCACCGTTCTGAAATGGCATTTTTATTGCTACTGTGCAACAAACTTAGGGACAAAACCAGTAGCTAAACTCCAGGTAAATCATTTAGGGAGTGGCTGCTATTATTGTATATTAAACATCTAGGTATATTATCAGGCACAATAGAAGCTGTATTTTTATTCTCGGAGAGCACTTTCAGTACATGTACTTTAGTGATGATAGGGAGTCTGACAGATTCAGGGATAAGTGTGCTTTGGGTAGTCATCTATGGAGTAAAATTAATGCTGAATTTCTTATCTCGTATGTTGGCAAAATCCATAGGCATTGCTGGTTGAACTAGCACCCTGTGCCACTCCCACAATATTCTACCCCATCCCCCCAGCTCTACAAGTGAAGAGAGATAAAAAAAGGACTTCTGCATTCTTTTTGAAAAAGAAATGCAGTACATAGCCCAATCCTTGATCCACTACCCCCCTGAAAAAGGTTTGCTCCTGGCCAGAGACATGCCCCCTCCCTCCTACCCCAGTAAACAATCAGGTCTAATTTACCTGTCCTGCCCCCAACACTCTTCCTTCACATTTTTGTTGGTAAAAAAAAAAAAAAAGTCTTTTTCCCTTTTACTTTGTACCAAACAACTGTATGGAGCGCTACATCCCTTAGGTTTAACTAAAAAAAAAGTGTGAAGCTGTTACAGTTTATACACTACTGCACTTATGTTTTAGTTTAAAAAAAAAAGCTTTTTAAACCGTAGCAAACTCCTTGCTACACATTAGACCACACAGTGAGTGCTCAGCACTCAGGTTTGACTGTAAATGCAATACTGACTTTTAAATTGTATTTAAGAGCAGTGGGAATCAACCACCTAGCACTTTGCTCCTGGGACAGTTGCCCCTTTCACCCCGCCTTAGTTATGCACAGGTGGTGCCATTGTGAATCTTTTCAGAGCAATATTAGGTGTTATTTCATATTTTCCTAACATATCCAAAACTAATGGTAATTTTCAAGTTTTTAATCAATTTCCTGACATTATCCTTGACATAAAGATCTTTATACTTTTAAGAAGTTTTTTTTCCCTTAGTGTAGGGTTTATTTTTGTTAGTGGACCGTCAGGATAGCTTGTTTTTAAATTTCCTGTTATGCTTAGATCTGGTGGGGAGTTCTATACATCTAACTAAACATAGAACTCCTTTGGGAAGTACCATTTCTAGCAAATTCTGGGGTTTTGCTTCTTCTATAAGTGAATCTTGAAACTTCATTGTAGGATTTAATGAGATTAGTACATTTTGAAATCCTTGAATTCTGAAATAATTGTTTCAGTAGGTTTAGAGATTTTGAAGGTGAAGATCTCTAGTTTACTATATGATTTAACCTAAGAAAGAGATGTTGGAAATAATATATGAAGTAAATTCATAGGGGCTGGGTCAAATCAAGAATATGGATTTGTTAACAATTACTTTTGGGCATATCCAGCATTGGAGGTATACATACTTCTGTTTACTGAGGGATATTTAACGTCTCCTAAAATAATGGAGTTTTTCTTTATACAAGTACATTTAGAAAGCTTACATGCTTTTCTCGGGACATAGAGAGTGTCCCGAGACAAGCTATAATCTAATAGTTGTTCCTGTGTAGTGTGGTTTGGAGCTAAATGAGTTCTGTTTGTAGGTCTGTAGGAATCTGTCTAGAGATGATATAGACTCTAACAAAAATATGGAGATGCTACTGTAGTTGCTGTTGGGTCTGTAACTTTGGTAGGCATAAATCCCAGCTATGGAGGGAGTGCTATCTGAACAATTAAACTAAGTTTTGGTAATCACACAGATATGGATGTGTTCCAAATTCAGAGTAGCCTCAAGGTCAGGCAGTTTATTGTTGAAACTTCTGGTATTGAGCAAAGCCAGGTTAATGTGATCCTGTTTTGGATTCAATATGCTATTTATGCCTTAGAATGAGAGGTGCAGGCCATTTTTTGCAAAGAATGCAAGACTGTCAGGCATCTCATCGCATGCTGGCACATATTGAATGCCATGTTCTTAAAGGACAGTACTCTGTCATCTCCTTATATGGGATTACATCACCTACAATTTTATATTATCTCTTATGAGGTTGCACCATACCCCTATGAATAAGTCATCTCAGATAAGAACTGTTAGTGGAGGCAGGAATGACTCAAATACACACACATAGACACACAAACAAAAGCAGCAACTTAAAATTCCATTGCAACCAGTTTTGCAGAGCTGTATGCTCAGTTCCATGGCCAGCTGCTGGAAAAGAAATGAGAACTTGTATATTTTAGTGGCTGTTTGCTGTACTTGAATATTTTCAGTTAATGGCTGGTCATGGTGGTGAGTGGATGACTGTGCCACCTACTGCTTCACTTACTTAGCCCCCTACCCCCAAATACACACATACATGGGTCAGTTCACTAAATTGACAGTGGAGTTATCCAAATGGATTTCAGTTTGTCTGTTCAGATGATACTTGTATAATGAATGTGTTTCATAATATTTCATTACATTTGGAATATTTGTGAATTTCTCAGTTTATTTTATTAAATAACATTTTACTCACTACTGTTATAAAACATGCACCTGAAGTGATGCAGGACCTCAGTTTGATATCCATTTATAAGGCTGGCATCCCAGTATTCCAGCACCTCTTTTGTATTGCAATCCACTGTCATCATTTGTATATGAACTCGTGTGACACATGAAGAAAGAACCCAAAACACATTTATATACTGTTGTCCAGTATGAGATTGCTTATATCACAGTTGATTGAGTTTTACTAGTTGATAGAGAGCCGCATGCATTGCTGCTCATTGCATATAGGAACAATTATTTTTAGGTACTTGGGTTATGTTGTTTTATATGTTCTCAGACACTGCAACCTCCCAGTGAAAAAACACAACATTTCTTTATTTATTGTGCTGCTAGTAGCTTTTCCCCAAGCTGTAGTGACTTTAGAATGATAATAATGATGTAAGGGGAGACATCCCCCCTACATAAGAGTTAGTGGGTGGTTTGCCTCCTTAAAAAAAAGCTTGCATATTTTGCTGCTGCTTGGTGTGTCTGCTTATAAACTGTACAATTATAAATATGTGTTTCAGTTGTATATGTACCTGAGCTGTCAGTTACAAGCACAGTTTGCCATTTAATTGTAATATCAGAGAAATAATGGATCCACCCTCATATGTGTTCCCTTCTAGAATCAAAGCTAAGCACGCAAACTGCTGAGATACTATGCTGTTAACAATGTAATGTGTCCTGTCTGGTTGCACAGTTGTACTACACAGACAGTGTGTTAACAAATGAAGAGTATAGCGGGCAGATCTTAACATCACAGTACTGAACTAGTTCTTGTTAGCAACATTTGATTTGTGTGAAACTTGAATTTGTGATGGAAATGCCAAATGAGTGAATGTTCCTGCTGCACTACTGTTAAGTCATTGCCTTCAGGATTAGAATTAGAGTTTGGCCTGGGATTAGTATGTACTGACGTTTTTGGTTTTATTATTATGTTGAAAGTTACATTCAGATTATGGTTTCACAAAAAGCCTGGGTATATCTAAAGCAGTATGTCAATGAGAGATGGCATCATTAGAAACCAATTTCTCTTCTCAGAAATGGATTTTAAGATTAAATAGAGTTCTACAAAGTTGTATTTAAGGTGTGTTCTTAATGATGAAACTGAAGATAATTCTGTTGGAGGGTAAACAGGTCTATTTTCCTTTGGGTATATTTGTGCTGATTCATCATAGCATAGTAACTATTGTTTTTCATCTTTTAAGGCCTCAGGGATCACATAAAGCTGTTCCCTGGAAACTAATATGTTGCTATCCTACTTGTTGTTCTGTTCTGGCCACAACTACAGCAACTAGAATGCATTACTGTTACATTTTATGCTGACTTGATTTTTTAAAAATTTTTTTTGTTCATGCTTTGCTGCTCATATGTATTCTAGTTAGTATAAAGTATTTAAAATGTTGTATGCACGCTTTGTATAATTTCCTGTCCTTGCTTGGACCTCTAGAACATTATGATTGGCGGTAACCATTAAAGAACCACAAGTCACGTATTATAGTACATAAAAACAATAGTAGAAGAGGTCTACTTCATTTGTTCCCCTAAAACTGAGAAGAAAGGAGAGCTCTAATGTCCTTGCTCCATTTTACTCAACTTTATCTCTGACAAAGGTGAAGGCTTGAAGAGAACTGTAGTAGCAGTCAGCTGCACTGTTTATGGTAAAAAAGCAAGAAATCTCACCACACTATATCATTTTGCCTTTCTCAGACATTTAACCTGGACAGTTTGTTTATCTAGTTTCAGATCCACTGAGCAGTTGTTTAGGTAGGTGGTGCATCAAGCTCCACTAAAACCAGAATAACTGATTCTGAAGGAGAAAGATTTTATATATTTTATCAGAACTGTGCTTTAGACTATCCCGGTAAATAATGAGTCTCAGCAAATGTCTGATTTTTACATGTCAAATGTTTCCACAGATGCATGTATAGGGTAGATGTGTTTTATATGGGTGTGTGTGTGTAGGCATTGATATACGTGTGCCTATATATGTTTGTGTGTGTGTGTATATATATATATATATATATATATAGATAGATAGATAGATAGATATAGATAGATATATTATATGTATGGTATGTATAAAATGAAATGCATATATCATTTTTTGCACTCTCTACCTCTACTGCCTGATGATCATCATTCCCATTTTAGCCAGTCATTCATTTATTCCCCGTTACAGGACTGAGAATTGACCAGGAGGAGCTATCATTTAAACAGCCATTAGGGGCAGTCTGAGCATCATTTAAACAGTCATTAGGGGCTGTCTGAGCATTATTTACCCTTTTTTTGTGTCTTAGTACCTAGCTCAATTCTTACTTGTGATTACTGTCTATATGATACTGGTAAAGTACCAGGGAGGAGATGTGTAATGGGTTGACTGTGGAGGTGTCCCCTTTCCTCTGCTTGGGGCATTACTTTAAGCAGTCCTGCCCCTCACAGTGGAACATGAACTGTGGTTTCCATGGTTTCCTCCAGGAAATCACCTGGTTTTATGTGTTCCTGATTGTGTGCACTCCTCCCCATGCCCTGGGAGTGGTGAGTTGTCCATGCCCCTTCACTCCTTCCCCTCCCTGTGTGGATCCTCCAGTGCCAGGGCCACTAATTGAACTGTGATCACATGGGTCACAGCCAGGGCTCCATTCATCTGTGCCAGAGAGCCAGGTATATAATATGAAATAGACAAAGAAGTACAGATACAATTTTTAACATCAGTAAGGTTATGATGTAGCTCTGCCTATCCCCAGTACCTTTCATGTAATAATGAAACTATTTTTTTTTTTGTTGAAACATCATGTTATTCATGACTTAATTCATATCCTTTTTAACATAGCCAGATTCAAGGAACATTAATTTATGATGATGTAAACATGATTGCAAGCAATGCTTTCCTAGCACTTGCTTTTGTATTAAGTTTGCTTCGACATATTATGTAAACCACACCTGTACCAGATACCTGAAAATGGACAGGTGACAGTGGAGAGGTTAGCACACATTTCAATATTAGGTAAATGCACAGTAGAAGTAGCCCAAAAAGAGCCAACACTGAAGCTGGTTATCTGTACCCCCAGTATTCAGACTCTGTAAGTAAGCACTGACTGCAAGTACATCAAATGATATGAATAAAGCTGACCATCCTTGGAAAAATCCTTCTTATTTGGGGAGTAAGTTCAGAGGATGTCCAGTAGCATTTGCATCTGCCAGAGAATAAATTCACATGTGGCAGCAGGGGACAGCTAACTAACATCCTGGAAGAGGAGTGTCACCATATTGTTATGATATTATTGCATACCTGCATTTCTGGAGATGTTTTGTAGTAGCAGGGAAAGAATAAAAGTGGAGAGGACACTGGAGAGTAGGAAGGAGATGGAACATAAGTCATATCATACTTGAAAATACTATCTGACCAGTCATTTGGAATAGAGGAAGCTTCAGTGTTCTTCAGATGTCAGCTGCATCATGTACAGGTTAAGCTGAGGGTCAAGGTGTGAGGTACTTGTAAAGCACCATGTGGTCTCTTGCTGTGCAGACTTGGGAAGTCAATGACTTAAAACAGGAAAATTTTATTAAAAAAATAAATCAGTGTTTTAGAATATGCAGAATTGACCAGGGTGCAGAAGTAATTCAGATCTGTTGAGATATGCATTTTTTTTGTACAGAACTTCTAATATTTAAAATTGCATTTATAGAATACAGTAATGGCAATAGCCTCAGAAGATGGTGGATTTCTGTAATTTATAATGTGGTGTTCAGCACAATTTATTTTGTAATGTTGCAGAGAAATACATTTATGCTTTACAGAAAGACATACTATTACCGTAGGTGGCAGAGATATATACTTTCATATAGTATGAATGTGTACATATGATATACTTATGTTGTTGTTGTTGTCTTTCGGCTTTTCCCGGTTAGGGGTTGCCACAGTGGAACTCGGGTCTGCTAATGATTGGCAGTAGATTTTGACGAACGCTGAGGTGCCAGCTCGACGTTCAACGTTCAACCTTCAACGAAGGCACGCCCATTTATGCATGTCTTTTGAATGCCCACCCAACCACGGGGAGGACATGCAGATTCCTCACAGCAGACACTGAAGGCACTCCCCACACTCCAGCCGATATGATATGCTTATGTACTGATCACAAATGTGTTTGGAGATGCATTAAACTCTGGCTATAGCATGCACTGTCATAAGATGACTTGGCCTTGTAATTTCAAAATGCAGTTGAGTGTGCATGAGTATCAAACTCTGAAATGATCTTCAAACTGAGCAGAAATGTGTATTTTTTCACACAAACACAAAATGCTGGTTTAACACTTCTTTTCAGAATGGTGTGGGAGTATGCAGTTTTGGTTTACACTTATGATTTGTATTTTCGTGCTATATTTGTAGCATATACTATAGCCAGATTGCCTGCTACAGAATGTGAATCAAAGATGATGCCTGAATGTTGTGAAGATATACTACATGCACTCAGAATCTCTGTAGGTGCATGTCGCTTCAGAATGGGAGTAGTGGTTGGTTTCTGCCTGTATGAGTATCACTGTATCTAACTTTAAAAATTCAAGTGCCTACCTGCTACAGCTAGATCCATTTTCCTCTTTAAACAGCCTCATTTGCAAAGTCCTCCTTGAGCACCACTGCCCCTCCCTTGGCTCTAAACTGCAAGTCAAACAGTCACAATACTCTGTACAAAACCATGGTAACACCCTCACATGAGGCCTCCATTCAGTCTGGCCTTTGGAGAAAGAAGTTTTAGTAAAATTGTTCCTGCTAACTGGAATTGCCTTCTGTAAGAATAAGACAAGCACTGATTACAGTATATGTAAATGCAAACTATATGACTACCTGAAAGAAAGCTGTAAATGCACCTGTAATCTGGACAAAGGATAATCTCATACCTCTCAACCGCTTAGCACAAGAAATCCTGACAAAGCATTAAATAATGGTGGCGCAAAGGCCCAAAAATAGGGACAGATTTTAAATCTCGCTCTTGTAAACTTAGAAAGTTGCTAGAATAACAGGATTTGAGTTAGCATGCATTTTCTGAAGATATTAAGTCTGAAACTCAAACATATGTTGTTATTTAGTGATTTTAGTCCACAGAGATTTGAAGGAAAAGTGCACCTTTTATGAGGAACAGGCCTAAAATACGAGACAAAAATCTGGAAATTCTGCAAAACAAGAGGTATGGATAATCTCACAAAACATACTTCACATAACAACATTTAGTAATACTGCTTTCCATCTAAAATAGACTCAATAGATCAAACTGTCTACACATTCACTACACTACCCTAGATCCTTTCTCCACTTTCTTTTATCTCTTTCTCTCCACAGCCTCCAACTTCCCAACATTCCTTTCTCATTAGATGTTCCTATACTTCTTATAACTTATGTAACTCTTTAGTACTACTAGCCTGAGATCTTTTCCCTGCTGTTTATTATAGTCATGACCCATTATGCGAATGTCTTAAGTTCTCACAAGTATTTGTTCAGTTAATAAACTCTCTGTAATTCCTCATACATGATGGTGCTTTTGTGTTACTCAGTAATAAAGGGAACAAGTTCCATTGCAAGAAACAGAACACTGTATATAGCATGTAACTTCTGCCATTGCAAGTGCATTTTCCATTTAAGTTGCTTATTTACACTTGGTTGTGTTTTTGGCTTTATGTATTCCATGTAATGGATATATGTGTACATTATTTTGTGCTTCAGTATTTGGATTGTGGCTGAAACAAGTTCTTGGACCAGCTCACCCACCGGTTAGCAAACATAAATATATTTGTTCCATTTCTTTTTAGAAGACTTGGTAGTTTTACCACACCAAGAACTCAAGAAGTTTATTCCATTTTCTGCCACCCTATCAGTGAAGAAATACTTCTTCATATCCAGGCTAAAGTTATTGCCTTCAGTCTGAAGACTGCTTTTTTCATTCATCTGTATTATTTCAATTATTCCATGCTACAGGCAAGGTGTTAGAAGATTTCATCTTAAAGCTTACACAGTGGCAAACACAATTGTACTAATATCTGACCACTGTCTAATGCAGATAAAGAGATATTGAATATTAGTTGTGTACTATTTGTGTTGTAACAATTTTCATACTTCTCTAAATATCTCAAGTGGCACAGACATAACTGCTTAACCTCGTATGAAAGCTCACAGCTGTATGAAGAAAATGCTGCTGGCAGTGTGTGTGTTGCTTGAATAGTTAATGAGATATATTCTACTGTGGTTAGTGTGGCTTAGAAAATCCAGTTTAAGACCAAGAATTGAATGAATGCAACCATTGTAAAGATTACTTTGTGCTGAATAGTTTGCCATTTGCATTTTTTTAGTAACATGTATGGTTCATTCTAGAGATGTGAACATTTGTTAGAGTTGTGATGCGATTACTTCATATTTTAAAAGCTTTAGGTCATGCCCACTGGAAGATAGTGTACACACCGAAAAGACTTCCAATGGAGGCAGTGATGTACTAACTGTCGATCAGAGTTAGCAGAATACATGAAGACACTGCAACTCTTACTTTCCCTCTTGCTATTTTGAGCTTTGTAGTTTCAAAAGAAATCTTTTTATGTCCTTCCCAGCTTTGATCATTTAGAGGCCAGACCTCCTCTTCATTCCGCAGTCCTCCTGGCTGGAACATGATTTTAAGAATTGACAACTCTGGGCCATCAGCATCTTTTAACTTGAATTGTTCCCATACTGACTTCTTGCAGCTGGATAACATTTTGCTGAAACCGTGCTTACAGCAATGGAGCATATGTAGGTGATTCCACTCGCTCAGCCTACTTACATCTGTTTATTTATTGATTGAAATTTGATTACCAGGAAAGTCTGACAGGGTAGGAGCCCATTTTCAGTGGAGGTCTGGGGAGAAAAGCTTCAAAATATTACAAAACATTTTAAGAACAATAATTTATAATCTTCAAAAATAATACAAAAACATCTACAGTTTAAATAATTATACCAAATTAGACATAATATTAAAACATTCATTACAAACAGGTGTAAGTTACATGATAATGATTTAATATTTAGCAAAATTTTAGCCAGTCTATAGAGAATGTAAAGGTAAGTTAGTATAATACAAACAGTAATTGCAATATGAAGTGAAAGAAAAACAGGGTTATGGTATATTCAGAGAGAAAGCCATGGGAGAGAAATTGAGAGAAGTAAGGAAGTGAGTGAAGAAGGGAGCATAAGGAGATGTAAGGTATGAAGAGGTACGTGTTCACATTTAGGGATATAGTTCATCCTGACGTTGAGTAACTGTTGCACTCTATTAGACCATAGTGCTGTCCCTTATTAGTGAACCAATGAACCAGCAATTGTTCTACAATTCATGACCGTCATGCATTAAGGTCTTGCTACAGCTCTGTTCCTATGGAGAAAAATGATGCGTCATTTATTAATTCTCATTCCCCATATGGGCAACTCCTCTGACACTGAGGCCTGCTAAGAAAACCCGCTTAGCTGGGGTTTCACTTCTTGGCACCACTATGGTAGGGCAACTGGACATTTAACTTATGATAATCCTTGTGAGCCACAGGAACTGGCTCCTTTAAAAAGAGTAAAATTAGAGTCACAAAAAGCTTATACCCTGGGCACATTTTTTAATACACTGGAATGGAAGTCTGCAGCAGTTACAAAACTTTTATGGTCTGGGATGTCAGTTTCTATGGCAGTTTTGCAGCAGTCCTATTTTTTTCATTTTTGTATGCTTGTTTGGCATCTTCTGGTGTTATTTTCTTCACACTTTTCATGATTATTTGACCTTTTCTGGTGATTTTTTATTATATTTGACATTTTCTTAGTGGTCCAGGTGAGAGGAAGTTGAAGTAGTTAGCCAAAATATGCATCATCTACATATGGGTTGGGTTTATTGCAGAAGAGAAGGAGGAACTCATAGTATGCAACATAATGCGTGTGGACCCATTTAAACACACCTCAAGCCGAAGGCTTAGTTTCGGAGCTTAGCCAGGAATAACAGAATGTTGGTAGTTGCTACCATGTGCTCAGACCAAGCTCTATCCACCACAAAGAATTATGACTGGGGATCTCTGATTATAAATACTTACTATGTGGTGGGCAAGATGGTGTGTAGTTAACAGCATTGTTTTTTTAGCTCTGCTTAATTTTATCATCTCTGACAGGATTTTAACTAAAAGCTCAAATAGAATGTTTCAAAACGTAATAGATTTATAGTTGAACATCTGCTGCAGATTTACTACAAAAGTAAAATAACAGTATTAGAGGAGTGACAAGTCCGTTACTAATAAGGGAAGACTAGCAAAACAAAAAAGTAACTGGAACCATGAGCAGCGATAAACAGTAGTTAAGTCAAAAAATTCGAAGTCCACAACTTACTTGAAGAGTAGATTTTTTTTAAAGTGATAGTTGTTGATTCCAAGAGTTTAAAATCCATAATGTAGTTAGAAGTGCTTATTCCACAAGTTTAAAATCTACAATGTACTTAAAAAGTTGCTGCTTATTCGACAAGTTTAAAATCCACAACGTACTTAAAAGGTTGCAAGTGCAGAAGACACTTTCACCCAGATAAGCTTCATCAGGCAAAGAAACTGAGCAACACATTGTGCTTAGCTTATATAATCAAGGTGTAGTCACATATTATAACTGTAGTTACATGGTAAGATAAAATAAGTAAAATTCCCGTAAAATTGTATGTATAAGAATGTAAATGACAATAACAGTAAGAAATGTAATAAATAATGAAGGTACTTGTAATTTTTTTTTTAATTTTTTAAAACATATAGGGTACAGACAAATACAAAACTTTCAGTGTATTTTGAGTATGTAAGTACTTCAGATGAGGCTTAATGGTAACCATGTCATTCAAGCCAGGGGGTATATGTGCCTTAAATCTAAAAATCCATTGCAGTTCTATCCTCTCTGTGTGTAATTTTATGTCACTCTCTCTAAGCGGTACACAAATAACTTGCAAAATAGCAAATTTAAAAGTATGAGTACATCTGTATCAAGAATATGTTTATATAAGGCATTTGTTTGAACACTCCTCCTGATGTCTGACATGTGTTGACCTATTCTCTCTTTTAATTTTCTATTTGTCTTGCCTTTGTTGTATGCTTCGCACTTGGAGCAGTTTGCTATGTATATTAAATGTTGTGTGTTGCAGTTACCAAATGCTCTTAGTTCAAAAGCTGCATCTTTGACTGGATGTCTAACAAACTTATTTGTATTAGTGTACTTACAAAAATGTGCATCATTACATCTGTACATTCCTTGCTTATTAGTGTAAAAGTAAGATGTATTTTTTGGTTGCTCTTTATAGCAAAGAATGTTCTTTAAGTTACTAGGTCTTCTATAACTAAAACTTGGTGCATCTGATATGATATTTCTTAGCTCAGGTATCTCAGTTAGTGTAGGCCAGTATTTTTTAATAGTGTTCTTTATGACTGGTGTATTTCTATCATGTGTAAGAGTGCATCTTAGTTTGATATCATAATGACTGGTGGACGATTGTATGTCTCTATTGGTGGTTATCAGAGGTGTTTAGTGGATATCTTGTTTATAATGTTGTGTTTAATTGCTTTAACTTGTTGTTAACTATAACCTCTCTGTATGAATTCTGAAGCAGTCCTTTCAAGTTGCTGTTCCATTAGTAAATCATTTGAATTTAATTTAGCTATCCTAACAAGTTGATTTTTAACAATGTTTGGATAGATATGTGATGGGTTCTATGTAGATATGTAGTTTCCTGGAATGTTTTCTGTACATAGTAATATCTATCTGACCAGTGTGAAGTTTGTTTAAGGTTATGTCAGGGAGATTAATTGTATGAAAGGATACTTCACTTGCTATATAAAGTAAAAAGTTTGGAACTCTTTTAATTGGTGTTTCCTGTCGAGAAAACTAGAAAGAACTAATTCTCTCAGAATGAGCCTCTCTAAGCCCAATGTACAGGACAGTATTATGAAAAAAAAAGACGTACAGGTAACATCAGTGAGTTAAATATAGATAAATTAGAAAGCAAAATGGACAATTTCATAGACGAATGTAAAAAACAAGGTGAAGTGCTGAGTGAATCTTTTAAATAACAATCATTACAAATCTTGAGTATAGAAGAGTCAGCATCTGATTTTGATGGAAGATTGCTTGAAAATGAGAATAACACTGAATTTCTTCTGAAACAAAAAAAGAAGTTATGTTCTTACCATAACGTTCCATGTGAATTGTCCATCTCGCCTTTATTCTTACACACGGGTTCGGAGCCGATCCTCGGCTCCGAGTCGGCCACATCACCAGCTTTGCATCTTCGAGAAAGCTTGAGGCACAGTGCTATCCCATGATCCTCCAGTGTCAACCCTCAGATCTAGTTTGCTAACACTCGAAGAACCCTACTAGTTTCTGTGCACTAGCGCACAGAAAAGCTACTACACTGTCTAATACTGTATCATAAAGTAGACGAGAAAAGATGCCATACCTGAAGTACAGTAGGAAGCTCAAGAACACCCACATGTAGAGAAGACTGAACTCAGCTCAAGACATGCCCGTTCTCCTAGACCACAGAATGGGGGATGGAGGGGGGGAATGTAAGAACAAAGGCGAGATGAACAATTCACATGGAACGTTATGGTAAGAACATAACTTCTTAATGTGAAATTGTTCAATCTCACCGTTTGTTCTTACACACGGGTAGCGTCCCTAGCTCCTTTATCCTGGGTGGCTCAAGGGAGAACATTCCTGAGAACAGTGGAACCAAACGTAGCCCTGTCTCTGGAGTTTTTATCTAATTTGTAGTGGGTAATAAAGGTATGTGGTTTCGCCCAGGTTGCCGCCGCACAAATGGTATCTAATGGTAAGCGAGCGGCATGGGCCAAGGAAGTAGCAACTGCCCTCGTAGAATGAACTCTAGGATTAAAGGGGGGCTGTTGTTTTGATTCTGCATATACGAAATTTATACAATCCGATAGCCATTTGGAGAAAGTAACTTTCGCTATCACTTGTCCCTTTTTTTGATCAGCATAAGATACAAATAGTTGGTCTGATTTTCTGTATTCCTTAGTCCTGTCTAAGTAAAATCTTAGCTGCCTGTGGACATCCAACTTATGCAGCATGTATTCCAGCTTATTAGAGTGATTTTTAAAGAAGGTGGGTAGTTCAATGGATTGATTAATGTTTTGAACTGAACAAATCTTTGGAAGGAAGGATGGATTGGTGTGCAATGTAACTCTGTCTGGGTGAAAAATCATGTATGGGGGCCGGACAGACAAAGCCTGCAACTCTGAAACTCTCAGAGCGGAAGTGATGGCAACCAGAAAGAGCGTCTTCCATGATAAAAATTTGAGAAAAGTTGTGGTGGCTGGTTTGAATGGGGGCAGCATGAGCCGTGATAACATCAGGTTAAGATTCCATGGGGCGATTGGATCATGAAAAGGAGGACGTAGGTGAAAGGTACCTTTCATAAAGGCTTTGCAAAGTCTGTGGGACATGAGAGAATTATCTCCTAGACCAACATGAAAATTGGATATAGCCACCAGCTGTACCCTTATCGTGGAAGTGGAAGCTCCTTCCTGAAAGAGTGTGGAAAGAAACTCTAATATCTTGTGTACTGGAGCCCCTGATGGATCTATACCCTGTTGTGAGGCCCAGTACGCAAAACGCTTCCATTTGCTATTGTATAACTTCCTCGTGTATGGCTTATGGGAAGATACAATGATCTGCTGAACTGCAGGGGACAGTAAGTTTGACCTGGCTAAGACGGGAAGCGGAGCAGCCAAGCTGTCAGTTTGAGGGACTTGAGAGATGTGTGGGGAACTCCCGACGAGTGCGTCAACAGGTCTGGCACTGGGTCCAGAATCCACGGTTCGTCCACCTGATGAGTTTGAAGAAAGGGAAACCAGATTTGTCGAGGCCAGAATGGGGCTATCAAAATTATGGTCCTTTCCAGATGTTTGGCTTTCTGCAAGAATTTGGGGATTAATGGGATAGGAGGAAAAGCATAAAGGAGACCTGGGGGCCAATTGTGTACCAGTGTGTCCCTGGGGGCGCCCCCCAGAGGGGGTAGTAGGGCAAAGTAGCTTTTACATTTGGCATTCAATGGGGATGCAAATAGGTCGCAGCAAGGCTGGCCCCATCTGCGGAAAATCATTTCCGCTACTTGAGGTTTGAGGGACCACTCGTGGGGCAACAGGATGGCTCTGCTCAACCTGTCCGCAATCACGTTGGATGTCCCCGGGATGTGCATTGCTATCAGAAAGCATCCGGTGGACACAGCCCATTTCCAAATCCTGAGGGCCTCTCTGCACAATGGATAGGACCTGGTTCCCCCTTGTTTGTTTATGTACCAGACTACTGACATGTTGTCTGTCTGAACTGTCACCGTTCCCAGAGGCAAGGACTTGTGAAAGTGCTGCAACGCCAGAAACACTGCCATCAGCTCTAGGACATTGATGTGCAGATTGTATTCCAAGTTGGATCATTGACCTTGGACTGTTCTTCCCTGAAAAAGCCCCCCCCCTATCAGGGAAGCGTCCGTGGTCACAGTCGCTGTAGGACTGGTTGGATGACTCTGTTTTCGAGCAGCCTTTCTATCTCTACAACTGCCTAGTCTCGCAGACTGGGTGGAACATCTGGGTGCTTTTTGGGGGCAGGTGGAGTTTTTATAAAGGGAATATTGTAGCCGCTGGTAACTATGCTTTTTACCCAGGAATCTGATGTGAGATTTAGCCAGGCCTCCGGGTATAAAGCTAAGCAACCCCCGACTGCCTCCAGAGTAGGACAGTTGGGCCTGCACTCAGGAGTGCTGGAAGGGCTTCCCAGAGAAGGTCTCTCTGTCGCCCTGATTTTGCAGACCCCCTCTGCTGCCTGGGCGGTGTCTTCCATTTCTTGCCCCTCCTCTGCCTCTGGAGGGGCTATCACTCTGAGTGGGCTGAAAGGATCCCTGAGTCTTTCGGAACCACATTTTTCCGCCTCTGTTCCCTTTGGGGTATGGTCTGGACGGGGCAGAAAAACGGACCCCTACGGCAGACAGGGTCTTCCCTTCCTAGTGCAGGTCTCCTTTACTTTGGGGCCAAACAAGGAAGCACCATCAAAGGGGGCATTTGTAAAGGAAGACTTGAAAGATTCCGGAAAGGAGCATAGGCGCAACCAGGATTGCCTCCTCAGAGCAATCGCTGAAGCTGCCACCCTACTTGATCCTTCGGCTGTATATGCAATAAGCCTCATGGACGAGTTCACTATGGAGTTGAGGGTATTAAGCTGTGCTGTCACTTTTTTGGAGACAGCAGCATCTGTGTTACCCTGGAGAGTATCTCTGAGTTCCTTAAGGAGATCTCTCTTTAGACGCGTGAAATTCATAAGGTAGTTGAGTGATCTCATGGAAAAAGTCACAGAACTAAATACACGCTTCCCATACCTGTCCATCGTCCTAAAATTCTTATTAGGAGGATGGACAGAGGAGGATGATTCGGACATTTCCTTTTTCGTGGCTGCCGCCACCACCATAGTATCCACGGGAACTCCTTTTGTAAGGTAACTCTTGTCTTGAGGGGCTGTGATGTATTTGTTAGGTCTATGGGGGACCGGTTCCACTGTATCAGGTGATTCCCAAGCTCTACAGGCTATAAGATCCATAAGCTCGTCAAACGGAGGGGTCACCCAGGAGGTAGAAGGTTGAGCCCCAAATGCCTTCAGTAGTACCAATTCATCTGCAGAAGGGGCAAGGGATTGCCAATCTCCCCTCTGTTTCAAGATTTCTAAAATGTCAGCAAAAGAGACATCTTCAGAGGGGGACCGTGGGGACCCTTCTGCTTCATCCAAATCAGTATCCAATGTTAGAGATTCCTGTGGGGAATCTATGTGCCTCCTCTTGCACAATCTTTTCCTCGGTACATCCTCAGAGGGGGCTTCTGGGGATGCCTCCGAGGAAGTAGGGGTGCCCTCTGGGGCTTGCTGAGGCATTGGGTCTCGACGCTTAGCAGGGACCGAAGGTACAGAAGCAGAATGCGGACCCTTTGGGGAAGGAGAAGAAGATGTCGATGATGTAAGTGTCTGTTCAGACAAGACCTTCCTCATGATGTCGAAGGTACCGGTGCCCCAGTCCGAGGATGCCATCGGTTCCGAAGACGCCGATAGCCTCCCGGGAACCAGAGCCATGGGCTCTGACCCTGAGGACGGAACCGAGCTGATCTGAGCTGAGGCTCCGAGGGGAAGAGTCGGAACTGAAAGTTCAGTTCAACTGTCCCCCATGGAACCAAGGAAAGACCGTCGGCTCCGAGACCCCCCGGCTGGCTCCAAGGGTGTCGATGTTAAAGGTGTCGATAGCACAACTGGAGGCTTCGGCACCGAGGGCTCTACACTCATTGGCTCTTCGATTCCTGGCTCCAGTGACTTGAGAGGTCTCGAAGGAGGATTGGTCAAAGGGGTAGGAAGGGTCTCGAGTTTCGATACCAACTGGGATGAAACTTCGATGAGTTTGGACAGAGCCAAGTTCTCCATTAGCTTCTGTACCACTTGGTTGATGGAATCGGAAAGCAGCCTTGAAGAATGGGTCGAAGGGGCTGAAGCCATCACCGAGCGAAGGATTGAAGGTGTTGGTAACTCCGATACTGGCTCCAACACGGTAGTCTCGATCAGAGACAAGGACTCGACGCCCGACCCCGAGGCCTTTGGAGCCAGTGTCCGAATCTGGAAAGAGGTGCTCGGAGCCGAGGACTTAGGCTCCGACACTCTTGAAGACTTCGACCCCTTTGAAGACTTGGACACTTGTTCGGTCTTGTCCAGGGCCTCTTGAAATTCGGGTTTAAGCAACCCTCTGTCAACCAACTTCCTGCGTCTTTCCAGCATGACCCTCCCATTGAAGGAATAACATATGGAGGAGTCTTCCTGCAAGTGGAGAGGGCCAAGACAGTAGACGCAGGAGGAATGGTTATCAGTAATGGACATCTTTTGTCCACACTGACATCTCTCGAAGCCTGATTTGCCTTTCTCAGACATTTTTAACTGTAAAGTTATGAAAAAATATATATAAAAAAACACAGCATACTGATATATAGGAACACACACTTTATATATATATATATAAGTTTAAGTATTTATATATATATATATATCTATAATAATAATAGACAAACAGTTTTAACACTATCTAACTATGTTATAAGGGAAAAAAGGGAAAAAGTTAAGGCAAAAACTACAATAATATATAAAAATTACTGTCAATCCTGACAGAAAAATCCAAGGCCTTAACTAAGTAAATACTAAACTATTTTTATCTAAGAGAAAAAGCACACTCTGTTAACTAACACTCTCTACACTACTATATGCTACTTATAAAACTATTTTAAGCACTAATTCTAACTACAACTTCAAAAAAGATGAAATATAAAGAAAATATACTGGCCCGAGCCTCTCAGTATGCGATCTGCTGCTAGCGGCAAACTAGATCTGAGGGTTGACACCGGAGGATCATGGGATAGCACTGTGCCTCGAGCTTTCTCGAAGATGCGAAGCTGGTGATGTGGCCAACTCGGAGCCCAGGATCGGCTCCGAACCCATGTGTAAGAACAAATGGCGAGATCGAACAATTTCACATCAACTTATTCTGGAATAAAATAGAAGACTTAGAGAACAGATCTAGAAGGAATAGCATGAGGATTTATGGGATTTCCTGAAAAAGAAGAAGTATTCAGTATATTCAATTCCTTAATACCTGGCAGCCTAAAACTCAGAATCTGCCTGAAGCTTTTTCCTATGGCATCAAAATTACATATATGTCACTTTCTAACTCATCTTAAAAAAAACAAACAAACAAAAAAAAAAAACACCTTAACCAAGGTCAGGAATCATAAGATTTTTCTCAAGTCAAGATAAGGATTTCGTCTTAAAAGCTGCATGGACTAATTTTCCAGCTTGAAGCAGCTTAATTGGAATCAGGAGCAGTTTTGTGATGCTGTGTGAGTTCTAAAATTCTAAGAACTGTCCAGGTTACTTCTTGCTGTCTAAAAGTAAATAACCATAATATTTTGAGTAATATGCTAATATGTCGATGAATACAAGTTAGATAATAAGGAAAGGCAGTGAATTGCATTCTAAATCACTGTCAGTTATTAAATAGTTTTGAATGTTTGAAGTATACCAAACGTATAGTTTATATATTAGCGTATAGAATGACACTTCTGATAAAAAAATTAGGATTGTGTTTCTGTGTTATAGTCTCTTTTAAATGATAACAAAAGTTAATATCTTAGAGCAATTTATTTTGAAATTTTGAATCTTAAAGGGAAGGTTTTTCAGATGTTTGTTCAGATACTGTTAGACATAACATTTAAGGAAAAATGGGACTGATTCTAACAGTAGTACTAGATTAAAGATATCACATATATAAAGGTAAATATAAATATTCTATTATAGGATACTCTACACTAGGATTATAGTTAAAATATAACACCAAGGAATATAGTAATAGTACACAACAGTATACAAACAGAAATTGAAAGAGATCAGAATAAGTAAATATGTATATAGTTAAAGAATATATGTATGTCTACAGCAGTTGGAGGTTGGCATAGTGGTTAAGATGCTCACCTTATAGTCACAAGGAGTAGGGTTTGATTCTTACATGGGGTAATTTGCTGGGCTTGGCATGGCCCACAAGGACAGCTAGCCTAGTACTAATTTATGAACTTTGATTCTATGTACAGCTTTACACATAGTAAATAAAATAGAAAAATATAAAATCATTGGAACTAAAAGTGAATGAATATGAAAATAACGACTGACTTCTTCCTTATAGTAGACCAGAGAGATAATGTGAGGTACAGGGAAAGACAATTGTAGAGATATTCAGTTTAGTCAACTTATAATAAAGATTCTGAACACCTGCTTAACTTTTCTTATTCATAATAACTCACTGACTGACTCTTAAGATGATGCATACTAAAAAATGAGACACATTAATATAAATCAGAAGCATTAGCTAAGCTTTGTTAGTCTAATGGAGAGTTTGAGAAGTAGTTTGTTAGTCTTTTTCAACAAACTTAGAATATGTTATTCCATGGTAGAATGTTTTAAGGTTATATCATTAGGTGATTTTTTTGTTTCAGAAGTTTTGTCCATATCTGAAGATTTCATATTGTTATATATAAAGTATATGATACATTCTGTGCATAAAATCAATTTCTTCATGCCTGTATTTTTTCTGTCTTATGTAAATGTCTGATTTTAAATGCATATCTATTAATATTAATATATTAATGGATTGAATAATTCAGTTAAGATAGGGGAGCCTATTCAAATAATTGCATTTACATAAAGCTCAAATAGTATTTCTATAGGAAACCCATTTCCTTACTAATGATGTAAATAAACTTTCATTAAAGAATTATTTGATTTTAGCAGGTTCTAACTTTCAAGCTAAAAGAAGAGGAACCCTCATTTTATGGAAAAACTCCCCAGTAATGCTTAAAGTAAAATATACCTATGTTGATAAAAATGGTATGTCAAGCATTGTTAGTTATAACTGAATGGAACAGAAAACTGTATACATTGATGAACTGTTATTGGCTTCCAGGGATTGGAGCTAAAGATGCAAAACATTATTTAGATACTATAGCCTATTACATGAAAGGTGAAGTCATAATGGCTGGTGATTTTAATTGTATTTTATCAAAGATTTCACTGCACATAGAAAGCTGAGACTCACATCTTCAGCCAAACACTTAACAAGATTTGTAAATCTAATTAATTTAATTGATATATATGAGCTAAGGAAAGCAAACTTACTTCAGTTTTCCTATTATTTATAGACATATGGAAAACAAAACAAATATTGATACATTTTTTGCCTCAAATAATCCGTTACCACATATCAGAGAAGTTTCAATAGTTTCATGTCCATTATCAGACCATAGTGCTATAATATTATTTTGAAAACTGACAATTGAATACATCACAGATTACCAAGGTACATTATTAAAATAAAAGGATTCAAGGAGTGGTATGTTAAAGAGATCAAAAATTTCCTAGAAATGACCATGAATGATGGTGAAGTAACTGACATTGTCCTGTGGGATTTGCTAAAGGCTTACTTAAATGGAAGAATTACAAGCTGGCAGGGGCGGCTCGTGGCATAGGGCTGCCGGACTGCAGCCCCCTCAAAAATAAAAAAAGAAAGAAAAAAAATGAAAAATAAAAAAAAATATTTTTTAAAATTATGACTTGGCATGCATAGACCGAGTCCCGACTTATCGGTCTATGCGCATGCTCAAAGCCCGGCCGTCCCATAGGGGACACAAGGAGACGCCTGTGCACTTTTACAGTGCACAGACCCGCCAGGATTATGGGACGCGTCCGGACTGCAAGAGGAGCAGCAGGGACTCGGGACAGAGCCTTAGGGATCTCGTCGGCGTTGGGAAGGAGCATTGGGATCTCGCGGGTCTTCAGTATTGCGCGGGAAGGATGTCTGTACGGACGTTAACTCTGGATGTATTCATTCAGGTAAGGTGCCTTTTAATTTACAATGTTTATTTTTATTGAGTTTGTGCTTTTTTTGTGTATGGTGCTTGTGCTTTACTGGAGTTTGTGTATGGTGCTTGTGCTTTACTGGAGAGAGAGTGTGAGTGTGTGTGTGTGTGTGTGTGTGTGTGTGTGTGTGTGTGTGTGTGTGTGTGTGTGTGTGTGTGTGTGTGTGAATGCCCCAGGTGCTTATGGTGGTGTGGTAGGGAATGCCTCAGGCTTGAACCCTGTACCCTGTATGCAGGTGTTAAAGACTTGAGTTCCCTACCCACCACCATTTGTAAAAAAATTTCAGATTTTTACCTCATATTCGATCTGATCTGTTCCTCATAATATCTGTGGTTTGTAAATGTTGCAATGCTTGATATTTGATGGTGTAGTAGTAGCATTGTTGCCTCACAGCTGCAGGTTCTTGGGTTTGATTCTTGGCTGGGGTTCCTTCTTTGTGGGGTCTGTATCTTCTCCCTGTGTTTGTGTGGGTTTGCTTTTGTGCCCTCCCATGTTACAAAGACATGTCTGCATTATTTCTTCCTGGGCCTCTGCTGAAAATTGTTTATTTGTTCCAAGTCAGACTGTCCTGATTAAAAAATGTTAAATAAAATTGACAGGCATTTGAATTTCAGACTTAAGGGTTTCTGAATGTTTAATTCCTTGCGTATTTGATGGTGCAGTGGTAGTATTGTTGCCTCACAGCTATAGGTTTTCTGGTTTGATTCTTGGTTGGGGTGGCTTCTGTGTGGAGTCTGCATCTCCTCCATGTGTTTGTGTGGATTTGCTCTGGTGCCCTGCCATTTTACAAAGACGTGTCTGCAGTTTTAATCCCTGCTGAAAATTGGTTTTGTTCTGTCCGCAGTAAAATTGACAGGCATTTGAATTTCAGACTTCAGGTTTCTGAATGTTTAATTCCTTGCATAATTGATGGTGCGGTGGTAGTATTGTTGCCTCACAGCTATAGGTTTTCTGGTTTGATTCTTGGTTGGGGTGGCTTCTGTTTGGAGTCTGCATCTCCTGCCTGTGTTTGTGTGAATTTGCTCTGGTGCCCTGCCATTTTACAAAGATGTGTCTGCAGTTTTAATCCCTGCGTCTCTGCTGAAAATTGTTTTTGTTCTGTCCGCAGTAAAATTGACAGGCATTTGAATTTCAGACTTCAGGTTTCTGAATGTTTAATTCCTTGTATAATTGATGGTGCAGTGATAGTATTGTTACCTCACAACTATAGGTTTTCTGGTTTGATTCTTGGTTGGGGTGGCTTCTGTCTGCATCTCCTCCCTGTATTTGTGTGGATTTGCTCTGGTGCCCTGCCATTTTACAAAGACGTGTCTGCAGTATTAATCCCTGCATCTCTGCTGAAAATTGTTTTTGTTCTGTCCAGTAAAATTGACAGGCATTTGAATTTCAGACTTCAGGTTTCTGAATGTTTAATTCCTTGCAGATTTGATGGTGCAGTGGTAGTATTGTTGCCTCACAGCTATAGGTTTTCTGGTTTGATTCTTGGTTGGGGTGGCTTCTGTGTGGAGTCTGCATCTCCTCTCTGTGTTTGTGTGGATTTGCTCTGATGCCCTGCCATTTTACAAAGACGTGTCTGCAGTATTAATCCTCGTCTCTGCTGAAAATTGTTTTGTTCTGTCCGCAGTAAAATTGACCGGCATTTGAATTTCAAACTTCATGTTCTTCAGAATACATAGTAGCACAACCTTTTTCTAGCAATTTTCTAAGTTTATAAGATGAATATTTTAAATTTGTCCCTATTTTTGGGACTGTATTCCCCATTATTGGCTTCGTCCAGGTTTTGTGCTAAGGTTGACAGCTATGGCAAGAACTGAATTCACTGAATATGGACTGTAGAATTGTGCATATTTACTGATAAAGGTGCACTGTAGAATTGTGCATATTTACTGATAATGGTGGAATGTAGAATTGTGCATATTTACTAATAATGGTGGACTGTGGAATTATGCATATTTACTAATAATGGTGGACTGTAGAATTGTGTATATTTACTAATAATGGTGGACTGTGGAAGTCTGAGTAGACTTTTTTTATGATAAATGTTCTCAACTGGGCAGTTTTGCCATTATGGGTGCATATGTTTTGTTTCATTGCTTACTGGAAAAATGTTCAAAACAAATTTAAAACACCCTCTAACAAGTGTACTGTATTGTACAAGGAATATAATTTTAGTACAATGAGGAAGGTGTATCAAAGAGCACATGTATGTTTCATATGCAAGGGGCCTATGATTGAAAACAGCCCAAAATTAATCTTTATCTGCCACTGGCAAAATGTATTTTCTTTGAATGTGGGTTTCAATGCTGTTTCAATGAATGTGAGTTTCAAGGGCAGAGAAGTTTTAATGCTAAGTTTTCATTGTGAGACTGCATTGCTTTGTTTAACAGATGACTTAATGTTTGTGCTGTAAAATACAAAATAAAACTTTCAAATGAAGTCCAATCATTGAAGTAAAGCAGTATGCACATTAGTGTTTATGGTAAATGGAGTGAAATAGCCAAGTAATGGTTAATTGGAATGGCTGCAGAGGCTCCAGTTCAACCATTATTTTGTCAGGGGAAGGGCAGCAAACTCAGACAGGCCCAGCTGAACTATACCTCCCAACTGTCCAGATTTTCAAAGAATGAATAGATTTTTGCTTCTTATTTTGGTTTGTTGTTCATAAAATTTGTAGTTTTAATTCCTAAATGATTTGCCAGAAGTCACTAAATAATAAGTTTCAGACTTCATAACCTTCATAAAATGCATGTTAAAGTAAGAGCCGTTCTATCAACTGTCTCAATTTATACAAGAGCAATTTTTAGTACTGTTTATATGTGCCCCCAATATATTTGGCCTTGTTCAGATTTACTGCATTAACAGGTTGAGAGGTACATGCAAATAAATTGCTTTATAGAATTAGGCATAGCCAACCTCTCAACTGTCCCCAATTTTGGCTCAAAATGTTGCTCTTCCCCTAATAATCCCTCCATAAAATAGCAATTTTGGAAGAAAACATGGAGGGTTTACAATTAAGAAATAACTGTAATAATCAAAGTTATAGATTACTTGAAATGCATGTAGATTCTTTTATTTTGTCAGCTGCTCAAGGTAGCAGTACTAATATTAAAGTGTCCCTTCTTTGACAGGTAGAAGCTGTATTGTGTGTCTATTTTATATTTTTGCATCACATTTTTGGTCCATTTTTCATAAAATTGTGTTTTTGGCAAATTAGTGACAAATCACTAAAGACTGAAGTTAGAAAATGACAGACATTTGAGTTTCAGATTTTATACCCTTCAGAAAATTCATACTAATGCAAGACCTATTCTATTATCTTTCTAAGTTTATTAGAGCAATATTTAAAAATTGTCCTTATTGTTGTGCCTTTGTCCCACTTCTGTGTATGGCTTTGTCCAGATTTCTTGCTCTTGAAGTTGAAAGGTATGACAAATGTGTCAGGGCCATCACAGTCAGCCAGAGAGATTTCAAATTGTGACATGCTTGTTGCACCCCACTCCCCCATGTAGTGACTCTGGATGTGTCCAAGCAAGGCAAGGAGTAGTTGTATCTACCTTGGATGGGGAGGACACACTGCATAAGTACTACAGTGGCTTTTCATCTGTCCTTGATTTTGCAGAATGGTCTGGTTTCTGTCATATTTTTGTACTGTTGATTTATGCTTATTACTCAAAGTGCCTGTTGCTCTGTGTTTAAGTAGCAATGCTTTAATGACCATAAGGTAAGCTTGTCTGACATCGTAAGATGAAAGTAAGCTTTAATAAGCATACTGTTAAAGAATTGCCAACATTGAAAGCCTTTCTGTTGTTGCCATGCAGAGAATACTTGACTAGATAATGTATAAGCCTTGGGTATTAAAGGACAGGATTCCATTATTTTAAAAAGCTCATTACACTTGTTGGAGACTTCCAGTCATCTCTACAGGCTTTACCCGTAAACTAAACAGAATGCCAATCATGTGTGGTCCATAACCTGTACAGTAATCCTTTAAGCAATGTATCTTGAGCTTGTTTCTTGTTTGCTTTTCATTTTTACTTTTATCATGTTTTCCCCATGAAACAAGTTGTCAGGCAGCAGGTCTTTTTGGATAAGAAACATTTTACAAGTGGGGGCATCACATAGATTTCTACTTTCAGCATGTTGCTTGGTACTTTAATAAAGCTGAATATATTATAATTAGAACTGCAGTGCAAGGAGAAGTGGTTTGAGTTGAGTGCTTCTGGTTTTTCTTATACTTGATTTTGACTGGCATTCCAGTAATGTATTTAAAAAGTAATTTATTTTTCATGCCTCACAACCTTTTGTTTCCATCTAGATATTAAGTAAGCTGTCATGCAGCCAATGCATTGAAATATTTTTATTCTTCTACACTTATTTTTGTCTTGATTGGACTTTCATAATGATGGTTTGCCACCCAGGGCAGCGTATTTAATTAAAGTTAGTTTTTTTGTGGTTTTGTGCATAGCTCCTCCCCTTTATGGTTGACCACACCCCTTCCCTTTGACCCCGCCCATTCAGCGTCTCCTGCAGCCCCCCTGTGATTTGAAGTCACCAGCCGCCACTGCAAGCTGGTATATTAGTAAAACAAGTGAATGGGACAAATAATTGAATACACTACAGGCCAAAATAGACACATTAAAGTTAAATCTAAAACCAAATGACACTATCAGTCAGTCTGAACTTAAATACAAAATATACTGAAATTCTAAATCATAAAGTTTTAATAAACCTAGAAAAACTTAAACTTCAGGTGTAATTAATAAACCCTCTAACTTGCATAAACCCACTTTTAGATCAATTAAAATGAATAAACTCAATCATATCAAAGAAATTATAACACATATAAATAAAAAGAAAGTAGAACAGGAACAGATATTAAAGGTATTCTTGAGGACTTTCAAATATTTATAAAAATATAAATAATAATACAAATAACCTAGATATTGATGATATAGTTGAAACTTTTCTAAGGGAAAAAATAAATAATAAATTAACAAGTGAACAAGTAAAAATATGATACAACATTCATTTTAACAGAAATAAAAGATCAAATAAAAAAGTTAAAAAATAATAAGGCACCAGGCTTAGGTGGTCTTATACCAGAACTATATAAAATACTACCAGATGATGCAGTTAAAATATTAGATAAGGTCTACAGAGAAATAAAAACAACTGTTGAAGTCCCCAATCATGGAAATATTCCCTTATATCACCTATTTTACAACAAGATAAGGACCCTACAAAGTGCTCATCATACAGACCCATTTCACTTTTAAATGTGGACTATAAGATGTTCATGTCCATTTTCGCTAACAGAAGTAATCTACTTATACCTAAACTAATTAACAATGATCAAACTGGCTTTATTTCAGATAGACAAGTACAGGCTAATGTAATAAGAATACATACATTAATAGACTATGCAAATAAAAATAAGAAATAACTATCTATCATTAGTCTTGATATAGATAAGGCTTTTGACTCAGTTAATTGGTTGTACCTGTTTAAAACACTTAAAATGTATAATTTTTCACCTGAGCTAATTGCACTAATTTCTAAGTTATGCAATAACTCTTGTGCTTATGTTAAAATATGTTATTTTCTTTCTAATTCTTTTAAATTACAAAAAGGCACAAAACAAGGCTGTTCATTATCATCACCTTTACTTTTTGCATTAGCTGCAGAACCCTTTGCTGATAGTATTAGCTCTGATAAGAATATTAATGGGATCAAAATAAAAGAAAATTTCAAACAAAAGATTCAACTCTTTGATGATATTCTATTAACAACAGGAAGTATAGAACAGTCATTAGAACATATTATTAGTTCTATATGTCAGTTTGAAGAAATATCAAACTTAAGATTTAATCATAATAAAACAAGTACATTATTAATTAATAAAACATTTAAAAATCCATGCATAAATATTCTAACTGCAATTGGAATAGCAATCAAATGAAATGGGTAATACAATAAAGACAGAGGTTAATACAATTTGATTTCTGTAGGAGTGTTATACAGATATAAACAGGTTGCATTTACATATACAAATTTCATTTGCATAGGAGTGATGAAATGCAGTATATAGTTTTATATGTGTGTGTGTGTGTGTGTGTGTGTGTGTGTGTGTGTGTGTGTGTGTATAAAATATTGGATTTATTTATTTGCATTATTTACAGGATAAGTTAGAAGAGCTGGAGTGTTAGGGGTTAGTGGTGATAGTCTAGAAATCTGAGATAGAGAATGCTAGTCAGGGTCTGAACATGAACAGAAATGTCTTTAGTGTAAAAAAATAAAGAAATAAATAAAGTACCCCTGCAGAAAAAAATGCACCCATGGCACAGAGAGTGCTCCATAGGGGAGTGCACCCATTGACTTGACATTCAAGTCAAGTTACGTTACGTTACATTCACTGTAAAGATTGCGAGGTCATGGAGTACAGACAAACCTCACTGTGTTCAAATGTAGGCAAGAAGGTAAAACTCAGGAGAAGCTGCTGGACAAAGGTCGATATAGTTCAAAACGTACCATGTATAAATAAAAAACGAACCTCACCACCAAGGCTGAATAAAACAATTACTGTTTTAATGCAAAACAGTAACACACAGAGTGTATGAACAAGCCAGAAACTGAGTATCTAAACTCTTGAATAATAAAAGGTTGACCTGATAATCCATTGGTCATACCCAACTTCAGCTTTGATGTATTTCTGAGCAATCAAGTTTTGTTTTGTATTTAATTAAAGATATATATATGTATGTATATTTAACATTTGATTATGCTTCACATGTGTTCCAAGATATACTTTGATTATAAATTTTGTCACTTGCCACTATTCAGCTTAAATGTCAATACACATTTTATTAATGTTGTATTACATAATTAACATGTGTTTTCAATGACAGCTCCTGATTGGTTAGAGGTTTGGGATTTAAATCTGTGATTTTAACTATGTTTCATTAGTCTGAAGAAGTGGTCATTAACCATGAAAGCGCTTACCTTCTTTATATACTGTGTGTGTTACTGTTTCACATTAAAATGGTAATTGTTTTATTCAGCCTTGGTGGTCGAGTTAATTTTTTATTTATACATGGGCAAGAAGTTACCTGAAGGAGTTTTTCTTTTATTTGTACAGTAACATACGAGGGAGGGAGGCAGGGACAATCTGCAGAATTCTGACAAAGAGGAAGACAATGGCTCAGTGGTTGTGAGAGAAGTGTTATTACTAATTTTACAATAATGCTGGCAATGATCAACCAGATTTTGGGCAATATTTCAGACTTTGTATTTTGTGTGGACAGTTGAGTTTAGAGGAAGGGTGTGGTAAGATAAGTATTGTTACTAAGATGAACCAGATATTTTTGGCAATATTAATTTGGCTTTGTGATTTGTGTGGAGTAACTTGGATTGGAATACTTTAAAGTGTAGCAACAAATCTGGACAAAGCCTAAAATAATGGGGGTTACAAAGCCCCAAAAATAGGAAAAGATTTTAAATATTAGAAATTTGCTAAAATAACAGTATTTGTATTAGCATGTTTTTTTCTGAAGGATATGAAGTTGGAAACTCAACTGTATATTATTATTTAGTGACTTCAGTCCTCTGCAATTTGCAAGAAAACTATAAATTTTATGAGAAACAGATCAACAATATGAGGCAAAAATCTGGATATTCTGTAAAAATCTGGAGAGTGGAAACGAATGTGTGGGGGTGAAATAATATTTTATAGCCATCAGATGTTGTGGTTATACTTCCTGGATGGTGGTTGAGGTTCTGGTTGTTTTGCGGAAAGCAACTGATCTTGTCATTTGCTCATTTTAAACAGTCACTATCTGGCCTAGCAGGATTTTTGTGCATTTATGAGAAGTAAGATGGACTATTTAACTGGACACCTGATATGCAAAGACAGAGTAGATATAATTACCTATAATATAAACCTCTAGATAGCTGAGAAATGCTACAAAAAAGCTATTCTCTCTGACAAAAAATCTACTATTGCAAACTGCAGCAAATTCACCACAACAATCCACACAAATTCTGGGCAAGCTTAAATAACCTCCTTCGTCCAGGCCATTCTAGCACTCCTTCCCCTCTAGGGTCAGAAAACAACACCTCCCATCAAACTGCCAATGCCTTTAATACCTTCTTCACAGACACCATACAAACTCTAGCCAGTCAACTAGCTTCATACAACTCAGATCTACCTAACTCCCCACCTGATACTCGGCCAACATTCCAACTACAACCCATCTCTACCTCTTACCTCCAAAAACGTATCCACAAACTTAAGCCTTGTACCCCCTCTGCCGATAAGTTACCATCTGAATACCTACAGCAAGCAGCTAAAGTAGCCGCCTATCCTATATCCATCCTGATAAACTGTACCATAACTGAAGGATCCATTCCAGATCTCTGGAAAATCTCCCACATTATTCCCTTACACAAAGGAGGTAACTCTAATGACTATTCTAACTACAGGCCTATAGCTCTCCTTTCTCCATTAGCCAAGATTATGGAAAAATGTATTCACCATCAGCTAATGGACTACTTAATTCAACATAACATTCTAGCAAACTGTCAGCATGGCTTCAGGCCTTTTCATAGTACCACTTCAGCTCTCCTATCCTTCACCAACACCATTAATAATAACCATAATAATAGCACCCTCTCATCAGCACTCTTCATCGACCTGTCTAAAGCCTTTGATATGGTTAACCATCTCTTACTCATAAACACTCTGTCATCCCTCTCTCTTGATGCCAAAGCAATTCTGTGGTTCAAGTCTTACCTTAGTAGTTCTTTGGGAGAATCAACTATCATCTCACCTTCCTATTTCCCTTGGAGTCCCTCGGGGCTCTATTCTTGGCCCTCTTCTTTTCTCTTTATTCATCAATGACCTTCAAATAGCTATTCCTCAAGCCACCTGTATACAATATGCTGATGATTCTACAATCATATGCTCTGCCAACTCTATATCTGAACTTCAATCTTTAACCCAGACAGCTTTCAACACAGTAGAGGCTTGGTTCTTGAAATGGTGCCTTCTTTTGAATGCCAAAAAGACCAAGCTACTACTGTTTACAACAAACAGTAAGTCTTCCCCCATAGATTTCTCCATTCAATCCAATAATGGCACCCTTATATCCCCCGACTCTTCCACCAAACTATTAGGAATCACAATTGATAATAACCTCACCTTTGACGATCACATTAATAACACCATTAAATCTGTTAATAAAAAACTGGGCTCCCTATATTGGATAAAACCTTTCTTAACTCCAACAGCCAGAATGACTATTGCCCACTCCCATCTAATTTCAACTCTTCTGAATGCTGCACCCATATACACTAATCTAAAAAAATAATCTTACCAAACTAGCCAACTCATATAATAGTATTGCAAGATTTGCCACTGGAAACCCATATAGAACTCACCACTGTCTTAACCTTCGCCAGCTAGACTGGCTCGAACTAAAAAACCTTCTGATACTTTCCCAACTTACCATTGTTCATACGATTTTTTACCAACCCAACAACACACCAATAATCAACAACCTTATATCACCCTATAGGAATCTTAATTCCTTATGCTCTTCCAATAAACTTCTAGCTAGTACCACCAAGTCTAACAACTTAGCTGGGGACTCACTGTTCTCCAGTACCACTGGAAAACAATGGAACCTCTTGCCATCTGACCTAACCTCACTTCCATCCCTTCCTCTCTTTAAACAAAGTCTTAAGAAACACCTTAAAACTCACTGGCTATGCCCTTGCTGTTACCCAGACTGATCCTCTGGATTTCTCTGCTGTTATCTCTTGACTTCCTACTTTCCTCCACTCTTTCCTGTCTACTCCTCTGAATTAGTAGCACCTATAAGCTATCTCTACTACTTAGGCACCAATTAGCTATCTTTTCTACTTGGCTATTTATGTATCCTGAAGGTAGTATTCCTGCCATTTCTTTATACTTCCTCCTTTTTCCTACTGTTACTGTTTAACCCCTTGGAAATAGTAATTGTCTGGAGTAAACTAGAATAACCAAGGATTTAAATGTATTTTAATAATGTCTTGGGGTTGCCCTAGATATTCATACTGGAAAATGATCTGTAGGTGTATTATGTATTAATGTAGTGTGTCTCATAGTCTTCCCATAATTTAAACTGTAATACCTTTCTTGTTTATTATAAACATTTTTTGTGTGGTGGTGGTTTATATGTGGAGCTTTTCTCCCCGGGCCTCTACTGAAAATGGAAATATATCCAGCTGGATCAGCCCGGTCAACAAATGTAAAATAAATAAAAATAAAATAAATACTTTAGATGTCTTCTGCTGTTTGATTATTATTTTGGTTTTGCAGGACTAATGTGATTATTTGAATTGACGTGCAATATTTTAGTGTGTGGCAACTGTTTGAAACAAAGATGTAATAAATTACACTTCATCCTCTTTTATCACAAATCAAAATGAACTAATTCGAGGCACTCCATAAAATGGAGAACATTGACATCTGTGCAGTGACAGAGACCTGGTTCAAAGCTCCAGAGAGCACCCCTGCATTACCAGACTATAATTCATACCACACCTTTCGGCCACCTAACCCGGACCGAAACACTAAAGGTGGAGGCGTGTCCATATTCATTAAGGATATCCACACCTCCAAGCTAGTTGCTCAGCATAATGCATCCCAGATTATCCAAGTTCCACTAACTCTGGGCAAGACGGCAATCCAGATTATAGCTTGCTACAGACCCCCCACCATGCTCCAGGATTCCCACTCCTCTTTTCTTGATACACTGGAAAATATTAGGGTACAACCCAACACCCTAATAATGGGTGATTTCAACTACTCCACCATTAAATGGGAAAACTACTCATGTACCAACTCTTTTGCTCAACGTTTTCTGGACTTCATCAATTCCAATGCATTGGATCAACTTATCCACACCCCCACCAGGAGCAGCAATATCCTAGACCTGGGTGACCGGTGTTCCACACCAGAGGTCAATTCCTCATTGGTCAAATCCGACCACAAGCTAATCACCCTAGACATCCACATCCTGCTCCCACCCCCCATTAGGAAAATGACCGTAAAAAATTTCTCCAAAGCCAACTTCACGCTTCTTAAGACAGAAGTGGCAAACTTCACGACACCCATGCAGATGGACAATAGAGGTACGACTGCTGAATCCTACACAAATGCACTTTATAAGCACTTACACGAGTGCATGAATTGTGCTATCCCTAACAGAACCAAGATGCTATCCTCCAAAAAAAGGAAGCCAATCTGGTGGTCTTCTGCCATAAACCAACTCTACAACAGAAGAAAGAAACTCATGCAAAAAAAGAGTAAAATCCCATGATTGGAGGAACTCCCTGGTCAGCCTCGGTAAGAAGCTGAGATCCCTCAAAATCCTCCAAAGCTAGTTATAAAAACAAAATCGCCACTGATTCTAAAGACAACCACAAAGCATTCTATAGCTATGTCAAGTATCTCAATGGCAACACTCAGATCTGCTCTGAGTTACAGCACAATGGCACTAAATATACAGAACCAACTGATATTGCCAACATCCTGGCAGATAGGTTCAGTGCTAACTTTACCCCCCTCTCACCCCCTAAAGGGCCCATCTCTGTACCGGAAGAATGCAAAGTTCCTGTAATCATGGCTGCACAGGTAAAAACCTCACTCTCCAAAGCCAAGAACACAGCATCCATGGGACCTGACAACATCCCAGGCTGCCTTCTACATGAACTACAGAATGAACTGGCACCCCACCTAAGCACCATGTTCAGTCATAGCCTCACCTCAAGCTTTGTGCCCATTGAATGGAGCACTGCAATGGTTATCCCACTCCACAAAGGGGGAGCCATGACAGACCCTGGGAACTACCACCCTATTAGCCTGATGAGCCTGGTCTGCAAGGCCATGGAACGTATCATCATGGAACTCATACAAAAAGACATTGGAAATCTCCAAACTCTGGATCCCACACAGTTAGGGTTTGTAAAAGGCAGATCATGTCTCCTAAACCTGATAGACTTCTTTGAAGTAGTCACCAAAGCCATAGATGAGGGTAAGGTAGCTCACACAGCCTATCTAGATCTCACCAAGGCATTCAACACCACCCCCCACTCTGGAATTATAGATAAACTCACTAAACTGGGTATAAATCCCTATGTCACAAGATAGGTTGCCAACTGGCTTACTGACAGAACCCACAATGTGAAAGTAGCAGACTCCAAATCAGACTTCTGACCAGTGACAAGTGGAGTACCACAGGGTTCAGTCCTGGGTCCTCTCCTGTTTGGTATCTACTTCTCTGAAGTACAGGCTAACACAGAAGGTCTTTGGCTAACTAAGTTCGCAGATGACTGCAAACTAGGAGCCATAATCGAAACACCTAACAATGTGGGCATCCTACAAAAGGGCCTCACTGAGACAGATGCCTGGTGTCAAAGCCATGGCCTCAAGCTCAATGCCAAAAAGTGCATTGTCATCCCCTTTGGTAAAAACTCTGTACCCATGAACTACTACATAGGTGGTAGTCTACTTAATACCGAAAGTGTGATAAGAGACCTTGGGACACAGGTGGACAGTAGTCTCTCCATTGATAATCACATCGCCACAATGATCAGGAAATCCTTCTACGTGGCACACCTCATCACAAAAGATTTCTCATTCAGAAAAAAAGAGGTCATTGTTCCCCTATACTCATCACTCATTAGACCCATTATAGAGTACAACGGCCCTTTTGGTATGTACCTCACAAGACCTCTACAACAACTGGAAAGGCCACAGAAATACCTCACAAAGAGGATTACTGGCCTCAAACAGATGCCCTATGCAGACCGTCTCAAAAAACTCCAGCTTTACTACATCGCATATTAACTACTCAGAGGCAATCTCTGCCTAACATACAAAGCTATGTCAAACCCAGAGCTGTTGGGCATGCTCCACTTAAAGAAATCCCAATCCCTCCGAGCTACATGCTCTAGGGACCTAAACCTTGTCACCACAATAAACAGAACATGCTGGAGGGATAGTTTTCTGTCCCAGAGACTTCCCATACTCTGGAACAGACTACCTATCTATGTCAAACAGAGCTCCTCATTAGCACTCTTCAAGAAAAATCTTGATGATTGGATGGGTAATAAGAAATTCACCCCAAGGATCACTTCTGTGGCTCTGCTTGACAGGGGCACAGGAAAATAATTTTCTTGGGTGGCGAAAGCCAGGTTACCTTTTTGGCTAGGCTTGTATAGGCCCTAGGACCAATAGCCTAGTACCTACCTATGAACCTATGATCAGATGTCTGAATTATGCATAGAAGTGGCTATAACTACTTAGTAGAGGTTATCTGAATGAAAGTGACTGACCTTTTGAATTCAAACTGGAACCTTAGTTTGAGAGACAGCCTTACAGAACTATCTGAAAATATATAGAGCTGAGTATATTTTTCTGTATTATTCTGTATTATAGAGCTAAATTGTTGCTTAGATATCTGTTATCTTACTGCTCTGCAAATATATAGAGAACAGTATATATTTTTTGGCTTTATAATTTGCACATTCCTCACATCTGTGTTGAAACTGTTTTTCCCCACCCCCCTCATTTCCTGTCTTGTCTTCAGCTGATATAATTGAGCTAGTGTTGTGTGTCCTGTTAATTAATAATCTGCATTCAAACTGGAACCTTAGTTTGAGAGACAGCCTTACAGAACTATCTGAAAATATATAGAGCTGAGTATATTTTTCTGTATTCTGTATTATAGAGCTAAATTGTTTGCTTAGATATCTGTTATCTTACTGCTCTGCAAATATATAGAGAACAGTATATATGTTTTGGCTTTATAATTTGCACATTCCTCACATCTGTGTTGAAACTGTTTTTCCCCACCCCCCCTCATTTCCTGTCTTGTCTTCAGCTGATATAATTGAGCTAGTGTTGTGTGTCCTGTTAATTAACACTCTGCATTCAAACTGGAACCTTAGTTTGAGAGACAGCCTTACAGAACTATCTGCAAATATATAGAGCTGAGTATATTTTTCTGTATTATTCTGTATTATAGAGCTAAATTGTTTGCTTAGATATCTGTTATCTTACTGCTCTGCAAATATATAGAGAACAGTATATATTTTTTGGCTTTATAATTTGCACATTCCTCACATCTGTGTTGAAACTGTTTTTCCCCACCCCCCTCATTTCCTGTCTTGTCTTCAGCTGATATAATTGAGCTAGTGTTGTGTCCTGTTAATTCACAATCTGCATTCAAACTGGAACCTTAGTTTGAGAGACAGCCTTACAGAACTATCTGCAAATATATAGAGCTGAGTATATTTTTCTGTATTATTCTGTATTATAGAGCTAAATTGTTTGCTTAGATATCTGTTATCTTACTGCTCTGTAAATATATAGAGAACAGCATATATTTTTTGCTTTATAATTTGCACATTCCTCACATCTGTGTTGAAACTGTTCCCCCCCTCATTTCCTGTCTTGTCCTCAGCTGATATAATTGAGCTAGTGTTGTGTGTCCTGTTAATTAACCATTTGCATTCAAACTGGAACCTTAATTTGAGAGACAGCCTTACAGAACTATCTGCAAATATATAGAGCTGAGTATATTTTTCTGTATTATTCTGTATTATAGAGCTAAATTGTTTGCTTAGATATCTGTTATCTTACTGCTCTGCAAATATATAGAGAACAGTATATATTTTTTGGCTTTATAATTTGCACATTCCTCACATCTGTGTTGAAACTGTCCCGTTCTTGGTTGCAGTTTAAATTTGGTGGCTTTTGCAGTGCCCGCCCCACTGTAGATTTGATCTAAGACACTCCCCCAGGCCCATCTCTTTACCGCATTCTACCTAATAAACCCTTTCTGCACTTGCTTTTAGTCCTTTTTAATTTAATTACATTTTTTCAAACTGTGTGTGGACTAATATTGCTACATATTCAAGTGTGCCAGCTTGCACTGCATGAGAATTGTATTCACTACTGCTTTTGCTACTTTCTGAAAAAAAAAAAATAAATAAAAAATAATCTGCTTTTACTGTACTTGTGTTTCTTCCTACTTTATTTTGTTTTTGCGTCACCTTAAAAGTACTCAATTGTATTTATTACTGCTTGGTGTAACTCATTCTAAGCCTTTTAAACACTTGGGCTTCAGACCAGTTGTTTTACATTAAGAGGGTTTGTGGTCTGCACTGTAGTGGCAGAACAGGTAGCTTACATCCTTCTAAGTTGGGAACTGCTGATTGAGGGCTCAGTGTCTGTTATTCTAAAAGTGTATTAATTCTGGTTTAAGCACTTGGGCTTTCAGGCCAGTTATTTTACATTAAGAGGGTTCGTGGTCTGCATTCTTGTGGGAGGAGAGGCTGGACTCTGCCTTTCTGAGCTGGCAATTTCTGGTTAAAGGCTTATAGTGCATGCATATCTGAACTGCTTCTTACTGAAATTGGTACACCTTGTTTGCTGTAGCATAGACTAGATCCAGGCCTGCTGAATCTAGCTTTGTTTGTATAACTTGAGCACTAATCCAGGCATTCTTTAAAGTATTCAATTGTATTTATTACTGCTTGGTAGTAACTTGATTAAAGTGTAGCTATCATTCTAAGTCTTTTGGATTAAGCACTTGGGCTTCAGACCAGTTGTTTTACATTAGGAAGGTTTGTGGCATGCACTGTGGTGGCAGGACAGGTAGCTTTCATCCTTCTAAGTTGGGAACTGCTGATTGAGAGCTCAGTGTCTGTTATTCTTAAAGTGTATTAGTTCTGGTTTAAGCACTTGGGCTTCAGGCCAGTTATTTTACATTAAGAAGGTTCATGGTCTGCACTCTTGTGGGAGGAGAGGCTGGACTCTGCCCTTCTGAGCTGGGAATTTCTGGTTAAAGGTTTATAGTGCCTGCATATTTGAACTGTTTCTTACTGAAATTGGTACACCTTGTTTGCTGTAGCATAGACTAGATCCAGGCCTGCTGAATCTAGCTTTGTTTGTATGCTTGTTGTTTGTTTGCTTGTTATTTCCCTGGAACACTAATTCCACCTAAAATGCGGCTTCTCAGCGCTTCTGTGGATCCCTAGTGATATCTGCATTGCTTACTGTACTTATTTCCTTGTTTCACTTGATTGAAAGTTACTGTTTGTCGTTTTGCATTTAAGTTACCTGTAACACATTGCACTTAAGTTACCTGGCACTTGCTCACTAAAACAATTATATAAGTCAGCACTAAAAATTAAAAGCACTACACCCTCACTCCCCATTGGCCCTTGTTTTCAATTATAAAGGAATTCCCAATATTATTCTAGCATGTCCAAAGGTCAGTTGTCAATCTCCTCTCCGGTCCAGCTGGTGAATCTGGGAATCTTGAGGCAATGTTACAACTGCCTCATGTACACAGACAACCCTCCCCTCCTTCCAACAAATTCCAACACATGTGAGAGATGCAATCATATAGCCAAACTGGAGGCTAAGCTCTCTCAACTCAGTACTGGCATAACCAGTCAGGAGGAGAAGGAAACCACACTCATTACAATTCCAGTCTCACATAGACCTACCACGACAGCAAACCAAACACATAATCACACAAAAACATACTCGGAGGCTCTAAATAAAGATCTGCCTAAGCAGCAGAGACCTCCAAAGCAGACACCCAAGCAACCGCTACCCCAAAACAAAACACGTGCAACACATATCTCACAAAGCCAGTGTGCCGAACAGTGACAGCCCTTAAGGCTAAACAACACACCTGATACACTTGTAATAGGTGACTCTGTCATCAGGCACACTGATGTCCCACTCACCAGTCTGAACAAGGAGAAGGTCATGGTGAGCAGCCTGTCGGGCGCTAGGATCCGCCACATAACACAAGCACTCAGGTCACTCCAAGGCAAGTACAAATATGACTCAGTCATTGTCCATGCTGGTGTGAATGACCTGAGACGTACCTCCCTGGACTACATGAAAAGAGACATAGAGGAGCTCTCTGAGTATGTAGCCCAGGCCGGTATGACCCTGACCTTGAGTAGCATCTTACCCTCACCAAGAATGATGCCACAATATGAAGACAAGATGATCAATTTCAACAATTGGCTTAAGTACTGGTGTCATTCAAAGGGGATCCAATGCCTGTCAGCCTGGGATGATATGCTCGACAAGCCATGATGCTTTGCTAGGGACAGCTTGCACCTGTCACCCCTGGGCTTTTGGATATTGGCAAAGGCTCTTGCTACCCCCATAGTGCCTTTTTTAGGCAAGGCTCAAAAGACAAACCCACCTCCATAGGTATCACAAGGGATAAGAAACTAAGAGTAATGCTACTCAATGCCAGAAGTCTAAACCTCAAGATGCACGCACTTGAAACTCTCCTTAGCATGGAGAACATCGATATCTGTGCAGTAAGAGAAACCTGGTTCAGGGCTCCCGAGAGCACCCCAGCACTACCAGGTTATACCTCATACCATGCTTTTCGGCCCCAAAACTTGGACTGAACCACAAAAGGAGGGTGAGTATCGATATTCATCAAAGATACCCACACCTCCAGGTTGATGGCAAAGCACGAAGCATCAGAGACTATCCATGTGCAACTAACAGTGGGTAAAACTGCCTTCCAGTTTATAGCCTGCTACAGACCACCCTCCCAAACCCAAGAACCCCACTCGGCCTTCCTGAGAACACTGGAAAATATGAAGGTCTCTCCAAACACCATTATATTGGGTGACTTCAACTACCCAAACATAGACTGGGAGCATTACTCTAGCTCCAACACCCTAGCCCAAAGGTTCCTAGAATTCATAAACTCAAATGCTATGGAACAACTTGTTACCACTCCCACAAGAGGGAAAACATACTGGACCTGATCATCACCAACATGGGGACTCTATGCTCCAGACCAGAAGTGTATCCCTCACTGGTAAGATCAGACCATAAACTGATCTCACTGGATATTCACATCCCGACCCCACCCCCTGTCCAGAAAACCACAGTGAAAAACTTCTCTAAAGCAAATTTCACACTCCTCAAAACCGAGGTGGAATCCTTCAAAGCCCCCGGGCCTGTGGAAAATACGGCCCAGACTGCAGAATCCTTTATAAATGCATTCTCTGAACACCTTCAGGAATGCATGGATCATGCAATCCCAAATAAAACTAAGACCCAATCCTCCAAAGGCAAACGTCCTGCCTGGTGGACCCCAGCCATAAACAAACTATACAATAGAAGGAGGACGCTACTACATGATAGAGCAAAATCCCAAAAAGGGAAGGCATCTCTAATCAGTATTAGCAAAAAACTAAGGGCACTCATACAATCGTCTAAGGCCAGCTTCGAGAGAAAAATTGCACAGGACACTAAGGATAATCACAAGGCTTTCTTTAGTTATGTTAGGAACCTGGGTGGGAATTCCCAGATATGCTCAGAATTAGTCCAAAATGACAAAAAATACACTGAACCCACAGACATTGCCAACATCCTAGCTGACAGGTTCAGCGCAAACTCCCCCCCCTCCCCACCAAAAGGGCAAATATCTATCCAAGCAGAGTGCTGCCCCACTGACATCTCAGATGCTCAGGTAAGAGCCGCCCTCTCCAAAGCAAAAAATACAGCATCAATGGGACCAGACGGTGTCCCGGGCTGTGTCCTACATGAACTCCAAGAAGAGCTAAACCCAAACATAAAACTACTGTTCAATCTCAGCTTTACTACAGGATGTGTACCCAAAGTGTGGCGTACAGCAACAGTGGTCCCTCTCCACAAAGGTGGTACCTCAACGGACCCTGGAAACTATCGCCCCATAAGCCTGACTAGCTTGGTCTGCAAAGCTATGGAAATGATCATCATGGACCTCATAAATAAAGATATTGGGGACCTACAGACACTGGATCCTACCCAGTTCGGCTTTGTTAAGGGCAGATCCTGCCTCTTAAACCTGGTCGACTTCTTTGAAACAGTCACCAAGGCCATTGACGAAGGGAAGGTGGTCCACACAGCCTACCTGGATCTCGCAACAGCCTTCGATACAGTACCCCACTCGGGCATTATAGATAAGCTCACCAGCTTAAATATAAACCCCTATGTCACTAGATGGGTTTCAAACTGGCTCAAGGACAGAACCCACATGGTTAGAATTGCTGGAGCCATGTCAGACTCCAAACCAGTTACAAGTGGCATCCCACAAGGCTCAGTCCTGGGACCTCTCTTGTTCGGTATATATTTCTCGGAGGTACAGGCCAACACAGAAGGACTGTGGCTGACCAAGTTCGCAGATGACTGCAAACTGGGTGCCATAATCGACTCTCCAGCCGACACAAGCATCCTCCAAAAGGGCCTCATAGAAACAGACAACTGGTGCCAGAGCCATGGCCTCAAGCTAAACGCCAAAAAGTGTATAGTCATCCATTTTGGCAAAAACAAAGTGCCCACAAATTACCACATAGGTGGTAATCCATTAAGTACAGAAGAAGTAATTAGGGACCTGGGGACCCAAGTTGATAGCAATCTCTCATTTGACAACCACGTGGCCAAAGTGGTTAGAAAAACATTTTATATAGCCCACCTAATCATGAAGGGATTCACATCTAGATTAGGGGAGGTCATCGTGCCTCTTTACTCATCCCTCATCAGGCCCATAATCGAGTACAATGCCCCTTTTGGGATGTACCTTACCAAACACCTGCTGCAACTGGAAAGACCCCAAAAGTCCCTCACCAAGAGGATCAAAGGGCTCAAACAGATGCCATATGCTGCCCGGTTAAAGAAACTCCAGCTCTACTCAGTGGCATACTGCCTGCTCAGAGGTGACCTGTGCCTGACGTATAAAGCCATGTCCAACCCGGAATTAAGGGACATGCTGCACCTCAAAAAATCCAAATCCCATCGAGCTACACGCTCGAGAGACTTGAACCTCAGCACTGAAATAAATAGGACATGCTGGAGGGACAGATTCATAACTCAGAGGCTCCCTTCACTCTGGAATAAAATCCCAGCCCAGGTTAGGCAGAGTCCCTCATTGACTCTCTTCAAGAGGAATCTTGATGAGTGGATGGGAGATCGTAGGTTTACCCCGGGTATCACTTCTGTGTCACTGTTAGTCAGAGGCACAGTATATTAACCTTGAAAAAGGGCATAGCAAAATTAATTTAAAATGGGTGGCGAAAGCCAAACACACTCTGGCTAGGCTTATAAATGCCCTAGGGCAGATAGCCTAGTATGAACCTATGAACCTATGTTGTCACTTGCTCAATTACAGTTCTCTTTCAAAAATAAGGGAGAAATGCATCGCAGAATACCTACACCTTCAGGGGAACAATTTGGTGCTGGTGGCCCCCACACCAAGGCTGTATACGTGCATTTTTACATGGGGTTAGCAAACACCTCTGCCACAAACCCCATCTAGTCTAAAACTAGACTCGCTAATAGTTGTGTATAGAAGGTCTCTGTACTTGTGTGGGGGCTGAAGGTTATGTCATTATTTATTTAACATTCTTCCCAAAACCCCAGAGTCACTATAGCTTGTGTTGAGCTGGGGACAGTGTGGTCATTCACAAACTTCAGGGCGGTACACAGAAAGTCACAATAGCTTGCAGAGGAGCATTTTTACTGTCTTTAGAAGAAACAAGATGGAATACTGTGATCATTATTTTTGTTTTCATTTTCATCGCAATCAAATATCTGATGCATATACAGGTGGCGATCTTTTGGGGAGAGTAAATAAGCATCTGGTTATATATGTCTGACAGCAAATGTGCTATGTTCTATTTTTTTTTCAGTTTTGTCCCAGTCTGATGTCATAAGGGTACAGAAAAGGTGTCTGTCTTTTGGGTGTAAGGGGATGAGGAGGCATGTTGTATATAAATATGACAACAGCAACTTGAGCTATAACTCTGGGCATTTATGCCTTAATTTTAATCCTAATTTCACGTCAGAGAAAGATACATAAGAAGTGACTACCTATTTTGAGATAGGAGTGTGTAGGGTGATGGGTGCTATTCTCAGATATGATACATGTATTCTCAGAAGTATTTGTCTTCTCAGTTTATTGTCAAGTGGGGTTTGGTCAGCTTTGAGCTTTAAAACTGAGATACAACTTATTTATTGCTTGAAATAAAAAAGTACAATTGAATTTATTTTCCATATGCATCATTTTTGTTTAGGCCATCACTGGAGCAAAAGGTTGGAAAAAAAGCTCTAAAATGTACTACAGAGCATCTATAATCTCATGCCTCTGGGTGCCTAGTACCCCCCAGCTTAATTTAGTTATTGCAGGGTAGTCTTGATCAGTCAGGATGTGTTGAAAGAATGCATGAAAATGCAAAGTTGAAGAGTAAGATTGGATTTCTTTCAGTAATCCAGGTTTTTGTTCAAGCAATCACTGCATGAAAAGGTTGTTTAAAAAACTAAAATGCATCTCAGAGCATATAGAAAATGTCATGGATTCTGGGGCCTAGCAGCCCCCAGGCTTTGACTTAATATACTTATTCCCACTGTAGTTATTAAACAGTATGGTCTTGATTAGTTAGGATGTGTTGAAAGGATGCAGGAAAAAACAAAGTTGAGAAATAAGACTAAATTTATTTCTTTGATCATGCGTTTTGTTCAGGCAATCACTGGATTAATAGTATGTATAAAAAGTTGAACTGCCACAGTAGAAGGAAAATTCTTTATTGCAAGGACAAAGTGAGCGCTTTCATGACCTTCCAGGTCGCTTCATCAGACTTGATAAAACATCCCATGCCTTCCTTGATATATATACTTTCAAAGTGACCAATCAGTTAAGGCAAACAAATATTTATATCAGATTCAATTAATTTAAAAATAGTAGAAAAAAACATAAATAGACATAAAACTGTTAAAAACAGTATGCAAGTTCAAATGTGAATGCCCATAGAACCATGTAGAAGGAAATTAGTGTTTTAAGGCTCTTGCCTTTAAAAATGGTTTCAAAGAAACAGTTTCATTAATGCCTGGGGGTTTGTCTGTATTTAGTTGCAGAATCCATTTTTGCTCAGCCTCTTAAGTTCTGTTTGTAATGTCAGTAACCCCTCTGATATTTTCTTCCAGAACCTCTAAAACTAAAAATTTAAAAACATGGTGCATCCCTTCAGCTTCTACATGTTTAGCTAGGGCACTACTCTCCTTTTTGTTTACTGTGTCCCTCATATGTTCTAAAATGCATTCTTTGAGCATTCTATTAGTCTTGCCTACATAAAAATAACTTTACAATATTGGCAAAAACTCAGATAGACTATGTTTCTAGTCCTGCAGTCTAAATAGAAATTAAATTCAATTCTAAACTTTTGCTGTGGATCTACAAAAGTGCTACAAGAGAAAATGTACTTACAAGCTCTGCAGTTCCTGCACATATATGTCCCTATCCCATCTGATGCATTCAGGGACTTATGTGTTTGGGTTTTATAACATAATTGCCTTTTAAGTGATTTCTTTTTGTTTTTAAATGAGAAGTGAGGTCTAGAGTCTATGACGCCTTCAAGTTCTGTAGTGGCTAACAATATGTTCCAGTTCTTCCTAAATATATCACAAAATTGACTGACATCACTTGCATATGTAATGGGAAACCTGAGTTTCTCATCCCTGGAGTCAGTTTCAGGGTTATCTCTTGTAGTTTGTTCTGAGAAGTAAGGTCTTCCCTTCCCTTGACATTCTTGATATACTCCTTCTATGGTGGTGTCTATTTCTGTCTGGTTATATCCTCTATCAAGTAGTTCTCCTCTTAACATTTACATGGACCTCTCCAACTAATCGTTTTTACTATATAATCTTGAGGCTCTCAGGAACTGCCCTTTTATAATGTTTTTGCTAACATATCTTGGATGCATGCTGTTTTTATATAATATGGAATTCTTTCTACTTGGTTTTCTATATAGGCTAGTAGCCATCTGCCCCATTTTTGATTTTTTCACTAGAACATCATGGAATTCTATCTGTTCATTTGAGTACTTACAGGTAAATTTTAAAAATGGTGTTGTTGTGTGTAGGTACTCTAAGTATCTGCCCAGCATCTCTATTGAGTTTTCCCATAGATAAAACATGTCATCCACAAAATGTGCATGCCACAGAACATATTTGCTAAATTTACTCCCCTGTAGTAGAAATGTTTCTTCCCATTGGACTAAAGTTAGGTTGGCGTAGCTGTTTACACAAGCTGTGCCCATAGCTATGCCAACCTTTTGTAGGTAAAAATTATCTTTAAAGACAAAAACATTATTGTCCAAAATTATTTCAAGCAGACTGCATAACAGATTAACTTTATCATTAGAGAAAACACATTTAGAACATAGCAAGCTCCTAATGTTCTCTATTCCCCACTGATTTGGAATCACTGTAAAAAGTGATGTAATATCTAAGGTTACAATCAGATACTCTTTATTTATCGAAATTGTCTTTCTATACAATGTTTGGAGAAAAGATTTTGTGTCTTTCAGTACTGTTCACACTTTTCAAGCAGTGGATGAAGATTATTCTCTACATATATTGACATGGCTTCTGTTGCCCAACCTCTACTAGACACTATGGGTCTCATAGGTGGACATATGATATCTTTATGTACCTTGAGAAGGCCATATATAACTGGAATGGTGGGAGTTTCTACATTAAAATACTTAAATAAATCCTCTGTTATCAAATTTGTAGTCAGCAAGTCAAACAACAAAACAGCAATCCTGTCTATAACACATTTAACTATATTTACTGAGATACAGGCATAGGTTTCATGGTCATTCAGTAGTTTCATCATTTGCTGGATGTAAAATTCCCTATCCATAATCACAATTCCCCCTCCTTTATCTGCAGGTCTAATTTCCACTGAATGCAATTCCCTCAGGTCATATAGAGCATCAGATTCTTCTTTACTCAAGTTATAAAAGACAGCTCTTCTATCTGAATTAAATGCTTCCCTTATTTGCTTCTCACATACCGACACATAGGATTCTACCATAGGATGTAATTTAGGTACAAATGTACTAGCTTTTTTAAAAATATTCACATTGTCAGTCATCTGTCCTTTAAACCTAGTTTTTAAAGTTAAGTTGCGACCAGATAACTTAACGTTCTTTAAGAATGTCAGCTAACACAGTTCTCGGGGCTGGAATAAACAACAGCCCTTTATTCAAAAGTGACATATGTGCATCAGTTACTGTTAAAGATGAAAGATTTATTACCAGACTTTTGTGTTCTTGCTGCGGGCTACCATTGTGTTCCGTGCTGCTTCTGTGTTTGGTATCTGCCTGACTCGGCCCTTCCTTCCTCTGCTCCTTGATCTGCTTTTTATTGGTAAAGCATTCATTAGTGTGAAGGGTATCATTTCAGTTCCTGGTATTCCCTTCTGTTGCATGGGAAAAGGGGGATTCTCATTAGATAGGTTTCTGTTGTCATTCTTTTAGTTCCATTTAATTTTAGAAGTTCTGGAAGAAAATATCAGAGGGGGATGATGTTAAAAACAGAATAGAAGAGGCTGAGCAAAAATGGATTCTGCAACTAAATGCAGACAAACCCCCAGGCATTAATGAAACTGTTTCTTTGAAACCATTTTTAAAGGCAAGAGCCTTAAAGCAGTAATTCCCTTCTACATGGTTCTATAGGCATTTACATTTGAACTTGTATACTGTTTTTAACAATTTTATGTCTTTTTATGTTTTTTTCTACTATTTTTAAATTAATCGAATCTGATATAAATATTTAATTGTTTGTCTTAACTGATTGGTCACTTTGAAAGTATATATATCAATGAAGGCATGGGATGTTTTATCAAGTCTGATGAAGCGACCTGGAGGGTCGTGAAAGCGCTCATTTTTCCTTGCAATAAAGAATTTTCCTTCTACTGTGGCAGTTCGACTTTTTATACATACTATTGGCTCTTAGGTGAAGACCAAGCTGTTCATCTGGTACCTGTGCTTTTGTCTTTCTAATCACTGGATGAAAATTGTTGTTTAAAAAAGGCTAGAATGCATCTCAAAGTATCTAAAAATCTCATATCTTCTGGAGGTCTTGAGGCCCCCACACTTTTATGCAGTTGTTTCCTTCACAGTTATCAAAGTGCTGTCTTGCTTAGACAGAATATGTTGAATGAATGAATGAATAATTGCAGGAAAAAATGGAGAGTCAAATAAATTGTGAGAAAAAGGAGGGAAAAGGAAGCTGGATACTGTGAGTATGCCAGGATGAGTTTGGCAGAGACAGGGGATGCCTCAAAGCTTTTAATATAAGGTGTTAGTTTAGTTAAGCCCGGCCCTGACTGCAGGTTTAGTAGTCAGATCTTTCTGAAAATTATAGAGTGACTCACACATTTGAGGTTCGTGACAGACAATATGCCCTTCATGCTGCTGGTCTTCGCAGAGACTACAAGGAGCTTGAAATAAAACTCTGAGTATCTTTGCATTTTTGGGAGGTTGAATGGTAGTAGATTTTGAATTTCTTTCTTTATTTAAGACTGTGTCTGGATGAGTGTTTAGAAGACTGATATTTAACAATGGTTTTGTCATTTACCTACCTTTATTTGCCATTTGGAGTGAGAATCTACCTCCTTCCTTCTATTCACAGGGTGAAGCAGGTGAAATGAGTGGGAAAGTCATATGCAGCTTTCTATTCTTGCAAAAGCCACTTTGTGGCATACTTTTCATTATATTTGCTTGATGATATAAGAAGATATTAAGCTTTTATTTGGCCTGCTCCTTAAGTATATTCAGTAATATATTGCACCTCCCTTCTGTCTCTACCTTCAACTTTACTTTTTTTTACCATTGCCTCCCCACTTGAATGCCTTTGTAGATTCTCTGTCATGGTTTCCAGTTGTCCATGGGTCCACAACCCTGTATTTGAACATGTATTTTTGGAAAACTAGGGACTAGTTAGTCCCTCTGGCATTCCTATACAGGATGAATGCTTCACATCTCCTGAGCAGGATCTCATGCACCCTTATCTTGTCTTCCATATCTCTTTTTGTCTCTATGGAATAGAACGTAAAAGTTTTCTTGTTTCTGTTCGTGTATTATATAGTTTTCCTTCCATCCTTTGTACTTTCCTCATGTTTTTTTTTTCTGCAGTTCTTCCAGCAGCTTAATTTTTCTTTATTTATATAGCTTCCAGAACTGCAGACAGTAATCAAGTTATGGCCTGATTAGGGCCTGGCAGAGCAGTAGCATTATCTCTTTGCTTCTGGGGTCTATTCCTTTGCTGATACACTCTAGAATTCTAAATGTTACTGCCACAGTCTTTTCAGCCTTCTCACATTTTCAGATGCCTTGTTTTTGCTCTTTTGCCATTAGTTTCATTCCTCTGGATAGTATTTTACACCAGAGCTCACTGCTGTACTTTCGTTTTATCTGCCTTGAACTCCCAGTTTCTTTCAGATCACGTGGTCAGCTTTTGCAAATGCTTTTATAAACTCTTCCCCTCATCCTACATTTTTGCAGCCATCCTTTTGTTATCAATGTAAAGTTCAATCCCCGTATCTACTCCCCTGTTATTCTAGAAAAAGAAGACTTCTACTCTGACAGATTATACATTACAAATTGTGGTTACAGAGAAGTCTATAAACATTTAACAACATCAAGTGACAGGTTATAGTCAAAACTGTGGTTACATAAAAGTTTGAAAACATTTAATAACATCAGTGACAGGTAATAGTCAAGGTTACATGTAGATAGAAATAATAATTTAGACAAAATCTGTCATTGTTTGTAGATGGATTAGGTATACAGAAATAACACTTACATGTCTGAGCAGTGTGTAATAAAGAGAATGATTTTCAGATAGAAGGTAAGGGTGATAGTTAATTGAATGGTGGTAGGTAAGAAGGAATTAATTTAGTGTGGGCAAAAAGGTAAGTTCTCTTCCTGATGATGGGATAAAAGAGATGTAATGGCTGAGGGAATTTTGTGTTATGAGGGTGGGGAGAGAAGATATAAGGGTGTAGACCCTGCCCCCAAATTCCACCCACCCCCAGTACTCCTACTCTTATACTTCCCTAACCACCCCCCCACTTAATCAGCCCTTCCCATTAATTACAACCATCCTATCAGAACTCAACCTTTCCACAAACCCACCCCCCACTCCCACCTTAATTATCTTTCACACTTCTCTATCACCCCACCTATTTTCACTAACCCTTCTACTACCCCATCAAGAATGTATCCCCTTACTTCCACCTTATCCCAAAACCCTAAAACATATAGCTACCTCATTTCCCCACTTATAATACTTTGTCTTCACTGCATATGAATTCCACTACCTACCTAACTCTCAGTACCCTTCATCTATCACAACCACTAGCATCCAAACACACACCCCGCCACCAATACTACCCCAGCTCCTCACCAATTGCACTACCCCAAATCCTCACCATCCCATACATCCTACTTACTTAAACCCAAGGACAAAGAACTATTACCAACTCCTACTAAAGTTCACCAAATTCATAAGGAGTATATTACCTAACCTCATAACCAGCGGTGACATCCATCCTCACCCAGGCCCAAAGTCATCAGCTACCTCTAACCCTATAAATAGTTCTCCTACCAACCTAAGAAGCTCACATAATGCCCCCAAATCATTCCTAGTCTGCCACCTAAATATCAGAAATTTAAATAAGAAAGTCCACTATCTGCACGCCCTCCTAGACATGCACTCCCCTGATATACTCTACCTTAAAGAAACATGGCTCAAACCCACTATCCCTGATAATGAAATATTACCCCCCCCAACTATAACATAATAAGACTTGACCATAAAGGCAGAAAAGGAGGCAGAGTAGCCATCCTCTATAAATCCACTCTCGAGATATCCACAATTAGCACCACACAATACCTAACAACTTCCAACTCTGAAATAATCATCTCAAAAGTACAACTTAACAAACACAAATACATAAACATAGCATGCAGCTATATTCCCCCAGGCAACAACATAGCCACCTTAGAAAGCACCCTTCAATGGTTATCCACAACCCACCCCCAAGAAACAATCTTTCTCGGGGACTTCAACATCAACTGGATAACTTGTTCAGCAAACTTTCCTACCACTCATATTAACTTATATGGTTTCTCCCAGACTATTACCACCCCCCACCAGAATCAACAAGCCCAACAAAAAGGAAAGTATCCTAGACTGGATCTTAATAAATAACAAACCACAGTTATGCAAATCAGGCACCCTACCTGAAGAAATGAGCGACCACCTCCTTACCAATATAATCTGGAAAAAGGATGACATGTCTCACCAAACCACCTTTAAAACCCTTAGGTATACAAAGAACTTTAACCTAACTAATTTCCAGGACAATCTTAGCTCATGTAAATGGGCCAATCTAAAAACATTCCCCCTTGATGAAGGAGTCTCCAAATTCAACACTAGATTCCTGGCCATCTTAGATAGGCATGCTTGCACACGTGCAATCAGAACCAAAAATAAAATTGCTCCATGGCTAACCAATACTACTAGACAAAAACCTACTGCTAGAAACTCAGCATGGACCTCCTGGAGAGCCACCAAATCCCCACAAGCCCACATTACATTCAAACAAATGAGAAATGAAGCAAAAAAGTCTATTGTGTTAGACAAACAAAACTACTATTCCAATTTACAGCAAAAACACCATAATCAGTCTCAAAAATTCTGGTCAGGTCTAAAAAAACTGATCCACCCAGGTATAACTTCTACCCCCACCCCCTCAGCTACCCTACAACAACCTCCTAAATATGTTACTAAAACCTTTAACACTTTCTTCACTGAAACAGTCCAGTCCCTTGCTAATAATCTCCCACCTCCTCGACTGCAATCTCATTTACTCGAGAAAATACCCCCCCACTCATATTTGATCCTATCCGCACAGACTATATTAAATCCCTACTTAAGAAACTAAAACCTACCACCCTGGCAGCTGACCAACTTCCTGCAGAGTTACTACAAAAGGCCACTAATGTTATAGCGTACCCTATCTCCATCTTAATCAATCGCACTATCCACAAATCCTACATTCCCTCCATCTGGAATACATCTCATATTATTCGACTTCATAAAGGGGGAAACTCCACCAAACTCTCTAATTACAGACCCATAGCCATACTATTTCCTTTTGTGAAAATAATGGAGAAATGCATACAGAAACAACTCCTAACCCACCTTACACAGAATACTCTCCTAGCTTCAACCCAGCATGGCTTCAGACCAGCCCATAGTACTACCACCACCCTTATCTCCTTTTCTCACACTATAAATCAAAACCGCAATCAGAATATGCTCTCCTCTGCCCTCTTTCTCAGTTTATCTAAAGCGTTCGATATGGTAAATCACCACCTCCTCCTAGACTCTTTAAGATCACTCTCCTTAGATAACCCAGCACTCAGCTGGTTCCACTCTTACCTGCACAGCAGACAACAAGCCATCCTGTGGAAAGACAACTTATCCCACCTTCTACCTGTCACCCTTGGAGTACCCCAAGGTTCTGTCCTAGGTCCCCTCCTTTTCTCCATATTCATTAATGACCTACCCAAAGTTATCCCAGATGCAACTTGTGTACAGTATGCAGATGACTCTACGCTCATCTGCACTGCCCCCACTCCCATAGATTACTATCCCAAATCACTTTCAACAAAGTAGAAAACTGGCTCAATAATCGTCATCTCCTACTGAACCCAAACAAAACCAAACTACTACTTTTCTCCCCCTCCCATGAGCTAACATTACGATTAATTACAGTCTCTTCCAACAATGGCACCATAATCACTCCCGAACCTTGCACTAAACTACTATGGGTAATCATTGATAATAACCTGAAGTACGATGCCCATGTAGATAAAACCATAAAAACAGTAAACAAAAAAATAGGCTCCATGTATAGGGTTAAGCAATTCTTAACCCCATCTGCCAGAACCGCCATAGCTCCCACGCATCTTCTTTCAACCCTTCTCTATACCTCACCCATCCTCACAAATCTAACCAAATCAAACCTTAACAAAATCACTAGCTGCTATAACAATATAGCTAGATTTGCCACAGGCTCAGCCTACAGAACTCACCACTGTCAAAATCTTCACAAATTAGGTTGGCTTGAACTACCCATTCAGATTTATTATAACCAACTCATAATGATTCATAAAATCCTAAATCAACCTACCAGTACCCCCGTTCTGACTAATATTATTACCCCCTACAGCAACCTAGCATCCCCCCATTCATCCAGCAAACTGCTAGTACAAACCACCAAAGCCAACAGCTCAGCTGGAGATTCATTGTTTTCTAACTCTGCTGCAAAAAAATGGAACTCACTTCCAGCTGAACTAACCACCACATGCTCCTTCCCCAATTCAAAACATCCCTAAAAATGTACATGAACAGTGACTGGCTCTGCCCGTGTCTAAACCCTGACTAACCCAATCACAAATCAGAATAAGCAAAATTAACTCAGCCATGACCAGGTCTATACCCTGACTAACCTATTTAATACCAGGACAAAGGTAACCCAAACGTAGCTCACAGAGGTCTACACCCTTATATCTTCTCTCCCCATCCTCATAACACAAAATTCCCTCGACCATTACATCTCTTTTATCCCATCATCAGGAAGAGAACTTACCTTTCTGCCCACACTAAATTACTTCCTTCTTACCTACCACCATTCAATTAACTATCATCCTTACCTTCTATCTGAAAATCATTCTCTGTATTACACACTGCTCAGACATGTAAGTGTTATTTCTGTATACCTAATCCATCTACCAACAATGACAGTTTTTGTCTAAATGATTATTTGTATCTACATGTAACCTTGACTATTACCTGTCACTGATGTTATTAAATGTTTTCAAACTTTTATGTAACCACAATTTTGACTGTAACCTGTCACTGATGTTGTTAAATGTTTATAGACTTCTTTGTAACTACAATTTGTAATGTAAATTAATTTCAATGTGGAGTTTTTCTCCCCAGGCCTCCGCTGAAAATGGATAGGTATCCAGTCGGACTTTCCCGGTTAACAAATGTAAAATAAAATAAATAAATAAATTATAACATGATCTCTTGCACCCTAAGTGCTCACCCCTAGAGTCTTAAAAGTTGTCCATTATGTGCAACTTAAGAGAGAACTTCAGATAGGTGCTTTTTGTAGGTTGCAAGGTTTTCTCCACCTCCCAAATAGGAGACATGCCCTCACATCCCACAAACTTGTACATAATGACCCAATTGTCACACAAAATTGGGGAAGGAGGAAAGTCCCAAAACAGCACACAGTGGTGCTGGGCAATAAATTGTTTCACTATGACGTGATTGAGCAACTGATTTCTGAGATTTCACAGATCCAGGAGCTAAGAAGAAGCCAAAATTGTGCATGGGTACACATACACACACACACACACACACACACACACACACACACACACACACACACACACACACACACACACACACACATACACACACACACACACACACACACACACACACACACACATACACATACACACACACACACACACACACACACACACACACCACCATCCAGTTCCACTAGTCACGTAGCTTATTTGTGATGTCATCCTTTCCACCACAGCTATCTGTGTTATGCCATTCAAAGATGAGGTAGTTCAGTTCCTCAGTCTTGGTCCTAACCTCACCTTTCCAGTCTTCATATCAGCTGTCTTTATGGGATTGTGCTAGACGTCTTGGTAAAGTCCAGGTTGGTTATGTCTATTCATATTTCTCTATCGACTTCAACTGTAACCCAGTCATAAAAGTGGATCAGATTTAACTGAGAGGTCCTTTTGGCCATGAACTCATGCTGGTTGCTGTCCTGGAGGTTGTAGTCCCCTTGTAAAACAACCATCCTTTTATTAGGATTATTCCATGACTTTCCTTGTTATTGATGTTAAGCTTATAGCTTGGAGTTCTTCAGATTTTTCTTGCTCCTTTCTTGTACAAAGATTCCATCCCTGCTGCCCTCTAATCCTCAAGCACTTCTACACTGGTCAGTGATCTGTTGGAGATTTTTGTTGGGGAGATCTGCCATCATACTGACCAGATTTCTGAGTGCTCTGGGAGGTAGACTACATGTTTTTTTAAACAATTTTATTTATCTGAGCCATAAGCAAACTTACATATATGTAAAAGTAATCAAACCATATTAACAAGTTCACATTTACAAACATTATACATCACATATATTGTTATATAATCCAAGCAACATTACATAAATTATTTAATTCCTGCCTTCTCTTAAATCTCGTTCCTCCTCCCAAACATTTTTTCTGCATGTATTGTTACCTAGACTACATGGTTTTTATGCTTTAGTCTCTCTCTGTCAGCAGCAAGTTCCCACCCTCCCTTCTCGCTCTCTGTGTAGGTGTGCCCTTTCCTTCCTCTTTTCGGCTATATGTGTGTGTGTGTGTGTGTGTGTGTGTGTGTGTGTGTGTGTGTATACATATATATATATATATATATATATATATATATATATATATATATACACACACACATATACATACATACATACACATAGATCCACTTCTGAATCTCGAAATACTAAAATATTGAATTTCGGTATCTCAAGAGCAGAATGCCTAAGTGCATATTTTCGAATCTGAGTTTGCCAACTATGCAGTAATTCTGCGGTCTGTTTTTCTTAGTTTGCTGTTCTTCAGCTGTTCTTACCAGCCCAATAGTTCTTGTAAGAGCCAGCAAATTTCCACTCTAACTGCTGTTTGTATCAAGAGTGTTTCAGCTGCTGTTAACAGCTCAACAGTTTTAGCAAGCTTCAGTTTAAACTGCTGCTTAAACATATGGTAGTTTGTGTTTTGAGTTTGTTTTTTCTTCTTATGTTGGGGAGGGTTAGCGCTTACTCTGTGTTGTTTTTTTCTCTCAATATTTTGAATGCCAGCATTTTCCATTTTTATTTTTCTTTCCTTTCGGCATTCTGGTCTTGAGATACTGATGTGTGTATGTGTGTGTGTGTGTGTGTGTGTGTGTGTGTGTGTGTGTGTGTGTGTGTGTGTGTGTGTGTGTGTGTGTGTGTGTGGATATATATATATATATATATATATATATATATATATATATATATATATGTATGTCTGTATACGTATCTATCTATCTATCTATACAGATACACACACACACACACCTAAGAAACCTTTGTTCTATTTTCTGATCCCTTCTGCCAACTCCCATTTAACTTGCATCTTTGCTGTTCTCACCATCTTGCTTGCTTGACCTTCTGCTGGCCTCCTAGTACTGCACCCTTGCCATCCCCCCAATCCTTTCCATCTTTTATATACCCTATTTTTGAACAGCACTTCAATGGTGTAATACAAAAACAAAACAAAAGAGCTAATAATTCTAAAGACTATGTTACACATTTAGAAAGACTTTTCACATCTAGATATTCTTAATTAAAACATCTGTCACCTTGCAAACGTTCTAATATCCACAGAAGGAGAATGTCAAATAGAATGGACAGAAGCTTACAAACATTTTCTTAATGTTATTGATGATTGCCAGATTGCTGTCTCCAATTATTAATCACCCTATCTCACCTTTCTTATCTGTTTTACTTTTTTTCTCCTTCTTTCACCCCACTACTGCTCCACTAACCCACCTGCCCTGTATCCTTAATCCTCTCCTTCGTACCCACCTCATCTCCTTACCAATCTACGTTATCTCAACCTCTTCAATATCAGAACTTTTTCTTCTTATGTTTTTTCTTGATTATTTTTGCTTAAACCCTTCCACCTCGTTCACTGTTTTCTGTTCCAGCTCTAGTGACATCCAGGTTCATTTATGTCAGTATACGTACTGGACCTGTGTGCATTATCATTACTCTAGTATCTCTAGCTATTACGTGTTAACGTGCATTGGCTTATGTACAATATCAGTTCTATAGTAAATGATAAACATATTTACTATTTATGTCTCAATATCACCTACAAAGTAATGTTTAAAATGTTTACTTTTTTTACTGTTGTTCATTATAAAAATGTATTTTATGTAGAGCTTTTCTCCCTGGGCCTTCACTGAAAATGGGAATTGTGCCCATTGGACTTTCCTGATAAACAAAACACAATTAATGAATCAGTCAATAAATAAACCCTTGTCCACCTTCTCCTGTCTGAATTTATATAACTATTCCTCAGAAGAAATGTCAAGAGGCAGAGATTCCCAGAACCCCAAAATAATGGCCGGATTGATAATTCAAATCTGCCAAATTCCATAGTGAACATTATTAGAGACCTGACTGCATTCCATAAATATACTAAACACCACTAATCTGCCAAGTCGAGTTGCCCATTCCAGGGTCTCCATTCCTTTTAACCATGTGCACCAAGTCTGAAGGCACTTCCACACAAAATGTTCATAGCTTAACATTAGGTTTTGGCACCTTCATCACCAGTCATTCTACAACACAGCTACCCTAAATAAGTTAGCAGGTGTCAATTGCTACTGGTGCAGTAATATGAACCTAGTGAAGGCAAGTAGAGACATTCTGTTATGGACAAGTCAGCTTGGAAGCATCTCCTTCCAAACATCATTTGTTCAGGCACATCCAAACCACATTTCCCAGTCACTGATATTCTTACCAAATGGTGATAGCTGATGGGTTGCTAGTGCTCAGTATAATGATCTAAATAGTGCACTGTTCCTGCTTCCAGTTAGAAGGATGACAAGGCTTGCTTCCCTTATGTGTTATTGTTCCTTTCCTTTTCCATACAGAGTCTCAAATAGATTATGGGTCTATAGATAGGTTTATAGATTAGTACTAGGATAACTGCCCATGTGGGCCATTTTAAGCCTATCCAATTATCCCATGTGAGAATCAATACCTGCACCTTGTGTCTGTAAGGTAAACACCTTAGCCATTATACCAACCTCCCTCTCAGCTACAAATATTACCACCAAATCAGACTTTCCTAGGAAGGTCTGAGTGTTGCATACATAATCCTGGTTCTATAACATCCTCAGTGACCACCTACCTCTCCAAGGAATCTTAACAGTCAGTGGTCCCCATATCCCCCACTATAACTGAAACCTGACCTATAACAGATAATAAAGGAGAGTAAGTCCTTTGTCACATAAGCAGAATAGACTGGTCTCTATATCAGTCAGATGACCCAACCACAGCTTTGCAAATATTTAGTACCCTCATCAAGACCACACTGGATAACACTAACCTATCATAAAGTGGTACTTTAAAAAATGTCCATTTCTTGACACTAACTTTAAAAGTAAATAATTTTCAGATAGGGACCACACATGGAGGCAATGGAAGTCTTTTCACTCCACAGAGGACTATGAAACATTCCAAAACCCCCATCATGTCTGCAAGTTACTAATGACAGCAAAATCCACATTTTTGCACTTAAAATTTCAAGCCATATTTGTACAGCCTAAACACTCTTAGAAGGTTATAACGAACACATTTTATTTTCTACTGTTATATCTAACAGCAGCAGCATAAGTAATTTATCCATCCTCAAGGACTTTTAAAAGCTAATAATGTCTCCAGTTAACTCTCATACCCCCTCAAAATAGGACAGTTTAACTCTCCACCCTCGACCCCAACCCCATTCCTCCAGCTGGACTCCCTCCTTTTTAGAAAAGTCTCATCAAAATTTATTAGAAAAATTCTTGAAAAACTCACCACTAAATACAGCCCGAATCCTAGCAGTATACACCCAGCATTCCTAAAAATATGTGCTAAACAACCTTCCAAACTTCTTGTTCACATATTCAGTCTCTCAATCACCACAGGTAAGTTATCAGCCTAGTTCAAACACTTTTTTATTTCATCCATTCTTAAGTTTTCCTCTTTATAGTCAAAGCCATTGCTGTACAAACTGATTTTGTTTCTTGGTCTGCTGGAGTTCTTTAAAGCACGTTTTTTGGGCCTATCTTATTCTTCCCTTAGACATATCCACTTTTATCCCTTCAAGGAATTAACACTTTATGTAGATGACGTCATCTTGTACAGAAATGGACCATACACCTCTTCAGTCCACTCTGCCCTGCAGAAGGCCTTCACATCCATCCTTACTTGGCTTACCCAAAATAAAAATAAACTTACTCTTAATAAAACTGGCACAATGCTGTTTGACTCACAGCAGAAACATAAAACTGCTGCCCCCTCCCAATTTGATCATTTGCCCGAGGAACCAACAAGCATGGTCAAACAGTATTAAGTACCATGGGTTAATACTTGAAAAACACTACCTTATAGAAACCACATCAACACTGTGATTATAAACGTTATTAGCCAATTGAAATCCTCCTACTCCATTTCAAACCATGTCATCAAAAAAGCCAGAAAAAGCTCTTGCAAAGAACATATTATCCCAACGTGAGAGTATTTCTTACCAATTGATACCCTGCACTTTATGTATGACACTTGTAAAATGCAAACAGCAATTAATGCCATGTTTAAAATCATATGTCTTTCATCTTAACATGAAAGTCCCTGTCTCACCCTGCAAAAGGCAAGCTGGCTTCCACTCACAGTGCATTCCACACTCATTCAATTTGCCCATACTTATATGAAACAGCTCTTTCTGCCCATCTCTAAAAAGAAGACTCCAAATAAAAATCCTTACCCTATTCTCTCAGATGCCATGACAATAACACTTTAATTCTAGTCTGTCCCCTTTTGGTCTTGCCACAGGTGAAATGTCCTTCAGTAAAATAGCCCTTGTTAATTGGAATCATCTTCCATCACAATTCCAGCAACTTACCGAGTACTTGTTTCAGGAAAGCTCAAAGAGTAGACTAAAAGACACATACAAGTGTACCTGCTTTATAGATAAAAGATAATCTCCACATCCTAGTTGTACTCTTTCATCTTGTCCCTATATTAATATATAAGCCATAAGTCCTATAAATTGTTTTCACATAACAGAGGGACTTCCTTGTATTGTAAATATATAAATGTTACTTATTCCTCTTCTTGCAGTAGTCGTAGTACATTAACATCTTCTGATCCAATCAATTAATGACTGCATTCACTCCATGAATCTCTAACCCTTCCTCTGCTTTACCTGCATCTTTCATAACCTTCTACTTTCTCTTCACTTCTCAGGCCATACTTCTCTTTCATCTCCTGACTCTAATTTCTTTCCCGTAGGAACTTTTCTGTGCAGGTATTACTGCATTTACATGGATCCTTTGTACTTTAAATGGATTTAGATTGTGGAAGAACAGAAGATTTTTAGCCTATGCAAAAGTTGTATAACTAAATTTTGTTTACTTGTTTAATCTTTGAAATATTATATTTGACTGTTTTCCTCAAACATTTGTTCTTTCTGCACCTGGATCATGGCTGAAAAGGGTCCAAGGACCAGCACACCCAAACGGTCAGTAAAGAATAAATAAAAATATCTCCAACAAGTCATCTGTGCTTGAATCAAGTTCTGCCACCATAAATATTTATTTCCTATTACATCATTAAGAGAAGTTGAAATCATATCTCAGTGAACAAATCCAAAGGAAATCCAGACAACTTGCTATAATCTTGTCTTCCATACCTCCTGGATGTCTTACCATCTTATCTCTGCAAAAATCAAATATCCTAAATTGCACCAGTAGTGCTACAACCAGCCATATGTAACTGTTTGATTGCCTTAATTTAATCAATGGGCTCAAATACACAGATAGGCATATTTGAAAGGTCAATTACCAGTAAGCCTCCAACATAATCTTTAAATGAGATGCCATTAGTTTCCTTCAATTTCAAGTAAAATGTAAAATCTTATTTTGCAAGACTTTTATAGGAGAGAAAAGGAGAATATGGGGGAAGGTTCCTATCAAAAGAAGATAAACTTGGGTAAGATCATCATTTATTTAGCATTTGTTTACCAGGAAAGTTCAAGTGGGACAGAGCCCATTTTCAGTGTAGGCCCAGGGAGAAATGTTCCAGATGCTCATCTTAATTAATAGCTCTGATTTTGGTTAAAAATAGGAACCTGAGAACTATTCAGCTATTATTATTTTCAGTTGCCTTTTACTAAACTTAAGAAAAGGAGTTAAGTCAATTTGATTCATTTTCCTCCTTCCCCATTTGCGTCTAATAGCTAGATAGGTTTCCTGTAGAGCCAATGAGTACTGTTGCTGTGGAAGAGGGAGAACCTCCTTCTGACCAGCTTTCTTAGGAAAGAAAAGGTATGACTTCATATAGTTAATCTACAACACAGAAAGGGATCCATACTGCTCCAGTTTGGCATTTATGACCTTTAGCTTTTTCTTTGGCTTCCTGAACTAAACCACACAATCATCAGTGAACCAGCTGTCTGTTAAAAGATTTGGGAACACTGTGTCACTACATAGCCATTCACTTTATTTCTCTAGGCATTAAATAGCACCAACAAAAGGGCATCCTTGCTTCGCTCCTTGCTTCACTGAAATAGGCCAAGACATATGCCCATTAATGCTGAGTTAGACCAATGGATTAGTGTATAGTATTTGGCACCAGGGTAGAAACTGCCTTGATATCTCAAACTGAGGTAAGATGTCCCAAAGAACTTGCTATTCTGTGAACACAAAAGCCTTGCAAAAGTGCATATACATGGCTACTATGGGCTTCAACCTGCACTTAACTAACTAACATGCATTTACCCCAAGCCTAATATTAGCTACTGTCCCTACATTCTACAAAATGTTGATGCAGAGGGATGAATCTGTATCTATAACTCAGGTGATACACATTAATTTAGTGGCTCAGGCACCTGGGTAGCTGGTGGACACAAAGGGAGGACTGACAAAATTTTGCCCTCCCACTTTTCTTGCAGGAGAGGGCCAGGGTGATGTGGTGGTGGAGGTGGGTTACTTTTTGTAGACCCATTGAAGACCATCTCTCAGAAGGCAGCTGGACTTGGTGTACAGGTGGGTTAGGGAAGTGTTACAACCCCAGGGCCTGGAGCAAAAGAACTCCTTGACCTTGACTCATTACAGACAGTGGCCTATAAATGTGGCACCAGCATAGAAAGAAGTAGGACCATTACAAAGTTAATGAATCAGTCAATAAATAAACCCTTGTCCACCTTCTCCTGTCTGAATTTATATAACTATTCCTCAGAAGAAATGTCAAGAGGCAGAGATTCCCAGAACCCCAAAATAATGGCCGGATTGATAATTCAAATCTGCCAAATTCCATAGTGAACATTATTAGAGACCTGACTGCATTCCATAAATATACTAAACACCACTAATCTGCCAAGTCGAGTTGCCCATTCCAGGGTCTCCATTCCTTTTAACCATGTGCACCAAGTCTGAAGGCACTTCCACACAAAATGTTCATAGCTTAACATTAGGTTTTGGCACCTTCATCACCAGTCATTCTACAACACAGCTACCCTAAATAAGTTAGCAGGTGTCAATTGCTACTGGTGCAGTAATATGAACCTAGTGAAGGCAAGTAGAGACATTCTGTTATGGACAAGTCAGCTTGGAAGCATCTCCTTCCAAACATCATTTGTTCAGGCACATCCAAACCACATTTCCCAGTCACTGATATTCTTACCAAATGGTGATAGCTGATGGGTTGCTAGTGCTCAGTATAATGATCTAAATAGTGCACTGTTCCTGCTTCCAGTTAGAAGGATGACAAGGCTTGCTTCCCTTATGTGTTATTGTTCCTTTCCTTTTCCATACAGAGTCTCAAATAGATTATGGGTCTATAGATAGGTTTATAGATTAGTACTAGGATAACTGCCCATGTGGGCCATTTTAAGCCTATCCAATTATCCCATGTGAGAATCAATACCTGCACCTTGTGTCTGTAAGGTAAACACCTTAGCCATTATACCAACCTCCCTCTCAGCTACAAATATTACCACCAAATCAGACTTTCCTAGGAAGGTCTGAGTGTTGCATACATAATCCTGGTTCTATAACATCCTCAGTGACCACCTACCTCTCCAAGGAATCTTAACAGTCAGTGGTCCCCATATCCCCCACTATAACTGAAACCTGACCTATAACAGATAATAAAGGAGAGTAAGTCCTTTGTCACATAAGCAGAATAGACTGGTCTCTATATCAGTCAGATGACCCAACCACAGCTTTGCAAATATTTAGTACCCTCATCAAGACCACACTGGATAACACTAACCTATCATAAAGTGGTACTTTAAAAAATGTCCATTTCTTGACACTAACTTTAAAAGTAAATAATTTTCAGATAGGGACCACACATGGAGGCAATGGAAGTCTTTTCACTCCACAGAGGACTATGAAACATTCCAAAACCCCCATCATGTCTGCAAGTTACTAATGACAGCAAAATCCACATTTTTGCACTTAAAATTTCAAGCCATATTTGTACAGCCTAAACACTCTTAGAAGGTTATAACGAACACATTTTATTTTCTACTGTTATATCTAACAGCAGCAGCATAAGTAATTTATCCATCCTCAAGGACTTTTAAAAGCTAATAATGTCTCCAGTTAACTCTCATACCCCCTCAAAATAGGACAGTTTAACTCTCCACCCTCGACCCCAACCCCATTCCTCCAAATGTCCTCAAATATCCTAAATTGCACCAGTAGTGCTACAACCAGCCATATGTAACTGTTTGATTGCCTTAATTTAATCAATGGGCTCAAATACACAGATAGGCATATTTGAAAGGTCAATTACCAGTAAGCCTCCAACATAATCTTTAAATGAGATGCCATTAGTTTCCTTCAATTTCAAGTAAAATGTAAAATCTTATTTTGCAAGACTTTTATAGGAGAGAAAAGGAGAATATGGGGGAAGGTTCCTATCAAAAGAAGATAAACTTGGGTAAGATCATCATTTATTTAGCATTTGTTTACCAGGAAAGTTCAAGTGGGACAGAGCCCATTTTCAGTGTAGGCCCAGGAGAAATGTTCCAGATGCTCATCTTAATTAATAGCTCTGATTTTGGTTAAAAATAGGAACCTGAGAACTATTCAGCTATTATTATTTTCAGTTGCCTTTTACTAAACTTAAGAAAAGGAGTTAAGTCAATTTGATTCATTTTCCTCCTTCCCCATTTGCGTCTAATAGCTAGATAGGTTTCCTGTAGAGCCAATGAGTACTGTTGCTGTGGAAGAGGAGAACCTCCTTCTGACCAGCTTTCTTAGGAAAGAAAAGGTATGACTTCATATAGTTAATCTACAACACAGAAAGGGATCCATACTGCTCCAGTTTGGCATTTATGACCTTTAGCTTTTCTTTGGCTTCCTGAACTAAACCACACAATCATCAGTGAACCAGCTGTCTGTTAAAAGATTTGGGAACACTGTGTCACTACATAGCCATTCACTTTATTTCTCTAGGCATTAAATAGCACCAACAAAAGGGCATCCTTGCTTCGCTCCTTGCTTCACTGAAATAGGCCAAGACATATGCCCATTAATGCTGAGTTAGACCAATGGATTAGTGTATAGTATTTGGCACCAGGGTAGAAACTGCCTTGATATCTCAAACTGAGGTAAGATGTCCCAAAGAACTTGCTATTCTGTGAACACAAAAGCCTTGCAAAAGTGCATATACATGGCTACTATGGGCTTCAACCTGCACTTAACTAACTAACATGCATTTACCCCAAGCCTAATATTAGCTACTGTCCCTACATTCTACAAAATGTTGATGCAGAGGGATGAATCTGTATCTATAACTCAGGTGATACACATTAATTTAGTGGCTCAGGCACCTGGGTAGCTGGTGGACACAAAGGGAGGACTGACAAAATTTTGCCCTCCCACTTTTCTTGCAGGAGAGGGCCAGGGTGATGTGGTGGTGGAGGTGGGTTACTTTTTGTAGACCCATTGAAGACCATCTCTCAGAAGGCAGCTGGACTTGGTGTACAGGTGGGTTAGGGAAGTGTTACAACCCCAGGGCCTGGAGCAAAAGAACTCCTTGACCTTGACTCATTACAGACAGTGGCCTATAAATGTGGCACCAGCATAGAAAGAAGTAGGACCATTACAAAGTCAACTTACTACCGCTGCAAGCAACTATGGAAGCTCTGTGTTCATGTCACCGCCAATAGAACTCAATTCTCTTGCTAAAAAGAGGGATGGTAATCTCAACCAGTGGGTTATCTGGTAAATGACACTCAAATGCTTGTAGAGAGGTGACTTAAGGACTCAGTGTGGATGCTGCATTGCCACAAATGTTCAAGAGCTAACTTATAGCACAACAAATTATGAAAATGATGTATGGGATTGGGTAAAAACCTCTCCAGAAACAAAGTTAACAATATTAACAAGCTATTTGACTTCCAAAGGCATCAGAAAAATTATTCAGTAATTGCTGTAATCTGTTTAGGTTTTGCCTTCCTTCCTCAGCTGATGCTTCTACAAGATTTGGGGATAATTCCCTGGGACCAGACACTGTTATAAAGTTCTTATACCCTAGGTGCCAAGACTATATTGAGTTATTTAAAAAACAAAGTTAGTAGCCCATCAGGGCCAGCAGACTTGCACTTAGTTAATATATCAATACCAAGAAATGCTTTTATTCATAACTTTTTTGGATGCTTTGTCTAGCAAAGGGATGGCCAGTATTGACAAAAAAGCCACAGACTTGTTGGGATGAGGAATACCATGAGTGGAATGAAATTTACTAAAACAGTCTTCAAAGATTCTCAGAATATTTTTGTAAACTATTGCCCTTTCTTGTGAATTCTTAGCACACAACTGGTTGAAGTGTTTTCCCACAATAAAAATGCAGGCAACTTTGAAGATGACACCCTACAGACCAAGCAACAAAGTAGCCTGCACTTTTTTAGATTGAAAGGTAGTCTTGAATGAGCTGTCCCTAGCCTCATGGCATTCCACGTTATCAAGGTTACAAGTGCTGACTTTTCATATGGGTACTAACTATATTGCTTGCCTCTGCTATGATGGTATCAGTAGAGTAACTGCCCAAGCCTACATGAGTCAATTTCATGCCTCCTCTGTAGGGCTAGGAACAAACATCAGTAAAAGAAAACTCTCACAGGGGAACAATGCAAGGATACCAGAATTCAAAGGAAATACCCATCCCATGTATATGTGCATAAAGTAGCTATGGTTAGTGAGTGTAGCAGCTGTTCAGAATAGATGAACCTTTGGATAAGTACATAATCTCAAGGCATCTACAAGTCGTGCACCATACCAAATATTAAAAATGGACTTAACTAATAAGCTCAGTTCTCCAGCTAATAAGACCTTTTGGTTAAGTAGGTACCCTCCAATAAAACATTTGCTTTCTTGAAATAAATCATTATGAGCTTCTTGTAAGAAATACAAGTCTATGACACAGTGTTACCATTCTGTACTAAATGCTATCCACATCCTGAGATGGAGAGCCCTACTTACCTTAGTCTATATTACATTATAAGAAAGCATGGTTATGACACACAGAATGTGAAAATGATGAAGCTATAACACATTCACAGGTAAAAGGAGGACAGTTAGTCTTCTGAGCTAGAAAAGGGCTCACACTTCTGCTACTCGGCAGTCTTTGTTAGAAACCCTGACAGTCGGACATAGTTTCAGGTACCATTCAGGGTTCTTCAAGAAGACTGCTTGGTGCTAAACATTCATAATAAGCAGGCCATATGATCATGTATTTCTCTTAGTTCAATGTCTCCATATCCTCCCTCATGCATATATTAAGATGACAGTGAACAAGACTCTATTCTGCTTAGAAATTGTAAAACAACGATGGGTGACTGGTAATCCAAAAGGAATAAGTCAGGCTGATTTAGGCCATACAGTTAATTGTGTTCCAGAGTAATTATGCACAGATATAATCATGCACTCTGTTAGTGAACCACCATATTACCTGTGTGTTCCCAGAGCTCCATACATACTCTACACATACTGTTAGCTATAACTTAATGGAAAGCCAAGCCAGGCATAGCAGTATACAAGAACCATTTCTGTTTGGTGACTTCTTACACTGTCTATATTGCTTCAGGTTGTTCTTATGATCTTTGCAAAAATCTGCTTCTTATGATGGAAAGTTTAGGGTTGAGAACTGTGATCTCTCTCTTACTACGAAAGCTTCTTTCTTAGAGTGATTTGAAAGGATCAAATCAGTTTAAATTCTGAGAGAAGGAAGGGGAACAATTTGCTTTACTAGGTCTCGACTGCTATTATGATTCTATGGCAAAAGGAATATGCCAGACTTTAGGACATTTGGGAACAGGCAAAAAGAACATCTGAGGGACATTAGAAAAAATAGAGAAGAAAATCCAGTAGCCCTTCATTATAAAGAAGTATATAATAGTGATACAAGTAGTTTAGAAGCAACAGTTTTATGACAGGTTAAATTAGAATATGGCTTAAATATAAAAAGTAAGTTATGGAAAATGGAATCAGTTATAATTTTAAAGTTCAATACTTTAGCACCCACAGGGTTAAACAGAGAATGCCATTGGAAGTGTTTTCTTTAATTAGCACTGAAATTAAGTGGATCTAATTAAATTAGTGTTAATTGAATATGGGATATAAGGCATGCTGTTAGAACAAAGAGGTATACTCTGAAAAGGCTTTTGGCTGAGCCGCTAGAGGAAATACCTTTGTCTGTTTTTTATGAATTGTATTCTACTATAAGAGAAAGAAATTGTATCTGTTTTTTTATGGACTACTCTACTACAAGTCAGAGCATTTGCTAAACTTTTTATTGGATTTTTTGCTGTTTCACAAGTGTTTTAATAAATACTAAAGGTAATCACTGGCTTTCTTTTTTGGACTGTTGTTCTATATATAGACTTTAGAAGAGGTCTTATTTTTCTTTCAAGGATTTATTTGGTGTCACTGAGGGCGGCTTCTGCTGTCTCTTCCCATCTGTCAGTTTAGCAGTCTCCACAATAATCAACTTGCTAACATTTTTGATTGAACTATTCTCTGTATGTTGGAATGCATTTAGATTCTACTTATACAAGAATGTCAGAGTAGATCAGCTTCGTGTTAGCCACAACATAAAACTGTGCAGGATAGTAAAACTGCAGCTCAAGGCAATGGTCCCTGAACCTGCTAATCACTAAGATAAAGGCCTTCTTTATAGGAAACGTTGAGTACTGTCATGTTATTATACTTATGAGCCCTCATACCTTTTAGTCTCAGACATGTATACAGTATGCCCACCTAGTCAAAGAGTATCCATCTTATCCTCAATACCCATATAAGAGCCATAACGGGTAGAATGTGAAAGAAAATATGTATATTACATTGGTACAGGCGAATGTATATTACTTTCTACAGTGAATAGTTACTGATTCACAATACGCTGTCTTCCCCTTACTTATACCTACAGCTAAACATTTAGCTTTCATCTTAAACATTTAATACAATTAAACATCCTGATCTGACCATAAAGAACAATAATTACTGCTCAGTGTGACAGCTCCAGTCTCTTTTATTGGTTCATATTTATGACAAGACAGAGAATAACAAAGTGTGTTTTTTTGTCTTTGCACAAGGCTGGTACCACTAATACTAGAAATCGGGAAGCAGCACATTTTTTTCTTTCACACAGGGCCAGTACTAATACTATTTTTTTAAAGCAGAGCAGCGTGTAAGAATGAACGCTTGCATAGGTAACACCATTTACATAGTTAAGTTGATGCAGAGGTGTGTGTGTGTGTGTGTGTGTGTGTGTGTGTGTGTGTGTGTGTGTGTGTGTGTGTGTATATATATATATATATATATATATATATATATATATCTATATCTATATATATATATATATATATATATATATATATACATACACATATACATATACATACAGTGTGTGTGTGTCTGGTTTACCGGTGCTGCCTACCAGAATCCAAAGCGGTTCCGAGAAGATGATACTTTCTTTACTTCTGAGAAGGAGAAGAAGAATGAGGAACCTCTTACAACTGCTGACAATATTTTTTTGTAAATCACTGAGAATTAGTCGGTAATGCTAGTCATTAGTTTCACATTTTTTTTTCCAAACATCTTTATTAAAATTTTCACATATGACAAAGGAAATCTTGCATTCATATAAATGAAAAACATACAAAATAATATAATTTTAGTTGCAAGCAGTTTACATCACAGACACCATTGAAACAACTGTAGTTGTAAACACTATACATCACTTATAAACATCCAGTCATTGTCAGTTAATCATTTTATAGGTCATTCAAATCTTGCCTCTTAGACCTCATTCCTGCTCTGCATATATTGTTCCCACAATTCCCATTGTTTTCCAATGTAGTTTGCTCCTTCTGTTTTCTAAAGATCTCAATTCCAGTTGTTTTATCTCTGTTACTATATTCACTACTTCTAGTCAAGTTACTTTACCCTTTGATTTCCATTTTCTAGTAATTGCTTTTTTGGCAGCCACCATAATTAGACTCAGCTAGGCTTAACTATGTCTAGGCAATTCCGATTCTGTAGCATAACTCAAAAAAAATCATCTTCCCAGTCAGTCCAATCCGCTCACCCAACATCTCTGACACAGCGGTCTGCAGGGAATTCCCAAAAGTCTGCCAGCTCATCACACTTCTAACAAATATGTTCCCAGCTACCTCTTTCTTGCCCATCACACCTCTAACATTTGCTATCCGCCTGAGGAAAAATTCTTTGGAGTCTACTTGGGGTATAAAAATACCTATGTAAACACTTCCAGGCAAAGATCCTAAATCTTCTAGACTTTTTTGCATATTTGGGAGATATGCATATATCCCCCATTGTCTCTTTGTGGATTGTCTTCCCAATCCTTTTCTAAGCTCCTTTGATTGATTCTTATAATTATCATGCAATATTATATGCTTTACTAATTATTCCTTTTTTAATGGCAGATTATGTTCTAGATTCTATAAAAAAAACTCTACCAGTGCTGGTCTTTCATTTAGGAGCCCCCCATTCCTTTCTCTTTGCTTATACTCTGATATCAATCCTTGCTAGGGAAGACAGTGTCTAACCTGCAGTCCAAATAAATTCTTGGCCTCTTCCCATTTAGTTTCACAGTTTTTCTTGTTCAGAAAATGCATATAAGTTTGTATACTTGTCTGATTTTTGCCCTATCCTTTTTTTCTTGCTAACCAAGTACCAGAACACTATATGGTTAAGTGACTTGCTCAGAGTCACACAGTAGGAAATGGAAGTAGAGAGGATTAAACGCTGTATCCTTGATTACAGGAAGAGCTCAATAAGAGTGTAGAATCGTAATGCACTGTACTAACTCCAAGAGCTTCCTTAACTTAATTTTATGATGAATCACTGAGAAGTACAATCAGGTCATGCCAGTCATTAGAGTTTCATAGTTCTTGTTTTTCAGAAAACTCATACTGATGCAACATCTGTTATTCTGTTAACTTTTCAAATGCATTAGTGTTGGTTGACAATTGAGACTCTAAGGTCTTAAACTGCTTCATGTAGTCAGAGGTACAGGGTTTGAATCCTTTCAGCTTCATTAGCTACTATGTGACTTTGAGAAAATCACTCAGACAGTGATTGTGGGTCACTCCTGAAAAATGACTCTTTGTCCAGTGGGTTAACATGGTTAACAAACAGATAAAAGAAAATAATATTGAAAGGTTGTCCCCATATTATTTTTGTCTTTGCCCAGAATTCTGAGCAAAGAAGTTGAGGCATATTTTTGTCTGTTCCTTGGAAAATACATGGCTTTTGGCAAATTGCTCTGGATTGCAATCATTAAATAATGACAGGCATTGTCAGTTTCAGACATTGCATTCTTCAGAAAATGCTAGTAATGCCAAGCTTGTTATTCCATCAACCTTCTAAGTATATAAGAAATATTTAAACTCTATTCCTGATTTTTGTGACTTTGTTGCAGATTCTTATGCTAAGAAGTTGAGAGGACAGTGGGTAGTTGCAATGGGTTCCATGTTATGGTTCTGACAGGAGTCAGCTAAGATACATTTTAACTATTTATAAATATATTCATTCACTTGATGTCAAGCAGCTATCTGAAGTTCACAGCCATACAAGTGGCTGTAATTGATGACTGTGTGTGTGTGTGTGTGTGTGTGTGTGTGTGTGTGTGTGTGTGTGTGTGTGTGTGTGTGTGTGTGTGTGTGTGTGCGCGTTTATGAATGCTTAGTTCCTGCACCCCACAGTAGTTATGGTATAAAGGTAAACAAGTATTATCCTTGTTCTTTGGGTACAATCCTTGGTTTCCTTGTTTGTTGACTGTTGATAACTTGTTATCTGGCTGTGAATAAATGGGTCAGTGTGAAGTCTATGATTCTGACTTTGATATTTAAACTATGAATATGTTTTTAATTTAACTTGTTATTTGCAAGAACATAGGTGTGAAATACATTGTACTGAGCTACAATGGTCTGTCTGGTACTTAGTTTACATGAGTGCTTGTTTGGCTTGCTTACTATACTTTGACTTGTTTGACTTCCTTGCTGTACTCTGCCTGAATAGTGCTGATCTCTGTCTGCATTTTATTTTGAATTGAAGTTTTTCATTTAAAGTTTGATTACTTCTATTTTGTATCTTATTCTTGTATTACATTTGTTTTGTTTTAAGTTTTCTGTTCTGTTGGAGTTTTAAGAGGTCTTGGTTAGGGTCAGTTAGAAAAGTTAGCAAATAATTCCTTGCAAACAGTGAATAACATTAGGTAATTAGTGGGAGGAGCTAAGAAATAACATTCCTCATTTAATTAGAAATATGTCTATTCAGCTGGAGTGCTTGTTTGACATGCTTGCTGTACTTTGCCTGAACATTGCTAATCTCTGTCTGGATTTTATTTTTTACACCCACTCACCCATCTGTTGTTGTATTCTTAAACTTGGTGGCTTTTGAGTTGCCTGTCCCTACTATAAATCTGATTTTGGACACTCCTTTCAGTCCCATCTCATCAGCTCATTCTTTTTTTTTCAAAACAGGTTTATTGTTTTAACATATAAGAGAAATATCATAACAATTTTATACAAGTAATTAAAAATAGGTATTATTATAATATTCAACAAAACAACTAAAGTATTTACAAAGACATCCACTACAATCAGATCAATTAATTAAACTAAAATACCATGCTATTGAAATTAAAATTTTTTTAACAAATTTTGTAAATTATCCCATACAATAAAATAAGATGTTTTTCTATTTGTTCTAGTCCTAATTGTGTTTATTTCCATATGGCACACTATATTCATAACATTTTTAAATTCATTGAACGAAGGAGGTGTATCTGAAATCCAATTTCTAGTTATTATTTTCCTAGCCACTGCTAGAATAGACCATAACAAGGGAAGCTTAACCTTTTAACACTTTGAGGTACAGGTGTGTTGAATAATATAAGAGATTTAGAAATAATGAAATTATCTGTAAAAGAGCCTGCAAAAATTCATTAATTGACTTCCAGTATTCTTTCAATTTTATACAGTCATAAAACATATGAGCCCAGTCAGCATTAATTTCTACATTACATCTCTTACATAGATTATCTTTATTATTTATTTTATTCATCATCAAAGGTGTATAAAAGATCTATGTAAAAATTTCCATGTATAAAGTCTCCAGACAATGGAAGGCGTAGTTCTATAAGCAGATTCCAATATATATTGTTTATCTTGTTGATTTGGTGGGTCCCCATTAATAGAAGTGAAATAATTCCAGTATGAATCTACACTGTAAAAGTTTCTTGTCTGATAACTTTATGTATGTATGAAAGTTTACCTTTATCAGAAACTTTATGTTGTAAATTTAATATCAAGTAATCAATCAGTGTTGGAATAGATTCTTTAACAGTTATAGACATTAAATCTATTTTATTAATGAGATGTTGTCTAAAGGTCTGAACCTCTAACCAGCAAGTTTCTCTTAGATCAAATTCTTGTTTTAAGAAATCTAGATTTTTAACTTTATTATCAGATATCAACTGATACCAGTACTTTAGATCATTATCTATAGCTAAATGAGTTCCTTCAGAAGTAGATGACAAAAGCATACCCTGAGTATACATTATAGGAAATACAATAAAATGCCATTCCCTATACTTAGGGTGCATGAATATAAAGTTACGATAACTAATAATAATATTTAATGGGTAACAAACCATATGTTTAGGTGTAATAGGTGAAGTACAAAATTCCTTTAGTAACCATAACATGGAGTTATTTACAATCATATTTTTATGTGTTAAGGAGATTTTCATGGAGTGCTCATCAGCTCATTCTGAGTGCAGATAAATCATTTGGGAAGGTCTACCCCTTTAGCTTCTTAACCTTGAATTATCTTCTGTTTCATCCCTTCTCACTTAACTTAAAAATGCACTTTATTCATCTGCTTTTATTGTATTTGTGTTTCTTTCTCCTTTATAACTTTATTTTGCTTTTGCTGCTTGTTCTTAAACATATTCAATTATATTTATTCTGCTGCATTTATTACTGCTTGTTAGTAGCCTGATTAAATTGTAACTGTTATTCTAAAACTTTTAGTTTTGGTTTAAGCACCTGGGCTTCAGGCCAGTTGTTTTACATTAAGAAGGTTTGTAGTCTACACTCTTGTGGCAGGAGGGGAAGCTTAAATCCTTCTAAATTGGGAATTGCTGGTTGAAGGCTTAATGTGTGTGTGTTATTCTAAAAGTGTCTTAGTTCTGGTTTAAGCACTTGGGCTTCAGGCCAGTTATTTACATTAAGAATGTTTGTGGTCTACACTCTTGTGGGAGGAGAGGGTAGCCTCTGCTCTTCTGAACTATGAGTTGCTGGTTGAAGGCTTATTGTGCCTGCTTTTTTTTTGAAATTTTTGCACTTTGTTTGATATAGCATAGACGAAAATCAGACCTGCTAAATATAGTTCTGTTTGCATAACTTGAGCACTAACCCAAACCATCTTTTGTTGGAGAGGGTTCCCCTGTTGTGCAGTTACAACTCATCTGATTGAAGGCTGCTGGAACAGAACTTCGTTTTGAGCTTTTTTATTGGTTAATATGTTTAAATCAGTTTGCTCTCATTTGCTACGTAAGCACCACATTTGGACGGGTTTGTGCTTATTTTAGCAAAGCTCCACAGAATTTGGTGACCAGGTACTGCTCTGTTGTGTTTATCTGATCAATCCACTCTATTTGCTGATTTCTGCAAAACTTAGGTAGAATTTTTCACTGTATATTGCACTTTTGAACTGGATTTTTAACATATCACTGCTTATTTGAACTGTTTTTTTTTTTAATTGTTGCACTTTGTTTGCTGAGCATAAACTAGATTCAGACCATGCCATCTTTTTGGAGAGGGTTGCCCTGCACCCTAGTGGCAGAAGTATGCAGTTAGAACTCATCTGATTGAAGGTTGCTGGAACAGGGCTCATTTTTGAGCTTTTTATCAGTTAATTTGTTTAAATCAGTTTGCTCTCATTTGCTACATAAGCACAACATTTGCATGGATTTGGCTTGTTTTAGCAAAGCTCCCCAGAGTCTGGCAACCAGCTACTGCTCTGTTGTATTTATCTGATCAAGCCAAGGCATCTGCTGATTTCTGCAAAACTTAAGTAGAATTTTTCACTGTATGTTGCACTTTTGAACTGCATTTTTACCATATCACTGCTTATTTGAACTGTTTTTTTTCTGAAATTGTTGGACTTTGTTTGCTGTAGCATAGACTAGATTCAGACCTGCTGAATCTAGTTCTGTTTGTATAACTTGAGCACTAAACCAGGCCATCTTTTTGGAAAGGGTTCCCCTGCACCCTAACAGCAGGAGTGTGCAGTTAGAACTCATCTGATTGAAGGTTGCTGGAACAGAGTGCAGTTTTGAGTTTTTGTTTGGTTAAATTGTTTAAATCAGTTTGGTCTTCTTTGCTACATAAGCACAGTGTTTGTGTGGGTTTGTGCTTGTTTGCGCATCATGCACTACTAAGCAGTTGTAGGCACCAATGGGGGTTTAGATGCAAACACGTTTGCCTGCAAATTTTCCCTTAGTACTTTGCTAGTGCTCCATTAGTGAGTTCTTGTGATTGTCCCTCCCTGACAGGTGATGCATTCAGTGAAGCTCCCTGAGGTACCAACACAGATCCTACCCACTAGCCCTTCGTATTTTCTGTCCACTTCTCCTGTCCTCTACTTTATCTGGTCCTTCCTGTCCTCTCCCTTTTATTTATTTATTTACATTTGCTTACCGGGAAATTCCAACTGGACACAAGTCCTTTTTTAGCGGATGCCCAAGAAGAAAAGCTCCACATCATGTACATGATAGAGATACAAAGTTGCAGCAATAGTAAACAACATTACAGGTTGTTGGCTTTAATACAATTACAAGATATTAATTATCAACAGTATATACAGAAAATGTTGCAAGTTAAGATAGTTTCTTGTCATTTATAATATTAGTAACAATGTTGTCAGACAAGATGTTAAAGTATGTAAAGACAACTAGCTATTTCTGACTGTGGTTAGTAGTGGCGGTAGTATAGTTGGGTTAAGAGTCTAGGTGGGGGTGTTAGTCTGGATTAGAACAAGGACAAAGCAGTGCAAATTAAGTGGAATTTTGAGGGCAGTCTTGAAAAGGCTGCTGGAAGGTAGAGTAGTTGTAGAAGGTAGAAGATTGTTCCAAAGTTTAGATCTGGTACATGAAAATATGGCTTCTCCTGCTGAGTTTTTGGGTTTGATAACAGTAAGTTGATTTTTGTTGCTTGATCTTATGGGCCTAGTGGGGTGATAGGGTTGAAGAAGGGTTTGAAGGGAAGGGATGTTAAGGGGGTGGTTAATAAGATTATGAGCGAGGGTGAGTTGATTAAAGTGAAGGAGTTGTGGGAGTTGTAGACAGTTTAGTTCTTTAAGGGAGATACAATGATGGTTGCAGTAGGAGGTTCCAGTGTCAAATTCAGCAATTTTGTTGTAACAAGCATCCAGCTTGTGTAGGTATGTCTGTCTAAGGTTGGTAAGTATCAGGGATGCATAGAGTAGGGTGGAGATTAGCTGGGAATTGGCTATGAAGATTCTAGCTGCCTTGGTTAGGAATTGGCAGCTTTGATATAATGTACCAAGTTTCTTGTGAACTTTTTTATTGTGAGAGATATGTGGGTGTCAAATATAAGTTTGTTGTCTATTTCCACACCAAGTAATTTTGTGTGTTCTGATGGAGAGATGATGGTATTGTCTTTGGCAAGAATGTTGAAGTGGGGGGTGTTTTGGGTGGCTTTGGAAGGTTGGAACAGGAGAAGTTTTGTCTTACTTGGGTTGAGTAGGAGCTGAGCACTGGATAGCCAGCTTTATACAGAAGAGAATAATTCTTGTATGATTTGTTGTAGTTCTGGTAGAGTGGTGGCAGAGCAGATGAGAGAAGAGTCATCTGCATACATGTATAAGAGATGCTTGTGTGGTGGCAGCATGTAGGTTGTTAGTAAAAAGTGAAAATAGCCGAGGGCCAAGGATAGACCCTTGGGGAACTCCAAGAGTAACTGGGAGGTGAGGTGATGTGTTATTGTCCCAGATTACTGATTGCTGGCATCTGTGTAGATAACTGTGGAACCAGTTGCAGGCTGGTCGTGAGAAGAAGAGGTTGGGGAGAGTAGAGAGTAGTAGCTCATGAGATACCATGTCAAAGGCCTTTGAGAGATCTAGAAATACGGCAGTAGAGAAGAGGCCATTGTTTTTGTGATGAAGTATAGTGTTGGTGAAGGAGAGCAGAGCGGAGGTAGTGCTGTGATATGGCCTGAAACCATGTTGGGTTTTGGAGAGGAGATTATTAGCTAAGAGGTAGTTGGAGACCTGGGTGTTGATACATTTTTCAAGTATCTTGGAGAGAGGAGAGAGGATATCAATGGGGCGGTAGTTGGAGAGGTCAGTGGAGGGGGTGCCTTTGTGGAGGGGAATGATGTGGGATATTTTCCATATCAAGGGAATATAGCCTTCTGTTATGGAATGGTAGATTAGAATTGAAATTGGGTAGGCTAGTGTATCAGATGCAATTTTCAAGTATTCAGAGGGGAGGTTGTCAGCTGCGAGTTTGGTGGGTTTAAGTTTTGACAATAGTCTTTTTATGTTGGAGGTAGGTACTGAGGTGAAGAAGAAAAGAGGAGTGGGGGTTTAGGGTTAGGAGTTGGGGGGGCTGTTGTAGGGAAGTGTTGTTTGTTTAGAGATGTTATAGTTTCAGTGAAGTGTTTGTTGAAGGATTCAGCAATACTGCTGGAGGAGGGGGGAATGGATGGCTGGGGGGTATCAACCTTCCCTGGGTGGAGGATATTGTTAATAGTGGATCAGAATTGCTTAGGGTTGGGGTTGGTAGAGTTTAGGGTGGATTTATAGTAGAGGGATTTGTCTAATTTTATCTGCATTTCAAGGAATGATTGCCTATCTGAGTTATTTTTTGTTAGTCACCAATGCTCCCAGGCATTCTCTCTGGATTTCATTAGGGTTCTGGTGGTCTTTTGTAACCATGGGGCATGCCTGGATCTGACTTTGGCATTTCTTACAGGAGCATGCGTGTTTAGGATGGAGAGGAAGGTACTGTTGAAGAAGTGGACAGCCTCATTTAGGTTGAGGTATTTTAGTGGTGACCAGTTAATTTTTTGCAGGGAGGAGATGAAGGAGTTGGGGTTGAAGTTGGACTTGTTCCGTATTTGCCTGTGGATAATGGGATTCAGACTGTTTGTGTGGTGCCGAATTAGGAAAGTGGGGGAGTGGCCACTAAGACTGTCAGGTAAGCAGCCTGCTAGGTAAGATTGAGGGGCTTTGTTGACTAGGGTCCAGTCAAGTAAGGTATGATTGTTAGGGTTTTTGTTGATTCGGGTAGGGGATTGAATGAGTTGAGTGAACCCATGGAGATTAAGGTGAATGGTTGGGAGACTGTTATTACAGGATAGCCAGTTGATGTTAAAGTCATCGAGAATGATGGTTTCCTGGGGTAGAGATAGAGTAGCCCAGCTCAGGAGATTTTCTAGGGGTGTGATATTTTGCCCTGGTGGGAAATAGCATCCTATGATATTGATTGTTTTGTTTGGGTTTAGTTTGAGATTGGCATAAAGGATTTCTTCATTGTTGTGGTGAGGGACAGATGAGTTCAGGAGTTGAATATTGAGGTGGTGTTTAAATATCAATGCTATACCACCTCCTTTTTTGGACAATCTGTCTATGTGAAGGATGTTGTATTCAGGTGGAAGTATTTCCTCACTTTTGATGTGAGGTTTGAGCCAGGTTTCAGTTAGGAAGATAATATCTGGGGAATATATGCTTATGCTGGCGTGTAGTTCTTGGATTTTATTGCATATGCTTCTGATGTTTAGGGACATTATAAGTAGGTTTGTTGTTTTTTTGTTGGCTAGGAGTTGAGTTGCTGGGGGTTGTTGCTTGGACTAGGGTTTGTGGTTGGGTTGGGTGGACCAGGGTTTGGATGGATGTCTCCAGTGAGGGCTAGTTTATAGAGGGTATTTAGGATATGTTTTATATACATAGTAAAATGCTTATGGTATCTTAGGGATATCTTTTTTCTGACCACATCAACTTACCTAGCATTATGGATAGGCAATTTCCCATAGATTCTCCAGCCAGCCTGGTTGACATGGGCATCCTGAGGCAATGTAGCAATTCCCTCATGTACACTGACAACTCACTTCTTCTAGTCCACACAAATTCATTATATGTGAGCTGCATCTATATCAAGAAACTAGAATCCATGCTCTCTTGCTCACCAGTCAGATCATCTGATACTAAGCAGGTTGTCATACTAAGCAGGTTGTCAGCATACACACCTCACCTCCTGTACCTACCAAACCAACAGCACATAAACCTACATATATGGAGGTCCTTACCAAAAGCTTTCTTAAACATCAGAGACCTCCCAAACACAAGCATGATTCACATACTACATCCTCTGCAGAAGATTGTACACATAATATATCACACACCAGTGTCTCACCAGTCAAGTCTCCAAGGCATAACACACTAACACTTAGTCATAGGTGACTCAGTTGTGAGACACACAGATGTTCCTCTCTCCAGGTTGGATAAGGAAAAAGTTACGGTCAGCTGTCTGTCAGGTGCCAGGATCTGCCACATCACACATGCAGTCAAGTCTCAAAACAACAGGCACTGTTAAGACTGCGTCATAGTCCATGTTGGTGTGAATGACTTGAGATGTATCTCACTAGACTATATGAAGAGAGACATGACTGAGCTATCTGATTATGAGTCTCAGGCAGATATGTCCCTAGCCTTAAGCAGCATTTTACTTTTGCCTAGGATGATATCTCAGTGTATACAAAAAAATGATTGACTTCAACATTTGGCTTAGTTTCTGGTTTCATTTAAAGGGGATCCAGTATCTGTCAGCCTGGGATGATATGATCAACAGACCTCAATACTTTGCCAGAGATGGTCTTCATCTGTCACCCTTGGGATTTCAATTAGGGGCTAAGACTCTTGCCACCCTTATAGTGCCTTTTTAGGCAATGTCACAAGAACAAAATTCCCAACATAAAAATATCCTCTAAAAACAACCTCAAGGTTATGCTGCTAAAGGCTAGGAATCTAAACCAGAAACTGCATTCACTGGAAGCAGTCCTAACCATGGAAGATGCTGCCATTTGTGCAGTCACTGAGACCTGGTTTAAAGCTGTGGAGAGTACCCCAGCTATACCAGGTTACATTTCCTTACACATGTTCAGACCACAAACTGAAGGTGAGAGAACTAAAGGAGGTGGTGTATCAGTATTCATTAAAAATAAATACACCTCTAGATTGGTTAAACAGCACAACTCACTCAAATTACTTCAGGAGCAGTTGACTGTAGGTAAGTCCCCTCTTCAGGTCATTGCAAGCTATAGGACCCCCCCCTCTATGAATTAGGGCATCCACTCATCCTACTTGGATCTACTTGAGTCAATCAAGATACAACCAAACACCCTGGTTTTGTGTGACTTTAATTACCCATCCATTGACTTGCCCAGAGGTTCATGGACTTTGTTAACTCCAGTGCCCTGGACCAGCTGGTTGACACAACCACAAGGGGCTCAAACATCCTGGATCTGGTGATCACCAACATGATGGACGGCTATACCACCCCAGTGTGTGGCCATCCCTGGTGAGATCAGACCACAAATCAGTCTTGTTAGAAGTAACTATAACACAAGACCCCCTTTTTCAAGAACTAGACTGAAAAACTTCTCCAAGGCCAATTACAACCTCTTACATGACAGCATAAATAGCTTCATAGGCCCTTCCCCCACTGATGGAACAGACACCTATGCTGAGTTGTACAGCAATGCTTTATATGAGCACCTGTACAATTGCACTGACTCTGTCATACCTGATAGATCCAAAGCAAGATTTTCAGGAAAAACAAACATGCCTGGTAGACAACTGCCATTAATAGGCTATACAATACGAGAAAGAAATTGCTGTCTAAGAGTATGAAGAAATGGTCTCAAAACTGGAAACACTCCCTCCTCAACTTAAACAAACAAATAAGTCCTCCAAAGCTAAATACAAATTAGCATCTCTAACTAAGGATAACCACAAGGCATTCTTTAGTTAAATCTGTAACCTCAAGAGTAAGGCTCAGATTTGTGCTGAACTCATAGTTAACGGTACTACATATACAGAACTTGTGGATATAGCAAACCTGCTGGCCGACAGGTTCAGTGAAAACTTCACTCCCGTCTCCCCTCCGCATATATCCCAAAGCATCCCTAGCACATGTTCTCCACCTAGTATCTCCAAGGAGCAGGTCTTAAATGCTTTCTCTAAGACCAAGAACACAGCCTCTGTGGGACCAGGCAACATCCCAGGTTGTGCTCTACATGGGTTAAAACAGGAATTACCATCATCATTGGGCATGCTTTTCAATCACAGCCTAACCACTGGCTTTGTCCCAGTGGAATGGAAAACAGCTACCGTCATCTCTTTGCACAAAGGGGTGCATCCATGGCCCCACAGAACTATAGACTCAGTAGCCTGACTATCCTTATCTGCAAGGCCATGGGACAAATCGTCATGGACCTTATTAACAAAGATATAGGGAATCTCTAAACACTCAATCCCACTCAGTTTGGCTTTGTCAAGGGGATATCATGCCTATTAAACTTGGTGGACTTCTTTGAGACAGTCTCCAAAGCCCTATACAAGGACAGATCTGTGCATATGGCCTACCTTGTCTTAGCCATTGCTTTTCACACAATCCCCTACTCAGGCATCATTGATAAACTCACCCAGCTGGGTATCAACCCATATATTGTCAAGTGGGTTTCAAACTGGCTCACTGATAGAACTCATATGGTTAAAATAGGGGACTCCACCTCCTCCAGCAGACCTGTGATCAGTGGTGTTCCACATGGATCAGTTGTGGGACCCCTATTGTTTGGAATCTACTTCTCCGAAATGGAGGTTAAAACTAAAGGACTGTGGCTGACATAGTTTGCTGATGACTGCAAACTGGGAGTGATCATTGAAACCCCTAGTGATGTCAACATCCTTCAAGAAGGTCTTACACAGATTAATGACTGGTGCCAAAGTCATGGTCTTAAACATAATGCAAAACAAAATGCATTATCATCCCCTTCACCAAACATCAATAGCAATACCCTAAGCACACAGTCAGTGGTGAGAGATCTGGGCACAGAGGCTGACAGCAACCTATCTTAACTTTGATCACCATATCTTCACAGTGATAAGAAGGGCATTTTATATAGCTCATCTTGTAAGGCCATTACCTCCAGAAAAAGAGGCTATAACCCCCCTGTGCTCTTCCTTCATCAGGACAGTAATAGAGTACAATGTTCCCTTTGGTATGTTCCTTTCCAAACACCTACAGCAATTGGAGAGACCACAAAGGTTCCTTACAAAGAAAATTCAGGGTCTTCAAGATCTGTATTATGTGGACAGACTGAAATCATTGTGACTTTACTCTGTGTCATACAGACTTCTCAGAGGTGACCTGTGCCTTGCATATAGAGCAATCTGTAACCCAACTTTAATGGAAGGTCTGCACATTCACTAGTCAAATGGCACATGGGTCACTCGCTCAAAGGACCTTAACCTGGTATGTGACATAAACAAAACTTGCTGGAGAGACAGATTTGTCTTACAGATGTTGCCCTAACTTTGGAACAAGCTTCCTATTCATGTTAAACAAACCCCCTCAGTGGCCCTATTTAAGCGTAATTTGGATGATTGGATGGGAAACTGGAAATTCATCTCTGGGTTTAACCTGTGCCCCTCTTGGACAGGAGCAATAGGTGCTGATTTTAGTGTCTACTTGAACCAAACACCTTTGGGAACAGGGGTTGAACTTGGCTAGACTTGTAAGGGCCCTTGGGCCATTAGCCTAGTGACCTCCTATAATCCTATGATCCTATGAGTAAGACTGAGCTGTTAATGAGCTGCTTCTGGAGTGCACAGTTTGATTCCCTCAACCTTTGTTTATCTACTGTGTGACTGTGACCAAGTCACTTCACCAGTGAGATGTCCCAAGTTGTTAAATACATTACAGATTTGTGTTTCAAATTTCTGCACCTTTCACATAGCTGCCAATTAGTGCTTCACGGTAAGCAGATGCATTTTTAATGAATGCGAGATTCATAGGAAGAGAATATTACTGTTACTCGTGCTAAATGTGTTTTCAGTGTCAGAATGTATTGGGTAGCAAATGGCTGTCAGTGCTTTTGCTGTAAAATATAAAATAACAGTTTTAAATTGTATACAAATCTATTGTCATAGTCAAAAAAGAAAATAGTATAGATATTAAAAGGTCTGAACAGTGTTTTATGGTAAAAGCGGAGAGACAGCCAATGATATTGACATGGCTGTGGAGGGAGCCTCTTGTTCATTACTCTGCCTAGGGCCCCATATGGTCATGATCCAGCTCTGTATGCAGCCTTTGCCACACTCACTCTCAACACTTTTCTCAATTCTGACACATGGCTTATTAGTTCCTTGTAGTAGTCTTATTCCATTTCTTCCATTATGAACCAATAGACGACATCCTCAAAGAATTATAGACCAAAAACAACATCTAACAAGCAAGTTTTCTTGAAAATGTAGCAGTTTCAACTTTTATTGAAATATAGTGACTCAAGGAGGCAGCCTACTTCAGGCAGCATGATGTATTTATCTACAATTCCCTTCTTACTGGTGTACTCCTGCACCAGTTGATGAAACCCTCATAGCCCAAGATCACAGTTAAATCTTCCTGTGTCCATGTCCTGGAGCTTGACATTCCTGGTTTGCTAGTGCAAATTCACATTCCCAGCAAACATAACTCATCATGCTATTCTACTACTTTTTTTGGAGCAATTCTTGCTCCCCTATATCATCCTAGGGCCTTTCTACCCAGTATCCCATGTTCATTATCAGGGCTCAGAGCTACTTCTCTTCCTCTGGACTTGCTCGGATATGCTGGAGATGGCAGAGCATGCTGGGGTCTAGCTGTCGTGTTTCATCTGGGGGGTATTTACTTATTAATGGCTACTCCTGTACTCCTTCCAATGCAACATTGTGGTTGCGTGCAGTGGGTTTGAATGCTGCATCAGCCATGTGCACCACTCTCTTCCCTCCTTGGACCACATCCCCAGCCTCTACCATGGGTTGTACAGCGAAAGCCCAGGTAACCACCCACTCCCAAGAATGAGCACACATACTCCACCCTGCTGCTCTGTCAGATGCCAGAGCCGCAAACAGAATGTGGGTTAGATGGGCTGTGGTCAGAGCTTTATCCCTGGACACTATCAGATCATACTACTCCACTACTTTATTCTGTCCTTCAGTCTTTGCTGACACAGCTTAACCTGCAGGACATTTAACATTGGTTCTGATTCTCCCCTCTCCCTTAACCATGTTCTTCCTTCTCCTTTCTGAGTGTGCATTTGATGCTGTCCTACCCATAGAGTACTACTCATGTTCAATCCCTCCTCTTTCTGTCATTCTTGCTCATCTTATAGCTGGGCAGCTGTCTGTCCCAATCTATCTTGTCACTGGAAAGTGAATGGTGAAATCAAATGTCTCACTTATACAGAATTAATTTTTTCAAGACAATATATTTAATTTAGTTCAGGAAAAGAATCAGTAAAGAGCAAATGATTAATATTGTACAATACATAAACAAAATAGGAAAAGATTATTTTTTAATTGGCTCCTGTATTTTCTTAAAGAGCATGGACTTACTTCAATGAGATAATGGAACTATCTCCACATCCCTGCAATTGTAGAATAAAATATTCGTATATTCAGAGGTGCAGGGGTGTGGGGGTTGCAGAGCAGCTTGCTCCCTTGCATGGGCACCATTTCCTGTAACATGTGTGCTGTAACTTAACAGTTTCAGTGATCCCTTAAGCAGTGTTCATCTGTAGATGAAACTGAGAATTACACGACAGCTGATACACATGAAGGGTATGTGTTAAGCAAGGTTTTAGAGTACTGCAACAGACATTAAGTAGGTAGATGAGTTAAAATGAATATGATGATTAACAGAGATGCAAACAGATGTTACGGCAATTGTATGGAAAGAGGAAAAGGTGATGGAGTTAATGAAAGTGAAATAAAGGGGTTGAGTAGCAAGATGGCAGACTTTCAGAGGAAGAAATTTGTGACAGGTAATGTGTGAAATGTATCTTGTGGGACTTAAGAGAGAAGTTTTGGAAGCTGCTGCAAGTAATGAAAGAATTAAGGGCTTAGTCTAAAATGATGATTAGAGGTGATGTCTGAATAACTGTGTTGTAGGATATGTAGTAAGTAGGTTTAATGAATATGGATATGACAATAACTATGTAGTGGAAGAATGGATAGTGGAGAAGGGTTGTCTGGCAGAAGTAGAAGAGTTTTATTTCCTTATTGAGTCCTTGGCTCCTGCTGAACCTCAAGCCAATTTCTGTAAGTCTGGCCTTTCATTCCATACTAGCAAGGGCTGATTGTGATGCAGCAATCATCCAGGCAGCCATCAGATAACTTTGTAATTCCAATGTGTACTTCCTTGTACATGCCTAGTAGTGCAGCTGGGTTTGGATGTGAAGTGGGCGTAGGGGATTGCCATTAACGTCTAGACGTAATTTAATTCCATGGCTGTCCCCCCACTCCACCTTGGAATAAATGCCACTGTAGATTCTATGGTTTCCAACAAGTAAGTAATGCAGTGTGTGCATCCACAGAGATGTGCCCAACCTGAGCATCCAAGTGCTCCTGATTATGTGGAATGCTTTGCATTCGACCATAAATGAACCCACTGTTCTGCTGTTTTACATTAAACAGCTTTGGCTCTGCTACATGACTTTTGATTGGCTCGTATATTGCAATTACTGCCAATCGGCATCATGGTATACAACCAATCAAATAACTGCTCCACTGTTCCACATTGAACAGCATTGGTTGTGCTACACAGCTTTTAATTGGCTTGTATTCTGCAATTACAGCTAATTGCGGTATATGAACCAATCAAGTAACTGTTCCTGAGGACAGAAGCCAATGAGAGCTCCCAAATATGTGACTATTCATGTACCGAGAATAGTTCTGGAAAACTGTGTTTAAAGAGAGGGAGAAAAAATAAAATAGAAACAAAACAGTACCAAAGTAAATAACTGCAATACTAGCAGTTAAAAGGATTCCTTTTAACTGGTGGTATTGCAGTTATTTACTATGGTACTGTTGTGCTTCTATTATATTTTTCCTCTCTTTAAACACATACCTCTGAACCTGCTGGAGTAAGAGATCTGGAAAACACCAACAGTCAAACATAATGTGGTGATAAAGCCACAAAAATAGGGACAATGTTTAGATATTGCTCTTATAAACTTAGAAAGTTGCTGGAATAATAGGCTTTGTGTTACCATACACATTTTGAAGGATATGATGTCTGAAACTCAGATTTCTGTCATTATTTTATTCGTCCGTGTTTGACCAGAACATTACATATTTTATGAGGAACAGATGGCAGACTTTCAGAGGAAGAGATTTGTGACAAGTAATGTGTGAAATGTATCTTGTGGGGGTTAAGAAGGAAGTTTTGGAAGCTGCAAGTAATGAAAGAATTAAGGGCTTAGTCTGAAATGATGATTAGAGGTGATGCTGTTTGAATAACTGTGTTGTAGGAGATGTAGTAAGTAGGTTTAATGAATGTGACTATTTTGGATATGACAATAACTATGTAGTGGAAGAATGGATAGTGGGGAAGGGTTGTCTGGCAGAAGTAGAGTTTTTTTTCCTCATTGAGTCCTTGGCTCCTGCTGAACCTCCAGCCAATCTCTGTAAGTCTGGCCTTTCATTCTATACTAGCAAGGGCTGATTGTGATGCAGCAATCATCCAGGCAACCATCAGATAACTTTGTAATTCCAATGTGTACTTCCTTGCACATGCCTAGTAGTGCAGCTGGGTTTGGATGTGCAGTGGGCGTAGGGGATTGCCATTAACGTCTGCATGTAATTTAATTCCATGGTTTTCCTCCCACTCCACCTTGGAGTAAATGCCGCTGTAGATTCTGTGGTTTCCAACACGTAAGTAATGCAGTGTGTGCATCCACAGAGATGTGCCCAACCTGAGCAGCCAAGTGCTCCTGATTATGTGGAATGCTCTGCATTCGACCATAAACATGCTCACTGTTCTGCTGTTCCACATTAAACAGCTTTAGCTCCACTACACAGCTTTTGATTGATTCATATACCACAATTATTGCCCATCAGCATTATGGTATACAAACCAATCAAATAACTTCTCCACTGTTCACATTGAACAGCATTGGTTGTGCTACACAGCTTTTAACTGGCTTGTATTCTGAAATTACAGCCAATTGCCATTGCAGTATATGAACCAATCAAGTAACTGTTCCTGAGGATGGAAGCCAGTGAGACCTCCCAAATGTGTCACATACTGAGAATAGTTCTGAAAAACTGTGTTTAAAGAGAGGGAGAAAAAAATAACATAGAAGCAAAGCAGTACCAAATTAAATAACTGCAATACCAGCAGTTAAAAGGATTCCTTTTAACTGCTGGCATTGCAGTTATTTACTATGGTACTCTTTTGCTTCTATTTTATTTTTTCCCTCTCTTTAAACACATACCTCTGAACCTCTGGAGTAAGAAATCTGGAAAAAGCCAACAGCCAAACATAATGGTGGTGATAAAGCCACAAAAATAGGGAATTTTTAGATATTGCTCTTATAAACTTAGAAAGTTGCTGGAATTACATGTTTTGTGTTAGCATACACATTCTGAAGGATATGATGTCTGAAACTCAGATTTCTGTCATTATTTTATTCCTCTGTGATTGACCAGAAAACTATGTATTTTATGTGGAACAGACCAAAAAATATGAGGCAAAAATTTGGGCATTCTGCAAAATTCTGGGCAGTTGAAAGGTTTGGCAAGGGTGTGTGTGTGTGTGTGTGTGTGTGTGTGTGTGTGTGTGTGTGTGTGTGAGTGTGTGTTTTGTGTGTGAGTGTGTGTGTTTTGTGTATGTGTGTGTGTGTGAGTGTGTTTTGTGTATGTGTATGTGTTTGTGTGTGTGTGTGTGTGTGTGTGTGTGTGTGTGTGTGTGTGTGTGTGTGTGTGTGCGCGCGCATATATTTTGGTTGAAAGGACATGACCATGGTCAAGGTACACTTTTCTTGCAGTATGAAAATAGGGTGTTCCACATTTTGACTGTTTGTCACACATTGCTATGGTCTGTGCTCCACACTGGCCTCTTAGCAGGTTGTGACCTATGTGCTGAACTCTCCCACCTAGATTGTGGTCACCCCTTCATTCCTTTCCTACCTCTATCTGGCTTCTCTACTGCTAGAACCATTAATCAGTCATCATTTGGACTGTAGTCTGGGGTGTATCGTTGTAAGCCATGTAGCTGACTGCAGGATGATTATTAAAGAAGTGGATAATTGGAATATTTTGGCATTGTTTGTTTGCCTTTTAAAGTCTATAATTTTAGAATGCATTTTCTTAAGCATAAGTTTGTAGACGTTTGTAGCAGGTTATAGATGAAAGAGCTAATGATTGTGTAAGGTATATGTTTTTATTTTCTTAAGTAAAAAAGTTAAGCAGATAGGATATAAGTAACCGAGGCCTGTTCTTTAAATGTGAACCCAACACTGACTATGAAGATTAATTCTGTAATGCTGGATCATGAGTTATTTTGACACTGTGATAAAATACTTTAAAAAGGGGTGTTGCTATAATTTATGTTTAAACCTATTTTTTATTGTAAAATCTGTATGAAACCAATCGCAAAACGAAAAAGAAAAGTTTCTCTTCTTCAGGATGTCAGTGGAATAATTGTTTGGCTAGTACAGTAGTTGTACTAGTGAAATAATTACCCAATATTTTCCTATTAAAATCTGTGAGAACTCTTAATCCAGAAGTGAGATGTCATGCTATTTATTAACATGACTTATTACCTGTACCCTTTGAGAATTGTAATAGGACATGGGTAGCAAACCCATGACCTACTATGCCCTCTAGTCACCTGAGGTCAGTGAAATATTAAAAATATAAGCTTTCAAGGACCTAAATAAAGGAAAAGTTGCCAGATATTATTAATAAAAACTTAGCTTAAAAACAACAGTCCTGATCTAGTTTGAGGTACCATCAGCATGTCTTTATATGATGCTCTGAAAAAAAGTTGCCTGGGTCCTGCTTGTCTCAGAAACTGTAATAAAAAATATATGTATAACTACTTTATATGAATAATAAAGTTGGTCTCAGACCTCAAATTCTCTTCTGGAAAGACATGGATGCATTTGAAAGTCATTGGATAAAATCTCTGTGCCTTGTAATTTGAAATGTGGAATATACAAGTAAGGGATGAACATTATTAATCATTGGCAATTTTGTATGTATAACTCAAGCTAATGAGGTGTTTTTTTCTGCTAAAAGTAAAAATGTACCTGTTTTTTTATTTTGTAATGTATATTTTAATTAATGTTACACTATAAACCAGCATATGTGAAGCTTCCATAACACATGAATTAATTAAAAAAATCCCATTTGTAAAAAATGCATAGCAGCTTTGCCAGTATCATCCCTTCTGATATATAATTATCTGCAGAGCTTACAATGGCTACACTAGAGTTCACATCTCTAAAGACCTACTTCATTCTCTTCACCCTTATCAGTCTTGTTTCCCATTTGCTCCCTTCCTGATTCCCCCTCACTCATAGTCATGCTATCCCATGAACACCTATTCCTAACTTTCTTCACCACCTGCCATTCTCCTCTCCTACATTTAGTAGCACCCCCATCTCTTCTGCCTTCAACTTTATGGTGACTCTGAGGTGTTCCAACCCACCTAACAGCATGCATTCTACTTTGTGATTCTCGTTTCAGGACAGCCACATTTCCAACTCATCTTGGCAAAAACTGTTCTGCTCAACTTTCTTCAACTTAATACTGCCTTCTACCACTGTTTATTTACCATCTCATAATCCCACCACAAATGAATACCATCTGCCATTTCTTTTCCAAACCTCCTGTATTTATTTTGCAGTAGAAAACCCTATCTCTAATCTTCTAAAGGTCATATGCCACCTATGTGCTAAGCATATTTGAAGATTAGGGACCAGTCCCACTATCCCTAACTCCTTACACACCTCTCACAATTCCTCTTCTTGCCCTCCCCATACTCTGCTCACTTCTTCTGCCACATTTCCACCAAGCTGCTCACTCACCCTTCATTCCCTTCTGCCCAGCTCCATGTCTGTTTACACTAATCACCCTTTTTTTACTTTCCGTTACCTCTCCCTGTGGTATTTCCTCGAGGAAAGCTTTTTCTCCAAGTTCTCCAAACCACATTCTCTGCCTGTTCAATAGCTCCCTAACAGAACTGCAAGATCTGATCCTTTGAATGCTGAAATTTCAAGAAATAAATTGAGACGTAGACAAAAAAATAGTGAGTTCTGAAACCATGTTGTTCTATCTCTAAAGCATTCCACTGACAACACTCCATTACTTCCCTCAGGGATTTGTTAATACTGTTTTCCCCCAAATAACCTATTCATTTCTAGGTCTAATGTTGTTAAAATGTCCTCCAACTTCATGATCCTCATCCTTTATCTTTACCTCCTTCTTCTTCTTCTTCTTTCGGCTTTTCCCGGTTAGGGGTCGCCACATCAGAACTCCGGTCCACTAATGATTGGCAGTAGATTTTATTTACAGTGCCGAGGTGCCAGCCCGACCCAACCTTCAACGAAGACACGCCCATTCACGCATGTCTTTTGAACGCCACTCGACCGTGAGGAGGACATGCAGACTCCACACAGAAGGTGCTCCAGCTGAGAATCAAATGGGAGAACCTCTTGCTGTGAGGTGACAACACTACCGCTGCACCACCGCGGCTTAGGAAAAGGCCTCAAGAAGTGTTGAATCATCATTCCCCCAGTCTGGATGTGTGACATATGTTTCATCATTGCCACAAGCAAGTTATACTTAAGCTTTCAATGGTTTCACTTGTGGTGGGTTCAGAAGAATAGATAGGCATGTACTTGAACTCAGCAGGTCATCTCTAGATGATTTCACCCTGCACATGGCATAGTTCAAAGGCAAAGTCACTCTGTCAGCAATGCTAAATTTGGAGGGCACGCACACATTTCCCAGAGGAGCATTGCAGAAGGAGGGGCAGGGTGCACATCTGGCATTCTCTGTGTTTATTGCTGGATGTATAGTCCATATTAGCCCTATAAAGGCTCCACAGGAGGATGGTACCCATAAGCCACACTGCCTCCAAGGTGCATGCACCCATTATAGGGCAGAAACATGTAGGTAGCCATCACCACCATGACCCCGAATATACATGATTATTGTCACCCTTGCCAACAATCAGTGGATGTATAGGTCAGTGATCCTGCCACAGATGACCACTATACACTCCATGCTAGTGGTGTTAAGTGTGTTGCATGGCCCGTTTGATTAACTGCAACCCACTGCAGGAACTGTGAATGTAGGAGGACATAGCATATAGAGATTTAGTGCAGGCATGTAGGTCAGTGTTGGCCATTTTCACATCCACTGCTGCCTGAATGAGGATACTGGCAAACAACCACCATGGCCAAACAAGCAGCCACTCACGTGGTACTTGATCACAAACTGGGAGCACACATATAGCACACAATATACCAGACACTGCAATACTGTTACCTCTGTCCATGGCTGTCTTCACCCCAGGTGGAGACAATTACATAATTGTGGCTGAATCTCACTTGGCTCCACTGTGAGGACAACCCTCCAGGCAAGCTATTCAGGTCCCACAGTCTTGTACCATTTGTATCCCTTGTTTGCTTATTGATACCACTCCTAGCCATTGCCATTTTGTGGGATCATGACTGCTGTCTGCCTACTTCCTCCCTACATGGGCACACACAGTAGGATTCCTGTGCACACTCCCATGATGCTACCCTTCAGTTCTGAAAAAGCAGGGCCACAGGGTATGCCTTGGAAGTATTTACACCATGGAAACTTCACCCCCAAACATGGAGGATATAATTCTTAATCCCCCAAAACATGTCCACCTACCATAGCCCTCCCTTACCTTAACATTGCTTTTCACTGTCACTGAGGCCTAGTCCACTTGTAAAAATGATAAATGTGCCCTGCCCAACCTTCTGTCTGTGTTGGATTGGTAATTTATGATGCACATCATGGCCAGTTAATGCCCTCTACTGCATGAATTAGTTTTATTATGTTTTTTCCCTGCCATGATCCATAGTTGTGGACTAGACATCACTGCTTTGCCAGTGCTGCTGTGGTGCTGTGTAGTAAAAATACATTGCCTCTGCCTCACATGAGGTACTCTGAGTGTGGTTCCTCCAATGACTCCTCCCTCTTCCAAAATCACTTCCACATGTCCAGTATTTTTATGATGTTCCACTCTGTAAATATTCTCATAGCACCATGTTGTGTAGAATGGCACAGACCACAAATATCCTACTGCCAGTTTCTAATGTATACTGGAGTGCACCACCAGATGTGTCAAAGCAGTAGAAATGAGCTTTCAGAATTCTGAATTAATGTTCAAATATTCTATGTCTGTGACATGTGGTGTTTATGCCACTGATACCATATTCTGGGGGCATCAACCATAGCTTCAAGGCATATCAAGCAACAGTCAACAGTTAACATCATTATGAAACAAGTATGGGAACAACATATCGAAGCCTCTGTAGCTGGTAATATGTGCATCTGTCAACTAGATGTCCCTGTGGAAAGTTACCATACAGGAACTACTGCTATAGGTTGTACATGTGCCAGATGTCAAAATCATGGGGACTGCCTGGTTGGTGCACAGACATATTATATATAAGACACTGTGCAATGTACACCACCTGCCAATTGATGAATTGGAAGCCCTTCCAGTTGATATACCAGATGTCATGTGAAGCAGGTGGGGCCTAAATGGCAATGTGAATGCAGTCATTAGTCAACAAGACCATAGAAAACTCAACCTTTGTGTAGAGGTCCCACATAGTGGTTACTCTATCCTCTACTCCCTGTGGAAACCAGATATGTTCCTGTACTTATTGCAGCAACACATCAGGGAATTTATATAGGATTTGCAAGACTGATGCCTGCAAACCTCCTGGTCTATTCTCTGTTAGATGATGAAAGGTCTTGTCTGCTGAGATGTGCATGTCACACATCCCCTTGATTCCATATGAAGTACATGTGTACTATCTCCTGTATGGTGTTTCTGTCCCCACAATTGATAATAATGTCCTGGTTGTGAAGGTTGTGATACGTTAGCCACTGGTAGACTGTACTGTGATGCAGAGGGTGACAACATGTGACATTGTGAATACTGACACCAAAGGCAGCCATTAAGACATGCTTGTCCAGCTAATGCTGACACTAGTCCTAGCATCATAACATAAGTGAAGATCCTATACCCAGGCAGATCCTGGTGATTAGAATCAAGGCCAGCCTTAGTAGAAAAGGAACCTTAAGCAAAGGAATCCACGGTACTCCCTCTGCTGCTTCAGCACCCATGCCATCCTCAGATCCCATCTGATCTTTCCCATCATAGCCCTCCTCCCAAACACCATTCAGATAGATTGTCTGTCTTGTTCTTCACACTATCTTATTGTTCAGTTTTTCATCACATCCTTTCAATATACTCTAACTAGCTAAGACTGTAGTGTAATGACTGTGGGGAAAATAAATTACATAAGCAGGGGGTTTGGTAGTTGCTAGGCCTCCAGAATTCATGAGGTTCTATGTTTTGAGGTGTTTTAGGCTCTTTTTCCAGTCTCTTGAATCAGTGATGAGCTGAACAAAAATCAGGGTCAATAAAGAAATTCAGTCTTATTTCAAGAAAAAATAATTTGAGTTTAGGGCTTAATTTTCAGAGTTGACAAAAAAGCAGTTTTCATGCAGATGCTTGCAAGTACACATAAATCATATCTGGAAATAGTGCTTGACAACCTATTCCTCCTCCCAAAAAAGATAGTCACCTTCTATGTATTTCACAGGTATTACAGCAAAATGAAAGTAAAGGGGCAAATGGCCACAGTCATGTATTTGAAGTCATTGCTGCCATACATATACCTCCTCACCTCACATTGAAAAGGCAGCCACCTTCTGTGTATACCTCTGATATTAGACTGTTAAGAAAGTAAAAGAACAAATGGCTGAAGTAATATATTTCACCTTATTGCTGTCAGACTTAAATGCACAGCATACCTGCCTCTTTACCCATACCCCCAAAATTGACAGCCACTTCTTTATACATTGGGAAAGTGAGAAAAATAATGGTCACAGTAATGTGTTCAGACTTGTTTCTCCTAGACAGTATAATGACCCCAGACAAACTGTAGTGGCCTTCTATGCATACATCTGAGGTCTGACTGTAAGAAAAGATAAAGAGATTATGACTGCACTGTCTCCAGTTCCTGTACATGCTATGAAAATCTTCTGTTCATGCAGTGGCTAGTCAAGGCCAGTTTTAGACTAGGTAGGGCTTAGGGCAAAGCTAAGGAAGAGACCCTTTTACTAGTCCTTTGCCAAAACCTCCTTACACATTTTGGGTCTACGGGCTGCAAGGCCTCAGAAGCTCAGAGGTTTTGGATGTTGTATGATGCATTTTTGCCTCATTTTTGAAAGATAATTTTGCTGCTAGCCAGAAGAGTTATGTATGTGCCCCTTATCCACAGGTAAAAAATCACATATTTTTTCACACATACAGACATATAATGGTACTGCTCTTAACAGTCCAGGACTGTCCAAGATGTGCACAGATACATGAGCACAGACTGTGTACTTGCCTTCAGGCAAATGGGAGGAATTCTGATTCACTTATAGCATGTCTTTGAGTGTTGGAGGAAAACAGAGCACTTAACTGAAACCTACACAGAACAAAGAGAACTGCAGTCTTCACACAGAAGCTCCCACAACCAAGTCAATCAGAGAACCAAGCTTTATGACATGACAATAATACTTGCTGTACCAATGAACAGTTTTCACACACATCCTATCCAGGCCACCAAAGATAGCCACTTAATGTGTACAATGCTGATGTTTGATTGTGATGGAAAGTGAAACAAATTCTGGCTAACTTGTTACTGTTAGATACACTGCAACCTCCCACACACAAACATTCATAAGCCAAAGCAACGGTGGTTTTACACAGATTTCAGCAAGTACAATGCATTGTGTGACATTGCTACTGCAAAGCCAGATCAGTAACTGTTTAATCATGATTAAACAACAATAAATCACGTGTATCCACATATGTATTTCATACCCTTCAGTTACAGTCACTGTATTTACTGTGTATCACCTGATTTAAACGAAAATGGATGCAGTAAAAAATTCCAACTTGCTCCACGAAATGCATCCTAGATCTGCAATGCCAGATTAATGACTGTTTACCTTGACCATGACAGCAGAATCACTCATTTACATCCAGAGAGACTGCCCTGTACACAGCAATTAAAGCCCATTTGTTGACTGTATACACTTTGGATGTTTGTGATAAAAAATGGCCACACAGGGATGTATTTCAAGTTTGTTTTAGACAAACACCTAATAGCTACAGTAAAGTATCCAAGTTTATTTCATACAAATACACAGTAGTTCTGGGAAGCCAGATTGATGACTGTCCAACCTGATTGAAAAGTCACTTTCATCTAGATACAGTCCTATTGTCAGTGTTTAAACTTTTTGTGTCACACAAACATGATGCATACCAATCCTGGAAAGCCAAATTAACGACTATTTAACCTGAGCAAATGTAGCAGAATTAGTCACTTTCATCAATAGATATCCACCATAATCAGTAGTTATAGCCCCTTTGTTGATTGTGTACATCTCAAATGTGTGATTGTGGTAACATAATAACTACATCAATGTATTTCAAATTTGTTTAACACAAACACAAAGTAGCTACATGTCCACAATCAGTTATTCCAGCTTATTTCACACAAATGTCAGCTAGTGTCACTGAATCACCACCTCCCTGCTTATTTCTGCTTATTGCAATATTTCATGTAACACTTGTGCTAACTGTTTATGAAAATACCCCCCACAGAGTTTTTCTGTTTTAATTTTCTTAAAATGTATGTTTTTTACATCATTCAGGTCAGTTATTTTCCTTCTGTCTCATATATGTCTATAAATTAGCCTTTATGAGATTGTGTGTGTGTAAGGGTGCTATTTATTTTTTCATTTGTTAGCCACATAGTCAACAGAATGTGTAATAAGACCAGTAGTATAAAATCAATGCACACCTAATACATATATATTATAAAGTGGTATAAAAATCTTTGCACTTTTAAGACATACACATTATAAATGCATGATCAATAATACACAGTTAAGTCATAAGCAGAGAGCAACATGCAAGTTATGTAAAGAAAATGGAATGAGACATTAATAGCAAGAACATTGGGCAGTACTGGAAAGTAAGATGAAAAGTGTAAACAGAAAGAAAGCAAGGAATCATAGTTTTTTCTGCTCGGATATAGTGATATGCTTCAAACAATGCAAGGCTTTAGTCCTACTTTGTTAATGGAAAGGAGAGTATTCTTCATGAGAAAGTTTGAGGGAGGATTGTGCTTACCCACTGAGAGATGAGCTAATGGAGAAGATAACTGATAAGGAAGGATACAATTCTGAGTGGGACATGTACAGTGGATTGTGCAATATATATATTTGTTCTACTTTCTGATAAAGTGAAATAATTAACTAGTATTGGGTTTAAAGAGGGAATGCTTATTCTATCTATGATTGTTGAAGTACTGACATTGCTGTGTTATTGCTATGTAGTTTTCTAGAACCATGCTGAAGGTTTGCATGTTGGTGAATATCCTAATTTCTTGTAGTACAGTATTGCATGTAGCAGGTGCAAGTCTTGCAAATGCCTTTTCTGCCATTGCCAGAATGTGTATGTGTTTGCATGGGGTGTCTAACTAGCAAAGTTTTGTCTATGTTCCATAAGTCATAGCGTGAGCTTCTGTAATTAAATAGATTCTGTGGTGGTGGTGGGGGCAGTAATGTTCACTGATTTGTTTGTATATTGAAATACTAAGTAGGAGGTGTGCTCTCCCATCTACTGGAAACCATTTGGATTTAGTAGTTGTATGACAGGGATGGTAATTAAGTGGGCTTAGGTGGCTGAATCTTATAACTTTATTCTCTGTCTTCTGTTTTTTTTTTTGGCAATTTTAGAGTTATGATGATCAAGAAGTGTTGGAGCATAGTTAGTACTATACACTGATAGCTATATCTTTCCTAACTTCTTTGGTTATCAGGTGAGATTTTCTGTAGGCTGTTTTGCGCCATGTAAGAACCTTCTGGCACTATTGTACATGTGTAAGAAAGTATAACATCTGGTCTGTTGAAAGCACAAGGTACATTTTTGTTGTTTGACATTTGGAAGTGGTTGTTTTTTAAGGGTCTATATTATATAATCGAAAGATGTGTAACACGTCTTCATCGACACACAAATATCAAAGCCTGTAATTGCTGAACAGCCACATCAGTGACTTTTTTCCCAGGGGAAAAAGCACTTGGCCTAAGGAACAGCAAACAAACATTCAGATCTCAAATGTGCCCCCCACACCCCCCCCTAACTAAATATACCAACTCCGAGATCGCACTACAGTGGGGAAAAGGGCAAATCCCCGATGAAAGACAAGGGCTTTTTTCCCCTGGGAAAAAAGTTGCTGATGTGGCCATTCGGCTATTACATGGTTCGATATTTATGTGTCGATGAAGACGTGTTTGCAGAACACATCTTTCGACAACATAATATAGACCCTTTTTTTAAGGGTGAGGATTTTAAGGCGATGTGCTGAAAAGGACCTATTATTAGTTCCAAATAACGTAACTATGGATTTTCTTGCGTTCAGTGTTAATCTGTTTGTTTGAACTTAAGTCTTAGTACTTCAGCTGTCATTTTCTGTATATTCAGTTACTGGTTTTACTGATTGAAGTTACAGGGCTCTTTTCTGCAGGCTTACTGATTATTTTTGTGCTGCTTGGTTAAGTGGTAAGATTCGTCTCTTTGTGGATAGTAAGCAAGGACTATTAGCTACTACATTTATTAGTAACATCTGTATGAAATGAGCAGTAATGCGGCCTCTTAATATTTATATTTTGTGCAACACTGACAAAACTGAAAAGACTGTGTACAAATATATAGAGCTTTGTATGTTTTAAAACTTTTGCAGTTTCTGGTAGTATTAAGTATTCTGGTGTTGACCTAGGATAGTACCAATGATGATGGGCAGTGACCCTAAATCATGGAATAATATTCCATGTGACATCAGAACTAAAGTAACTATCAAAATTTCAAAAAATACATTTGCTTCCTAGACACTGTCTAGATGTTCTCTAAGCATCTGATTACTGCATAGTAAACCTATATTCAAACCATTTTTCAGGAGCTTCTACAATCCAAACTTTGTAAATATAAAAATACTCAATTCTGTAAATATGCAAATACTCAGGAACCTTTGTAAAAATGTAAAAAAAAAACAAAACAGTATGTATATAGCTACAATTCTAGTGATGCTGTATTTAGTATGTGTATTATCATTTAAAGTGTGTCTTTTGCTATGGAATAATTATGCTAGGTAATACGTTTTCATTATTGATTTTTGCCTACTACATGTGCCCCTACCATTATTGCTTGATGTCCTTCTATTCTTATGTTGCAGTACTCATCACAGTATGGAGGTCGCTGCCTGCAGCACTGGACATCTGTCGAGTATACCAAAGTCTTTGGAGCAAGGGGCTATTTGTGATGTCTCAGGTCAGAGCCATAAACTGACATAGGCCATAAAAGTGACATCTGCACGTACCCCCTTTAGCATTTTCCTGCCGCAGTGAATGTCAGACTTCTGTTCGCCAGTTCAGGAAGCAGATCACTCATTTATCCAGATGACCGCTACAGGTAAGTACCCTGTTGGGTTTTCTTTTTACCTTTGCCTTGTTTCTCAGAGGTACATATCCACTAGAAAGGGGAAGTGTGCTTATGGCAGACAAATTTCTCACAAAGACATGAACGATCAGTACGTTTTCTGTTTAGTTGAGGCCCATGACCATAAGTCCTGCCCCATTTGTAAATCCTTTGTTCCTAGGACTCTCCGCAGCCATCTAGCCATGTTGAAATTGTACCTAGAAAATCAAAGGCTCCCACGCTAGGCATGGAGGGCAGGGTAGGCACTTCTGATGAGCTGCCTTAGAAGAAGGCCAAGAAAATTAGGCCTGATTCCCATGCTGCACCTCAGGTGTCTGGAGAGATTCTCGAGGCAGAGGAAAGCCCGGGATCTCTTCAGATCTCCATTTCCCACCCAGGCCTGAGAACCATTGTGGTAGCCAGGATGGTGGAAGCAATGACTACGTCCACTGAGGGTTAATCAGCCATCAGATCCTGATGGTGGAGGGGAACCAGAGCTCATACAGTCAGAAGGGCCCACTCCTACCATATCATCCTCCCAGACATTGGCTTCTAATCATATTCAGCCCTCTACTCCCTTAAAGAGGAAACAAAAACTAAAACATTCTGAGCAACAACCATCATTCAACAATTATTAACTCAGGGCACCATAGAGAAGGTCCCTATTTCACAAAAAAACAAAGGTTTTTACTCCAGAATGTTTCTGGTATCAAGGAAAGAGGGTCCTTGGAGACCACTTCTGGACTTATCTGTTCTAAACCTCTTCCTCAAGGTACCCACTTTCAAAATGCTCACCTTACCTCTGCTCCTACCACTTATACCAACCCAGGCCTTTATTATAGCTCTGGATGTGAAAGACGCCTACCTTCACATTCCAATACACCCAGACTACAGGAAATTCTTACACTTTACAGTAGGTTCCTTGCATTTTCAATTTTCTGCATTACCCTTTGGACTCTCCACAGCACCCTGAGTGTTCCAAGTGCCTTGCACCTCTGACTGCTCACTGCAGAAATCATGGTATTCAAATATACCCATACCTAGATGACCTGTTAATAATTCATCAGGATCGTCAAACTCTCCTCCACCACTTACAACAGGTGACCACTACCCTGACTCAGTTAGGATTCACTGTAAACAAAGGAAAATCTCACCTGATCCCCCACTCAAAACCTTATCTTCTTAGGGTGCAGGATGAAAACAGACAGAATGAAGGCCTTCATTCCAGAGCAGAGGATCATAGACCACACCTTCTACTTCAACAATCTGATCACCCTCACTTCTTTGCCAGCAAGAGAATTCCTAAGAATATTAGGCCACATGGCATCTCTGATACCCATGCTACCCCTGGCAAGACTCCACATGAGAAACATCCAGTGGATTCTGAAGAATTTATGGAGTCAACTCTCTCACCCTCTGGACACCCCTCCCCCCTCCTACTGTGTCTGAAGAGGGAACTACAATGTTGGATTTGTGCCATCAACCTCAACCACAGAACACCCTTACAGGAACCTGCCCCCCTACAACAGGTCTATACAGATGCCTCAGGCATGGGGTGGGGATCAGTACTACCGCACAACCAAAAACAAAACACTTTGAAGGGAAACTGGTCCCCACTAAGGCAAAGAGACCATATCAACATCAAAGAAATGAGGGCACATCTTCTAGCCCTACAGACCATCAAACTAACCCTACTTTCTGGAACACTGAAAGTGATTGCAGGCAATATGACTGCCCTGTGGTACATAAACAAGCAGGGGGGATGAGATCCTACCCTCTTTTCAGTCTAGCCACACAGATATGGACCCTAGCATCAAAGCTGCATATTCACCTGCTAGCAGTGTACATATCCCTTCCAAAGAGAATGTTATGACAGTTACTGTCAGCAGAATTTCAGCACCCTCTCACGAATGGATGCTTCACAGAGAGGTGTTCCTAGATCTTATTCACAGGTGGGGTATCCCACAAGCAGATCTGTTTGCCTCCTCCCAGAAGAGACAAATCCCTCTGTTTTGCACAAGAGATCCACATGCCCAAGCATGGAAAGTGGACACTTTCTTTTTTTCTTGAGGGGGGAGATGTACCTCTATGCCTTCCCTCCCTTCACACTAATTCAGAAGGTCCTCCTGAAAATTCAGAGGGACAAACCAAATATTGTGCTGGTGACCCCTTTTTGGTCAAGACAGCATTGGTTTCCCCTTCTCTACCTTTTAGCCAAGGGCAATCATCACAGGTTACCCCACCAATTAGACCTACTCACACAGGACAGGGGATCCTCAGTGTACCCTCAGGTGAGCAATCTCAAACTGACCTTATGGGTGATAGGGTTCTAATCCCCTTCAGACACCTATACTCAAAGGATGTACTCAGTGTTCTGCAGGGGGCCAGAAAGCCTAGTACCAGGAGAAATTATGTGTCAAAATGGAAAAGATTCTCCAGGTGGTGTCAAAAGAAAAACGAGGACCCTTTCAACATTCCTATACCTATAGTCCTTTTTTTGCTTGTGTGAGCTCCTTCTTTCAGGACTAACATATTCTTCAGTTAAGGTCCATTTGTCTGCCATCTCTGTTTGTCTGTCTTTGATCCCTCCTTTGCCATCAAGATTGGAGGTGAAGCTATTCCTGAAAGGGGTACTCCATCTCAGACTGCCCCACAAACCTGTACCTCCACCATGGGACTTAAATTTTGTACTTGAAAAACTAACCTTGCCACCTTTCAAGCCAGCACTCTCAGCATCCTTGAAACTATGCACATGGAAAACAGTTCTACTAGTGGCCCTCACCTCTACCAGGAGGGTATCAGAAAGTCATCCCTTCTTACCTCACTTTCCATAAGGACAGAGTCTTCCTAAGGACTAACCCTTCCTTCATGACTAAGGTGGTTAATGAGCTATCACTCAATCAGACCGTTAACCCACCTGTTTTCTACCCTCAACCTCAAAATTCCTCAGAAAGGACACTCCATTCATTAGACATCCACAGACAGCTTAGGTACTATTTAGACAAATCCAGACTTATTAGAAAATCGGACCAACTGTTCATTTCCTTCCACCCTAGGGCTTTAGGGAAGCCAGTCTCCAAACAGACCATTTCTTCATGGATCTCTTAAGACCATTTGTACATGCTACTCTGTTCATGGGAAGATTTTTATCTGGCAATCGCAAAGCACACTCCACCAGAGCAGGTGCATACTCAGCTGCCTTTTTCAAGGGGGTAGACTATGCCTCCATCTTAGAAGCGGCTACCTGGGCTTAAGTTCATACTTTATTAAGCATTACAAACTAGATTTAACCTCCAGGACTAGAGCTGTTTTTTTGCCAGCTCTATCTTACAAGGTCTCATCAATCAGGGACCACATGCCTCCTCCCAGGCTCATACCTAAAAGCTTTGGTACTCTCCCTACTGTGATGAATACTGCAACATGAGAATAAAAGGACATAGAGCAGTTGTATAAGAACTTACCTTAACCTCAGATGTCCTTCTCTTCCATGGTGCAGTATTCAGACCCTCCCTCCTACCCCCTCTTGGATTACTCTCCTTGCCTTCCTTACTTGCTAACTACCTGTGGGTTCACATCCTCAGCAGTAGACACAGGTGGTGAAATACCCTGTAGTCTGGTCTTCATGTCACACTGAAGGGACTTCCTTTTTAGCTCTTCTTTACACCTTCACGGGTACTACTGTATACGGCAGTCCATTCTGAAGGGGGTGCATGCAGATGTCACTTTTATGGTCTACATTAGTTTATGGCACCTGGGACGTCACACGTACCCCCCCTGCTCCAAAGACTTTGGTATACTGGCCAGATGTCCAGTGCTGCAGGAAGCGACCTCCCTACTGTGATGAATACTGCAAGATGGAAGAGAAGGACATCTACGTTTATGGTAAGTTCTCACACAACTGTTCTTTATGCTCTGTATAATCATTTTGCACTCACTTTTGATTTGTGTGATCAGTTGTATGTAGTCTACTTCAAGTCCAGGTTATGGCTGAATAAGGTCTATTGATGAGCCCACTTACCTGGTTAACAAACAACAAGTAAACAAATTTGCTACAACTGGATATGTCAATATGGCATTTGTGTTTCACTGAAATGTCATTGAGAGGTTGTGCAACATCTAAATTATTATTCATTAACTGCAATTAGTTGAATACTGGTAACATTTACTGTGACATTTTTTATTTCTGAAGACATTTAAACTCAATTGTTGCAACCAAAAAGCTGTATCTTGCAGATTCAGCTTTCACTCAGAGAAATGCTACTTACAACCGTAGTTCAGTACAACTTTCAGTGAAAGAGTTTGGGGATGAAGTATGTGTCACTTTTCACAGTTTTCAAGAGGTAATCTTTTGGGTTCTGACATTCAGGTCGTGAGCAATTCCTGTCTGAAAACAGTGCCAAGAAACCAGGTGGCCACAGCATCACTCAACCATGCAAACTTACTGTTGAATAATACTGTTACTGTTACAGTGGCAGCGAATGCTGTGTGGCACATGGCTACCCCCCTAAAGGGAACCCTCCCCCACCCATAAAGAAATAGTAGTGATGGATACCGGCAATCATGGATGGTTTTTATATGTTACTCTAATGCAATTGAAAAGGTTATTACAGGTTTGCAGCAACATTCTTACTCTAAACAAGCTATATATATATATATATATATATATATATATATATATATATATACATATAATATATATGTGTGTGTGTGTGTGTGTGTGTGTATAGATTCACTTTATAATCTCAAAATTTCAGTATCTTGAGACTATAAAGCCGAACATTCACAATATTGAAACCCCAAAAGTGGGAAATTCAAAATCAAGACTTTTAAATACACCCTCCACCACACACACACACACACACACACACACACACACACACACACACACACACACACACACACACACACACACACCCCTTCTTCCCCACACTACAACAAACCAACAAAACACACACAAACACAACACAAATACACACACCTATCCTACATATAAGCCCCCCTGCACCCCACACCCCCACTACTTATATATACTAATGCCGAGGTCGCACTAAAAAGACAAAGACACTAAACCCACCATGACATACTCTATATTCCCCTTGCACACACACACACACACACACACACACACACACACACACACACACACACACACACACACACACACACACACTCACACACACACCACATACTTACAAACACCAACACCACCCCTCTCAACACTTACACACTCACACTTTTACTTACCTACCCTAACCTACACCTAAAACTTCCCAACACACTCACATACACTCAACTCCCTACCCAAAACCCTTAAAAAACAGCACTTACCTACATCTCCACATATATCCACACAATGGCAGGCAAACCATATCCCACAGCACACCGCACCTTACAAACACAGAAAATCCCACGTACCATGCCACCACAACTGTGAATTCGAGACTTCGAATTCAATCAAGTGCAGTTTTGCTCAACTCCACTTTCGGCATTTTCATCGCGAGATACTGAAATTCGAGATTTCAGTATTTCGAGATAGTAAAGTGCTTATATATATATATATATATATATATATATATATATATATATATATATATATATATATATATATTATTCTAATATCTGGCATTAGTGACTGACTTTAATCCTTTCTGATTTATCAGAAAATCACTGGGATTTTAACATAGGTAGGTGTTATTTATTTATTTACATTTCCCACATAATAGTTTCAATTTTATGGTAAATCACTGAGGACTTGAAATTGGTCAATATGTTGCTGCAAACCTGTTGCTCTGTCTGTCAGTTAGTACAGACGATTAAGGCTATAAACTGTTAATGAGTTGCTTTCTGTGGTGCAGAGCTTGATTCTCTCAGTCTTCATTTACCTACTGTGTGACCTGGAGCAATTCACTAAACCAACTCAAACTCAAAGCACAAAAACTCGAACAAGCTTCAAAAAGTAAAGCCAAAAGACCGGTACACCCGGAATACAAACTGATGAATAAATCCAAACTTATTTAAAAGCGCTGACAACACTTTATTTTGTTTGGATAACATACTATTCAAACCTGGATAATGATAAGCTTCCAATTTTAACTGCCACAACAATTCCTTAAATTCCAAGGTTAATGATTCAGGACCCCCCTATTGTTTGATACAACCTGATCTATCACTGTAAAACTAAATTCATGGCCACTCCTTAATATGCTTGGCTAATCATTTTCCATTTTCTCCTTCTTGATGGCATAAATGTGTTCATATAGGCGCTCCTGAAATCTCCGATCAGTTTTGCCTATATAAAACACAGGACATGAGGAACACTGTGCCAAATAAACCATTTGTGCACTAGCACAATTGAATCTCCCCTTAATGATAAATTTTGTATCTCTAATCGTAAAATGAGTACCTGCTTTGACAAACCTGCAATATTTACACATACTGCATTTAAACATGCCTAATCTACTATGACAAGGCCTGGGTTTCATTTCTAAAATATTCTTTAAATTAAGCTCCCTCCTAAAGGTTACTTTCGGGGTAAATCCTAACTGGATGGGGGCTTGATTATCTAACATTAGAAAACCACAGTTCTTCTTAATGATGGATACTATATCACCTGCGTCCACGATGCCAGCCATGCTAGTACTACCTTCTCTTGTAGTTTTATCATAACGTGGACGCAGGTGATATAGTATCCAAATATGTAGTTTATTTCAATGTGTATCACACGTCATCTCATACACCTCTGTCCATGGATAGCATACACTGATATGCTGAGTGATAGCTGCCACCATTCTCTCTGTAATCTTTATTTTATTTTATTTTTTTGCCACAACAGCTACACTGTACGTTATTATTGTCATTTACAGAGGCACATTTGCTGACATGAGTTAAAAAGGAAATGTTTTACCTTGTGAAATCCTTGCATTCAGCATGCACATAGCACTGATGACTGGTTTATTTATTTATCTGTGTTTGTATTTGTTTTTATATGTATGTGTGTATGTATGTATATGGCTACATTCTTTTATTGACTTGCAATTTAGTGACTGCTAAAAACCCAAGTCCAGAACTTTAATTCCACTTCTACTGAAACACCAAAATAGGCTTTGACATGGGTCCTGCATAGGGAAAGACTTCTCCTATGTGCAAAATCCCATGCAAAAACACTAGAATGAGCTTAAACATGAATCCTGCAGGAAGGCAAGTCATATTATCTTACTCAGCCAGAAAAATGTTTGATAAATTTCTTCCTTCCTGACCACTTGCAGGTCAATAAAATAGAAAGTCAAACAAATCAGTAGGACCCATACATGTGTGTGTTTGTTTGGGGTTTACTTACAGTTATGATGGCTAATACATTACCATTGTTGTTCATATCTTACAGCAGAATTGTGGTTGATTGTACAGTGCTAGCACTAGCTTATGAAAACAGTACTGGTGGTGTGCAGCACTTTTGTACAACTCTTTTACTGCTGATGTTATGTACATTATTGTACTTGATTTTTTTCTGCTTTGTATGCCTGCATGTGGTGCATGTGCTCACAGGCAGAATGCATTGTTAACAGCCACAAGAGTCCCTGCCTGACATTGACACTACAGCTGAGCTTGTCATACAGCCAAAATACTGGCATGTGGTATATTGCACATTACTCCATGTATTACTATGTATACTGAACAGCAGTCCAGAGAGTCAGAACTAACAGACAGAGTGCTGTTGATGGTGCTTGATGGGTTACACTGCAGCTACATGGACAGAAATATCATGGCGGCATACCTTTCAGAAGGATCTTGTGAAGAGGTTGCTATCTTGCTACATTTTGGCTGAAACTCTCCGTCATGCACATATTTTCCATGTATGTTACTTAAGAGGTTTCTGCCTGACAGTATGCTTATGTCCTGATATCAGTTTGTGTCATGTATAGTAAAACTGCAGCTCCAGCATGTGAAATAAATGGTCAGGTATTACTTTGTGATATTGCATATGTGTGCATGCATGAGCATGAGCATGTGTCTGTGAGTGTGTGGATATGTGGCACTTGTATGCATTCATGTACAGGATATGTGCCAGTAGTTGTAGTAACTACAATGTGTTGTTGACTCTGCAATAGGTATCTTGTAGTGGCTACCTGCTGAGTCTGTTGTGTTATACTTATATTGAAATATCAAAAATAAGTGACAAGATGGATTTTCTCGAGTAAAATTATTTCGGGTATTACAACTGGTAAAATGGATTTCTGTATTTTAGACCAGAAACATTGACATTAAACTGTAAAGTATAATGTTACAAGCTAGATGAGTTTATAGTCCTGCTTTGTTCTGAAACAAAGTAACACCCTTGGTCTATTCTGTGTATTCAATGTTGTATACAGATTTGTTTGTGTAACTATGTGAACGAAGTCATGAGAAAGTACAGAGTATGTGTGAAATATGCTGACCAACTGTCTCTAAATAATAGCTGCATGTTTCTACTGTCAATGTAAAATGTAAATATGATTGAAGGGAATGTTCCAGAACATTTTGACACATGTATTTAGTACTGTAGTTCTGCCATGTTAGGTTTGCCTAAGCTTGTCATTAGTATAGTTTAGATATGCTGCTATCTAGTCAGAAAATAAATGTTTTTGCAAAACTGCTTTCAGTGTCTTAGTGGTTTTATATTAATGGCATATTGCCAAAACAAATAAACCCTTAACCATCTTCTTTAAAGATGTAAAGATGCAAGGGCAGCAGGATATCAACTCACAAGGAATGCATCTTACAAAAAGTGAAACTGGTACATGTACCAATTTCAGTAGTTTGCTATTAGATGCATGGATATCTGCATTAAAAGAGCATTTCTTTTTGAGGTAAATTAATGATTTTCAGTCCTATAGAGCATCAATAACATGTTGTATGGTTTAATACAGTAAATGGCAAATGGCAAAACATCTGCCAAGCAGCAGGAACAAGAAAAAAAAAAGATATACCAAGCAATATTTAACTGTCATGCAGACAGGAGCTAATAAGGTACAAACATGCTAATAAATTTAACTGTTCAGGATACTCAAAAGCTGTCATGTTACAGCCAAAACTCTGCCATTGTAGCTATGATTAGAAAAAAAAAATAGTTTAAAGCTTTACTTTGTTGCATACAGATTTTGCCATAAACTGGTTTAAACAGCAGAGTACATCTGAGGTTGTCACATGATCTTTATTGTTTGAAGTTGCCCAAGAAAGACGGATAAAAATGTTATAATTTAAAAGTTGCTCTGCCTGGCAGTGTTACTCAACACTTAAGTTTCCATATAAATTAAGCCTGAACTGTGTCTGGACAGTTAAAAAAATCCATTCTACATTTCTTTTTGCAACAAGAAGACTGTATGCTATAAATCATAACACTCCAAACACAAAATGTGAAGAAAAGTTTCCAGTAATTTTCAGATATAAATTCTAAAGCTCTGACAAAAAAGTTTATTGCAAAAAGCAGACATAAATGTTTGTACTACCCAGAGACTGGCTGCATTTTGAAGCAAAGAAGAAGTGGGGAAAAAAAGCTTTGTACAGAAGGGGACTTTGATTTTAATAACATTTTCTTTCTTCAAAGGTTCTACTATGTGCAGTGGCATTTTAAGAGAGTCATAGTCATGCAGGTCTTAAATCTGGTTTCTATGTGCAGTGGCATTTTAAGAGAGTCATAGTTAGGCAGGTCTTATGTTAGCTTAAATATTTATTTTGTAGAATTAAATCGTTCCTTCAAGGTTTTTCCAGTCATTTGCATGCAATGATTACCAGATTTGGACAACTTTCCAAATGTTTCAGTTATAAATCACCGAGAACTTTTCATAAGTTTAAAAAGATAGTCTTATGGGTATTTAAATGTAACAATATAGCGTGTTAAATTTAATTCCTCACACTTCTACAAAGTTACAGTGTGCACCTTTATTTTATGCTAATGTTATACTTTTGTGTTAATGATAGGACTTCTAATAATCAAACACACACAGAATAGTGTATTGCATAAATACTAATGCGTTCAAATATTTTAACAAAAATTCTTTTGCAAGAGTTTGATGTACTTCATGTGCAGAGTTTTACATAAGTAATTATAAATGCACTCAGGCATGTATATGCAAGTACATGCATGCACAAATAGACATGCTGTGGGATTCAAAAAACTTGGCGTAGGCTTCGCACGAAGCCTACATAGAGTTTGCATGTTTGTTCAGTGAGCGGCAGGGAAGATTACAGATTACATATTCATGCTGTGCACCATATTTAAAAGTAAACAAGCATAGTTTCATAGCTGGCAACAGTGTTGATGGCCAGGAAACCATGTAAAACAACATGAATAGCCAACCTGTTTACAATAGAGCAATCTAGTTTAGCAGGATTGCGTGGAATACCACAATGATTACCAGGGATTATTACATAGTAATGTGTTTGGTCCAAACACAGTACAGGACAGTGTATACAGTGCACAGTATTGTGGAATTCCTTTCCAGCCATTTTGTACAAAAGTTGTGTAAATGATCTTTAAGGGTACGTGGACTACCATTTAAAATAAATAGTCGGGGAAGTGTATGTATTACATATGGGCACACAGATGAATTATAGGAATGAACATAGGGAAAGAGGACAGGTGAAACATTGTAATGTACAGCAGATGAGGGTATGAAAATGGAAGAGAGTTGTAGCAGGAACACTAATCATATATGAATATGGTACAATACAGACTTCACAGCAAAAATGTATATTATGTGGGTCTACTTTAGATCGACGAAAGTTCAAAATGTCGAACGCTCACATGAGCGGACATGAACTCTGTGTTTGTTTTTTTTTATCGCAGTGCAGGGAAGATCATAATATTTGCCCTTTCCTCACTGTAGTGAGATCTCAGAGTTGGAATATATATTTAGTGGGGGGTGTGAGGGGCACAACCCCCCACAATAGTGATTTTGATTTCCTGCATTTCTGCCCATGTGAGCATTCCAGATTTTTAAATTTCATCTATTTAATATAGACCCTATTATGTGACTGTCAGACAAGGTGACATAACGGAGAAGATGTATTTATGAGATAAGTATCCTGACATGAACAATGGACAGGACATCTATCAGGGATGATATATACAATTTGTGTTGGGTGAATATTGTGAAGCTGTGCACACTGATTTGCCTGAATATGAGTGTAATGTTAGCAGATGTCTCCAACAAATGCGACACAGTTACAGGCCCATGGACAGCAACAAAGAAGCATGCAAAATCATGAACAATATCACAATAATACCACTAGTAATCCTATGCCTCTCATAGATGGTTCTGCATGAATACACTTTTACAACTATTATGACATGTCAGCAATTTATGGGGGTAATCAAGTACACCATCCTGACACTGTAATATCTGCTGGAGATGTTAAGAGGGACACAGCTATACCTTTATGTAACATTATGATAAATCCAGGATAGTTGGTGTGCATGATATATGGCACAATCCACACTTTCATGAATGTAGCCCATGACATCAATGCTGTCAAACAGCTATGTATGTACTGTGTGTATCTCTGGAACAGGTATCACACATGCATCTGGTGTAACACTTTGATTGGTGTTCAGCACCATCAGAGAGTAATATTTATGCAACAAAAAGAATACCTAAGTATGGCCAATAAGATGTGTGACAACTCACTGTGGCAAAGGTGTTACACTTCAATTACACATCACTGAAAGATATGTAGGGAGGTACATGAGGAAAGGTGCATTGTACTCAGTAACTGGTGTGATGAAGGCTGTAAACTATGGATGTATTCTGGTCTTTGATGTGGATGTCCTGCACATACTCAGTAGTTGTGTTACATACAAAGGAATACATACCACTGTGGCCACATGCTCATGCTGGTGGATGTTCCACATACCATCTACCCCAACACATAGGTTACATACCAATTGGTGTGCTTATGGGATGTGATGTCTATATTATCCTTGGTTTGTGCATTTGTTTTCATAGCATAACAAATCCCCCATGTTTTTGTTTCATCTCATGTGCTATCATGGCTGTTGGAGCAGTCTTTAGTGTGTGTTGATACTGTCTGTATTATCCTAATATCACAGTTGGAGTCAATGATTACCCACAATCTGTAGTCCTCCAGACAGCTATTTGGACACAGTATGTTTGTCATACTTGACATTTGTGACATAAATAATGGATGGGAAAGGGCGTAGCAGACAGCCCTGATGTACAAACCTGATCACTGGACTAGAGCTATACATCACTTCACACATTTCAACATATTTAGATGCCATGTATGTGATACAGTGGTCTACCCACTTAGTGATATAGGTGTTTATGGCCACATCTGACAGTGTTGAGTTAATACCTCAATGTGGGTTTGTATCAAATGCTGTGGCCTGGTCAAGTTCCATAGGATGATAGTATTCTCATCTTGCATGCCATCAATGACCTCTTTCAGGACATCTAACAGATGTAAAAGACATAGATTTAGGATTAACAACTCACACTTGTCTGTTGCACACAGCTGGGATATTACTAGTGTCCATATAGAAAAGGTCCATGATTTCTCACCAAGAAAATACAGGCTGTACAAACCATGCCATGATGTATGTGGATAGACTGAAAGCCCTGCCACTGTAATTTGTATCTTATAGGATGAGGTGACTTGTGCCTGGCCTACAGGCTCAGATCCTGCCCTGACAAGAATACTGCACATCTGCAAATCAACTATAGCTGATGACATCAGCAGTGTCTGGTTGGAGAAAATGCGAATAGCAGTGTCCCACCTGCTGGTGTAAAATACTCTACCATCAAGCAAGTGCACAAACACACACATACCCCAGTTGACTGCAGTGAGAACAGAACCCCATACCTAGCTAAGTACACTGACTAGAGAACTCTGTATTTAAGGCAAGCCTGACAACTCAAATCTGACTTGGAAAGTGTCAGGCAACAGTTTATAGCTGATGATATCAGCAGTGTCTGGTGAGGAGAAAATGCTAATAGCAATACACTGGTGTAAAATGCTCTCTCTAATGTCAAGCAAGTGCACAAACACATGAACACACCCACCCACCCCAGTTGACTGCAGTGATATTAGAACTCCTACCTAAGAACACAGACTAGAGAATACAGTATTTTACGCAAGACCATGACACAAGACTGACTTTTACAAAGCTGCAGGATAACTAACTTGCAGTGGATAACATCAGCAGTGGATGTTGGAGAGAAGACGTTGGGAGGCCTGCATGAAGTGGACGTGTAGGAATGTGCAAGTGTCAAAATAATGGCAATCCATGGGATTGGAGTGGTAACTGCAGGATATACACTTACGCTGTTCTGAATATGTAGACACACACACACATCTCCCAGTTGACTGCAGTGAGAACAGAACCCCTACCTATCTAGGGACACAAACTAGAGAAGTGTGTATTTTACGCAAGCACCACATCACAAGTCTGACTTTTACAAGGCTGTAGAACAAGTTATAGTGGATAACATCAGTAGTGGATTTTGGAGGGAAGATGTTGGGAGGCCAGCATGAAATGGATGTGTAGGTATGTGCAAGTGTGAAAATATTGGCAAATCATGGGATTGGAGTGATAACTGCAGGATACACACTTTTCTGACTGGATAGATGCACACACCTCCCAGCTGACTACAGTGAGAACAGAACCCATATCTATCTAAGAATACATACTAGAGATCTCTGTGTTTTGATCAAGCACCATGGCAAAAGACTGACTTTTTAGAGGCTGCAGGACAACTTATAGTGGATGAAAAGTGAAGATGTTGGGAGGCCAACATGAAATGGATGTGTAGGCATATGCATGTGTCAAAATATTGGCAATCCATGGGATTGGAGTGGTAACAGCAGGATACACACTTGTGCTCTTCTGAGTAGGTAGACACACACACACACGCGCACACACACACGCGCACACACACGCGCACACACACACACACACACACACACACACACACACACACACACACACACACACACACACACACACACACACACACACACCTTCCAGTTGAATGCAGTGAGAACAGAACTCCTACCTATCTAAGTACACATACTAGATAATGCAGTACTTTATGAAAGTGCCGTGGTACAAGTCTGACTTTAACAATGCTGCAGGACAACTTATGGTGGATGACATCAGCACTGGATGTTTGGAAGCCTGCATGAAATAGATGTGTAGGCATGTTCAACTGTTAAGATGTTTCAAGTTCTGCATGCTACCAGACTGATAAGTGTGCAATGTGTAGTATGTGGTGGTTGTGTTCCAATGTACAGGTATACTTTTAGAGACAACTTTACAAATTATATGCAAACAGGTGTCCGCATTAATACAAGTATTTGAAAATCTGAATGTGTACTGTCATTCTAAAGATGTGCGTGGTATATCACACATTTGTTATTAATTTATGTAGTGTAGTTGATATATTTGTGAACAAGTACTGAGAGACCAGGGTTACAGTGCATGGGGTGAAGTAACACATGGCTGCATTGTAAATATGTAACATATTCTTAGAGCCTTCATTTTTTATGTTTCCATATGTAGTTTAATGGCATGAAGACTAAATGGACAGTAAACAAAACTAATACATGCAGTTATTTACTTTGCATAGCACAACGCCGAGCAGCGTGTTTGCTCAATGGCTGGCAAAGTGTTTGCACATGTGGGATACACATTTCTACTGCCTTCCTTGTTTGTGAGTAGTTAAGCAGTGCACACATGTGAAGGTCATTGCTAAAATTAGGCAGCAGGTGTAATTGCATTGTCACATTCCTTTTTCAGCCTAGATGATAAAGGGTATATGCAATGAAATTTTACTTTACTCTTCCTTCACCATGTGTTACTATATTCTGACATAGCACAGCATATTTAACAGACATTGTACAGAGGTAACCACACCACAAAAGAACTGTTTACCATTGTTTGGCATTGGTGTACAATGCCAAACTACATGCAAACATTGAGGCCAACAAGTGAAGGCTCCATTGGTTTATATGATACTTATGTGTGTTGTGTGTGATTCTATTTTTTGACCAGATTATAGGTGTTAAAATGGGGTAGATAGGAAAGTGGTAAAATGGGGGACAAGAAGGAGGAAGAAGAAATGGAAAGCAATATAGGAATGTGCAGGAGGGATGTAGGAAAGAACCATATCTTTCAATTTTTCCAACAGTGTAAAATGAAAATATATACAGAATATTAGCTGAACTTGGACTGTCAACTCCACAAAGAGGGGTGACAACAAGACAATCATGTTGTATAGCCAACTGGATAAAATTAAGTGTGTCAAGAAGACACATATGAAATGGAGAGCTATGTATGGGATGATGTATATTTTTTTGTGGGGCAGGTGCCCTTTTTTACTTTAGTAAGAGAGGAATGCTGGGTAGGGGATGTTGGTATTTCTGGGTCAGGTAAGTTGGGTAGGTGAGAAAGCAAATGCAAATAAACAGAACAAACAAGACAAGACACAGGGATGGTGAGAGACACAAAAGGTTGGAGACAGCATGATTGGGGTGAGGGAGAGGAAAACACAAGCGCATGCCCATCAAACATGGGGACAGTGAAAATCTAATCTTATCTGCAGGACTGTTATCACTGTCCCCTTACTCCAGTGCCTGCTGGAGTGGTTGACATCTTCTCCTACAGACCATGAGGGGGAGCAGTCTTTCCATCCAGAGTAGGCATACATCAATAGTGCGGTGCATGATCCTACATAAAAACCCTAGCATCCCCTTGCAGGTGATGAAATCCCCACCTCCACCAGTACTCCCAGAGGGTACCATAGCACCAGCTGCTGGGGTAGTGCTATCTGAGGGCACAGGTAGTGGAGGGGCAGCAGAAGCTGCACTGCCAGGTTGGGTCCCAGATATGCTGGGCATTGGTGCTGGAGCTGGTGGAGTTGGGCAGTTTGACTCACTCGGGCTGACCTACCTTGCTGTGCAGTGAAGCATTTAGTGATTTGTTACAGATGGATGGCATGGAGACCTCAGAAAATAAAAAAAATGAGGTAAGGGTTGGTTTAGGAGAAGAAAAAAAAGTGATAAAATTAGTACCATTGTATGTGACATACAATGCATAATCACAATTATGCAACTATTTTATCTGATCTATTAAATAATGTCCTAACAACTACAAACTATAATTACAGCTTGCTCAAAGTAATCCTTGCAGTGTTCATATACTGCACATATGCTTGGTCCAGTTGTCATGGCTGGGCATTAGTCAACTAGCATCCTAGGCAAAAGGTTTCTACAGTGCAACACCCACACCACCCAGTACTCCCATCCTGGTCTACCTATACCATCTAGATTGCTTTTTTCTTCTTTTTTCTCACAAATTGTCTTACTCTTCAGTTTTTCCTGTATTCATTCAACACATTTTAAATAAGTCATTTATTTACTACAAAAATAAATAAATATATACTTGGAAAGTGCCTCTGCTAAAGAATTGCCTTACGTGGCTGCCTAGTTGGCCTATGCCTATGGCCGGCTATCCCAATTATACAGATTACAGTTAGGACATTTATGCCACTTGTATAGAGTTTCATTTATTTATGTAATATTATTAAAGAAATGCTGTATTGTATAGTTGTTTCTTGTAGTATTTGAGCCCACAACCTCTGACTACAGTCTTACTTGACTCCTAAAGTTGGTTTGTGTTACAGACTTATGTATGCATACTTGCTTTTACAGTTAGGACGTGCATGCTCACTTTGCTACTACTATATAGAAAACAAGAATATCTATCTTTAACATGTAAAGCTACAGTAATACTTCTCTTGTGCTACATACATACCATTTGCTTCCCGTAATCTCTCCAAATGATCAGTATGAGCCTGCTGATTCAACTTAATTTCAGGATTAGCTGTGAAAAGAAAAGAAATAAAAGAAAAGAAAACAGCAGAAGAGCATTATGCATGACAGTCTTGCCTATATTTAGCTTTCTATGTGTTATAAATTATCTTTATTAGCATAACTACACAACTGTGGGATGTCACTACTTTAAAACTCATCCATCCACTCATAGAGCATATCCCTCTTGCACGTTATAGGTCACTGAAATGGTGCCTACACTGTTCTTCAGTGTGTGGGATGCCGGTCGCACTGGATGCAGCCTTGGCCAGACTATTTCAAGCCTCAGACTTGTACTGAGTGCCAGAATAGTCACCCTGCAGAAGCCTTTGGGTGTGGCGCTTTACCAGAAGTCCAGTAAATATTCTGGACTCCTGGACACCCCACCTCTGTGCCCTAAATAAGGCACCTTCCTCTCTAACACCAGATATGTCTAATCCCAAAAGTAGAGCAATGACAAATGATTTCCCACCAAGAAAAGATGCCAAGTGCTTTTGCGCAATATTAAGTGGAGAGCAACAGTGACAAGCAGAGAGGAAAGCAATGTTTGAAATTGGAAGGTTAATCAGACACGTGACATTAGCTTTAGGGTTATCTGCTCCTGTAACTGTTAGGTGATTTAACTTTGCAGGCCTGCACTGGGGGCATAAATTTTATGACCTGACACATTTTTGGTTTGGCTTTATACACTGATAACATTGATTTTAACAGTGTAGGATTCAAACCTATGCATATGGGACAAAACATTTCCTTCCACAACAGTGATTTTCCATCTTTGCCACAGAAGAAGTGATTCTCAGACATAGTCATGAATCATTCATAAATACAGATGAGAGTTTGAGATGTTAACTGCATATGTGTGTGACCTGACAAAGTCCTTGTATATAGATTCATTTGTGTATGTGGCTTATTTAAGTGTGATGGCCATCCAAGCCATATTGCAGAATTATACATAGAGAAACATAGACAGTATACCCTCAGTCATACATCTGAACCTTCAAAACACAGTAACGGTGTCTTAGCCCTCACACATATAATTCATATAAACTCCACAATTTATAATCATGTATAAAGCATTATAAGTGATATTTAATATAATGTGAAATGGAACAACAGTAAAAAATGTCTGGAATTTCCTGTATTAGAACTCAGAACCATGTGTATGGTAGCCCTACATTTACACCTGTTGCCAAAGGAATATTGAAATAACACTTGTATACTTTCATATTCAGTACAATAAACTGGAGAGGATTTACCAACATATGTAAGCAATAAGAAAACATAACCTTGAAAATGCTCTAGCTAAGCATATTGACCAGCAAACAGGACACAAATTTTATTTCACAGCTATAGACCATATCCCACAGAGTAGTAGAGGAGGGCCCACATCTATTAGATTGGAAACCAGGGAGTTGGAATGGCAAATCAAACTAAATGCATTCAACGTCCCTGGTTTAAATGACAATTGCAATATTTCTTGCCTGTTGAAATTGAAAAGTTACCTTAGATAACCTAACAATTGGGTATGTCCCATAGGGGGTTGTATTTTGGGCACAATATGTGAATTTTCAACATATTAATTAACCCACAAAGAAAAAAGTTGGTATAAGTGGGAAAATGAACGAATTGAATTAATCCACCCACTTATTTTTGGTCCCACCATTTAATGTATGAAGTGTATGTATTCACACTACTGGTTCCTACTAGTGTGAATACTTAGGGAGGTGAACAACAACGTAAAAAATTGGGGGGCCAAAAAGTTATTGCTATCATTAATCGATGACACTTTATATTATACACTAATTTGAAAAGTTTAGGAATACTATACAAAAGTAACTTTGGGATTTACCTGGAGAAAGAAGATATGTTAGGCGATGGGACAAAGCAATAGCCACCTAGTAACAGTAGTCAGGTCATTCGATTAATTTAGTAACAATGTATTTCAGCCCCTGGCGGCTGAATGTTTATATGGCAGGAATGTTTATATGGTAGGAGCTGTATGTATTAATAGAAAAGTTTACTCCCACCTATGCCAGACTTGTCGGGTAAAATGGTTTTCTTTAAAACGGATTTTTTTAAAATTGATTTTAAACTGACTTTTAAAACTGATTTTTAAACTGACTCTACATATATGTCATGACTTCTTTAAGATGTATAGAAAAAAAGCCGTAAGGCCAGGAAATGACGTATATTACACAGAGCATGCTTGCTGGTATAATGTATAAATAGCACTGTTTTTATTAATGTATTACATGTTTCTCTGAGGAAGCCATTCGAATTTGATTGGCGAAAACGCTGTATTGGTGTGACAAATAAATTATTTTTGCGTTTAGAATACTTCACGCTTGCTGGTGCGATCTGTGGATCTTGGAGCCGTTTTTTTCTACAAGTTTGGAAAACTGTTTGCTTCAGTTTGTTTGTTTGCTCCCATGGCCTCTGGATCACCTTTGAGCCCGGCAAGTCCGAACATCTTCGGGTCTACAAACCCAGACAGACCCAGTTCCAACAACGATATGGCAGCAATGCTAACGGCTATTACGCAAAGACTTGACCAACTGAACTCTCGGTTGGATACTATCGACCGAGGGAACGGTAGGAGTAACAATTTTGGTGTTACTAGTGCAAGCAACAATTCTAGTCATGCGGACAATTATTCTATACCAGCAGGGCAACGGAACAATAATTCTGGAGTCGGAAACACTAATTTAACTCAAGCAGGGCAACTGAATGGTAACCTTATTGGGGACAATGGACATTTTTTGGCGCCCTCTTCTTCTGGTTTTTTGAGCGACCACATTGGCCAACCACAAGTGCTTATTGGAGTTCCGGCGTTGGGTGAATGGATTACAGCTTTGGACTCTTTCACCTTTACACAAGGAGAGTTACAGGAACTACCGGCATTACGGGCAGATATGGCTACCACTGTGGACACTCTAGTAAGTAAATTAAAACTATTCAATCAAAAACTGTTAAAACTAAGAAAACTACAGTTGGAAGTGTGTTATTTGAACCAATGTGTTCAAGACAAAATGGTGCCAAAGGGACTACGTAGCTCCTTTGCACCTTCTGGTTTATTAACAGAGGAGTCTTTTTTATCAGAATTGCGTGTACTGTTTGACCAACAAGGACTGCAATTGTTGGAGCTAATGATTAAACACTACACACTACATATTGCTACATTGACAGTCGAGATTAATGACTTGGACAAACAAATTAAGATGGACATTGACTTTGTAAGGTATAAATATGATTATGCACGCATCTTTAACAGCATTGATGCGTTGCTGGTTAAACTAAAAGCCAACAAGAGTAAGAAATTAACGAGAGACAGACTGGCGTACCACCAAAATAAAGCCTATGTTAAATTAACTATGTCATATGTACAACGGGAGGTTATTCCCGTGGGTTCACCATGTAATCCCAGTGACTCAGATCAAGGGCCCCAAGGTGACGATGTAGTGAATAACATGGACAACATGGGGGACGAAGTTGAACTTGGAGGTCCGGAGGGGCCACAGAGGAGTAATAGAATTAAGGCTAACAATTACAACAACAAGCCTGGACAACGACCCCAGGGGGAAGGCCAAAAGAACCAGGGTGGTTTTTTAGGCCAACGGAACAACAATTACAAGAAGAATTACAGGAACAGACGATGGAACAACAATTAAGTTTGAATAGGGATCCCCAGGTGGACCTGCCTCAAGATACTAGGGTGAAAATACTGGTGAATACAAAAGGGGATTTTAAAATCTACAATTTCTCCAGTTTTACTATAGAACAGGAGTTAATCGACCTATTGGCTCTTGGTAACACCTTTGTACCTAGTAGTCAGTTTAACCTGACGGAGACTATCATTGACTTGAAATGTTTTATACGGAAGTTAAATCTGGGACTACTGTTTTCAACCCCTTCTCAACACGATGAGGGTAAACTTAAATTGTCTAGTGTATTCAATCCACCCATACACCCTGATTTGTCCTTGTTTGAAAGAGTGTGTGAGTTTGACTTTAGATACCTAGAGTCTAACAGAAACAACTGTATTAGACATCTAAAACACAACATTTCTAAGGGACAAAGAGTTCTTTTGAATGAACTTTGCCATCTACCAGTGAGAGTGTTCAAACCTGACAAGGGGGGAGGGTTGGTCATCCTGGATAATGTAGACTATATCCAAAAAATGGTTCACATTTTGGACAGTCCAGCTTACACCACTGCCTCCATTAACGAGATGAATAAGGCCTATTCCAGGAACAGGGGATACTTTCGTGACCTATTTTTGGCAGGGAAAATCGATAATGACACCTACCAATATATAGACATTACTACACCTAAGACCCCTGTGATCTTCGGAATTCCGAAGATTCACAAAGACCTTTACAACCCACCCATGAGAGCACTCATAGATGCAAGATCATCTATGACTTACCCATGTGCATGCCTAGTGGATAAAATTCTTTCTAAGTATATAAAAACAATCCCTCACATTTGTAAAGACTCCTGGGCGTTCCTTTCAGATATCAATGGGCTTCAGTTTGACCCATTGTGGAACTTCCTTACCATAGATGTAGTAGACTTGTACACATCAATACCCCACTTGGAAGCCATTGAGTGGATAGGGAGTTTTTTGAAGGATTTAGAGGTCCCTAAAAATGAGATGGACACAGTAACGGACCTGTTAGATATAATATTAACATCTAATTTTTTCACATTTGATAAAAAATACTTTTTGCAAACACAAGGCATAGCAATGGGTTCACCATGTGGCCCGTCAGTAGCAAACATATTTGTAGCATACTGGGAGAAGAAGTTCATTTTTGGGAACTCCAGTTATACAAATCAGGTAGTCTATTACACCAGATTCCTGGATGATATCTTTATGATATTTAAGGGGTCAGAACAGGAAGCAGAGGAACTCCTCACATATATGAACAATATGAACAATACAACCAGATTTTTCAGGTTCACACACAAATTTTCTACATCTAGTATGGATTATTTAGATGTTAAACTAGATAAGAACTTGGAAGATGGTCCACTAACCCTTTAGCATTTCAGTAGTTAGCAAAATGTGTCATTTGCCTTTGTTATGGGAGTGGGGGAGCAAAATTGCATTTCTGTTTTGGCACAAACAAGATTTTGCTATTGCTGCTCTCCTTGTTTTGTATTCAAACTTGCTTTGTGTGCGATTGTAACATGTTACAACCACACAATTCCTTTTTTGTATATATTAGAATATCTTGACTGTTTTATGTTTCTCCAGTGGGTAATACTGAAATACTACCTTTTGTGTTACATCAAAGCAGGACTTTTATTTATGTGATACTTATGTGTATTCTTCTTCTTTTGTATTTTATGTCACCTAGGACTATGGCACCCTCACCCAGGTGCCCCATTCCCTGAACCCCCCCGTCAGTGACCCTGAAAAATGAAGTCGTTGTGGAAGCATTTCAATATCATTGTGACTTTCTCCTAAGAGGGGGGATGGGGATATGTCTGATAGAATGCTAATTTGGCAGCAGATAGTTGCTGATGTGAATGCAGTAGGTAGCCAGAGCAGGACATATGATCAGGTGTGCCATAGCGCCACTGACATGATTTCATCGGCCCCAAGGAGAATAGCTGCAGAGGCCCATGAATGGATGGTTAATGGGGGGGGGGCTGCTACAGATCCACCACTGACACCAAATGAAGAGTTCCTGTCCACTGTCAGGAATCCAGACAGCTCACTGGAAAGTGCACAACAGCATGCCATTGGTGCTTTTGTTTCAGGGAGGACAAGTATGTCCCAGCAAGAGCTTCCAGGTAGGCTTAACCTATCTCAATTGTTAAATACATCTTATATAGTAAAATATTAACAGCAATACTTAAATTCTGTTTAACATAATTTTTTTTTTTAGTTGTGGGGAGATAGTTGTATCTACAGTTAACAACATATTCTGGTTGATTACGCATGGGCGTGTAATACAAATTCTTGTTAAAAGTATCATTAATGGACATATAAAGGGCAAAGTTAGGGGTCCTGATGGAGAGATGAAAAGTCAGCAAGCAAAAGAGAGTAGTAGTGTTGAAATTGAATTCATCCTCAAGTCTTGGTGAGTAATTTTGCGAAGGGGGCCCTGTTTTTCACAAAATCTCACCAAGTTGACACTGATATATAGACTGTATTTATATAGCATATATCATGGACAGAAGTAAATCAAAAATAAAAAAAGATAACTGGGTGCACAAGACCCAGGATAAGAAAGTGCCCAATCCTGGTAGGTGCACTGGTGCCACTACTGGAAAACAAATGACTGTAGAATCCTCAAAATACAGAAACATTCCTACAATGGGGCCAGGCCAGGCTCAGGGGGAGGATGCCCCCCCATTGTAGAGGGAAGTAGCAGTCCACAAAAACGACAAAAATTGATTGGCCAAAGAAGAGCCATAAAGATGATAGAGTGGACTGTTGAGCATAAGAAAGAACTTATGCATTGTTGCTATTATGTAAAGAGCCCAGAATTTCCAGACACAAGATATACAAAATGATTAAGAGAGAAATTAGAGAAAAGAAAACTACTTCCGCAGGAAAAACTGTCAGAAGCTTCAAATAAAAATTTGTGTTCATTAATACAACAGATTTTTGAAAAAACAGTATATAGACCAAGAAATTTTGATCTGTTTGGAAAAAGAAGCATCTGAGGAGGTGAGAAAATATAAACAAAATCTAGAGATATTTGAAAAATATAAAAAAGAAATATGGACATGGGAAAGAAAGAAAGATTTGATATGGTGCAATATTTATGCAAAGGAGAAAGCCAAGTTAACTAATATAGAGAAGGCAGTCTCAAATATATTTGAAGAGAAATACAGGCAAAGGCATCCAGATATGGGAAAGTTCACAATAAAAAGATTAATAGCACAAAGATGTAATGTAGAAAAGACGATTAGTAAAGCAGAAGTTAAAGAAATAGAAGTTGAAGTTATGGAGTGCCTGCAAAGTGAAGGATTTAATATAGAAGGTCTAATACAGACCACATCACAGCATGATGATGTGAGTCCCCAGAATAAGGAAAAGCAAGAAGATCAGGAGACATGTGAAGAAGAAATATGGACAGAGGAAAGGAAAACAGATTTAATATGGTGTAATATTTATGCAAAAGCGAAAGCAAAACTAGCCAATACAAAAAGCGCAGCATCAAAGATATTTGAAGAAAAATATAGGGAAAGGAATCTGGATATGGAAAACTTTACAATACAAAAAATAAGAAGACTAAGAGGAAAAGTAGAAAAAGAGATTAGTAATGGAGAAGTCAAAGAAATAGAAATTGAGGTTATGGAACAGCTGCAAAGAGAAAGATTCAGTGTGGTAAATCAAATGCAGAAAGTACCACAACAGGATAGAGCAATGGATATCCAAATTAAGGGGAAACCAGTGGAACAGGAAGCAATTGGTCAGGTGCCATATCAAGATATGTTGGAGCCTTTCGCAGGAAACCAGTATAAATGTTCATTTGAAGCTAGACAGCAAGGAAAGGAACAGGAAACTGTGTAAACTCTGAAGCAGTCATTGTTGAGGAGTGATAGACCAGTGAGTTCCCATATGACAGAACAACAGATGGCACAGGATGAAATTGAAGAGAATGTGCCACAGGAAGATGCTATAGAATTTTCTATAGAATGCCCGCAGGAAACAGAAAACAAGGGATGTGCCCTCAGTATGGAAGAAAATGAGTTAAGGGAAGAGTTGCTTGATTTTGTAGATAAAGACAGATATTTTATTTTATTTTACATTTTATTTTACATTTGTTGACCGGGCTAGTCTAGCTGGAGATATTTCCATTTTCAGTAGAGGCCCGGGGAGAAAAGCTCCACATACTTAATAATAATATAGAAAATACAAAGCAATAAGAGGCAATGCCACGTACCTTAGGAAGGAATTAACATAACATTGTACAGTAAACCATCAGGATTAACAAATTATGGTACATAACATTTACAGAACATTTGTTGCCAGAGTAGTAATTTAAAGAAAGAGTGAGAAGTGAGGTTACAAGCTAAGAGTAGCGTATTAGTCAGGGTTGCAGCAAGGGCATAACCAGTGGGTTTTTAGGTGATTTTTAAGATTATGTTTGAAGAGGGGAAAGGAGGAAATTGAGGTTAGATTGGGTGGCAGCATGTTCCATTGCTTACCAGTGGTGATGGAGAACAAGGAGTCACCAGCCAAGTTGTTAGATTTGGGTATATAAGATAGGAGTTTATTAGAGGAGTGTAGGGAATGAAGATTATTATAGGGTGTTATAAGATTGTTTAGTGTAGGTGTGTTGTTAGGTAGGTAGAAGATTTTATGAGCAATTGTTAGTTGAGAGAGTAGCAGAGCATTTTGCAGTTCAAGCCAGTCTAGCTGATGTAGATTAATGCAGTGATGGGTTCTATAGGGCTTACCAGTTACAAACCTCACAATACTGTTGTAGGCTTTGGTAAGTTTGTTGAGATTGTTTTGTTTTAAATTAGTATAAATGGGAGAAGCATAGAGGAGGGTAGAGAGTAAATGAGAATGGGCAACTGTAGTTCTTGCTTTAGGGGTGAGGAAGGGTCTTATCCTATACAAGGAGCCTAATTTTCTGTTAACGGACTTAATGGTGTTGTTAATATGATTGTCAAAAGTGAGTTTATTGTCTATTGTAACTCCTAATAACTTACAGGTCAGCTCAGGTGATATAAGGGTTCCATTACTAGCTAGGATGGAGAAGTCTATGGGAGGGGTCTTGTTGTTAGGAGTAATCAGAAGTAATTTGTTTTTTTTGGCATTCAAGAGTAGGCACCGGTTTTGGAACCATGTTTCTACTATGGAGAAGACAGTTTGGCTTAGAGATTGAAGTTCAGGGAGAGATTTTGCAGAACAGATGATAGTAGAATCATCAGCATACTGTATGCAGGTGGATTGAGGAATAGCTACATGAAGATCATTTATGAAAAGAGAGAAGAGAAGGGGTCCTAGAATAGAGCCTTGAGGGACACCTAGTAAAACAGGGAGATATGAAGACAAGTGATTTTGCCACAAAACAGCTTGTTTTCGGTTGCTGAAGTAAGACTTGAACCAAAGGATAGAATTAGTATCCAGAGAGAGGGATTGTAGGGTATTAATAAGTAGGGAGTGATTGACCATGTCAAAGGCTTTTGACAGGTCAATGAAGAGTGCAGATGAGAGGTAGTTATTGTTACGGTTGGTGTTAATAGTATTGGTGAAAGATAGTAGGGCAGTGGTGGTGCTGTGAAAGGGTCTAAAGCCATGTTGGCAGCTGGACAGGATGTTATTTTTGGTTAGGTAGTCTATTAGCTGATGATGGATACATTTCTCCATGATCTTAGCTAAAGATGTGAGTAGTGCTATGGGCCTATAGTTGGAATACTCATTCGAGTTGCCTCCTTTATGTAAGGGAATGATGTGGGAGATTTTCCAAAGATTGGGGATAGTGCTTTCAGAAATGGTACGGTTAATAAGAATAGATATAGGATGAGCAATTGCTCTGGCTGCAAGTTGAAGGTATTCAGCTGGTAGGTTGTCATCAGAGGGTGTACAGGGTTTTAACTTGTGGATTAGTTTCTGGATAAAGGAGATTGAGATGGGTTTTATCTGGAAAATAGGAAGATTGTCATGTTGGGCATTAGGTAGGTTAGTGTTTGAAGAGGTATAAATCAAGGATATATCAAGATCAATGAGAGAAATAAACTGCAGAAGGTTAATAAAACCTCAAAAGTCAGAAGCTTGACAAAACAAATGAACACAGTAATTAGGGCTGTCCATAGAGGTCCATGTGATATAACAGAAGTAAACCAAATATATTACTGTGCTGCTAAATTAACAGCTGATAAAGTTCTACCACAGGAACACAGGTAGTGAGGGAAAAGAGGGGGCGAAAGTGAATACCATCATGGAAATATCGAATAAAGAAAAGAATAAAGCAGTTAAGACAAGAAGTGTCATTGTTGGGAGATTATGGAAGAAGGGAATAGATCAACAAAAATACTAAGAAAGATAGATGTGATAAAAGCAATGCACAGTCTTAGAACAGACCAGGATCTATTATACACTATTGGAGATAACAAACTAAAAATTACAAAACAGGCGGAAAGACGTAGAAGATACAAAGAAAAATATAAGGAAAAAGCACAAAGTAAGCAATTTATTGATGACCCAAAAAAAGTTTTATAGAGAATTGGGAAATAAGGTAAAAGGAATTGAAAGACTGCCAAAAAAAGAGGAAGTAGATGCATTTTGGAGAAGTATCTATGAAGATCCTGTGGAACATAACAAAGATGCTAAATGGATAGAAGAAGTAAAAGAAAGGATAAGAAGTTTAAAGGTACAGTATATGAAATGGGATGAAATAACAGCCAGAGAGATTGAAACAAAGTTGAGAAAAGCATCTAACTGGAAACCTCAGGCCCAGATGCAGTACCTAACTTCTGGCTTAAAATATTAACTTCTTTGCACAAGGATTTAGCCATGAGTAAGAATTATTTATATGCACACCTCGAACACACACCACACTGGTTAACAATAGGAAAAACAATGTTCTTACTTAAAAGTGAACCTACAAGCTACCCTAAAATTATAGAGCAATGACTTGTCTTCCAATGACGTATAAACTATACACGGGAATTGAAGCTGACAGAGTTTATAGTCATTCAGAAGAAAACTCAATTATGGTAATAGAACAAAAGGCCAATAAAAGAAAGTCATATGGAACAAAGTAACTCAAAACGCTGTGGTAAAGCACTCAAAATAAACTAGTAAACCAAGCAAAAGAGTGCTAAGGAAAAGCTGATACTCGAACGAGGTATATATAATTCCTTTATTCAATCCACACCATGCAGACACTCCATAAACTCCTTTACACACCAAATTTGCGTTTTCGTTTTTATAGATAAGACTTCATCAGATGACCAGTGTTTGAAACAATTAATCATTTATACTTCAATTAACTGATGAAAAACCAATGAAATTTCATAAATGCATTTAAAAAAAACAATGAATGTTTAGTCAAAGCTCATAAATATTAAGACTTCATTTAAAACCCCATTGACATAAAATATACATTCCCATAGTATGTTGTACCTTCAATACATAAATCTCAATGAAACAATAAATATAAATGTGAAACATAAAATTATTTTCCATTAAAAGTTATTAAAAAAAAAAAAAAAAAAATATATATATATATATATATATATATATATATATATATATATATATATAAATATAAGTTAAAAATATATATCATTTTACATAGCTTTGTAAACTGTGCAAAAAGAACAAGGGAACAGTGCCATCTCCTGGCTAAACATATTATTATGTTCCAAGTCTTTCAAAGTTTGCCAGACCTTAATTTCAAAAGTGGCAATATTGAAACATAATCATTTAAACCAGGAAAATTTCCTGCTTCAAGGGTGACTTGCCACCATAATTCCCTAAATTCTATCTTCTGTTCCCATGGGCCTCCCCTATTGTCATTTTTAATTTGTTCCAGCACCAGGAAAGATAATTTAGATTTAGTGCATACCTTGGAATGTTTAAACAAAGCACTAGTTTCCTTGCCATCTGCCATATCATAAGTATGTTCATAGATCCTTCTTTTCAACATTATTTCTGTTTTCCCCACATAGAATGAACTACAGACTAGGCAGGTGGCTAAATAAACTATTCCTTTTGTTTTACAGTTAAAGTAATCAGTGCTATTGATCCATTTTTTCCTACTCTCTAAGTAAAACTTATCCGTATTCATAATATAAGTACATTGGGAACAATGTCCACATTTATATGTACCTAACCTTTTTCTGTTGGTGTTAGACTTCCTATTCTCCAAAATATTTCTTATACTCTGCAAATTTTTATATACTACCTTAAGTGGAAAACCAGAAATACCATCTAAATCAGTAAGGGACACAAATCTGTCCCATTCTTTTTGAAAAATTCTTCTAGTGTTGTCGTTCAGGGTATTGTGTTCCAAGATCATTGCTTGTTGATAGTTATTACTAGTATTTACTTTAATATTTTCCATGTGTCTGTCTCCTTCCTCATTATCTTTCATATACTCCTGAATAGGCTTAAATCTGCTTTTTCTTCCTTCTTCAACCTCAGATCTAATGTTCTTAATAAGTTCCAAGGGATAACCTCTTCTCATGAACATTTCTTCCAACAAATTACACTCTAGCAAAAAATCTGCATCAAGGCTAGTCATGCGGCATCCCCTTACAAATTGTCCCTTAACTATATTTTTCTTACAATGTAAGGGGTGTGCATTCTGATAGTGAAGGAAGGAATTACAAAAGGTAGATTTTCTATATATCTTAGTTTCTAATTTATTATCTACCTTGTATACTTCTAAATCTAAATACTGTAAAGTATCATGTGATATTTTGTGAGCGAACTTTAAAAAATTAGTAGTTTGTCATATATTTCATAAACTCTTCAAACTTCTTTGTACTTGCTGTCCAAAAAAATGACTATATCATCCAAAAATCTTCGGTATAGTTTCCAGCAGGAACTAAATTCTGAGTTCAAAATATAATTTTCCTTCCATTTTGCCAACACCAAATTAGCATAGGTGGGAGCACACGCTGCTCCCATAGCTACACCCTGGATTTGCTGGAAGAATTCTCCATTGAAGTATATAAAATTGTTTTTTAAAACCATATCCATTAGACCAACATTTACTATTTTCTCATTATGGGTTAATCCTGGTCTTCAAAGACAATTTCCTCAAACATTTCCATCCCAGAAATGTAGGGTAGAGGAAAATAAGTCTATAATATCGATGGTAACAAATAGAAGGTCTTCATGATATAGATTAGTAGATATTTCTCTCAACAGGTCCCATGAATCTTTCAATATAGCTTTTTTCCCACCCATATGTGCTTTAATTTAGTATCCACATATTTAGCTAAAGGTAGAGTTTTAGACCCTTCAGCAGAAACTATAGGTCTTAATGGTGGGTCCCTCTCATTTTTGTGGATTTTAGGGATTCCAAAGATGGTAGGTACCCTAGGTTTCTCCACCTTCAAATATGTATGAGTTTTTTTATCAAGAAGACCTTCCTGTAACATATCATTGAGACCCACATCTATTTTATTATAGGCTATATTCACTTCATTCTTCGAAACACTAGAATATCTTGAATCATCCCATAATATTTGGTTCATCTTACCCTCATATTGTATACTATCCATTATAATCACCCACCACCTTTGTCTGGTTTCATCACTCTTATGTTGAAATTTAACTTTAATTCATCTAATATTTCTCTTTCCTTGTTACTTAGGTTAGTCCTATATTTAATTTTACTTCGTTCATTTCTAAGTTATTTCTCAATAATTCTCGATAAATTTTTCAACTGTGGGTACAAGGGGGGATTATAGATGGTTTTCCATTTTAATCCTTGGTCTATAGGTATATTATCTTTAGGAAACATTATACTTAAGTTAACCTTCCTTAAAAATAATTTAACATCCAACAATGATCTTGTCAAATCCCCTTTACTGTATGGAATGAATTTCAAACCTTTAGAAAGTAGGTCAAAATGTTCTCTTTCTAAAGTTATATTACTAAAATTATATATAGAAAAATCTTTATATGTGTTTTTGACCCCATCAACAACAATAACATTTTGGTCCTGCAACGACGTATAAACTATACGTGGGGATTTAATCTGACAGAGTTTTTAGTCATTCAGAAGGAAACTCAATTATGGTAGTCGAACAAAAGGGCAATAAAAGAAAGTCATATGGAACAAAGGATAATTTGTTGTTAAAGTTATAGTGGAGAACTGTAAGAAGGGGAAGAATCTAAGTATGGCATGGGTTGACTACAAAAAAAGCATTTGATAGTATCCCACATTCATGGATAAAAGAGTGCTTAAAAATGTATAAGATACACCCTACACTGATTGACTACATTACAGTAACAGTGAAACAGTGGCAGACCTCTTTGCAATTAAGCCATGATAAAGGACAGATTATTATCCAAGGGATAAAAATTCAAAGGGGGATATTCCAGGGTGACACTTTGTCACTGTTGCCATTCTGTCTTGCCATTAATCCATTAAGCTGTTTACTTAACAGTTTAGGCCATGGCTACAATTTGGCTCCTAGAAAACAACAAAGTCTAATGACTTCTCATCTTCTCTTTGTCTATGATTTAAAACTGTATAGCTCATCAGATGAGGAACTGAAAGCACAGCCGCAGGTTGTCAAAACTTTTTCAGATGATATTGGAATGTCATTTGGTGTTGATAAATGTACAAGAGCAACCTTTAAAAAAGGGAAACTGCAGCACCAGGAAAACATCAGTTTTAGACAAGAATGTGATATAAAAGAACTTGAGCAAGAGGGAGTGTATAAATGCTTGAGAATTGAAGGATCAGCAATAAAACATGAACAAATGCGAATAAAGCTCAGTAAGGAGTACTTTAGAAGATTTAAATTAATCCTGAAAACAGCATTGACATCTAGGAGCAAGATCCAAGCCATAAATCAATTTGCTCTTCCTGTCCTAACTTATATTTTTGGAGTGATTGACTGGCCCCAAAAAGTGTTGGATAGATTGGATATTAAAACAAGAAGGATGCTTCATGCTCACCAAATGATTTATAAAAATCAGTGTATACCAAGATTATATATTCCCCCTTCCGAAGGAGGGATGGGCCTCCTTGAAATTGATTACATGTATAGATCTGCAATCATGAGACTCCACACATATCTGCTGAATCATGGGACTCCACACATATCTGCTGACCTCACAGTATCCAAATGTAGTGAAAGTTTTGAAACATGAGGAGAATGAATCTAAGATGACATCTCTGCTTAATTTAGCAGAAGCATATCAACATCAAGAAGTGGATAAAAACCAAGCAGCAACTGAATGTGCTAAAAAACAAAAGAAGGAATATCAGGTAAAGGACCAGATGAGAAGGCAAGAAATGTGGAAAAGACATAAATATAGTTGCAAGTGCAGAAAACTTCTGGAAGATCCTCATGTTGATCAAGAATGAACACAGGAATGGTTAAGAAGAGGTGAATTCACATCAAGAAATGAAAGGTTAATATTGGCAGCCCAAGATAGTGGGCTATGTAGATGTTGGTTTACAAAGTCCATTGAACATGTGGGAGAAACAGACATATGTAGGTTTTGTAAAACTGAATTGGAAACAGTCACACACCTTCTTGCTGGTTGTGATGCACTAATGGCAAAGGGACTGTATGATGAAAGGCATAATAATGTGGTAAGACTGTTACACTGGAGATTGTGCAAACATTATGGTATTGAAGTGGCTGAAAAACACTGGGAACATGAGCCACAAAGAATCATAGAAAATGATGACGTTTATATCACATGGGATCACCTAATACCAACAGTTCAAGAGATAGATGCTAGAAAACCAGATATAGTGGTCCAAGAAAAGAAGACAAAAGTAGCATTGATAATTGAAATCACCACACCTAGTGACTACATTGTCTTACGTACAGAGAGATACAAAGTCATAAAATACCTTAATCTGCAGGCAGAAACGAGAGCCATGTGGAAGAAAGATACCCAGACAGTTCCAATAGTAGTAGGAGCAACTGGTCTTATAAAAAAGAATTTACAATCGTATTTAGATATGTTACCAATTCATGTAACACCGTATGAATTGCAGAAGGAGTTATTACTGGGCACATTGCGGGTGCTGCGAAGAGCACTTTTGGCTAACATTAAAGAGTGAAACAATACTAATTTCATGAAATTTAATCGTACTTTGACTTAGGAATGGGGTCCATTCCCATCATGGTATTCTTATTCTTCTTCTTTCGGCTGTCCCGTTAGGGGTCACCACAGCAGATCAACTGTTTCCATTTCTTCCTGTCCTCTGCATCTTGCTCTGTCACACCAGTCACCTGCATGTCCTCTCTCACCACATCCATATACCTTATCTTAGGCCTCCCTCTTTCCCTGTTACCTGGCAGCTTCATCCTTAGCATCTTTTTCCCAATATACTCTGCATCCCTCCTCAGCACATGTCCAAACCAACGTAATATTGCCTCTCTGTCTTTGTCTCCAAACCTTCCAACCTGGGCTGACCCTCTAATATACTTATTCCTAATCCTGTCCATCCGTGTCACACCCAGTGCAAATCTTAACCTCTTCAACTCTGCCACATCAAGCTCTGACGCCTGCCTTTTTGTCAATGCCACTGTCTCCAACCCATATAACATAGCTAGTCTCACTACCCTCTTGTAGACCTTCCCTTTCACTCTTACTGGTACTCGTCTGTCACTAATCACTCCTGACACTCTTCTCCACCCACTTTATCCTGCCTGTACTCTCTTCTTCACCTCTCTTCCACACTCACCATTACTCTGAACTGTTGATCCCAAGTACTTAAACTCATTCACCTTCTCCACCTCTTCTCCCTGCATCCTCACCATTCCTCTATCCTCCCTCTCATTCACACACATATATTGTCTTAGTCCTGCTGACCTTCATTCCTCTTCTCTCTAGAGCATATCTCCACCTCTCCAGGGTCTCATCCACCTGTTCCCTACTCTCACTACAGATCACAATGTCATCTGCAAACATCATAGTCCACAGGGACTCCTGTCTGATCTCGTCTGTCAATCTGTCCATCACCATTGCAAATAAGAAAGGGCTCAGAGCTGATCCTTGATGTAATCCCACCTTCATCTTAAATGCATCCGTCACTCCCACTGCAGACCTCACCACTGTCGCACTACCCTCGTACATATCCTGTACCACTCTTACATACTTCTCTGACACTCCCAACTTCCTCATACAATACCACAACTCCTCTCTAGGCACCCTGTCATATGCTTTCTCTAAATCCACAAAGACACAATGCAACTCCTTCTGACCTTCTCTGTACTTCTCCATAAACACTCTCAGAGCAAACATCGCATCTGTAGTGCTCTTTCCTGGCATGAAACCATACTGCTGATCACTAATCATCACCTCCCTTCTTAACCTAGCTTTGACTACTCTTTCCCATAACTTCATGCTGTGACTGATCAGTTTAATCCCTCTGTAGTTACTACAGCTCTGCACATCACCCTTATCCCATCATGGTATTAGAAACCCAAAAGACTTGGAGAAATTAAAAACAGTAAAAAGTTTTAGTCCCCCCCATATTACTGTTCATTCTGATGATGGTGTCCTTACCTTTTGCTTAACTTCTTCCAGGACTATCCAGCGCAGGGAGCCTACAATCATCTGCACATGGTAAGCCAAACATTTTTATGTCAGTACTGATGAACAGTTCAAAGAAATAATTAGACAAGTAACCAAAGAACAAAAAAACAAATAGTTAAAAAAAGCTCAAAAAGAATACCACAGACAGTCTGGAGCAGAAGTGAGTCCAATTTATTGCAATTTATTACAAAGTAACTCCACATAGCATAAAGACACGACTGAGCACTTTCACCTTCCATAGGCATCATCAGAGTCATGTTACAAACACGTTACACCTTTTATAGCTAACCTACCACATAACTTCCTGTCATTCAATTAACATTATATAAACCTTAAACAACCATAAAAATTTCTATAATTAAACTGATTTTCAATAATAAATATTGTTTAAAAATGTTAGAAAAATTTTAATATTTTACTAAATTAGTCCTAGCAGTCATGTTTAGATAATGTATCTTAAAAGCATTAAGACATACAAATATCATCCAAGTGAAGAATAGACATAAAATAAAAATGAAGATAGAAAAAAGTTAAAAACATACCAAAAGAATTCTTCTTCTTCTGGCTTTTCCCGGTTAAGGGTTGCCACAGCGGATCATCTGTCTGCTCATGATTGGCAATGGAGTTTTATGGTCTTGAGTTGCCAGCCTGGCGCCCAACCTTCCACAGAAGACATACACACGCACACACTCACATCTAGGGCCAATTTAGAGTGTCCAATCCACCTACTGCATGTCTTTGGGATGTGGGAGGAAACCCACGCGACCACAGGGAGGACATGCAGACTCCGCACAGAAGGCACCCCAGCCGAGAATCGAACCAGAGAACCTCTTGCTGTGAGGCGACAATGCTAACCGCTGCACCACCGTGGCCACCCATAAAAAAAAAACATACCGAAAGAATAATCAGCCTTATCTATCCTATTGTGCTATTTTGTTATGTTATATTGTATTATCTAAACTAACATTCTTTTCTCTTTTGTTTCAAAATACAGGAAATGGAGATGCTTTTGTTATGTTTTTAACTTTTTTCTATCTTCATTTTTATTTTTATGTCTATTCTTCACTTGGATGATATTTGTATGTCTTAATGCTTTTAAGATATATTATCTAAACATGACTGCTAGGACTAATTTAGTAAAATATTAACATTTTTCTAATAAAATTTTTTAAACAATATTTGTTATTGAAAATCAGTTTAATTATAGAATTATAGGAATTGTTATGGTTGTTTAAGGTTTATATAATGTTAATTGAATGATAGGAAGTTATGTGGTGGGTTGGCTTTAAAAGTTGTAACGTGTTTGTAACATGACTCTGATGATGCCTATGGAAGGTGAAAGTACTTAGTCGTGTTTTTATGCTGTGTGGAGTTACTTTGCAATAAACTGGACTTGCATCTGCTCCGGACATGTCTGTGTTCTTTTTGAACTTTTTTCAAAGAAATAATTAGTTTGTGATGTGTGTGTATCAAGACTGTTGTGTGTTTTGCTGTACTGTCTGTAATAGTGGCACCACCATTATTTTGTTAGCATATATTGGACTGTAGTAGAGTAGGTATTCATTTTTTTCCTCTGTTTGTTACTTATTATCACAGGGGATCCTGACAGTGGAAATGTGGGATTCCAACCACCTGATGTCAGAATATCAGCGGACTCTGATGATGATGGCAGCCAAACAGAGGCACAGTTGGGGGGTGCAGTGGTTGAAAATGACACTGAGGTTGATACTCAGCCGTCATCTGTAATTCCATCAGACACAGCCAGTAGGCCTATGCCAACCCATTCCAGTGAGCCCCCAGATATTGGACAGGTGGTGGGTGAGCCACTCAATTAGGGCAGTGTGGTTACTGTGGCTTCACTGTCTGTTGACTCTGGTTGTTGCCAAAGTGTGGGTGAGGTGTCAAGCAGGATGGTTGTTAGGGCTGCTCAGAGGAAGCCTGCTGTCCATCCTCTACCTGATCCAGGTGTGTCTTTCTGTGCCACTCGACATATGTTTAGGGCCATCGTGGAGGTACAGGCATGTTTCAGTAGGTCCTCCAGAGAAATGCTTAGGGTTATAGATGTAGCACAGGCTGACAGGCATGACTGCCTCTACTGTGTTGCCGATTCAATGGATCGGATGAATGACATGTTGAAATGGGCAGTGTCTGTGATGGAATGTCTGTTGGAAAGGAGGGTTGGCATCCATGTGGGCATAGGTCAGCATCATCATCTGATATTAGCCAATGTGGCTGTGCACGATCATGCTCCCATAGTGGCACTACTTCCACTGCTCTATCAGTGGTTGAAGTGTCCACACCCAGACATAGCAGGCCATGGGGTCATGGTCCGGAGTGTTCTCATGAGGGGACCTTGTCCAGCAGACAACAGGCATGTTCAGGTAGCAGCAGTGCATCTGCCCATGGGCGTGGATGTTCCAGTGCAACACCTGGCAGAGCCAATTCTAATAGTTGGGTAGAATAATGATGAACTGCCACCTCTACCATGCATGGCTCACACCTAACCAACATACCAAGATGTAGAACTAGCACAGAGCTTGGCTGTGTTTCTGCAGACACTCCCACACCTATTTCACCTAGAGGGCCCATACAGACACACAAACAACAGTTACATGGTTCAGTCAAGAAGCTTAAAGTTCATTTTGTCTTATTGGCCATTTGTTACATTATCCGAATGTCTTCTTGGTTTGCTTTCTTACTCACACTCACTCACCGACCTTTTGTTTCAGTCTTTCAGTCTAGCCCCCCCCCCCACCCACACCACTCTGTGCAAGTGATGATAACCATGCCATATCCTTGTTTTCTGTCTTTTGGATTCAGGAATACATAACATTTGTATCTGATGCTCAGGGTGCATAGCTGACTTAATGATTAATATATCTGCATTTGTTATGTTGTTCTTCTAATTGTACTTTTGACATATTTTGGTCTTAGAAAGCTAGATAGTTGATAGAATCAAAACATTTTTTTTTGCATCAGTACTTTTAATAATCTTTTGAGTGTTGTGAAGTCTGAAACTGAAATGTCTCATTACTTCCTAATTTCTCTCTTTAAAGATTTTCCAGTACAAAAGGATGAAGCCAAACTGAGGACATAGTAACATTGATGTCAGGCAATGCTCACAACCTTTACCTACCCATGTAACGGCTGTGTACTCCTAGCATCAGGCAGAGTCAGCCCTGAGCTGAAACTGTTGCAACTGCTGGATTTACTTTTGAGAGGTAGGAATGTGTGAATCTTTGATGCATGAGGCCTACTACTCGATAGAGGGCACACGTATTCACATATGTCTCTGCTATCACATGTTAAACTCATTGCTGTACAAATCACACACCTTTTACTTGTTTACATTGCAAGTAACAACATGCAAGGATATAACATTCATTCATATCATTACACAATACACTCCAGATTCAACACTTACCTTCTAAATTCAGAAGTTGCAACAGTTTTAATTCAGGGATGACTCTGTCTGATGCCAGCACTGCAGAGCCATTACATGGGTAGGTAAAAGTTGTGAGCGTTGCTTGGCATCAATGTTACTATATGTATGTGCATAGGATGAAGGTTTTAGCCCCTTAGGTGGTGAGTGAGTGTGCTGTGCATTCCATCTTAGCCAGTGCAAGGGCATATTGAGCATGCCTATGTCTACCTACACCCACAGCAGCTGCTGGTTCCCCCTCTGTCTCCTCACCTGTGTGTGGTTGTGGTCACCTTGCCATTGGTGGTGGGATGTGTGCCTCTTCCCCTTGTTGATCCTGCTGCAGCTGCTTTCTAAGGATGATGATGTGAAGCATGGCACAGACAGTGAATATTTCAGTACATGTATGTGGATTGTACTATAAAGCTCTCCAGATGTGTTTAGGCACCAGAACTGCAACTTCAGCAGCCCAAATGCATGCTTTATGATATTTCTGGTTTGAGCATGTGCCTCATTATGCCGTCCTTCAGCAGGTGTGTGTGCATTTGTGATGGGCATCATCAGCCACGGTTCCAGTGCATGACCTGCATCCCACAGTAAATTACCCTGTGGGATATCCCCCCAGTGAACATCTGATACATTTTGGAGGTGTGCTAGATATGTGAATCATGGCAACTGCCTGGATTGCTAGCACAGACATTCAAGATGATTCCCTTAGCATTACACATGACTTGTCAGTTAATAGAGTGGAAGCCCTTTCTATTTATGTATACCCTTCCCTGTTCCCTGGCTGGTGCATTGATTTCTATATGTGTACAATCTGTAGCATCCAGTACTTCAGGGTAGTGTGCCACAGGGTAGAACTCTTGCATATTTGTGGCCCTGTTCTTAGGAGTACATGGAAATATATGTAGTCACTGGCATGTTGGAGCATAGCATTCAGGAATTGATGGAGGATCCTGGATGCAGATGCCTGTGACACCACCAGCATGCCCCCTGTTGGTCTCTGAAAGGTTCCTGTAGCTACAGTTCTAAGTGCTACACATACCTTTGTCTCTGCTGGTATGGGTTCTTCTCAGTTTGCCCTGGGTCTGAGTTAAGGACAATAGAGGTTGCAGAGTTCCTGTATTGTATCTCTATCCACCCTGTACCACTATACAATTTTCACCTCATGTAGACTGTAATAAGTCTAAAAACTCTTCTCCTTCTTGGCTGTGGTCTATTAGCAGCAGCAGCATAGACATGGGCCTGCTGCACATACACATGAATAAGAGCAACAACAGCCCATAACATTATTTCCATATAGCTTAGGTTCTATGGCTGTATTCCAATAGGTTTTGGAATTCAGAGGGAAAACCAGCACTGAGTCTACATGGCTGCTTTATAGCTTTGTTGAATAGCTTCTACATCTTAGATTGGTTGATTATCATACAATTCAGCTGCTTATGCTGTAATTAGCATGCCACATTGTTTACTGTGGTTGTGTGGCTGTACACACTGTTTAGAGCTGCTTACTGAATGCAAAACAGTGCACTACCATGCAATATGCATACGGTGTCAGCAGACCTTGTAGGGTTTATTGAATCTGCCTTAGACTGTTACCCCTGTCACAATATATTAAAAAAGACAAACTAAGGTTTCTGCAGTTATCTTTGAGTTTTATTTCATGTAACATTTTAATGCTAATAATTTCATAAAAATTTAAGTTTCTTCTACAGTTTAATTTTTTCTCAATATTTGTATTTATTTATTTATTTATGTATGTATGTATGTATATATGTATGTATTCTTTGTTGACCTGTTTAGTCCCACTCGGCTAGTAGCCTCTTTTCAGAGGAGACCTGTGGTGGTATTTATACTGCTAGGGGAATTTGTGCCAGAGCAGCAGAGAATTTCCCTTACTCTGGAGCTGCTAGATGGTACCAGAGGGTTCCTACAGCAGTAAGGAAAAGGCCTAAGGGACGCAGCAACATGGCAGAGGAGAGAGAATCTATGGAAAATTTTGTTTGATATGGAGCTTCAGAATGCAAACAAAGATTGCCGTGTCATGGATGTTACAAAAAACAGTGTTTAGCTGTCTCCATGGAGAAGGGATTAAACTAGTCTGTCTGATGAAGTGGTGCAGATAACAGAACTAATGGCAGGAGGGCTTGCAGATGATGATCTGTAAAAAATAATCATGCAGGATGATCTAGGTGATATTTCTGCTGTTTTGTGGGGTGAGATGGCAAATTACCATCCTCAGTACTTTCTAAGAAGTTCAGTGGAAAAAGAACCAAGTGATGTGGCAGCAGAGAATGCAGCAGCTAAAACTTATGCAATAGTGACAGAAAGTAAAGAGGAAAGTGGGAAAAAACTGAAACAGTGTCTAGTTTTGTGGCAGCAGATAATGCAGTAACTAAAATATTCAGCAGCGACAGCAGGCTAAAAATGAGCAACAACAAACTATAAGTAAAACTGTTTTTTAAAAAGAAGAGAAAAACAACTGTGAGAATAAGAACAAAAATGACACTAAAATAGACAGATATTATGTACGGGACTATTGGGTACCTGTCCTGCATTTTAAGGTTTTGTACATATTGGGACAGAGACATTTTGTGACTTAACATTTGAAACTGATGGACTGATGATGAAATTTCTGGAACTATGTAACAAAAAGGATGTTTATCAGTGGAAAAAGTATTTATGTGATGATAGCAACTTAAATGTGAAAATAAATGATACTTTGCAGTTTAGAACTGATGAACTGAAGGAAGACAATGTAAAAAATGCATGCAGAGTCTGTATGAGACTGTTGATAATATTGTGAAAGTTAGAGATGAGAGAAACTTATGTAATAGAGGGTGGAAGATGGAAGCTATTTTGAAATTTGAAAAAAAAAACATTGGCTGGTCATAGAGGGACATTAAGATATACTGGCTAACCTAAATCATGGTCCTTTTGTGTGGACTTTTCTCATTTAATTAATGATTGTGACAAGGTACAATGTAACCACTGTGGGGAGAAGGGACATATACAGCAGGAATGTGTGTGCCTGGATGCAGGTTGTGTAAAAAAAAGGATACTTTTGATGTACTATCAAGAGCAAACAGTAAATAATGAAAAAGAAGGGGGAAGAGAAGAAAATATACATGAGCAAATACTGGGGAGAGGCTGAACTAGGTGTAGAAGTTGAAAAAAATATGGATGGAAAAAATGAGGGGAAGAGAGGTCAGGAGAAGGGATAATCCTAACATTTTTTTCAAGTTCTAGCCAGTGAAAAAATATGAATGTGAGGATCAAGGATTATTTCTACATAAACCCAGGAAAATATTAAGTTGGAGAAAGAGTAAAAATAAGAACAAAATGTAAAAATATTTCCCTAAATGTAAAAAGAAGGAAAGAGTGCTGTCAATATATGTGAACAGTATTATTAACATTGTAAGAAGGCTAGGGATACTGGAATGGTGTGCTAAATGCGATGTGGATGCTACTCTGTTAGATGATGTAAGATTCCTGACAAGTGAAGAAAGACTGCAAACAGAAAAATGTGGGATGGAAATATAAGCATGGAACTTATGAGGTGACTGTTGTTCTGGAGTGGCTTTGTTATGCAAAAAAGTGAAAATACTAGATGTAATGTTGCTAAGGATGGGAAGGTTAACTGGTGTGGATGTGAGGTGGAAAGAATATTTATAGGATTATAGCATTATATGCATATATAACTAATAAGGAAAGATAATCCACTTAATCAGATATTAGACTGTGTGGTAGTTAACATGAAAATTATAATTGGAGGGGACTTTAGTTGTGATTTAAGGGTAAATATAGGCCGCAGTGGTGCAGCGGTTAGCATTGTCACCTCACAGCAAGAGGTTCTCTGGTTCGATTCTCGGCTGGAGCGCCTTCTGTGTGGAGTCTGCATGTCCTCCCCATGGTAGTGTGATGTTTAAAGACATGCAAGTAGGTGTGTGTGTGAATGGGTGTGCCTTCTTTGAAGGTTGGGCATCGGGCTGGCACCTCGGCACTGTAAAAATCCACTGCCAATCATTAGCGGACCAGAGTTCCGCTGTTGCGACCCCTAACCAGGAAAAGCCGAAAGACATCAGTTTTTTATAAAAAGAAAGGGAAAGAAGTAAAAAATATAGGAAGTAATAAAATATAGTAAATTAGTTGGGTGGAACAAAAGTTAGTGGATTTCCAGAAGAGGGGCACTTAAGTCTGAAATTGATTATTTTGTATTATTGGAAGGCTTCAAAGTAGCAGTTGGTAATACAGTTGTGACAGGTTTTTCAGACCATTTAACACTATGGTTGGGTGTGATGGAAGAAAGGGAGTATATTAAAACGGGAAAGAGAATAAAAAATATATGAGAAATTATTGGATGAAATTGGAGAGTGGAAGGTATTTCAATTATGGAAGTATCATATAACCATGCATGACTTAAAAACTAATCTGAATGGTGGACTGAATTTAAAAAGAAGTATAAAGTGTTTTTTTTTCAGTGGCAGGATGATGTAAGAAAGGAAGAGAAAGTGAAGCATGGGAAAAAGTAGAGGAATCTATTAGAGAATAATACAAGAGAGTATTATATGGTAAAAGAAATATATAAAAGAAACTGGGAAAAAATAAGACATTACTGTTTAGGCCAAGATATTTTTACAAGGGAGAAGGGAGGAGGTATTTGCATAATTGGGTGGAATAGTAAAAAAAGCTATTAGTATAGTGTGGGGAATGGAAATATAAAAGAATAGATTAGCATTCAGGAAGAAGATATATCTGGTGAATTATTTATTAATGAGAAAAATAGCATATATGTCAAACATTTACACGATCCCAGAAAAATATGACAATGAAATTGTGCAGTTGGTGTTTTCTTTCATATGGGGTTCAAGATTAAACAGTGAAAAGAGGTGTTATATATGAGTGAAGTTGGGGGATTGGTGTTAAATCCATGTGTTTGTTCTGCTTCTTTAAACTTGTATAGAATATTAAAGTGGGTAAAGGAATAGAATGAAAAATTAAAAGTGGAAATGTTTAAATATAAGTACAAAATGTTCTGGGGTATGAAGAGAATAAGAAAAATAAATAAAGAACATGTAAATGAAATTAAAACTATCGAGAAAAAAATGCTAACATGGAAAATAAAAAACAATGATATAGAGAAAGAGGAGGGTGTGGAATAATAATAAGAATAAACAGTATTATTATATAAATCCATGGAAATTTTTACCAGAAGAAGTGATTAAAGCCATTAAAGTAAGGAAAAAGTGGAGTAACAAGATAGTAGTCTGTCAGGACTTCCTGTGGAGACTGGTGATAAGCAAGTTACCAGTAAAGGAGAATATGCCATATAAAAAGAAAATTGAAAGTGTGTGTTTATTTTCTGGGAAGGAAGTCATAGCAGACCATGTTTTTTATCGTTTTACTTTAAAAGAGTGGTGAAACTCTGGAAAATGTTGTGTGAAGAATTTTTTGAGAATATTAATGACATAAAGAATATAGATATGAATATGTATTGATATTATAAGAGCAAACAAAAAGCATATGTGAGAAGGATAAGAATTTATTTTATGCAATGTGTGTTATTTGGAATGAAAGACTGAATGAAGTTTTGTTTAATGGGAAATGGATTTTGGCAGATATGTTGTGGAAAAATTAAATTATAGTTATGAAAGAATGAGTGGGGTCATTTATGAAAGAATTACAACAAGGGTGTTATAAGAAAAATAATAAATAGTAAAAAAAATAGAAATGTGCATATGTGTGCCTGTAAATGTGTGCATTTTGTAAATATTTAAATAATGTTTTTATGTTGTGTTAAATAAAGGACCACTAGACTTTTCAGTAGATGCTGTGGGATCTTTTGCATACACCTCAGCTACTACCAATTCACACAGATGGGACATTGGTTTAATGTCTCAGCCGAAGGATGACACACACAGGAAAGCTGCACCTCCCCTTATGCTGCACTGCAGTGTCAGCAGTCAATCTACCTGGTATGGGAAATGGGAATAGAACCCACAGCTTTCTGCAGCATAAGTGAGTGTGCTATATGTTTTGATACTGACATTGACAGTAAGCCACAAACTGTAATGCAAAAATGTATGTATGCAAGACTATTAAGCTAATAGTAGCAAAAATTCAAGCATATCTAAAATATGATTTACTGATAAACATCTGCAATGTATAAAAATGTAGAGTTTGTAAATATTAAACAGTAAATCAAAATGTTTTGTCTGTTCTAAAACATGCAATAAAAAGTATTTTGCATGCCTAAATCGGCCCTTTAGATATTACAAAATGCATTTCTTAATCTGTTGAATTTCCAAGAATAGACACAATGGAGAGTATTCTGACTTCTTGATTAAATGTGATTTTTTGCAAACTGCATTTGTTAATAAAAAAATCAAGGGCATGATTCATTAAACCCTACATGGCTTGTTGAAACCATGTGCATGTTGTTGTCATGCACATGATAGTGCGCCAGTTTGTATTCAGTAAGAGCCACACTAACATGATAAACATTGTGGCATGCTAATTACTGCATAAGCAGCTGAATTGTATTTTAATCACCCAATCCAAGATAGTGCAGCTATTCAACAAGCTATAAAGTAATTGTGTACACTTAGTGTAGCCTTTTGCCTTCTACTCCAAAACCTATTGGAATACAGCCACAGAAACTACACTGGGGGGAAAGAATGTTAGGGGCTGCTGTTGGTGTTTTGCATGGTATGTGCAACAGGCTCAAGTCTATGCTGCTGTTGCTGCTGATAGACATTGTACAAGGTGGAGAAGAGTATTTAGACCCCATTTAAATTCATGCTGGATAGAGATACATGCCAGGAACTCTGCAACCTCTGTCATACTCACCTGAGAGCAAGGACAACCTGAGGAGAACCAATACCTGTGAAGAACAAGGTATGTGTAGCACTTAGAATATTAGCTACACAAACCTTTCAGCGACCTACAGGGGACATGCTGGGGGTGTCACAAGCATCAGCATCAAGGATCCTACACCAATTCCTGAATGCTATGCTACAGCATGCCAGTGACTATATATATTTCTCCCCTACCCCAGAGTACAGAGCTAGAACTTTGCAGGAGTCCTACCCCATAGCACACTTTCCTGAAGTCTTGGGTGTCAGAGACTGCACATATATTGAGATCAAAGCACCTGCCAGGGAACAGTGAAGGGATTCCATCAACAAAAAGGGGTTCCACTCCATTAACTTCCAGGTTGCGTGTAATCCTAGGGAAATCATCCTGAAGGTGTGTGCTGGCAAACCCAGCAGTTACCACAACTCCCATATCTAGCACACCTCACAACTGTACCAGAGCTTTTCCAGGGGTGATATCTCACAAGGCCATTTACTGGGAAATGCAGGGGATGTATTACAGCCATGGCTGATGACACCCATCAGAAATGCACACCCACTGATGGAGGAACATTATAATGAGGAGCACTCTTGAACAAGAAACATCATAAAGCATTTGTTTGGGCTGCTGATGTCATAGTTTTTGGTGCCCAGATAAATGGGAGGGGGGGGGGCTGCAGTACAATCCCAGTACTTGTGCTGAAATTATTATAGTCTGTGCTGTCCTACACAATATCATCCTGTGAAAACAGCTACAGCAGGAACACAAATGGGTAGGAGCACACATTCCGCCTCCACTACCATGGTCACCACATCTACATGCAGGTGAGAAATCAGAGGTGGAATCCCCAGCTCCTGTCAGTGTAGGTAGATGTAGGTGTGCACAATATACCCTCACCCTGGCCAATAGGCAACAGATATTATAAATGCTGACCACATAAAGGGTGCACCTTTCATCCTATGCACATACGTAGAGTGCAGTTGATGCCAGGCAATGCTCCCAACAATTTTACCCCAGTGTAATGGCTGTGTACTGCTAGCATCAGGCAGAGTCAGCCCTGAATGACAAATAACAACAGTTGTAACTGAAGGACAGTCAATATAATTTTGGAGCCTGTACTAGAAAAATACATGTGTAAGAACATAAATGAATGGCATATACCTGAGTAACTGTTACTTGTAAGTGTAGATAAGTATAATGTGTGTGAGTTGTCCAGCAATGCCATCAATATATGACATGACTGACATTTGCTGTACGTGCTTATGCAGTTTACCATACAACTGAAATGCACACTGTAGAAGAAGCAGTCTAAAAAGTCTTCTTATCCCTGCATTCTCACAAGTGGAGCAATAAACATGATTGAAAACAGTCTTCTTCCCTTCAAGGGCTCTAGCTACACAGTTACCTTTCAGTGTAGATTCAGCTCTCTGAGCACTATGAAGATGCAAATGAGGTGTGAACTCATTGTAATTGCCGACTACTAAACTTTTGACTTCATGTAGCTGATGCAAACATAGTGTAGCCTCTACACCATTGTTAGGTGTTAATGGCTTGCAAGTGTGAATGATTACTCTGACTGAAGCAAATCTCAGTAATCCTGAAGTGGATGTGTCAGCGAGGGTGCACTTATAAAGTGTAGCACTAACTGCAGTGAGCTTTTAAATAAAACCAAACACCCAACATTTATATTTCCATGTCATAATAGCACAGTGTCCTGCCTTTTCTGAAAAGTGTTGTTCACTGTCATGTATTTTTATCACACCTCGAAAAAAATGAGAGGATATGCAATAGAGATTTGCACATGTGATTGCATAGTAGAGATAAGGGAGGGATTTCCAGAGCACAAAGAGAAGGCACAGCTGAGTTTTGCAAACATATTTATAAATATTGTGTGATTACTCATTCCACTAAATATGTTATTTACATATTTACAATCAACTGAGAATGTCCAACTGTATGAACTGTTTAATACTGGAAAGGAAATGTGAATTGCTTTTATGCACATGATTTGATTGGTATTATGAAACCGTGTCTGTGGCAGGGAGAGAGATAACCCACTGCAACTGTATTGTGTAAATGAAAAGTCTGATGATTCAAATATAGAGCTGTCTAATTGTTTAAATTTTGTTTCCCTTTTTTAATATTTTTCTTTTTTCTTTTTGTCTTTACCATATGCGTGCTACATGGTATCAAGCAATAATGGTTCACTGCTTAAGGAAAAGGGGAAAAAATTAATTTCATTCACCTTACAAAGAGCAAACATGCTTAGTGGCATTCTGTTGTGGTCAGTTACATGGATGGTAATGACTGCAGAAATTCTACCTGTTACCCGAATGTCTGTGTGGCACAATGTCTAACTATGTTGAGATAAAAAAAGAACATAAGTAAAGCCGAGTTGGATTCCCACAGTAGATAGTTTTACTGAGGAGGGGTCATAATGAGTATTTACACAAGTAATATATGTTCACTATTGCCTTTTACATCTGCATGTTGCCTACCTAGGTGGAAACAAGGTTCCCTACTTAAGGAAAAAGTGAAAACTTTAATTTGGTTTGCCTTCCTTCACGCAAACAGGCTCAGTGGCAAGGCACAGCCATCAGCACTCTACACAGTACTGAGTGTGGAAAATACACCTGCTACCTAGCTTTCTCTGTGGCACCAGGTGTAAGTGCAGTGAGTTCATGTTCAGAACACAGGTGAGCCAGGGTTTAAGTCCAGCCCATTCCACTTTTTTCATAAGGGTGTCCCAATCTAAATTTTCATAAAACTTTGTTTATAAATAATAATGCCCTAATTACCAACTTAGTTGTGAGAGATTTGGAATGCAGGTGGACTCTTGCTTTAACTTTGATCACCACATGTCTACTGTGGTAAGGAAGGCTTTATATGTTGTGTGCCTCATAAGTAAAGGCATTGCCTCGAAAGCAAAAGAGGTTATAATTCACCTGTACTTATCCCTCATCAGGCCAGTAATAGAGTACAATGCTTTCTTTGGTATGTACCTTATCCAGACACCTGCAGCAACTTGAGAGACCTCAGAGATTTCTAACTACCTCAGTAGCATACAGATTACTTAGAGGTGACCTGTGCCTGACTTACACACCAATCTCTCATCCAAATCTAATGGAAATGCTGGACATCCACAAGTCAAACATGACAAGAGTCACCAGCTCTAGGGACCTTAACCTGGCTTGCAACATAAATAAGATCTGTTGGAGAGACAGCTACATCTCCCAGGGGTTGGCACTCCTCTGGAGCAGGCTACCAATTCACATCAAACAGAGCCCCTCTGTTGATGGAATCCCTTCACTGTTCCCTGGCAGGTGCTTTGAATTCAAGTGTAGCCTGGACGACTGGATGGGAAACCACAAATTTCTGCCTGGAATTTCACATATGACCCTCTTAGATATGGGCAGTCATTGCTAAGATAGATCTTGAGGATAGACATTTTTGGGTGGTAAATACAGCTAGGCTTGTAATGACTCTTGGATCAATAGCCTAGTAACCTCCTATGAACCTGTAAAGGTAATACTACATACTGACAGTTATATATAGTAGATTGATTGACAGAAATATATTAGCACTGCTTGCATACACATTTTTAGTAGGTATCATATGTATTATGTGTGCAGCTGGTTTAGCATGATGATGAATATGTAATAAAAAAAGAAGTTGCCTATCTCTGATGGACACAGTAGTTTGCTGACAATCATCTACACCCCTCCCATTACCCAAGTACAACTGTAAAACAGAATGTATTGTGAGGTATGTATCATAACTCCGAACTCTATTACTAAAGTCATGCAAGCCTATCCATTTCCAGTATATTGTCAGACATTAGTCCTGCATCACACCTGAGAATCCATAAGCCAGGACCTTTTAAAGTCACACACATACAGGCTTAATTGAAGTATAGCACCAGTCACTCTTTAAGCTGTATATCTGTAATGACCATGGTTGGCAAACACTTCTTCTGTGGCAATAAGGAATAACCACCTATGTGGAAATGTATGCATTCTCTTTCACATATGTTTGAATCCCACATTGTACAAATTACTTTTAACAGTTTGTAAGTCCACACAAAATATGTGACAATTCATCCCACTGATCCCTCCAAAGTCATAGTTCAAAAGCCAAATCATTAAGCATTTCAGTATTGATCATTGGACAAAGTGTAACCAGGTATAGCAGCATACATGCCCTAAATCAATGCCAAATGTCACATTGTCATTGCTGTTTCATAAACTCCCTTCCTTTTTGTTTGGCAATATCTCTCTTTACTTCCCATTGACCAACACTGTTGACATGGTTGTGCGTGTTTACACACTGGTCATAAAATGCAATATCACAATTTGCAGACATGGCAGAAGATGTGAAGGATGGTGCCAAATTCAGGGCACAGATGTGGGGTGTGGAGGAATCAAAATTCTTTCTTGCACCTCTCATGAAGCACTACAGCCATAGGCTGCTGCAGGAGAATTATACAGAGTTTCAGTGCAAGGCTGAGGCTTGGAACAGCCTAGCCAAGGCTGTTCCTAGTGTGACTGGCATACCACTCACTGGGAAGCAGTATGGGCATCACTACAGTGACTGTAAGAGATGCAAGCAGGCACAACTTGCCAGTACTTGGATGAGTTCTGAACTGCTATCACCCCGCAGTTGTGTAAGTATACAGATCAAGCAAGTTGAAATCATATGCAGTGGTATAGATAGCCAAGACTGATATGCACAATGCTTTAATGCCTCTTTTTCTCCCATTCTTTATTTTACAACTGCAGAGGAAATCACAACAAACAGGGAAGGACATGCTGAGAGACTGGAGCAACTCAGGGATGCAAGGGGTATAGCTGCAGCACAAATGACCCTCATTATAGTAAATATACTGTGATTGCATAGATCAGTATCAGCTTTAGCATGCATATCTTAAGTGTAGCAGCAAGCATGCATACTTTCTTCTGTAGCAATTGGTAATTGTATTAACAAGTGTAATAGTGTATTCAGATTATGTCCCACAAGTAATCTATACATTCACATTTAACAAGTATCATTTTAAATTTGAAATGCAGCAATACTGGCTTTAATGCCATGTTGTGAAGTTAATCTGTAGTATATTTAAATGCATACATGGAATATGTCATGTTCTAAGGATTACTTGCAACAATTCACAATCATTTTTGGGATTGTGATAGCTCTATAGCTACTATAATAATAAAAGAATATATATTGCAATAAAGCACGAATGTGACAAATCATGATTCTAATCATCTTAATTTTTGTCTCACTCCACCCCTTATCTCTCTCTCTTTTTTTGTTACTTGGAATCACACCATTCTGATGTCATACCTTTCTGCCAACAAACCAAATGCATTTCAGAAAAGGGAGGTGGGCCAACTGCTGCAGCTTGGTCTGCCAACCTTCCACCAGCTGCCACACCAACACCCTGCCCCTCTGGGACACAACTTGGTAGTACAGCATCCTCAGCCCCTGCCCTACCTGGTCCAGCTACATAAGGTAGCATTGCCACAGGTGGTGGTGCAGTGGTACCCTCAATGAGTACTGGTGGAGGCGGTGTTAATGTCATTTGCCTGGAACTGCCAGGGATGGTGAGTGATGTAAATAGATACTTGCCTTGGTGCCTGCATCAGCTGCCTGGAGAGGTTGATCATTAAAATAGAAAAGAGGCACTCACATCAAGCAGTCTTACAGGCAACTGAGGAAGGGGACAGTGATGACAGTTTTGAGGGTGAGGACTAGATTCTCACTGTTCCCAAGCTTGACAGGTTTGTGCCTCCGATGTCCCCTACCTATCCCAAATCATGGTGACCCCCAACTTTTTGTATCCATCACCACCCCTGTGTCTCTCTTGTATGACCTGTCCATCTGCACTTGCTTCCTCACTTACTCTATCTACCTGACTCTCACCTTCCCTAACAGTCCTCTCTTTTTGAAATACATAAAAGAATGGACACCTGTCCCACAAAAAAAAATTGTCTAGACATAGCTCTCCACTCAACATACTTGATTTGGTCTAAACTGGCTATACAACATGATTGCCTTGTCACCCATCTGTGATCTGTGTTGTTGTGACAGCCCAAATTCATCAAAATTTGTCTATTTGTGCACATTACTGCATTGAAGAAGTGGCTATATATCGTTATTTCTTAATTCCTTCCTGCAAATTCTTGTATTACTTCCCTTTGTTCTTCCCTCTTCTTGTCACCACCTTTCACCACTTTCCTATCAACCCCATTTTCACACATTTAATCTGGTCAAAAAATAGAATCACACACAACACACATGGCTAGAAATGGCCTGAAAAAAGCCATCACTTTTATCGTCTGTATTTGCATAGAGTTTGACATCCTGCACTGATGCCAAGCGGCAGCGAATGACTGTTCACATCCTATGGCAAAACCTTAGTAGTTTTTGCCATCAGCCATACTAGGCTGATAAACTCTGTGCAATAATGCTTAAACTCTCTGTGCTGTAAGAATGCAGAGTTAAACCTGAGAAAATGCACTTTGAAACAATTACTCTGACAGTTCTGTAGACTGCTGGATGTAACAAAGTGTAACTTCCTATGTGCAGTGTTGACATAAATCACTTGACTGAAGTTTTTTTTTACCCATAGCATCAAGAGTTCAGTTCCAGATGCATCTCACATCATTTCTTAGTGTGATGATATATGTCTGTGATATGTTTATCACCCACATGTTAACATTTGCCACAGTTATGAGTTCTCATGGAGATATATTGTATACTGGCCAAAAAAATTGCATTGACATCTGTCCCCATAACTATGACATATTTATCTGACCTTGTTCTGCTTTTCATAAGCCTGTTGTTCCTGTACTAACCCTTCTTTACTCCTATGTCAGTCACTTTATGCTGCAGACCATGGAAGCTTAATAATGAGTACAGACCAAAAACCTGTCTATGAATGTTACACTACACAAAACATTATGTCTATGTCCATCCCTCATTATATTTACATGTATGTATCTATTAGGCTGATGGATGTACAGGTCATCACATGATTTCTGCATACTGACATGGCTCTGCTGATGGATAATACAAACATGTTACCTTGATTCAATAGATGATCAGTGCTCCTGTAGTGTGCAAGGTTTCAAAATCTGCTGTAGGTTTCCCTTTGTATCATGTTCAGATGATGATGGATGAAATGTTGATCTAATATAATGTGGACTGTGCGAACTGTAAAGAAGCATACTGCACACACCTTTGGGGGTATCTGGCCCTACACAAATACTTAACATATCTGCTGAGTCATACTAATCATTTCAAAAGTTGTACCACCCCTTGTCATTTGTAGCAAGCTGTACACACAATTAGCCTAAGATTTGCAGTGAGGCCTGAAACACAGCTAATAGTTGTAAAACTGTATTGGTGTACATGTTACTAATACAATTTAGGGAAGGCACATACTTTACCGTACTCAGCAATAGTCTCATTTGTAGTTCTGATCACATGTACTTATCTAATGACATCCTGACACCATTTGTTAAAAAAAAAAAAAAAATCTGGATTTGAATCCTGAATTACCTGTGCTCAGACCAGGAGCTCACTGCTCTTACAACCTATGCAATAAACACGCACCAGAATATGCTGAAACACACCCGTTTAATAGCAAAGCTTTCAGGTACAAAGCCTTTATCAATACTCATACTGTATGAGTTTTGATAAAGGGTTTGTACCTGAAAGCTTTGCTATTAAAAGGGTGTGTTTCCGCGTATTCTGGTGTTTGTTTATTGCTTATTTCTATCCTTACAACCTATGCCACAGACAAAGCTAGGTAGCATGCATATTTTCCAAATTCAGTACTGTCCAGAGTGCTGATGGCCAGGCATCACCACTGAGTCTGTTTGCATGGGGGAAGGCATGCTATATTAAAATGTTCACTGTTTTCCTTAACCAGAGAACTGTGTTTGCTTGGTTTTTAACGTTGTGCAAACTAGGAAGGCAAGGCCAACACTTGCTTATGGAATAAAACTTTGGCCATTGCATTGAAAAGATAGACCACAGCATGCACATCATACTAGCTGCCAGTAATTTCACCCATAACATACCTTGTAAGCCTGACACATGAAACATTGATAACAAACAGATGTATTTTCTGGTTAATGCCAATCAAGCCAGTTACTGTATGTTCCCATTTGCACACAGTATGGCAATGAGCACCAGTGGACACTGCTATTTCACAAGTTCAAGTTGAATTTGTGAAATTGGAATAATGCATGTGCTAATACTTTGTCACCATCTTTGCAAATCAGCTTCTTGGCGATGTACTTTGTGAAGAGGTGTATAGCATGTCTAACTGTGGTTACTGGGCTATAATCCTCCAATATATGGAGATGCATTTGTAAACACAAGAGAAAGGTGGTGGCGTTCACTTGACTGAACACATACTTTTTGATATTCATGTGTGTGCCCTGCAGCAATGCACTTGCAAATGATATATCAGTACTTGGGCCACTTTCAAACAGATTCCAGAATTACAGAACATAACTACATTGTTACATTTGGTAAAGGTTTATAGTAACAATGGATATTGGTCATCCATGATCATTTCCCATTAACATTGTCAGTAACTTGTATTAATGTGGACATACCTTTATCTGAATATGAAGATACATAACTCCATCATTGCACTACTTGTGTTTCCAGAGTGTGTGTGTGTGTGTGTGTGTGTGTGTGTGTGTGTGTGTGTGTGTGTGTGTGTGTGTGTGTGTGTGTGTGTGTCATCTACACAGCATCCTGAGAAATAGGTACATGTCTGTCTCACTTCTGCAATATACATTAATGACAGCTTCCTTTACCTAGGTTGACAGGATGTATTTATGTGTACTTTTGCAAACTGTAATCACACAATTTTATCACAAGTCCTAGCTTTGCATACAAGTCTCCTATGTTACCTCTGACACTATGATAATGTCATCCTGTACAAAGGGATCTATATCAGATGACTGAGTTTTCAGAAACTCAAAATTCATATGGACAAGACCATATGATCGAGTTTCTAAAAACTCCAACATAAAAAAAAAAAAAAAAACATCCCACAAAAATCTACCTTTTTTTTACAAAGTCACCCTGGCAAGCCACCTTGCACCCCCCCACACCCCCTGCAAATTATATATACCAACTCCAAGATCACACTACAGTGAAGAAAACGGTAAATATCCCAATCCTCACTGTACCACGATCTCAATTCAAAAGCTTTCAGTTTTCAAAAACACGATCATATGGTCATGACCATATGAATTTCGAATTTCTAAAAACTCTATCAACTGATAAGGATCCCTATAAAGTGCACTGTGATACTGTCAAAAATCAGATTTCTTGCTGTGGTGCAAGCATTAAGTGCTATGTTCTCTAGCTTGTGAAATTAGATAGGTTAGGGTTCTAATCTCATAGCAGTCAACCTGTGTGTGTCTATTTCTGAGTGGGTGTGTGTGTGTAGTCAGAACAGCATGAGTCCAGGTTCTGCTGCTCTCACTCAAGTAGCATTCAGAAGATAATTTTACATGCTATATGACTCCACAGCAATTTCATACAACCCTCCCAACATTCTTGTCTTGGCATACACTGAGTGCATGTGTGAACGTTAAGTACTGTGTTCTGTAGCTTGTGTAATTATAAAGGTAAAGATTCTAATCTTACATCGATCAACTTGTGTGAGTCTGTGTCAGAATGGGAGTGTGCATAATTAGAAGAATAAGAGTCCAGGTCCCATTGCCCTCACTCAGCACTCAGAAGATAGTTTTATACTGCTCCATGACTCCACAGCAATTTCATACAACCTTCCCAACATCTTCTTCTCAACATACACTGCTGATGCCATCCTCTATAAAGTGCACTTTGACACTGTTAAAGACAGACTTCTGTGCTGGCATGAGTGTTACGTACTGTGTACTCTAGCTGTGTATCTAGAGAAGTAGGGGTTCTAATCTCAAACCAGTCAACTTGAGTGTGTGTGTTCATTCAACTATTAGTCTGGAGAAAATTTTACACCGGGATGTGAGTCCACATCTGTGTCCATACCACTCAGCCTTACCGAATTCTTTGGTGAATACCAGTTTTGAGGACAAAATATTAGGGTGCCACGAAGTCCCGCATGGCCCCTTTAATTCCCGATTTCCTGTTTTTTTTCCCTAGCTCCTGGCGTCATCACATGCAGGGCATGTATGATGATGTCAGCTTCTGGAGACCGGTCTGTGTGTGCGCAGCTTTCTTCCCAGGCTCGGCTCCTCCTACAGGTAAATGCAAACAACAGCAGCTTGCCAGCTTTACTTATTTAATGGCTGGTTTTATTTATAATGTGATTACTGTGTGTAACGGCTGCAGAGAAAACTGTGCCTGACTGCCTGTGTGGTGGCTGCAGACAGAAAAATTTGTGCTTTGCACTGCTTTCTTCTTTTAACATTAACAGTTGTTTTTGTTTATGTAATTACTGTATAATGGCTGCAGACTAGTAACCACAATAATTGTAGAATAACAGATGTTTTGTTATTTTTTATTTACTTAATGAAATGTATATGATTACCCATCCTGTTATTACGACACTGTCTGAAGTTAATAGTACTAATATTGTCCCTTATTCACTGAGAGCTACAATCCACTTGCATTTCAGCAACCTTACTGACAGTGATTTGACACATTCTTTCCAGCGCACGTTATCTTGCAACTAGAATAGAATGTTGCGCTTACTACATGCAAGTCTGTAAAATCTTGGTTTATGCCCTGCTTTTTTTTTAAACTTAGTAATAGGTAATGTAAAAGGCAGGCACAAAGTTCAAATGTATGTATAACTAGGGTAGAGAAGGCGGATCACAGCAAGAACATCTAAGAAGACCTGCCCATACATTCTTACTTGAAATCTTATTGGTAGAAATTATGGATTTAATGGGTTTTGTATGCAGCAGATGGTCAGACCTTTTGATAGGGCAAAATGTCTGAAATGTTTGTGGTTATACTAAGAAGTTCTTTTAAAAGATGGCTTCAACTTGCTTGTGTTAGTTTTTTAAAGTCTTAATAAGATTAATTGAAATGTGTAGGGATATGTTTCAGATTTTTCAGATGATTTATAGTTTACGATTGTTTATTTCAGTCAGTAGGCACCAACAGCAACATACAAAAATCAATCTTTTGCAACAAGTTGTCAATAAGTTACCTACCTTCTATAGATTATGTAGCTGCATTTTGTTCAGGAAAGTGTATAGTGGTTGGTTGCTGAAACTTGTGATCAAGCACATTCTTCCATTGTTGCATTAGTACATTGAAGACCGTTGCTCATGGTGTTAGTAACTTTGATGGAATAGCTTTCCCTTACAGGTTAGGGCATAATTGAAAGTGCCCTTCAATCTCTCTCAGATCTCCTGCCAGTTAGGAGTGTGACTGTGTACGGCATGTTCGCCCAGAATTTGCTTGGTCTGTTTTAAAACTAATTTAAGCAGGTACATGTTGTGTTAAATCTTTGTAGTTGGAGTTTTTATTCCTGATTTGTATCTGCTATGATCATTTACAAGAACTTTATTATTCTAATATTCTGCATATAGAGTCAACATTTTATGGAAAATTAATTTGTGACATCTGATAACGTTGTGTACCATAAATGAGTTGCATTTAGCTGTACACTTTGCATTGGTGGTTTTATCTAATCAGGATTGATTTGTATAATCTATAGCTGAATTTATCTGAAATAACTTGTTTGATTAGGATGAGGTTTTGATACCCCTTTTTGGTATATAGTTATGGTGGTACTTACGATGCACTGATTGTTTTTTGAAATTTAATACAATCTTGTCTCAGAAAATCTGACATTTCTTGGCAAATGTCTCAAGAAGTTAATGGCTAGCATACCCAACCATTTGCAAATCATTGTTGTATATAATGGATTCTGTGCGATTCTTCCAAGGGAAGAACCCTTTAGTGTTGCTATTGCGTTCTTTACCATTATGCTGTTTTGTTTTCTTGCTAGCACCACATATGTTCCTGAGTCTGTAGCTTGGGCTATCTTCTGATGCTTCATTTTTTTTTTGTAATCTCTTTGTGATTTGGTGTACCTGGATTGCTAACATGTGACAAAATAACCATGTTCCGGTGTGTTATTGTTTTTGTTTTAAAGTATTAAAGTTTCTCTACAGTGACATCAGAGTTATAGCCATTTAGGTTTCAGTCCTCCTATCTTTCAGGAAGTGCATGGTAACACAAAACATTTTATTCTAGCAACTTTTCTAAGATTATGCAAGCAATATTTAAAATGTCCCTGATTTTGGGCCTTTGTCCCCCCCCCAATAAATTTTGGCATTTTCCGATTTTGTATGCTGCATAGTTCTTCGGGGGGGGAGAAGTTTAGTGCTGCTTATGCAAAGTCTCTTTGTACTGTGTTGTACTTTTAAAGGGGGTGGATGCTGCAGTCCTGAGAATGTTCTCTCTGGTGGAGATACCTAGTAACTATAAACCTATCAGTTTGCCATCCATTCCCATTCCCTATTGCAATATTACTAGCTTATTTTTTAATGTAACAGGCAATTTATTCCTCAAGGGCAACAGGCACTTTATTTGTAGATGAAACAATGAAATATAAAGTTGTTTGCTAGCAGTGACCTCTTCATTAGTTACAGATCTGTTTAATGTGCAATTATTTAGATGACTTTTACTTCTGCAGAGATTGGGCATATTTACTGATGCTGGTGGGTTGTAGAAGTTTGAATAGACTTTTATGATGAAAATGTTCTGAATTGGGCAGTTTTGTCATTATTGGTTCATGCATTTTGTTTCATTGCTTACAGGAAAAATGTTCAAAACAATAAATTTAAAACTCGCTCTAACAAGTGTGCTGTATTAGACGAGAAATATAATTTAATACAATCAGGAAGGTGCATCAAAGAACACATGTATGTTTTGTGTGCAAGAGGGGGCTATGATTTGAAAACAGCCCAAAGGTAATCTTTATCCGCCACTGGCCAGATGCACTTTCTTTGAATGTGGGTTTCAATGCTATTTCAGTGAATGTGAGTTTCAAGGGCAGAGAAGTTTTAACACTAAGTCTATTTTCATTGTGAGACTGTATTGCTTTGTTATGTCTATTAGTGTTTGTGCTATAAAATGTAAAATAAAAGTTTTAAATGAAATTCAAATAATCATTGTAGAAGCAGTAAGCACATTACAGTGTTTATGGTAAATGAGGTGAAATAGCCAAGTAATGGGACATTGGAATGGCTGCAGGAGAGATGGCTGTGTTTGGGGGGCAGATTCAACCATGATTTTGTGAGGGGAAAGGGCTGTGCTGGCAAACTCAAAGACAACCCTGGGTGGCACAAACTCTAGCTACGCCACTGATAAGTAGTTGGTGAATGACTTAGCAAACTATAATATTCTTTTGCTAATATTAGAATATTGCCTACGAGTAAATGCACTACTTTTCCTACAAAACCCACATACTGCAAGTCACCAAAAACAAAATCCTAAGGTTCATCTTCTTCTCCCTTCTCAGTGAACATCACTGCTACAAATTCCAAAAAAAAATGGTTACCATTATTGCTACAGGGTCTATGGGGCCATATTTTCATTGGCTGTTCTTCAGTTTGCTTTTGAAAGTTGGTATCCCAGAATTCCACTGAAGTGGGCGGAGTTACATAATTATGCACGCAAATGTTATGTTAATCAGCATACAGATTTGTACCTATTTTTCATGGGCCTTTGTCCAGATTTCTGATGTTTCCAAGTTGAGAGGTATGTCTGTGTCATACATTACTCCCAAACATCTTCCTGTCAGCATACACTGATGATGTTTTCCCTATGAAGTGCACTATGACAGTGTTAAACTGAGATGCTGCATTGGTGTGAATTTTAAGTTCTGTGTTCCAGAGCTTGTGAAACTAGCTAGGTAGAGCTTCTAATCTCACAGCAGTCAGCTAGTGTGTGTTCATTTAACTATCATTCCGGAGACAATTTTACACTGGGATGTGAGTCCACAGCTGTGTCACACACTCTTCCCAACATCTTCTCAGCATACACTGATGATGTCATCCTCTATAAAGTGTACTCTAACACTGTTAAAGACAGACTTGTGCAGTGGCACTAGCGATAAGTACTGTTTTCTGCAGCTTGTGTAAGTAGATAGGTAGCTGCTCAAATCTCACAGCAGTCAGCTTGTGTGTGTGTGTGTGTTCATTTGAATATCAGTCTGCAGGCAATTTTACACCAGGATGTGAGTCTGCATCTATGCCAGTCACTCCTCTGAAACATTATCTTCTTAGCATACACTGATGATGTCATCCACATAAAGTCCATTCTTACAATGTTAAACTCAGATCTGCATTGATGCAAGCATTAAGTACTGTGTTCTCGAGCTTGTGTAACTAGCTAGGTAGGGGTTCTAATCTCACAGCAGTCAACTTGAGTGTGTGTCTTCATTCAGTTATTAGTTTGCAGGCAATTTTACACTGGGGTGTGAAGTGAATCCTCGTCTATGTCAGACACTCCTCCTGAACATCATCTTCTCAGCATACACTGCCAATGTCATCTTCTATAAAGTGCACTGTCACACTGCTAAAGTCAGACATCTGTGGTAGCACTAGTTTTATGTTGTATGGAATCCAGCTTGTATACCTGCACAGGAGTGGTATTTGAATCTGACCTCAGTCAACTGATGTGTATGTGGTTGGTGATATATTACAGTCATTGTATGGTGTTTTGAATCTCTTTTCATTTGACTCCCACTCAGGAGAACCTTTTACATAGCCCCCGAATCCAGAATTCCCTTTTCCCCTCTGTCCATATAACATCCTTTCTGCTGAACACTGAGGATGTCATCATCTCAAAGATGCATACACACTTCCTGAAGCAGAGCCCCTCCGTTATCCTCTACAAGCCATCTCCAGACCAATGGATGTGTGATTGCTAATTCTGTCATGGTGTGGTGCATATATCACATACGAGCAGGGGCAGTCTGTGATAAAATCAAACACATACACGCATAAGCACATATACCTACTATCTTCCATCACATACATATAGTAATTTGGATTTAAATGGTATACTAATAGGTAGGCTTTTATGTGCTTTTGGCTGTTAGCCTAGTAATGTTCTATAACCCTATGAACACTGCAGGTATCAATGTTGCTGCCATCCACATGTGCTATGCCGAGGTGTGTATGTACTGTAGTCCTATAACAGTGTATGCCAATCTGTGATTTGACCTACTGTATTGATGGCGACTGCTGCCATTTGGTTACATGTTCCTTCCATAATAGCTGTAGTAATATGCCTCCTGAGGACTGTTGACATGAGATAATGCTATGTATATTGTTACCTTACTAAGTCATGTGTTCTTGTAGTAGAATATATCAACATCCTTCACAGTTCTCATTCAACTATCAAAGTGACAGCTGCAGTATGGCATAGGTGTGCATGTGAATACCTAGCATCTGGAAATGTTGCCTGGGTTCATCTACATGTTGTAATGCTGTTATATACACAAATATATGACAATTAGATTCACTTGCAACCTTGGGGAATTCATTGTATGCATTATTGTGTTGTTATTAACAAGAATTGTACAGGTGTTCCCAGCAGCATTGTATAAATGTCAGTATTTGTGTCATTAACTGTTCTGCATGAACCACATCCACCTCAATTGCAGTGCAATATATGGTGTCAGGAGCTTCACCCATGCATTTCCACTGATAAACATATAGGCATATGATGTACAGCCTGAAGTCTAGTTGTAGCACAGGTACAGCTATAGTGTGACTGTACTGCATCACAGGCATACCTCTATATAACATCAGTATTACCACTTGATAGTTTGCATGAGCAGATATGGATGTATGTCTGGATTTCATGTCAGTATACCATTTTCACTGGCAATGTCAGGGGGATAGGGATCATGTGACATGTATTCAGGCTTAACATGTACTTGTAGAGGGTGCTCCATGTATTCTTTAGTATGTGTACAATATCATAGTGACAGCTTCCTCGATTGACACTTGACTTTGCACTGCTGTACTTTCTGTGCACATGGGTGTAGTTGATGCATTGCCATCAGACTCACATATTGCTGTACCAATCATTATAATGGATCACTTCTTAATTCACACATCAGTTGCAGGTACTTCAGACAATATCCATGACTATTGCATGTAGCAAATGCATGCAATACCTTGCTGTGTGTAGGGAATCCACTCATAATAATGTGGTGTTTGTATGTGTTGTTATCCATATGGCCAAGACCTATGTCAGCCAGGGATGCTTTAGTCAAATGTATCACATTTGTCACAGTCAGCTCCCACACATCTGGTAGGCCATACAGAACTATACTTTGGGATACATACCCATACACAGCTCAGTGACAACATTGATGGCATGAGTTTGGGCGTTGCAGGTGCGGATTTTGGCGTATATGTCATGCAAACCTCTCAACCGGCCAGGACTGGCCCTGATTCCAACTCCACTTTTAACACTGTTCCTCTTAATTCCTCCAAAAAGTGGTCATTTTGGGGAAGGGGTAGTGAATTCCCCTTATATAATACTGACAGTCATTACAGTTGTACATACCACTGGGGATGCACAAGCCAGTGTATTTCTTTGTGCCAGTCCCAAGCCTGGATAAATGGAGTTGGTTACATCAAGAAGGGCATCTGGTGTAAAATTTTTGCAAGATCAAGTATGCGGACAACAATACAGATTTCCATGCTGGATTGGTCGAGGCCCAGGTTAACAATGACTGCCTCCTGTACTGTTAGCTAACCGGGTGCTGGTGGAAATTGGGCTATGTTGGCTGAAGGAGAAGGAGAAGAAGAGCGGGAAGGCATGCCCAGAGGCAAGACAAGAGGAGGAAGGTTAGGAGTGTGGAAGTGAGGGTAGAAACTTTGAAAATTGGCAGTATGAGAGAGCTAGCTGATATGATGCAGAGAAGGAAGTTTGACATATTGTGCATGCAAGAGTCCAGATGGAAGGGGAGTAAGGCCAGGTGTATTGGTGGCAGGTTCAAATTGATTTACCATGGTGTGGATGGGAGGAGAAATGGGGTAGGGGTTATCCTGAAGGAACAGTATGTCAAGAGTGTTTTGAAGGTGAAAATAGTGTCAGATAGAGTGATGCTTATGAAGATGAAAACAGATGGTGTGATGATGAATGTTGTTAGTGCATATGCTCTGCAAGTTGAGTGTGCAATGGATGAGAAAGAAAAATTTTAGAGCAAGTTGGATGAAGTGGTGGAGAGTGTACCCAAGGGTGAGAGAGTGGTGATTGCAGTGGATTTCAATGGGCATGTTGGTGAAGGGAACAGAGCGGATGAGGAGGTGATGGGTAGGTATGATGTTAAGGAGAGAAATGCAGAAGTTCAGATGGTAGTGGATTTTGCGAAAAGGATGGACATTGCTGTGGTGAATACATATCTTAAGAAGAGGGAGGAGCATAGGGTGATGTACAAGAGTGGAGGAAGATGCACACAGGTGGATTATATCCTATGCAGGAGGGCTAGTCTGAAGGAGATTGGAGACTGCAAAGTGGTGACAGGGGAGATCATAGTTAGGCAGTATAGGATGCTGGTTTGTAGGATGATGGTGATCAAGAAGAAGAGAAGAGTGAGGGCAATGCCAAGCATCAAATGGTGGAATCTGGAAAAGAATAAGTGTAAGGTGGAGTTCAGGGAAGAGTTAAGACAGGCACTTGATGGCTGTGAAGAGTTACCAGATAGCTAGGCAGCCACAGCACAGATGGTAAGGGAGACAGAAAGGTGCTTGGTGTGACATCTGAACACAGGAAGAAAGACAAGGAGACCTGGTGGTGGAATGAGGAAGTACAGGAAAGTATACAGAGGAAGAGGTTGGTGAAGAAGAAGTGGAATTGTCAGATAGATGAAGAAAGTAGACAGGAGTACAAATAAGATTAGGTGTATGGTGAAGAGGGAGGTGGCTAAGGATAAGGCATATGGTGAGTTGCATGAAAGGTTGGGCAGTAAGGAGGGAGAAAAGGACTTGCACTGATTGGCTAGACAGAGGGACTGAGCTGGGAAAGACAAGCAGGTTAGGGTGATAAAGGATAACAAGAGAAATGTACTCACAAGGGAAGAGAAGTGTGTTGAGCAGATGGAAAGACTATGTTGAGAAGCTGATGAATGAAGAGAATGAGAGAGAGAGAGAGAGAGAGAGAGAGAGAGAGAAGGTTGGATGATGTGGGAATAGTGAATCAGGAAGTGCAACAGATTAGCAAGGAGGAAGTAAGGACAGCTATGAAGAAGATGAAGAATGGAAAGGCTGTTGGTTTAGATGACATACCTGTGGAAGCATGGAGGTATTTAGGAGTGATGGCAGTGGGGTTTTTAACCAGATTGTTTAACAAAAATCTTGGAAGGTGAGAGGATGCCTGAGGAGTTGAGAAGAAGTGTATTGGTACCAATTTTTAAGAATAAGGGTGATGTGCAGAGCTGTAGTAAGTACAGAGGGATAAAACTGATTAGCCCCAGCATGAGATTATGGGAAAGAGTAGTGGAGGCTAGGTTAAGAACAGATGTGATGTTTAGTGAGCAGCAGTACAGTTTCATGTCAGAATAGAGCACTACAGATGCAATGTTTGCTTTGAGCTTGTTGTTGGAGAAGTATAGAGAAGGTCAGAAGGAGTTGCATTGTGTCTTTATGGACTTAGAGAAAGTATATGACAGGGTGCCTAGACAGGATTTGTGGTATTGTATGAGGAAGTTTGGAGTGTCAGAGAAGTATGTTAGAGTGGTAGAGTAATGTACGAGGGCAGTTTGACAGTGGTGAGGTATTCGATATGAGTGAAGGATGCGTTCAAGGTAGAGGGAGATTACATTAAGGATCAGCTCTGAGCCCTTTTTTGTTTGCAATGGTGATGGACAGGTTGACAGACGAGATCAAACAGGAATCCCTGTGGACTATGATGTTTGTGGATGACATTGCGTTTTGTAGTGAGAGTAGGGAACAGGTTGAGAAGACCCTAGAGAGGTGGAGATATGCTCTAGAGAGGAGAGGAATGAACGTCAGCAGGACTAAGACAGAATATATATGTGTGAATGAGAGGGAGGACAGAAGAATGGTGAAGATGCAGGGATTAGAGTTGGGGAAGCTGGATGAGTTTAAACACTTGGGATCAACTGTTCAGAGTAATGGTGAGTGTGGAAGAGAGGTGAAGAAGAGAGTTCAGGCAGGGTGGAGTGGTTGGAGAAGAGTGTCTGGAGTGATTTGTGATAGGTATGAGTACGACTGAAAGGCAGTGGCGGCTGGTGACTTCAAATCAAAGGGGGGCTGCAGGAGACAACTGAATGGGTGGGAGGCAATGGGTAGGGGGTGTGGCCAACTAAAAAGGGGCAGAGCTATGCTCAAAACCACAACTGGAACTTTAATTAAATATGCTGCCCTAGGTGCCAAACCATCATTATGAGAGTCCAATCCAGACAAAATGAAGTGTAGAAGAAAAAAATATTTCAATGCATTGGCTACATGATAGCTTACTTAATATCTGGATGGCGACAAAAAGGTTGTGAGGCATGAAAAAATAAATTACTTTTTAAATACGTTACTGGAATGCCAGTCAAAATAAAGTATAAAAAAAACAAGCAGCACTTAACTCAGACCACTTCTCCTTGCACTGCAGTTCTAATTAAAATTTATATTCAGCTTTATAAAAGTACCAAGTAACATGCTAAAAAGAAGCAATCTCTGTGATACCCCCACTTGTAAAAATGTTTCTTATCCAAAAAAGATCTTGCTGCCTGACAACAACTATCTACTTGTTTCATGTGGAAAACATGATCAAAGTAAAAAAATGAACAGCAAACAAGAAACAAGCTCAAGATAAATTGCTTAAAGGATTACTGCACAGGTTATGGACCACACGTGATAGATTGACATTCTGTTTAGTTTACGGGTAAAGCCTGCAAAGATGACTTCAAGTCTCCAACAAATGTAATGAGCTTCTGAAAATACTGTAATCCTGTCCTTTATTACAAATACTGTCATATGCATTTCAATACCTAAGGCTTATACGTTATCTAGTTATGTAAATATTCTCTGCATGGCAACAAGAAAAAGGCTTTTCCAATGTTGGTAATTCTTTAACAGTATGCTTATTAAAGCTTACTTGCATCTTACAAACTCAGATAAGCTTACCTGATGGTCATTAAAGCATTGCTACTTAAACATAGAGCAACAGGGCACTGCAACAGCATGCATTTTCTGAATAATAAGATTCATAAATCAACAGTATAAAATATGACAGAAAACCAGAACATTTTGCTATATCAAGGACAGATGAAAAGCCACTGTCGTACTTGTGTCTACCTTGGATGGGGAAATACTCTGCACACTTACACTGCATAACTGTTCCTTGCCTTGCTTGGACATATCCAGAGTCACTACATGGGGGAGTGGGGTGCAACAAGTATGTCACAATTTGAAATGTCTCTGGCTGACGGTGATGGCTCTGACACATTTGTCATACCTCTAAACCTCAGAGGAGGAAATCTAGACAAAGCCATACATAGAAGTGGGACAAAGACCCCAGAATAAGGACAATTTTTAAATATTGCTCTTATAAACTTAGAAAGATAATAGAATAGTAGTAGGTCTTGCATTAGTATGAATTTTCTGAAGGGTATACAATCTGAAACTCAAATGTCTGTCATTATTTTCTCAGTTCAATCTTTAATGATTTGCTACTAATTTGCCAGAAAACCACAATTTTATAAAAAACGGACATAAATGTGATGCAAAAATATAAAATGGCCACACAATACAGCTGGGAACCTGTCAAAGGGGACACTTTTAAAATATTGGTACTGTTAACTTCAACAGCTGACAAAATAAGAGAATCGACATGCATTTCTGAAATAAAAGTAATCTATAAGTCTGATCACTACAGTTATTTATAATTGTAAACCCTCCACGTTTTCTTCCAAAATTGCTATTTTGTGGAGAGATTATTAGGGGGAGAGCAACATTTTGAGCCAAAATTGGGGACAGTTGAGAGGTTTGGATATTCCTAATTCTATAAAGTGCTTTATTTGCACGTACCTCTCAACCTCTTAATGCAGAAATTCTGGACAAGGCCAAATATATTGGGGGAACATACAAACAGTGCTACAAATTTCTGTTACATAAACATAGTTGATAGAATAACAGGTCTTGCTTTAGCATACATTTTTCTGAAGGTTATGAAGTTTGAAACTCAATGTCTGTCATTATTTAGTGACTTCATTCATAAATGATTTGACAGAAAACCACAAATTTTATGAGGAACAAACCAAAAATAAGAAGCAAAAATCTCTTCATTCTGCAAAAAATCTGGACAGCTGAGAGGTATAGTTCAGCCGGAGCTGTCTTTGAGTTTGACACCTTCCCCGCCCCTCACAAAATCACGGTCAAATGGAGCCTCCCCCCTGAGCCATTCCAATGTCCCATTACTTGGCTATTTCACCCCATTTACCATAAACACTGTAATGTTCATACTGCTTTACTTCTGTGATGATTTGGATTTAATTTGAAAGTTTTATTTTGCATTGTACAGCACAATCACAAATAGACCTGCTAAACAAAGCAATGCAGTTTCACAATGCAAATAGACTTAGCATTAAAACTTCTCTGCCCTTGAAACTCACATTCATTGAAACACCATTGATACACCTTCCTGATTCTATTAAATAATATTCCTTGTATAATACAGTACAGTTGTTAGAGGGCATTTTAAATGTATTGTTTTGAACATTTTTCCAGTAAACAATGAAACAAAATGCATGCACCAATAATGACAAAACTACCCAATTTAGAACATTTCAATCATAAAAGTCTACTCAAACTTCAACAATCCACCAGTATTAGTAAATATGCACAATCTCTGAAGAAGTAAATGTCATCTAAATAATTCCACATTAAAGCGATCTGAAACTAATAAAGAGGCTGCTGCTAGCAAACAACTTTATATTTCATTGTTTCATCTACGAATAAAGTGCCTGTTGCTCTTGAGGAATAAATTGTCTATGTTACATTAAAAAATGATAAGCTAGTAGTATTGCAATAGGGAATGGATGGCAAACTGATTGAAAAAATATATATATGGTGCTGCCTACTGTGATTGATCCAAAGTCTTCTTAAGACACTCAGTCTTGCTGGCTGGGTTCTGCTGAAATCAAAGTTTAGTTATAATTGCATTCACAGTCTGTTGCCCACAGAAACTTGCAGAGTGTACACTGATGCAGCACTTAAAACTCTGTCATTTTAAAAACAGTAACCAATAAAAAACATTTTATAACAAATCACATGAACTACTGTTGCAGCTTCAGGTTCTGTTCTACTTTACGTCTCGAACAGCATGGATGATATGAGAGACACAGTACAAAATATCTCTAACAATGTTATCTGCTATAGTCTCTTTATAGTAGTTTTACATCCTGTTTTTTTCCATGGTACTCTATTTTGGACTTTATATGAGAACATCTGTTTGCTGGTGTTTGCAGAAAAAATATGCTTTCATCCTGTAGAGAAATAATGCTGGTATTGTCTTTATCCATTCAAACTTTCTTGCTTAACAGAGTCATATGATAGAAACATGTACAGATTGTTTTCCTTTTGTCCATTCTTTACAGAAGCAGGTTGAATTTCTTACTGACAATGTGAAATGCATACATCCTGTTTTTTTTACATTCTTGCCAAGTCTGTAAAAGGTCAGCTTTCTTGGTGACAGTGTGAAATGCACACATTCTTATTTTTTTACATTTTTGCTGAGTCTGTAAGGAAACATGGCCATTAAGCAGATTCCTTATTTTTCAAGCCACAGTTATTTAGTAAGGATGCTAATCACATATTGCTAAACTCTATTTCTACATTTAAGCAAGCTTTATTTTATACCTTATTTATGCTGCATATTTGTAACAGAATTACTTTCAACCTTTATTCACTGTTAAATACACTCTAACAATTCTCTCTTTTTATTTTAAAACATACTCAAAACACTTTATACTGATATGTATTTTTGATCAGATTATATAGAAAACACATTAAGAAACAAAACCTTTAGTCTTCTTTTGATACAAGTCAAAATGCAATTTTACATAGTTAATACAGTGTTATCAAGTATTACTACTAAAACTGAAAGTATTTAACAACTTTTTCTTTTGCAGACCATTCTGTGAAAATATTCTATCAGTTATGGGCTGTGTCTGCTTTAGTTTTAACTTGATTATTTTATTATTTTGCAATCACAGAATTTAATTTATGACTTAGAACTCTTTCATTAACTCTTTGCATCTATTGAATTAACTATTTACTTTTATTAATCATTTATACCAAAAGATTAGAAATAGACTAATATCTATAAGAGACAAAAAATATGTGCTACTGCAAGCACTTATACACTGCTGAAAATATACAGTTTCAATGTCATTTAACCATAACATTGTGGTCATATCTCTAAACTGCCCATTACCACCTTGGCTGACAGTGAAGTGAACATATTAAACACCTTGGCAAAGTACTGAACTGGGCTTAGATAATACATATTTGAATGTAATTATTTCAGTATATTTAATACTTGAGGATTTAAAAAAACATGATTTGTACACTAAAGAATGCTATGTACATATTAGTCCATTAGCTGTATGAGTACAATATTTTAATATAATTTTCCTCTAACTGGGGTAACCAATACTAGTACTGATAAAATGATGGTCCAAAAACCAGTGACAAAACTACAATTAGTAAAAAAATTACAACTTTTGAACGTGTTACTTTACAATGTGTCCTATACAGTATATATCAACACAGACTGTTTGCAACTCATGCATTTCAATCTAGTAGGTACCCTAACCCATTTTTTAAACATGGTTCTCCACACATATTCATTGCTAGACATTAATTTCATTTGTATTGAATTTTTCTGTATTTGTACATACAAAGACTGTAAAGTACACTTAGTCCAATATACAAATTTAGTAACATTAACATCAAGCAAAATCTTGGAAAATGTTTATGTCTCTTTAGAAGTATTTAGTGGAATTGCCACCAAAGGCAACTACATGCCCAACAATTAGAAACATTTATGCTTTTTGCATACCAACACTGTCTTGCCAAAAACATATTAAAAATAGTGACCAGTCTTGCTAATTTTTTCACATATTTTTACTCTCACTTTCTTGTATAGCTTTAACAAAGCAATTTTAAGCCATCTCTTGTATAGCTTTACAGTTTAACAGGTTGTAAATACAATTTAATACTAAACAATATGATAATAACTAGCATAATAGCTATTAGCAACTTGTAAAATATTTATCCTGTGAGGTTTAATCTGTTTACCAGTATTTCTAATGGACTAATACCTGTTTTCCCCTCCCCCCTGAAAGAGTATTGTAAAGAAGGAATGAGATATTATTTCTTCCTGTAGCTTTATTTTAGACCCTTTTGCAATACTGTTCACACAGTCAGTGTAAAACTGAGAAAGTACCCCTCCCCCTGTAGTATTGCAGTATTGTTTATTTGCTTTATGCTGTGAGAATAGAATGTATGCCAGCCCAACACTTTGGTTATACATTTGCTTTATTAGGTTACTAATAAACTATGAACCTTTGTCTGATTTGACTATTTTTTGGCTGTTTTCAATGACAGAATATATTTTTCTGTTGCCTTTGCTGTATTCTTATTCTAGTAGTTATTGTACCCTCCTGTATACTTTATTTGAACTGTATGTATACTATAACCCATCTACTGGCTGTACTTGATTTAACTGAGGATTTTTACTTTTAACATTTACCTGCAAACAGATTATCAGTGACATATATGCACAATTGTGATGTTTTATTATAATTACCAAATAGTGTTGCATGTGAACATTAAATAATTATGGTTTAATATATGTTTGTCTTTCGGCTTTTCCCGGTTAGGGGTCGCCACAGCGGAACTCCGGTCCGCTAATGATTGGCAATTGGTTTTTATGGTGTCAAGTTGCCAGCCTGATGCCCAATCTTCAACGAAGGCATGCCCATTCAACTCATGTCTTTTGAATGCCCACTCGACTGCGGGGAGGACATGCAGACTCCACACAGAAGGCACTCCCAACCCAAGCCGAGAATCGAACGGGAGAACCTCTTGCTGTGAGGCAACAACACTACTGCTGCACCACCATGGAGTACAAATAATTATGGTTTAATAACAATAATGTTTTAGAAAAACTCAAGCCACTTGTCTGGCAATCAGTCTTGTTTTTTATTTTATCTTTCCAACGTTTCCTGTAACTATTCATCCAGTCTAGGAAGGTCTGAGCTCACATTTTAGACTCTGTAGACCATAGTTAACCCTTTTAGCATTTTTTCCTTTAATCATCTGTTAATACACTTGCAATTTGATAGTAAAATGCAGTTATAAAACACTTATAATTATAATAAGTATTTGTGATTTGCATAACTATGCAGTTATACTACATAAATAAACATTATTTTACAATTAGCTTACATATTTTTTAACTTTGATTTCAGTATTTTTTTATTTATTTAACTGCTCTGCCATTCATTTTACAAAGACTGCTTGACTAATACCATTTGTGATTTTATTTCTTTTTAAAATTCAGAACTTTAACTGTTTGGTGTGGTGTTACTATACAATTGTAGAAATTGAAAAACTATATTAGCTTAACTAACACATGTTTATATTTACATTATTTATATTTGCTGTTGTCTGCCTGTTATTCTTGCACATTGTAACAGGTGTACTTTAGATGAAAAGAAAATACATGCATGTCAGTCTTGTGACTTTAAATCTTTATTGTTATTAACTATTTTTATTTGATTTTTATACACTAGAACTGTTTTGTGTACCTTTTGACTATGCTATGAGAATGGCAGTTATTTGCTCTACTTTACTGTAATACTGATGGCCCTTATAGCTATTTATACCAATATTGTAAGGTTTTTGTACATGATCCTGCTTTTCTGACTTTTCTTGTAATTCTTTTGGCTCTGTTTTTGGAAACACCCCCTGTTTTTCCTTCTTTTTATGCCAGGCTTTGTAATGATCACAATTTTGCTTAACATGTCCTATTTGTTTTACAAACAAAGCATGTTGGTGCCTTTTGTTCATTACCTGTGCTTGATCCTGGTGCTATAGACATAGAGGCAGGAGCTGGTGGTACAGCTGCAGCACTTTCTGCTGGAGGTTGGTCACACCACTGTTACCTTCCCCTGTTTTTTACTTCAACAGTTATCTCAAATGGCTCACTATCATCTTCAAATGCAAAGATATGGTGCGAGTATAATGTCCCATCATCGGCCATAGCCCATCCCCTCATTAATCTTTGTACCAAATCAGTGAGGGTATCAGAATTTTCTTCATAGATACATTTAACATCCCCTGGAACCCCTTTCACTTGCTCTAAAAAGCAATGTATTAGCTGTTTTTGTATTTCTCTTTTTCCCATGTCTCTGTCTGATTTTTGATATATGATTTGAAAGGCAAGCCTTAAATGTTCACTTTGTTCCATTAATTTATCTGTAATAGTAATTTTGAAATTATTTAATAACTTAGCTTTGAGCAGCTGCCCTTGTGTAAATGCCATTAGAATGTCTGTCATACATCCTACTTTAAGTGTTTTAACTGAGAAGCATCTTGCTTTAACTGAGTGAAAGTTTTAAAACATTTGGCTATGATTTTTTCAGACATCAGATTCTACCATTCTACCATGTATGCTTAACCATTTTCAAAACACAAACATATTATAAAATATATCTTTTTGTACAGATTAGCTGTAGTTTCCTGCTCTTCTGCAGTGTTTTCTTAAGCTCAGCTAATTTATTTTCTTTATCCTGTAACTGTTGTTCAAGAGTTTTCTGTAATGTTGCACAGTCTTTCTGACATTTTTCAGTAATCTGTTCTGCTGAATCTAAAACTCCTATGCAGTTTTGAAAAAAATGTTTGTATAACTTGTCTAAACTTCCTGAACTCATTATGTCTGTCTTTTAGAAGTTTATTACATTCTTTTGTAACATGATGTACTGGAGGTTCTGTCAGTAAGTGATTTGACTGTTAATGTAAGTCTGAAATTAACCTTTCACATGTTGTGACAGGACATAACTGTTCAACATCTGAATATAATGGAAACACTTTACCCTTAGTTAATTTTTTATCATGAAATGGTCTGTCTTCACAGTCTAATTTTTAGTAATATCATGCAATACTTTTTTATAGCATGGCACACAAAATGCAGTTTCTGTTGAGTCACACAATAAACATTTACTATGATATACTTCATTTTTTGTTACAAATACCAATCAAATCTTAAAATCCATTTACATAATGCCTGTATGTCAACTTGCCCTGATAAGGTTTTACATTTACTAATGTGCTGTGTATACCAACATTGCAATTTATTCCAGATTTTATCTGGTTGTTCTGCTACATTAAGAGTAAAGCTTGGCTTACACTTGCTTGAATTCTGTCTAATAGCATCCATACTAAAAATGTGACATATAAAAAAGGTCTTACCACTTAGCAAGAAAACAGGTGATCAGGCTGTTGTTGCAGATGGCTGGAAATTTTTCAGAGTCACTCGAGAAGCTGGTGAAACACAACAGGCAGTGAACTGCTGTGCAAAGTAGATGTCCACCTTTTCTTGAAGAATTAATGGCACTGTGACTTTCCTGGACTGCAGGCTCTATCTGGATTCAGACATTTGAGAAACTTTACTGCTACAAGCTGCATAAACTGGAGTACTTCTGTTTAGGATTTACACATATGTACAAATGTTAGTTACTGCAATTTGACTGAAGTGACCCTCTGCAGGGCTTACCACTCCCTCTGTGTTCGAATGCAGGCTAGCTTGCCATTGAAAAATTAAGGTGCCGCTTACTGTGATGGATCTGAAGTCTTCTTAAGACACTCAGTCTTGCTGGCTGGGTTCTGCTGAAATCAAAGTTTAGTTATAATTGCATTCACAGTCTGTTGCCCACAGAAACTTGCAGAGTGTACACTGACACAGCACCTAAAACGCTGTCACTTTAAAAACTGTAACCAATAAAAAACTTTTTATAACAGATCACACAAACTACTGTTGCAGCTTCAGGTACTGTTCAACTTTACTTCTCAAACAGCATGGAAGATATGAGAGATACAATACAAAAAATATATCTAACAATGTTATCTGCTATAGTCTTTTTATAGTAGTTTTACATCCTGTTTTTTTTCCATGGTACTCTATTTTGGACTTTGTATGAGAACATCTGTTTGCTGGTGTTTGCAGAAAAGTATGTTTTCATCCTGTAGAGAAACAATGCTGGTATTGTCTTTATCCATTCAAACTTCCTTGCTTAACAGAGTCATATGATAGAAACACGTACAGATTGTTTTCCTGATGTCCATTCTTTACAGAAGCAGGTAAATTTTCTTACGGACAGTGTGGAATGCATACATCCTGTTTTTTTTACATTCTTGCCAAGTCTGTAAGAGGTCAAATTTCTTGGTGACAGTGTGAAATGCACACATTCTTATTTTTTACATTGTTTGCTGAGTCTGTAAGGAAACATGTCCATTAAGCAGATTCCTTATTTTTCAAGCCACAGTCATTTAGTATGGATGCTAAACACATATTGCTAAACTCTATTTCTACATTTAAGCAAGCTTTATTTTATACATTATTTATGTTGCATATTTGCAACAGAATTACTTTCAACCTTTATTCACTGTTAAATACACTTTAACACTGATAACAGCTTAATAGTTACTAGGTATCTTCACAAAAAAGGACTGCAGCATCCACCCCCTTTACAACACAGTATCAGCAATGCACATATTGTGGGAGTAGAACCCACAGCCTTCTGTATCAAAAGCAAGTACACTACCTGTTGTGCTATTAACATTGCAAGCAGAATCAGCATAAGCAACACTAAACTTCTCTTCCCCTGCAGCTCTCATCTCCTTCTAAAATCTACTACACACTCAGCTGTATCTCTCAACTTTGCAGCACAAGAAATCTGAAAAAGCCAAAATTTATTGAGGGGGGGACAAAAGCCCAAAAACCAGGGACATATTTTAAACATTGCTTGTATAATCTTGAAAAGTTGCTAGAATAAAATGCTGTGTTACTACCATGCATTTCACTGCTAAGGCTTGAACCCAGGACCCTGTGCAAAACAGTCAGAGCAACATACCACTATGCCAAATCAGCTGTTTTGTGAAATAGAGGAAGGCTGAAACTTAAATGGCTACCATTTAGTGAATTCAGTTCTCACCATAGCTGTCAACCTCTTAGCACAAAACACCTGGACAAAGCCAATAATGGGGGAATACAGCCCCCAAACATATTCGATGAATTCAGTTCTCACCATAGCTGTCAACCTCTTAGCAGAAACCACCTGGACAAAGCAAGTAATGGGGCAATACAGCCCCCAAACTTCAGTGAATTCAGTTCTCTCCAAAGCTCTCAACCTTAGCACAAAAATCTGGGCACAGCCAATAATGGGGGAATACAGTCCCAAATATAGAGACAAATTTCAAATATTAATCTTATAAACTTAGAAAATTGCTAGAATAAAAGGTTTTGTGTTACCATATACTTTCTGAGGAATATGAAGTCTGAAATTCAAATGCCTGTCATTTTTGTTTATTTAACATTTGTTAACCAGGAAAGTCTGACTTGGAACAAAAGGCAATTTTCAGCAAAGGCCCAGGGAGAAACACTCCAGACACATGCCTTTGTAACATGGGAGGACACCAGAGCAAACCCACACAAACACAGGAAGGACATACAGACGCCACACAGAAGGCACCCCAGCCAAGAATCAAACCAGAGAACCACTAGCTGTGAGGCAACAATGCTACCACTGCACCATCAGCTATGTACTGAATTACAAATCCACAGATTTTATGAAGAACAGAACAGAACAAACATATGAGGCAAAAATCTGCAAAGTTTTAACAGATAGTGGTGGGTAGGGAATTCAGGCTCTTGCTACTTGCACCCAAGCTGCATGGTTCAAGCCTGAGCCACCACCATGATGTTGCTGATTCTGTTTAAAACAAAAGAATATAAAATACGTGATTTTAATACATGTATAAATAAGAAAAATACAAACTGCAGATTGGCTTGTGGATGTAAACCAATGAAAGAAGGATGCAAAGTGGCTGTTCTATGCACCTGGATTCATGGAGGTCAAGTCCTGACCATTATGACATAAAGTCAGATAGACAAGTACTTTTGGAGTTGGCCCAGGTAAATGAAATGTGTTAATTCTCAGCGAAAAATAAAAAAAATGTGTAAGGTAAAATACTGCACAATTTTCAGATAGTAAAATGAGATTTTAAAATCTTTTGGGTACATCTTAGATTTGTAGCTATTCTGTATGCTGAAAACATTGATGTCTCACCAAGGCATGGGTATCCAGTCTGTTTCCAGGTTGGAGATATTATTTTTAAATGGTTTTTAGTTGTAGTGTTTATTATTCTAATCTTGTTATGCTTCACATGTAAGCTATTAATAAAATAGTTCAAAATAAGACTCTAAAAAATAATTATGCATGTAAATACATGGAGTGAGTGCTACCATTCAAACACTTCAGTCAGTTCATGTATATCTAATCCTAGTATTCATTTTTTCCTAGCCCTCATGTCTATCCTACTAAGTTATTTCTCAGTATAACTCTAAAGCTAAAATGATCCCACTTCCTCATACTCATACTCATACTCACTTTTTAAGCAGGCAAGTCTGATTTATTGATAAAGGACAAATCAAAGGAAAAACTGGTACACCTATATTGAAGTATCAGAAAATATAAGTGTCAGGATGGATTTTCTCTAGTACAATTTTTTCAAACATTATACTGACAAAATATGGGTTGCCACATTTTCAAATGCCCAGAGTAGGACATTTTTACTAGAAAGGTGAGATTTTGCTGGACAAAACATACTCATGGCCAGTGCAAAGGATAGAACTTGACTTTTTGGCCAAAATGAAAGCTTATTTTTGTAACATTTGAGTTGTTTATGCTTTCATATAACATTTAGGTATTTCAGACCCAGATTAACTGTTAAAGAAAAGTCATGAAATATTTTTTGTTCTAAACTCTCAGGACATTTGCCATGTTTTAGTTGTTCTTGCAGCACACAACTGCAAAAAGAGTCCATTGCAAAGTGGGACAGGTGGCAACACTATGACAAAATGGATTTATGTATTTCAATCCAGAAACGTTGACATTAAACTGTATAGTGGTACAAGCTAGATAAGTTTATAGTGCTGCTTTGTTCTGAAACAAAGTAACAGCATTGATCTCTTCTGTCTGTTCCATGTTGAATACCACTTTGTTTGTGTAACTATGTAAATGAAGTCATGAGCAAGTAGACGGTATGTGAGAAATATGCTGACCAGCAGTCTCTAAATAATAGTTGCATGCTTCTACTGTCAATCTAAAATCTGAAATATGAATGAAAGGAATATTTCAGAACATCTTGGTACATGTATTTAATTCTATAGTTCTGCCATGTTAGGTTTGTTTAAGCTTGTTATTAGTACAGTTTAGATGTGCTGCTGTTGATTTGAAAAATATATTTTTTACAAACTGCATTCAGTGATTAGTGGATTTATACTAATGGAAGTCAGTGTTAAGAAGACAAACTTCTTAACATGTTGCACAGATGAAATGTAGATGTGTAGGGGATTGCACAGTGCTGCATATGGGGTAACTGTAGTAACAGCAGTGTAGAGGACAGGACTGACAGTCATAGTGCTATACCCCCTTACCTGTCATTCTGACAGCTGTTCCATTGCTCCAAGCCCTACTCTGTGTCTACTTCCACTCCAGTTTACCCAACCTGTGGCAAAATACGTGAATTTACACTGGGATCAGCTAGGAACCTAAGTGTGTCCTGGGGAGTGCACTGTCCATCTTTTAATTGGGGGGTTTATATATGATCTACCCACTTTTTCCTGTCCCCACCACTCAGCTTGTTGACACTCATCTGGGGGCAACTCCACCCTTTGGGTCCTGCCTCCCCTTAGGTAGTGTCATCAATGAATATCCCCCAGGATGGGCGCACCCATCCCTCCCTGCTGCTCAGTCAATCACCTGAGCCACTGTCTGCACCTGGGTCACCTGAGGTGCAGTCAGGGTTTTATGCCTCTGTGCCAACAATGCAGCCTAACAGCCAAAGCATTATTGCTGACACCTGATGGGGTACAGTGCAGTTGGACTGAGGAGGATACCATAAAAATATGACTAGCAGAAGGGCCTTGTACAAAAGTAACTGTGTCTCTGCACTTGGGCTTTGTTCCAAAGTTGGAATACAAGGGTTACTTTTAATCATTCATGCAAAACAGAGGCTGTTAACATCACTGAAAACTGAAGCACCTTCAAGGGTACCAAAATTAGGTCAAGGTCAAGTTGCTGAATAGTACTGAAACAACTCATGAAAAAACATAGTGACTTAGAAAGTATCTTAACCTGCACACCTGTTCTTCTTTTTCATGTTATTCACATATGTGTATCATTTGGATATACAAGCACTCATACCTTTGCTGGAGAAGCACAACTGGCTTCAAATTATGGAAATGTGTAGCATTTATTGCTATCAATGGCATAGGTAGAGGTTAAATGGTTTGCCAGTGTGGAATGCAGTGAGATTATATGACTCTACTGCCTCAGAGACAGATGTCATAAGGCAAACATTGGAGGGCACAGGAAACCCATCTGCTTGATATGCAAAACTACAGTGGCAGTGTGTCACACTGCACAGTCAGAAGCAACACGTTATGGATGTGTTTCAGTAGGTAAAACCTTGTGCCCTGAAATAACATTGATGTAGTTATCTGTTATCCATCTTGGTGGGTGGGGAAAAACTAAATGAGTCTTAAGAAGAGCAGATGGGCACACATCAGATTCCTTTGTTTAGTAATAGAACTATGTGGCCCAGTAATCTGTCATCTTGAACTTGGTATGCAGATACCAGCACTATATCATAAAGGTGGAGTGCATGTGATGGGAATAAATCTCGTAGAATTTATCAATGGCTTTAAGATAGGGATGCTTGCTTGCACGTGAAAGTTTAGTCTAATAAAGTTATGGCAATTGCTTTTTTAACACTTCCTGTGTGGTTCTGAGTCTGTTATTTTGCTGCAATTGTTTGTGTGATTGAATACTGAATAATAATGAAAAAAATCATCTACAACACAATTCTTCACAGATTTTACTGCACACACAATGCTGTGATGCACATGTGGATATTTGTACAAAATTACCTCTGAGAATGTATCTGTAATATTTCTAGTGAGCTTTATATGTAATCAACTGCTTGTGAAATGCTTAGGTAATCCTGAAATGTTAATGCTGTCTAAAGCACCATTTTGTAATACTGCATTTTGCCTATTCCTGGTTGTCATCCAGGAAATGTTTCTGCTTGATATACAAAAGTACAGTGTCAGTGTGTCACACTGCCAGGCACACTAAGATGTTATGAGTTGCTGGGAATGACTTAGGAAAAAATATGCAAATTGACATTTTCATAAACATCACTATAACTCTATGTGTTGCTGCATATAGTGTTATGATGCAAAACTGTCTAATTAGTGCTTGAAGGTCATACTGAGGCTGTGTCTGCAACATGAACTGCGAGTAACAATGGAGGCAGTGGTTTGTAAAGTTAAACAGCAGGAAGAGGGGTTCAAAATTGTCATACATTGCAGGGCTCGGATGACACAATAAAATAGTACCAAACTACTGACACAGTGGATAAAACCTGCAGTGTTGCGCATTGTTTCTTTCTCTTCATATAAATATTAGAAATATTGCAAAGCTGCCAGAATTTTTTCTTAATGTGCCTTGATAGATATTACTTCATAGTATTGCCCGAAAGTCCACATGGTGAAGAAAAATGATGCTGCCTATAATTGCCATTTGACAGGCTTGACTTCTCATATAATTTTTTTGAATATATTTATTAATAACATAAGCATTATTTTCATATTTGTAGGAGTATGAACATGAAGCATTAGAAAAGGAGTTAGATGGTATCATATGAAAGCTGACAAGCAGATTACACATTTGCTGTTGATATCATCCCTCAGGCAGGCGAATATAGTTAAGATATGCTGTATTGTTTTACAATTGTTCTCATTTTTCAAAAAAACATTCTATATTCATTATTAATTATAAAATCTGAATTCACATGTAAAGTTTTGAAGATTGCTATTCTGAAGCTCAGGTTATACTGTGTAAGTTTACTTTCTTATGTTCTTGAGTACTACCTATAGCTTTCTCAGGGCATCAGCACAGTAAATTCTTAATTTTGAAACCATGACTTTGATTATAGTGTGCTGGTTTTACATGTGATTTAAATTAAAGTGCACATTATATTTTAACATTTTAATTGTCTTTCTGTCTCAAAGAAGCCTCTCAAACTTTGTGGAATTAAAATAGAGCAAATGGACTGCAATACCTCATTCTGAAGCCAAGATATTTTTGTAGCCTCTGACTCTTTTTGGGTGTGATTTTAATTAAATTAAATGAGAGGCATCTGTGGCTAAAACCTGAAGTAGTATGGTATTTATAAAATGTGTGGCTTCATAAATAGATCATGTTATAAAACACTCAGAAAACAACAGTACAGCTGTGTATGAAATAAGGCTGTAATTATACAGTTAGACCCAAGCACTGTGAAGGAGCAATAATGATTACTGCATCATTATATCAGCACATACACCTGGTAATTCTAGGGATGGCTAATGCACTCTTAGTCCCTAATCTGTGCTTCCCTTTTCTACCTTCACCATGCTGTTCTCTTTCCTCTTTTAGAATTTGCCAGGTTGTATTTCATGACTTTTAAATTGTATTACAAAAAGATTGGTAGCACCTGTACATCTTGGCACAGAGCCAGCTGATTTGTCTCCGCTTGTTTAATGTTTCTTGTTGTACTGCATATGTAGAATTATAATTATGTTTGATTAGTAAGCATTGTTTATTAGTGTTTCATAAGTATATTATAAATATTTAAATGCAGCTGGTGTCTATAGTTGTTAAATGGATTGTTAATTAAATTTGCTGCCTATTCTTTTCTACACTGACCTTTCTTTGTTTGCGGGTCATGTAAGAAAACAGGATATGCATTACTTGGTCAGAAAACTAACAAAATAAATAAAATATTTGATGGTCATTTAACAGAATAGTGTGTGTGCTGAAAATGTGGGAATTATAAATATCTAGCTACTGGTGTTTAGCTGTTTTGCAGCTTTTCTTAGCATGATAATGAGAAACTGGATAAAGCCTATCACACTGGTACTGTGTTCTTGACTTAATGTTGACATTCCACTTAGTGAGCTATTCTTTCCACTTGTTGCTTGTTTCTGTTTAGATATGATGAACATATTTGCCAAATATTTGTTTCATGAAGTAAAAGCTAACATGTGCAATGTAATGCTGTTGCATCTTGTCCATTTTGTATCAGTTGCCAGAGAACTTTCCTTGTTCTGTTTCTCTAAGTTTCTGTGAATCATGTTGTCAAGCCTGTGATGCAAATGTTAGCTTATTATTTGTCAAGCTAATTGTTTTATAATGTAGTAGCTGGACTGTCAAAAGTAATAACATTTATTTTCTCGTGTTAGGTCTTATACAAATTAGGTAAAACAACTTTTCATGCAGCTTCAGTAAAATGTGCAAACTTGTCTTAGAGGGACTCAGAAATAAATAAATAAATCATCATCATCATCAACCCCCTTTTTCTCATTTTTCTACATGGGTCAGGCTGTCTGGATTCAATGCACCACTCCTGCCTTCTTCAACATGCATGCCTGACTGACGCAGATCTTCTCTCGCACAACCCATCCACTTCACTGTTGGATGTCCTCGTTTCCTCTTACCTTCTTCCTGTCTGTCCCATATATTTTCACTAGATTGTCTTCTGCTTTTCTGCATGTCTGTGAATCACCATAATCTGTTCTCTTTGATGTTTTCTGCAATTGGAGCTACTTTAGCTTCTGCTCTTAAATTATCATTTTTTCATCTGACCCACAGTGTGCATCCTATCACCCTTCTCAGGCACTTAATTTCCATCACCTCTAGCTTCCACATCTGCTCTGCCTTTACTGTCCAGGTTTCTGTACCATACAATAGCTTCCACATCTGCTCTGCCTTTACTGTCCAGGTTTCTGTACCATACAGTAGTACTTGGTCATAGCACTGTCTTGTACACCTTACCTTTCAGCTTCTTTGGAATTCTTCTGTCATTCACTACACCTGACACTCTATGCCATTTGGCTGCAGGCCCTCTGGTTCTATTTCTGACCTCTTCATTCAGACCTCCTTTCTTCTCAAACACCCCTCCCAGATACTTGAGGCTATTAACCTGCTCCACTATCTTCCCTTCTGTCTCAGTTCTCAGCTTCTTCTGATTTCCCCAATGTACTACTATTATCACTGTCTTATCTTGCTTTGTTTCATCCCATGTGACTTAATGTTTGCATTCCACATTCCCATATCCTTTGCTGAAGTTATTGCTCAGTCTTCTTGTAATGCCACATCTTCTGCATACAACAACTTTGCTGATCTGTCCCCTCTGACCTGTTTGCTAATGTAGTCCATCACCAGTATGAATAGGGTTCCTATCAGAAGACCGAAGACGTATTTTGTCGAATGCATCTTGGTCGAACTTCAAATGTCAAAAATGCAAAATGATGAAGTGGCATATAAGCAAATTCTTTCCCTGGGAAAGAAGTCGCTTGTCTGCTTCCATCACTTTGCCATTTTCGGCACTGTAGTGCAATCTCGGAGTTGGTATATTTAAGTAGGGGTGGTGTGGGGGGCACAGCCCCCCATGTCAGGGTGTGTGGGGGGCAAAGCCCCCCACTTTATGTAATGTTTGAATGTGTTTTTTTTTTTTTTTTTTCGGAACAACGATTTTTTTCCTGGGAAAAAAAATCTCTGTTCTGGTAGTTCGATGTGTTGTGAATTCGAACTTTTGAGTTCGATATAACAAAGTTCGATCATTTGATCATTCGTTGTTATAATATAGACCCTGTGAATAGCAGTGGGCTCAGTGCTGGACCCTAGTGCACACCCACTCCTGTTGGAAACCCCTCTGTGAGACCAAACACTGTTCCTACTTGAGTCATTGAGTCCTTGTCCATAGCCTTCACTAATTTTACCAATGTTTCTGGGACTTTGAACAACCACAGTACTGCCCAAATCACTTTTCTTGGGACCTTGTTATATGCATTATCCAAGTCTAGTTGGACTCTTTCCTCATCTCTATCTTTTTCTCAACTATCTGACTCACTGCAAAAAATCAGGTCAGTTATGCCGTATCCTGATCTGAATTCGAACTGCTCAACTCCCTTCTTATTTTCTTCTTCTGTGTATCCATTTATCAGTCAACATCTCCAGAACTTTCATGCAATGTGACAGCAGTTGTGGATGTCCCCTTTGTTCTTGTACATTGGCATGAGTATGCTTATTCTCCAGTCATCTGGGATATGCCTTTCTCTCCACACTGCTATGTTTACTCTCAGGAGCTATTTCACACCTATCTCACCCAGCATCTTTATCATATCTGCTGTGACCTAATCTGAGCCTGCTGCTTTCCCTGGCTTCCTTTTTCTTAGTGCTATTCTTACTTCTTCTACAGTGGGCTCCTCTTCTTCTCTCATCATAGACTATGTCTGGGTCAGTACAGCTTCTGTGGGGTTTTCTTCATTCAGAAGCTGGTGGAAATGCTTCTTCCATCTGCCCTTGATATCCTGTGGACTGGTGAACAGGCTATTTCTTCCATCTCTTATGAAGGGTATCTGACTATCTTCTTTATCTTTCTGTCTTTGCCTTGAAACTTGACATAGTTTGTTTATGCCACCTACTGAAGCACTTTCCAGAAGCTGGTAGAGTACCTACCATGACCTATTATTTGCTATTGCAACTCCTTTCTTAGCTTCTTTATTAGCTAGTCAATATTCCTTTCTAGCCTGTTTGGGCTTTTCCATCTCCTACTTTTTCCTGCACTCCTTCTTTCTTTTGATGACTTCCTGGTCATCTGCATTCCACCACCAGCTTTCCTTATACCTTATTTCTATATCTGGCTTGGCCACATATGTGTTCAGTAGTCCTCACACATGCTGTTTTAGATGTTGCCATTATTTTTCAGCTCCAACTATTCCTTCCTCTTCTTGGGGTACTAGAGCCCTGATTAATTCCTTGAACTGTTGTACTTTCTCTCCAGCCAACTTCCAGGTCTTCAGCCTGGTCTCCGTTGACCTTAGAGCCTTCTCTGACCACTGCTTGCAGCTGATTGTGGCAACCAGTGGTTTATGCTGTGGGCCAACTGTTTCACTGGGAATGACTTTGCAATCATTCATTCTATCCCAGTGCCCTTTCCTTACTAGGAGGAAGTCTACTTGTGTTGCATGTTAGCCACTCTTGTATGTGATCTTGTGACTGTCTCTCTTTCTGAGCCATGTGTTGGCTACTATAAAGCCATTTGCCAGATAGAAGTCTAGAATGCCTTCTCCTTCTTGATTCCTGTTGCCCCACCCTTGTGGATCCAGGCAGTCCTTACATCCTGTTCTGTCTATCCTGATATGTGCATTCAAGTCACCTATTATTAACACCAATTCATGATGTCCTGCTTTATCTAGTAGGTTCTGCAACTGCTGAATGGTCTCTTTTTCCTCACTATCACAATCCTGCTGTGGAGCATAGACTGAGATTATGAATACTGCCCTATCATTACATTGGAGTCTGACTGCCGTGAGTCTGTCACTAATTCTGATGACATCCCACACTGCCTTCTGAAGCCTCTGACCACAACTCCCACACCATTTCTAGCCTGTCCTCCTTAGCAGTAGACTCTGGATCCCAAGCCAATTGGCTTTGCTGCACTGCCCTTCTACCTTGCCCCTTGGATACATAGGATGTCCAGCCTCCTCTACATCATCATGTCATCCACTTCCAAGCTGCATCCTGTCAGTGAACATACACCGAATGTAATAATTCTCATTTCATGTTTGGCAGGTTGATTAGTTTTACGTTCAGCTTTCACTCAACAGAGCTATCCTAGGTAACCCAGGCTGGGCAACTGGACACTGGCTGGCCAGTAGCTTATTGACACAGAGCTGGGTTTTATGGTGGGCACACACTGGTCCATAAGGGCACATAACCCCCCCATACCATTAGCCTGGGTCCCTGGTGTAAGTTAGAGTAGGCCGGGTCCTCAACCCACTTATCAGTGGTAACTACCCATGCCCATTTGGTGACATTAGTCAACATGACCAAATCACCTAGAACCATGTTTTACACCACAGAGTGGCAAGCCCTGCCACGACATGCAGTCTGTGATCTGTTTTCTCCTATCTTGAGAATACTGTGCACCACAGTAAGATGCCAAATGCACTTGGTCTGTACAACTCTTCCCACTATAAGGCATCATGTAGAGTCTGTGCTGCTGCCCACAGCTCCATTCATTAGTGTGTTTGAAATGGAAACACTCAGCATGTCTTTTAGAGGTGAGAGGAACCCCACAGAGACACAAGGAGGACATGAAAACTCCAAAGAGACATTGGCCGGAGGAGGTCAGGATCGAACCTTGTTCCTTGTGCCTTGGAGGCAAAGACCTTAACCATTATGCCAACTGAATAAGCAACACTTAATAGTTTGGTTGCATGTTGGTCTCTTACAAGGATGTCGCTCTGTTAATATTCTGAAGTTAGACTTAATCCCCTCTTGAATTTTTACAGCTCTACTGGCTTTCAGCCCATGAACTTCAAGCTGACATTGCCTCTGAAACCACACACTCTGTTACAACAATAGTTATTCTTGCCATAGCCTAAGGCATTCTTCTGTTTACCTTTAATTATGTTTTTCTTGTAAATTATGAGGCAGTGGAAACATCCTTTCCCTGTAGGGACACTGTTTACAGAAACATGTACACACTTGCCTTTGCCAACTGTTGTATCATCTACAGACACTAATCCTGTAATTGTTGCTGTCTTCCTGCAAGTGATTACACAATGCTTTGTTTAGTATATGTGACTAACAAGCTCCTTTGCTTGGCTATTCTATCATTTCTGCTTCTGCTCACAAATTTAGATAACCACTGTAGGTTGCAGGCAAACAGAAGTTGTGGGGTACTCATCACAATTCAGAAGTGCTTCAGGACTGTTTCAACCTGATAATCGGACATACCTCTCAAACTGCAGACATTGAAAACAGGAACAAAGGCCCTTGAAAAGTAGAACACCCAACTAAGAAATCTGAACATCTAATAAGCTTAAAAATTGAATCCCAAATTGCACATGGTTCTTCCCACATCCAGTCTAAATGTGGGATACTACCCAGAAACATGTCTAAAAACAGAAAGTCACAAAAATGATGGAAAAAATAAGAGCTTTCTTAAACAGACAGTATGTAAAATCTGTAGATCTTAATGAATTGCATTGCAAAATTCTACTACACAAGGTCAGTTGTTTTTGCTTAAGAAAAAGGGAGCTGTATATGTCTCATTTTTCCTTAATTATTATTGTCTCTAATACGTTGGCCATGTAGGGGACTTTTTTGTGTACTAGACAGCTTCAAAAATCACATGTAATGAGGGAGGATTCAAAAACTGTGTGAAGGGTAAATCAAGCCTGAAAATGGGGACATACCTCCAAAAATAGAGACATTCTATGAAAGCATAAATCAGGACTGAAAATAGTAACGTTCATCCAAAATAGGGACAATTGAGAGGTCTGTGTTAGGACTGGTTATTAACTAAAACTTCTCATGCTGTTAATTCAACCCAGGTATCCCATATATATTCTGGTAATTATGCCTTAAGCCCTTCATTTATCCTTTTGATTCTCCATTATAGAAAACATCCTTTCTGGTAAGGCAGACCAGAATGCACAAGGGCTATGGAAAAAGACTATAAATATGCTTTTTGTCAGGCTTTCTATTTTTGTGGTCCTGTTATTTATGCATTCTTTTCATGAAAATATAAGCCATGGTGGTGCAGCGGTAACATTGCCGCCTCACAGCAAGAGGTTCTCCCGTTCGATTCTCGGCTGGAGCGTCTTCTGTGTGGAGTCTGCATGTCCTCCCCGTGGTCGAGTGGCGTTCGAAAGACATGCTCAAATGGGTGTGCCTTCGTTGAAGGTTGGGCATCGAGTTGGCACCTTGGCACCGTATAAATCTACTGCCAATCATTAGCGGACCAGAGTTCCACTGTGGCGACCCCTAACCGGGAAAAGCCGAAAGAAGAACAACATATGGCCTGCTGTTTTTTGCTGTGCATTCTAGCACTGACCACAACTGAAGCAGAGTTATTCAATGAAGTATTTTTTAAAGCTATTATCTTCATCTTGGTCTCATAGCTGTAACCTTGCCACCCTGAAACATCTCAGCACATATCCTTGTAATGTTTGCAAACCATGGTAATGTTATAAGTACACACACACACACACACACACACACACACACACACACACAAAGATATATATTTATATATATATATATATATATATATATATATATATATATATATATATATATATATATAATATATATATATATATATATATATATATATATATATATGTAGATACAGATATAAATATATAGATAGATATATAAATACACATATATATGCATAAGTCTCATTTGTGTCAAACACTATCTCTTTGTATGTGTTGCACGTCATCAATATCATTTCATTATGTTGTTAGATGTTCACTAAATAGGATGTTATATATATGTTTTATATTCTTCTGTTTATTTATTACTCCTTACATGCTATTGTTACTCCAAAAGGCAACTGCCATGGCTGAATAGGCTCTCTGGACCAGTCTGACTACCAGCTGACAAAGATTAGTAAATAAATAAATTTTACAACTAAGAGAGAGGCAAAGAAGAAGAAAATGTCCTGGGATCATGATGTGTTATTATAAATCCAACATTATAATGAGCACCTCAAATAATTTCTGTATCTGAGTTCAGAGCACTCTGGTCACAGGACTGTTAGGATAGGAGTCTGTAGCAGACAAACTTCCTAAAAAGCTGGGAATCGCTTTATGGTATGATACCTTTTAGAACTGGGAATAAGAGGAAATTCTTGACCAGGACACTAGGTCAAGCTTGCTGTCACTGGCAATGGTGTGCACTACAGACCAAGCAGCTGCTTTAAAAATGTTATCTAAATCAATTTTCAAGAAGTTTTCTGTAGAGAATGACACAGTAGAGAGAGCTTTATGGTGCTCAGAAAGAGGTTTTGCTGTATTTTGAGTGACAAAAAACTATATAGTCTGCTAATCAGTTTTAGACAAGCAGTGTTTGGGCAACTTCTTACCATGTCTACTTTGGGAAAATGTACAAAAATAACCCTTTCTAAGATGGTCCATCTTATTAGTATAGTAACATAGTTGTTTGTGGAAAGCCATAACTTTACAGTAGTTAGGAAAAAAGAAAGGCAGGTGGGCACTTTGGTTAAGATTAGCTACAGTTGAAACCCTCCAAAGAAAGGGAAAATCAGTTATTAGAATACCCTACCCTTATGAATAATCAAATAAGGCAGATGTGCCAGAAAAACATGGATCTATAGAATCCTTCTGGCAGAACTCATTGATATTAAGAATATGCTTTTTCAAAAGATGCTTGAGGTAAAAGGTACACTTTATCAAGGACATACATATCAAGGGATGCAGTGTTAGAACCAGTTCCACCATTATGGAAAATAAACATAGCTGCAAGGTGGAATTTCACTGTGAAGTAACGGAGACCCAGCTTAAAACAGTGTGAGAAGACATGTCTTCTAAAATTAAAGGTAGAGAACTCAGGGAGGATCTAAGCCTTTGTCTGCTACCCATAGATGAAAATGCTTCCACTTGTCTCAGTACACATTGGGTGGAAGACTTTTGCCATACACACACACACACACACACACACACACACACACACACACACACACACACACACACACACACACACACACACACACACGTGCAAAGTAGAAACACCACTTCCAGATAATCCTGGAGTGATGGCTATCAAGGAATCCATAGAGGTTGAACTTAAATGCCTTTATAAAGAAGGACAAGGAGGGAGTGATGGATAGGTATGGAGAGACCTACACTGAGGAAGATGTCTCTGGAGAGCTGCTATGGAAGTGAGCAAGACCAAAAGGACCCACACCTGTTAAAAGAAGAAAGAGACAATTAGATAGAAATGAAAATGCTCCTGTCACTCTGGCTAGGAGATAAGTAACCTGAGACTGTGGGAAGGCATATAGAATACTTCTGAGCCAAGGCTGGGATCTGACATCCAAAGGCTTACCCCATTGGATGAATCAGAGAGATCATCTTATTGCACTTTTACTGGGTGAGCAAAAGAGGTCTAACATTGTATGGCTGCAATCCAAGAATATGTCAGAGCTAGTGTTGGTCTGAAAAGCTAGTTATGCTGTGAAAACAGGTTTGTCTTAGATTGGCTTGTAGGAGATTTAACACCCTTATATGCAGTTAAGAAAGAAATTATTGGAGGTGTGGGCAAGATAGTGATCAGTTAGCAGCACTGAAATTTTGCTCTACTTCTTTTTAAATAAACTGACAGGATTTTTGTATAAACTCTATTTTCTTTTAGACAAAAGTTTTATTATAATAGTAATTCGTAAGAGTTTCTTTTTTGTTTAAGAAAAATCTAATTTCTTGATTTTTCTTTACAATATTTCTGTCAGTAGATGCCAGTTGTTTTGTTATAATGAGCCACTCTAAGTCTAATTCTCAAGAGAATTCAATGAAGAAGGAATTAAAGTCTATTCTAAGCAGCATACAGGATCCTTCTTTTAAAATAGATAAGGTGGAAACAAAAATGGACAATATAAAGGAAGATTGTATGAAACAAATGGATGCTTTGAGAGAAGTCATAAAACAACAGCCTCTACAGATTTTTTCAGTAGAAGAAGCAGTTAATGATTTAGATGGGAGAGTGGCAGAAAATGAAAACCATGTTGAATTTGTTCTTAAACAAAATAACTTGCTTTTGGAAAAAAATAGAAGATCTGGAGATTAGACTAGAAGGAATAACATTGGAATATATAGAATACTGGAGAAAGAGGAAGGAGAATGTATGTTACAGTTTTTAGATAATTGGCTGCCTAAGACGCTGAACTTACCTGAGGCTCTCTCTTTTGGTATTGAAAGAGCTCATAGACCCCTTTCTAATTCATTACTAAAAATAATCCGCCATCATCAAGATCAGTAATTGTCAGGTTTCTCTCTAGCCAGAACAAAGATTTAGTTTTAAAGACTGTTTGGGCTAATTCTCCAATAAAAATAAAAGAAAATAATATTAGATTTGATAATGATTATTCCTCTTCAGGGATGGCAAAAAGAAAGGCTTGTATCCCTTTTATAAAACATCTAAAGAAAATGAGCATTACATCTCGTCTTATTTTTCCAGCAAAAATCAGGATTTTTTTTTTACCAGAAGGACAGAAGACTTTTAATACCTTGGAAGATGCTTTGGAATTTACACAGAAGAGAAAACTATTTGACAGAATTGAAGAAATGGACTAGTCTTTGTCTAGCCTGAAGAGACAAGCAACTAGAAATGGATGGATGGATTGACTTTAAAAGAAAAGAACAGTAAAAAACTCAGAGACAAATGACGAATAAAAATATTGGATTTACATTTTGGTATATGTTTATATGAATGTTTTATCATTTTTCTTACAGATGGATATCATCTATCATAAGTTTTTTTTTTCATTTAACTCAATGGCTCCTTTAAGTTTAGATTGTTTTTTAATTGCTGAAATTTTATTGCTTAATATGTATATAAGGAGATTGTAAAGTGGTGACCGGAGAAAGTGTCGTTAGGCAGCATAGGATAGTGGTTTGTAGGATGACGATGGTTATCAAGAAGAGGAGGAGGAGTGTGAGGGCAGCACCAAGGATCAAGTGTTGGAAATTGAAAAAGGGTAATTGTGAGGTGGAGTTCAGGGATGAGTTAAGGCAGGCACTGGGTGGCAGTGAAGAGTTACCAAATAGCTGGGTAACTACAGCAGAGCTAGTAAGGGAGACGGCTAGAAAGGTGCTTAGTATCACATCTGGACAGAGGAAGGATGACAAGGAGATGTGGTGGAATGAGGAAGTACAGGAGAGTATACAGAGAAAGAGGTTGGCAAAGAAGAAGTGGGATTGTCAGAGAGATGAAGAAAGTAGACAGGAGTATAAGGAGATGAGGTGCATGGCAAAGAGAGAGGTGGCGAAGGCTAAGAATAAGGCATATGAAGAGTTGTATGAAAGGTTGGACACTAAGGAAGGAGAAAAGGACCTGTACCGATTGGCTAGACAGAGGGACTGAGCTAGGAAAGATGTGCAGCAGGTAAAGGTGATAAAGGATAATGAGGGAAACATACTCACAAGCGAGGAGAGTGTATTGAGGAGATGGAAAGAGTACTCTGAGGGGTTGATGAATGAAGAGAATGAGAGGGAGAGAAGGTTGGATGATGTAGGGATAGTAAATCATGAAGTACAGTGGATTAGCAAGGAGGAAGTAAGGATAGCTATGAAGAGAATGAAGAATGGAAAGGCTGTTGGCCCAGATGACATACCTGTGGAAGCATGGAGGTGTTTAGGTGAAATGGCAGTGGAGTTTTTAACCAGATTGTTTAATGAAATCTTGGAAAGTGAGAGGATGCCTGAGGAATGGAGAAAAATTGTTTTGGTACCGATTTTTAAGAATAAGGGTGACGTGTAGAGCTATAGTAACTACAGAGGGATAAAATTGATCAGTCACAGCATGAAGTTATGGGAAAGAGTAGTGGAAGCAAGGTTAAGAAGGGACGTGATGATTAGTGATCAGCAGTATGGTTTCATGCCAGGAAAGAGCACTACAGATGTGATCTTTGCTCTGAGAGTGTTGATGGAGAAGTACAGAGAATGTCGGAAGGAGTTGCATTGTGTTTTTGTAGACTTAGAGAAAGCATATGACAGGGTGCCTAGAGAGGAGTTATGGTATTGTATGAGGAAGTCAGGAGTGTCAGAAAAGTATGTAAGAGCAGTACATGATATGTATGAGGGTAGTGTGACAGCGGTGAGGTCTGCGGTGGGAGTGACGGATGCGTTTAAGGTGGAGGTGGGGTTACATCAAGGATCAGCTCTGAGCCCTTTCTTATTTGCAATGGTGATGGACAGGTTGACAGACGAGATCAGACAGGAGTCCCTGTGGACTATGATGTTTGCAGATGACATTGTGATCTGTAGTGAGAGTAGGGAACAGGTGGAGGAGACCCTGGAGAGATGGAGATATGCTCTAGAGAGAAGAGGAATGAAGGTCAGCAGGACTAAGACAGAATATATGTGTGTGAATGAGAGGGAGGATAGAGGAATGGTGAGGATGCAAGGAGTAGAGGAGGTGAAGGTGGATGAGTTTAAACACTTGGGGTCAATAGTTCAGAGTAACGGTGAGTGTGGAAGAGAGGTGAAGAAGAGAGTACAGGCAGGATGGAGTGGGTGGAGAAGAGTGTCAGGAGTGATTTGTGACAGACGAGTACCTGTAAGAGTGAAAGGGAAGATCTACAAGAGGGTAGTGAGACCAGCTATGCTATATGGGTTGGAGACAGTGGCATTGACAAAAAGGCAGGAGGTTGAGCTGGATGTTAAGATTTGCACTGGGTGTGACGAGGGTGGACAGGATTAGGAATAAGTATATTAGAGGGTCAGCCCAGGTTGGAAGGTTTGGAGACAAAGCTAGAGAGGCACGATTACGTTGGTTTGGACATGTGCTGAGGAGGGATGCTGAGTATATTGGGAAAAAGATGCTAAGGATGAAGCTACCAGGTAACAGGAAAAGAGGAAGGCCTAAGATAAGGTTTATGGATGTGGTGAGAGAGGACATGCAGGTGGTTGGTGTGACAGAGCAAGATGCTGAGGACAGGAAGAAATCGAAACAGGTGATCTGCTGTGGCGACCCCTAACGGGAACAGCCGAAAGAAGATGATGAATATGTATATACTATACTGGGGGGGTGATTGCGAATGATTTAGATAATAGTTTGTTAATGAGATCATAGTCTTATGTAATCACTTATTCATTCTTTAAGTATTTGGTTATGATTATGATTATAGTATATAGGATTAGCTATATTTATTGTAATATGGTCATTAGAATATAATGCCTGTAAGCAGTATTTCTTTATTTGGTGACAGTTTGTATTTTATTAACAGCTCCTTTTAAGACATTCATATAAAGATCTAGATAGTTTAATCTTAAATAAGTTCATAGGTGTTTTTTTTGTGTACTGAAGTTTTTTGTTGTCAATTTGTGATGTCTGTTTGCATGGCAAAATATGTTAACGGCCTTCTTTCTTTGGTTGTTGGTCACAAGTTTTTGATTTAAAAATAAACTAATTAGATGTTGTTTTCCCACTAGAAGTTCAGTAACATTAATTGTAGCCTCTACAAGGTGTCATGAGCAATTATTAACTTGCCAAAGCTACTGGATTCTGCAACAAGCTGTTTCTGTAGGTGGAAATGGCAGAAAAGGAAATACTTAGAATGTTGAGACAATGAATGAAGATGGCTTATGATAAAGATGTGAACATAGAACTTAATTTGAAATGGACTTTATAGGAAATTAGTAGCCTTTTGGAACTTTTCTTTTTCTTTATTGTATTAAAATAGGCAATTTTTCAAATGTTTATTTATTTTTGTGTCAGCTGTACTTTGAATGACTATTTCATGTGTAATGCTGAAGGTTATTATGACTTCCTAAAGGACAGTTACTTTTTATTTCATTATTTACATTTGCCAGTGCTTAACTGCTCTTGAAAATATTTATTTCTGCTTAACAGGAAATTCATTTCTTATTATACTGAATTTTGAAATGCATCTATTAATTATGACTAAATGTATATATTTTGAAACTCATCAAAAATGAAATATCTTATTCTGTTTATACTAAGTTTGAGCTAGTATACATTTGGTGGTTTTAGAGAAGCTACATCTCTGTGCAGTTTCTACTATATGTTAAAATAATAAGTAATAAATAAACTGGGAAGTATTAGAGTAATGTTGGTAGAATTTCAGCAATATATGTTGATGCATTAGGAACTGTAATAATTAACAGCCGAGTAAATAGTGATATAAAATGGAAATTAGTTTAATAAGTAAATTATGAAAAGTCAGTCATAAAGAAATAAAACATATGTAGAATTTGTTTATTTTGAATAAAACAATCTGAAAAGGGGCTGTCAATCCTGTTAAGGAAATAAATAATAATATTTATATTCAAACCTTACTGTGGTGGTGGTGCTGCGGTAGCATTGTCGCCTCACAGTTAGACGTTGCCCGTTCGATTCTCAGTTAGAGCGTCTTCTGTGTAGCGACATGCATGAATGGGCGTTCCTTCATTGAAGGTTGTGCGTTAGGCCCAGCAAGCCAGTACGTAAAAATCTACTGACAATCATTAGCAGACCAGAGTTCCACTGTGGCGACCACTAACCGGGAAAAGCCGAAAGACACAAACAATTTATATTCAAACCTTATAACCCTCAGATTTATGGGTGAAGTATTGGGTGCAACATTGGGTTAGTTATGTGGGAATGTCATTTTGAGCTTGGTTGATGCTCTGTGGTCAGATTTACATTGTTTTATGTGTTTGTAATAATAAGGCCTTACATACTATGTTAACTTCAATATACTATCTTACAGACTATTGTGTATTTAGAATTATTTTGAAAGCTGTGAGCTAAAAATAGCATTTTATATGTTCACCGGCTGATGGCATACTAATTTATTAATTAAAGTATGTTGATAGAGCAGATTTTTTTCCATGGCTGTATTGTTATTACATATTTGAAATGTTAATGTTCATAAATTATAGACATGGAGTCCTTGTTTTATGTCTGTTTAGCAGTGAATTTTTTGAATTTATTACATTTTAGCTAAAGAAGTATATGACCATCTTAAATAATGTATGATCTGACAGGAAGACTTAAACTGGAATCTCACATAGTTTTTGAGAATGAACCTAAGTTTTTTTTAGGTATTCTAAACTCACCTGGTTGAATATATTATTGATTATAAGTGAATAGTATATCACTTGTGATTCTAGTTATATTTAGATACAGTTTTATTGAAGAAGTATTTGGTCAGCTATATAGGTTTGTAGTCTACATTTTTTATTTCTCTATTATTTGATTAAATGATGTGTTCTGTTTACTAACTAATCTATGCATAAGTTAAAGTTCTTGATCTTTAAATTATGTCTTCAGTAATAGTTATAATATAGTAATGGGAATTATAATATAAGTGTGCTTTATTATGTCTTTTCTATATTCTAATTAGCGTATTATCGAGAAGTGGTAGCAATATGTTAAGATAAGGCAGGTTTATGGGATTGTTAGAGAGTGGTTTGTTTGATAGTATCATCAAACCAGGAATATGTTATTCAATGTTAGGGTATTTTAATGTTTTAGATTTAATTTGTCTACAAGAAATATTGAAATTTGCTTCTTATTTAATATGTTAAATCATTGTATTCTAAGGTTATTGTTATATACTTTTAAAGATGTCAGTTGATAAATGCATTTCATTAAATATCAGTTGTCTAAATAATGCATTTTATAAAGAAGGGTAGTTTAGTCAAATACCTAAAAGTTCACAAAGGTCATATAGCTTTTTGCAAGAAACACACTTATTGTCTAATCATTTAAATAGATTATTTTTAAACAATTATTCAGTTTTAGTTGTTTCTCATTTTAGATCAAAAAGGAGAGGTACTATTATTTTATGGAAAAATTCTTTGGTTCTGCCAAAGGTAATAGACACATATTCTGATAAAAATGGTATGTTGGGTTTAGTTGTAGTTGAAATAAATAAAATGTATTATATTTTTATAAGTACTTATTGGATTCCAGGGACTGGTGCAAAATGGATATTATAACATATTAAAGAAAGGAGAGACAGTTATAACTGGAGACTTAATTGTATTCTTTCATAGGATGATAGGAGGTTACTAGCCTAATGGCCATGGAGCCCTTACAAGCCTAGCCAAGAGTTTATCCCTCAAAAATAAAACTCAGTACCTGTTGCCTCTGTCAATAAGGGACAAAGGTGGAACCCCTGGAACAAATTTGTGGTTTCTCATCCACTCATCAAGGCTGAGCTTGAAGAGGGTCAGTGAGGTACTCTGACATGTATGGGAAGTCTATTCCAGAGATGGGGCAGTCCATTCCAGAGATGGGGCAGCCTCTGGGAGACAAACCTGTCTCTCCAGCAGGTTTTGTTGATGTTGCATGTCAGATGTAGGCCTATTGAGTAGGTAATGCAAGAGGATTTAGACTTACAGATATGGAGCATCTCTAGTAGGGCAGGGTGCGATATTGTCTTGTAGGCGAGACACAGATCACCTCTGAGCAATCTGCATAATACTGAGTAGAGTGATAATGATTTAAGCCTATCCGCATAGGACAGGTATTGGAGGCCATGTATTCTCTTTGTGAGGTATTTCTGTGGTTTTCCAGTTGGTACAGGTGTTTAGAGAGGTACATACCAAATGGGGTGTTATACTCAATTATAGGTCTAATAAGGGAGGAGTACAGAGAGGCAATAACCTCCTTTTTTCTGGATGCAGTCCCTTTATTTATAAGATGAACCAAGTAAAAGGCATTTCTGACCACCGTTGCCACATGATGCTAGAATGTGAGATTGTTGTCAACCTGAATACCCAGGTGTCTCACCACATGTTGTGTGCTTATCGGGTTGCCATTGATGTGGTAATCAGCAGGGGCTATGTTTTTGCCAAATGGTATGATAATACATTTATTTGCATTTAACTTAAGGCCATGACTTTGGCACCAGTTATTTGTAGCTGTGAGACCCTCTTGCAGTATGTTAACATCATTTGGGGAGTCAATGACAGCACCCAACTTACGGTCATCTGCAAACTTGGTCAGCCACAGGCCCTTTGTCTTTGCCTGGACCTCTGAGAAGTAGATAAAGTAATGATACTTCTAATAAGAAACCAAAAATTTCTTCAGTAGCAAAACATTTGAAATATTTCACTGAGTCTTTGCAGATGAGAGATATTTATCATTTAATATCTTCAAATTCCCTTAATTATACCCATTATTCATTTAGATTTGGCATTGAAACCAATATTAATAAAGTTTTTCTTTCTCATAGTTTATATTCTAAAATTGAGGATGTGCTGATAATGTCTTGTCCTCTATCAGATCACAATGCAATTACTTTAAATCTTGTTTTGAAACTGAACAAATTAATATATACTGAAATAATACCAGCTTACATAGTTAAAATAAATGTTTAATGAATGTTTTATGAATGAGATTGATAGTTTTTTTTAATTTAATAATAATGATGAAGTTGTGAATGTTCTTTTGTGGGATACTTTAAAGGCTTATTTGAATGGTAAAGTTAAAAACTGGTATACCTGTGAAAGAAAGAAAAGAATAGGATAGAAATTAATTGCTTTACAATCTAAGATGGCTAAATTAAATATTAAACTAAAAGATAAGACTGTTAATTTAGAGTTGAAAGTATTAAATCAAAAATATGTTTATATACAGAGTCATAAGATTTTAATAACCCTTTGGAAAGTCAAAGTTACAATATTTCTTTAAACCCCAAATGTCTTCATAGATTACCTATTAGATCAAAGAAAATAAATAAAAATCATATTAAGGAACTTGCTTATAAAATTAGATGTAAAAATAGAACAGTGACAGATTTAAATGATATAATGTTTTAAAAATAATTATGAATGTATTAATAGTATTTGTAATATTATAGGGAACGGTAAAGTTAACTAAAGAACAATACAAAAACAGAATTGATAAATCAATATCTTTTAAAGAATTAAAAGATCAGAGTAAAAAAATTCAAACAAAGCTCCAGGATTAGATGGCATAATACCAGAGTTATACAAATTAATTTCAGATAAACTTTTAAAAATCTTATGAAAAGCTTTTGAAGAAGTTAAATCTTCTTCCAACATTCTCCCTTCTTGGAAATTTGCTATTGTTTCACCAATATTAAAACAAGATAAACATCCAAAAGTTTGTTCCTCCTATCATCCTTTATCACTTATTTGTTTATTTATTTAAAATTGTTTTACCAGGGAAGTGTGATTTGGAATGAGCCAATTTTCAGCGGAGGCCTAGGGAAAAACACTTCAGACGCATGTCTTTGTAATTTGGGAGGAAACCGGAGCACCCAGAGGAAGCCCACATGAACGCAGGGAAGACATGCAGACTCTACACAGAAGGCACTCCAGCAGAACCGGAGAACCTCTTGCTGTGAGATGACAATGCAAACTGCTGCACCACTGTGTCATCCATACAACTTTTGAATTTTGATTATAAAATATTTATGTCTCTTCTAGTGAAAATAATTAATTCTATCCTACTCAGAATAGTTAGTGATTACCAAACTGGATTTATACTGAATAGATGAGTCCAAGGTAATATTAATAGGCTTAATACTTTAAATGATTTTGCTAATAAAAATAAAAGAGAACTTTCTATTATAAATTTAGACATAGGTAATGCTTTTAATTTTGTAAATTGTCTGTACTTATATAAAGTACTTAAAGAATATAAGTCTTCTCTAGATTTTATAAACTTAATAATAATTAATTTTCATTTGTAAAGATAGGCTATTTTCTTTCTAGTTAATTAAAATGTTCAAAATAAGCTAAACAAGGTTGTCTACTGCCCCCTTTATTATTTGTCCTGATTATTGAAACATTTGCAAACTATATTAGATCAAATAATGACATAAAGGGTTTTTCAATAGATGATACATATAGCTCCAAAATACAACTTTTTGCTCCTGATATTTTAACCATAGGTGATATAGAAGCAGCATTAAACAATATAAATTCATTGCATGTCTTTGAATAGATTTCAAGTTTGTCTTTTAATCATAACAAAACAGATTATTTTAATTAATAAAAAATCAAACAATTTATTTAAGAGTTATAGTAATTTTAAGCAGGACGGGCGGCCACGGTGGTGCAGTGGTTAGCATTGCCGCCTCACAGCAAGAGGTTCTCCGGTTCGATCCTCGGCTGGGGTGCCTTCTGTGCGGAGTCTGCATGTCCTCCCTGTGGTCGCGTGGGTTTCCTCCAGGTGCTCCGGTTTCCTCCCACATCCCAAAGACATGCTGCAGGTGGATTGGACACTCTAAATTGGCCCTAGGTGTGCGTGTGAGTGTGCCTTCTGTGGAAGGTTGGGCGCCGGGCTGGCAACTCGACACCGTAAAACTCCACTGCCATTCAATGTGCGGACAAGGTGATCCGCTGTGGCGACCCCTAACCGGGAAAAGCCGAAAGAAGAAGAAGAAGAAGAAGTAATTTTAAGCAGGACAATACACAAATTAAATATCTTGGAATTATTATTACATCTAACTGTAAAGATTCAGTGCTAATAAATTAAAAGAATTTAATTAATATAGTTACCCAACAAATTGCTAATTGGAATACATTATTTACAATGGAAGAACATGTTACATTAATAAAAATGATTATTTTACCCAGAATTTTATTTTATACTCAATCATTAATTATTATTCCATCTAAATTTATTTAAAATATAAATAAATTCTATTCTTCTTAAATGTTTATGGTATTCTAATAAAGCAAGAATTTCCTTTGAATAGCATGCTAAAAGTTAGGTTGAAGGGGGTATAGGTTTCCCAAATATAGAACTAGATGCTAAGTCAGTCATTATAAAAATAGATCACTGGTCAAACTCTTCATATGAATCAAAATGGAAATTAATACATGAAAAATGTTTGCCTGTTAATAACAACATTTTAAAAGATTCATATACACAATTTGTCTTAAATAAATTTTATTAGATCCTAAAATAATTATGTGTTAAGGGTGATGATATCTATATATGTTCTTCATGTTTCACTGTTGCAGTCATCACATTTGGGTTATCCCTGCCAGGGTAGCCCTCAGTCGGCCTGAATACCAGAGGCTAAGTATTTCTGCGTTGGTTACTGTTGGTTCAGGACTGACGTCAGGTCATCAGTAGTATAAAGCAAGGCAGCCGACGCCATTACCTCAGTCTTTCTTGCCAAGGAGCCTGAAGCAGAAGCAGTTCGCATGAGTGCCGGTCAGCCGCTACCTGAGTTTCGTTTTCCAAATTGAAGCTGAAGTCTTCTAAAGTTAAATACCCCGGTAGGGATCCTTTTGTCTTGCTCTAACCGATGTCAGAAAAAGTTAACAAGTGTCTCGCCTGTGGAAAGCAAATACCACACCGAGACTTCCATCCTTACTGCATCACTTGCTTAGGCCCAGACCACGACGTCCCTCACTGTCATTTTTGTGCTTTGTTTAATGCCAGAACTATACGTCGTTGGGCCCTTATTGTAGCTAGATATTTTTGCTCTCAGTCTTCAAATTTCGATATGGCTTCAGTAAGCCATCTGACAGCAGATCTTCTGAAAAAAATGTAAGGATAAAGACAGATACAGACCACACAGGTCCAAACCTACCGATGATGCTTCCATTAAGCTAGTCGTCAGTTCTCTGGTCCTCAGTGAGGTACTTTTGCAGCCTCTGATGCCCACTTCTGTGGATTCGTAGGCCACTACCGAGACCCTTTTGGAGTCTGGTATGTCACAAAACTCTTCATTGACTAAGGATCCTGCAGATATCTCTACCTTGGATGGGGCCGGAGCCGCTGAGCAGGCACCAGCTTCTGAGGAAGTATTTCGCACTACTGATTCTCGACACAGACCGATGACTTCTTTCACGTCTAACGTTCTTTCGAAAACTACAGAGTTTCTAAGGCCCAGGGTATGAACCACACCCAAGAAAATGATGACCCAGTTTCAGGCACCTGCTTCCTTGCCTCAGTCTCAAATGCTTAAAATGGCGGAAGACCTTATAATGCTGATCAGGGGAAGCCAAGCTACCCCTTCCAAAAGAGATTTGTCCCCAGCAGTTTTATCTGAACACGAGTCCGATGACTCTGATGCCTCTGAATATGAAGACATGCAACCCCTCTCTGCTTATGAGGATTCTGATGCAGAGGAATCCATTCCTTCAGCCTCTCCATCCGAGGACTTTTCCTTTGGGGAAACCCTACATACTTTAAGGGAGTATTTCCAAAGGGAATGTCAGGACTCCCTCAGTCTAAAAAGAGACTCAGGGAATTCTTAGATCTTCCACAGCACAGACCCTTGGCCATTCCTCCTGTCCTGGATGTTGTGGACAATGTTTTCATGGAATCTAGTTTGACTCCTGACACCCTCCCTCCAGCTCCCAGGAAACCTGACAGGTATTATAGAGTCCCTGACTCGCACAAATTTCTTTTCAAAAATCCTACTGCTAACCTTGAGGATATTTCTCAAGAACCTAAAGGAATTAAAGCAACTTCTGTTAAGAATCCCATCCCCTCAGATAGAGATTTCCGAGCATTAGACAGATGGAGTAAAAAAGTATACACCTCTGCTACTCTTGCTATTAGAGCACTAAATTGTCAGTTCCATATGCTAAACTTTCAGCAACATACCATGGAACTCCTCAAACAAAAAATATCATCTTTTCTTGCTTGTGCAGAAAATAAAGAGTTACAGCAGTTAATGCATTCTGCAAGTCAAGTAACTAAGCACACCTTACACTGTGGTTTTGACGTCCTAGAAGCATCTTGCAGGGCAGCAGTTACTGGTTTGGTCCTTAGAAGTCATGCTTGGCTTAAGGAACAGCCTTGCCAGACCATGTCAAATCCAAATTATTGGATGCACCCTTGCACAAAGACAACTTATTTGGCACCAAGGTAGAGGAGATCATAAAAAAGGGAAGGAGAATTACTGCATCCCCAATTGCAGACCCTCAGTTTGGCAGCCTGGCTTATTCCCTGACTACTGAACAAGCTACCAATCTCAGTAAACAGGTTCTAGATGTTATATGTGAGGTCAGATGCCCTAGCACTAGAAAGTCTTATGCTGACTAATGGAAAAGGTTCTGTATCTGGATCCAGGCTAAGGGAGCCGATACGGCACAGCCCTCCCTACCTTTCATCCTGGATTACCTAGCTGACCTACTACACAGTGGTCTATCCTTTTCCTCTATTAAAATTCATGCCTCTGCTATCTCTGCTCATTTCAACACTGAGCAACCACTTTTCTCACGCCCTGTCATCAAACAGTTCCTGAGAGGGACTAGCAACTTGAGGCCACCCAGAAGAGCACCTACCCCAGCTTGAGACCTAAACTTTGTGTTGGAAAAGCACACCCTGCCCCCTTTGAAGCAGCAGCTTCAGCAGAGTTAAAGTTTCTCTCCTGGAAGACAGCCCTGCTTCTGGTCATCACTTCAGCCAGAAGAGTATCCAAGCTACAAGCACTCATGGCTGTAGAGCCCTTGTTCATCTTCCATGCTGACAGGGTGTCCCTCAGGACTAACCCATCCTTCATGCCAAAAGTGGTGTCCAGTGTGGCTCTCAACCAATCCATTCATTTGCCCACCTTTTTCCCTAACCCACAAAACAAGGGAGAAAGGATACTACACTCTCTAGATGTGCACAGACAGCTCAGATTCTATCTAGACAGGACTAAATCATTCAGAAAGACTGATCAATTGTTAGTCAGCTTTTCTGCAGGAGCAGAGGGCAAAGCAATATCCAGACAAACCATTTCCAAATGGATAGCACACCGCATCCATTTCTGCTACAAGCAATATGGAGAACCTCCCCCTAAGGGGGTCAGAACTCACTCTACCAAAGCAGCCTCCACCTCTGCAGATTTGCTGAGAGGAGTCCCCACCAGAGACATCCTGGAAGCTGCAACATGCACATCTGTTCACACCTTCATCAAGCATTGCCACCTGCCTAACTTCTCCAAATCCAGGGCAGGCTTTGCCACTGCAGTCTTGCAGGGCATCCTAATTGTATGGTTCAGGATCTTTTATTTTTAATTTTCCCTATAACTTATACAAAGGAATGTTTAGATACTTTTAATTTGAGTAAAATATTAGATCTTAAAAATAGTGGTCTAATCTTTTAGCATAATATTTTAAATGGAAGTAAAATATATTTGACAGATTATCTTTTAGCCAGATATAGTTTAGGGAAAAATAATTGGTCGAGTATACAAAGTTGTAAAGAATTTTGTTAGTGATAGGCTAAAAGTATTGTGTGATTCATTTATGACACCTTGTCCAAAAACTAGAATTTTTAATTAGTATTAATAGTAATTTAACTAGTACTAAATCAATTTTATCTAAATATATAAAATTGTTAAGATTGATTTTACTCTTCCAGATATGGCCCATTGGGATTATTCTACAAACTTTAATGATACGTTTTTTTTTTCTGTTGAGACTAAAACATTAATCTCAAAATCTGTTGGAAATCAATCTCTTCCATTTATTGGAAAATATTTACATGTAAATATTTACATAAGAGTTTTTTTTAATTCCTCACAAAGTTTATTTATTTTATAAACCACAAAATATGAGCTGTTGGAGGTGTGGTGAAATTTTAGATGTTGGATGGATTCATATGGTATTAAAATGTAAAATAATATTTACCTTTTGGATTGGATTTAAAAAAAAAATTCTCAAGCATTGTCATCTGATAGATGTATTATCACTGAATCTTTGGTTCTGTTTAATGCTCTAATTCATGAGTGTATCCCAAAGTTACAAGTATCTCTTCTTTGATCTGTTTTAGCTATAGCTAGGAAAGTTATTACAAAAAAATGGAACAGTAAAACTGTCCCACCATTTACTGAATTCATATATCTGGCTAAAAATGTATTTGGAAATGAATTGTCGACTATAAAATGAGAACTTCTAATGTTACTTTTCATTTTGCGTCATGGCAAAAATTAAATGATTTACTTGAAAAGTATTAATGGTTTAATTATTCAAAGGAATCTTGTTGTGGGATTTTGTAAATAGTTGTGTTTGTTTTCTAATATTTTTCTCATTATATGTTTTGTTATTTATTAATATTTAATAAAAATTAAAAAAAAGAAAGAACTATTGGAGATATCCCAGTCCCAAATTCTTGCTGCTTCTCTGTACATGATATAACGGTAAGTTTTGTCTTATTTCTTAATGTATCATAATAATGAGTTACTGTCCAGCAAGATCGCTAGACATTGCCTTGGAATCCATCCAACAAAATTCTAAGAAAACAGCTCGCTCTTGTATTAGAAATATGATACTAGAGGAGGGTTGTCATACAGAGTACATTTTTTGAACTATATACTCTCTAAAATAGGCTCCCCAACCCTTTGGTGATGCATTTGTCAAAACTGCTTTCCATGCAGTGGTGGTGGTGGGGTTGCTGTTATATGATTGGAAGGACAGCACACCAGAGAAGACTTCTGAATATTGTGGATAAGCTACCTGGAAAAGACAGCAGATGCTCTGATTTGTCACTGGAAGGTTTTTACTTGTAACTTGACATGAGGAGCAATTAGAATGGCTGCCATCGTGAGACTTAAGTGGTAGAGAAGGAGGGCCATAGGGGCAGGAATGGATTGTGGCTACAATGAGAATCTCAAGGTTGGGACAGGAACAGCAAGGTCTAACAAAATATGGTGTCTTGTGGCTACAATGAGAATCTCAAGGTTGGGACAGGAACAGCAAGGTCTAACAAAATCTGGTGTCAGTATGCACAGTGTGTATGCCAAAAGATGGGTATTGATATGTTGAGATTTCACCTAATTTACAGTGATCCCCTACAGTGCTAGAGCACAATCCCTGGCTTTGGCCAATACATGTCTGTTTCTGGCCACCCAGAGACATTGAGGAAATCTCTGATGCCTTTGGTACACAATGCTGAAACCACTAATTCTACTTTGTAAATATTCTGGGAGCTGCTGGTATTTTAAAGGATCAGATAGGAAAAGGCTGAGTTCATTACAGAAATCAAGAGACATCTGCATATTTTTCCTGACATTTGGTGACTAGGTTCACTATCTGCACATTCATTGTGATACCATAATATGGAGGAAAATCCTCCCTTAACCACCACCTTTGACAGGTGATGACTGGACTGGGTATCAGAACTGCTGGAATTACCCTAAAAGGGCACCCATGTAGATGCCTAGGACTCTGAAACTTTCTTCAAGAGACTAGCTGCTCCACGATCGCAAGAGATCTGCTGGATACACTACTACTTTTGTTGCTACTGCAAGCCTTGTAAGATCCACAGGGACAAGGGCCAAGTCTAATTCCTCTTAGAGTTTAAATTCATTTGTAGAGGAAAAATCTTCAGATGAAGTGTTCTAGCCTTTTCTGATCATCACCTTGATTCATCACCAATTTCAGAAATAAACAGCTGAATCAAAAGTGACCATCCATAAAGGTCACCACAGCATCTTTTATAAAGGGCATAAGGCAGACCTAGGTGTGCTAATACATATTAATGAAAAACCTGTCACTTGGACTTTCTGATCTAACACTTGGTACTTGGTGCAGATCTTTAGGGAATCCACCATTTCCTTCATAGCTTCCAAAGTTTTCAGAGGCTCCTCGCCATTAAGAAACTCCTTCACTGACATGAAGACTTTGTCTGAAAAATCACATTGAAGGTAGGGCACTTGCATAAGGCAGTTCATAGTTCCCTATGGTTAGAGCCGAAGACTCATAAATGTACTTCCTTATCCTATTTACACTCTTGGATTTCCAATCAGGATGACTGGCAATGTGAGCCTGGGGAACAGGACGTTTCTTGAAAAACAGCAGTTGAGTGATATTTTGTAGCTTTATAGATTCATTCATTGTTCTTTGGCTAATGACGACTAGGGCCTTTACAGGCCTAGCTGCGCACCTCAAACCATGTAGGTCTCAAGTATCATGACTGTCTGTATTTGGGGGGGGGGGCATGCTAGTTGGGAGGTAACCAAGGATTTGTATGGAGAATGTTGGTTAAGGTAATAATTTTCATATTGACAGCCTTTGTCCATAAGGGACATGGGGACAAGACTGGAGGTAAATTTATGATTTCCCATCCAGTTGTCAAGGTTTTGTTTGAATAAGGTCAATAATGAACTCTGTTTTACATGAATGGGGAGCCTATTCCATTGTGCAGTGATCCTTTAGGCCACAAATCTGTCTCTCCAGCACATTATGTTTATTTCACAAACAAAGTTCACATGCCTGGATTTAGTGTTCCTGGAGCTCATTTTTTTGCACATGTGCAACAGATCCATCAGTTCTGGGTCTGAGGAGGCCCAGTAAGCCAGGCAGAGATCCCCTCTCAGTAGCCTGATGAAGAGATTGAACACCTAAAGGCTCTGTCTCTGTAATCAGTGTAGGACAGGATATTCATGCTGTGAATTCTGTCAGTGAGAAACCTTTGAGGGCATTCCAACTGTTGAAAGTGTCTATTTAGAACCATGCCAAAGAGGGTATTGGATTCAATGACAGGTCTGATAAGGGCTAACTAGAGTGGTACTATAACTTCCTTGGACCTGGATGCCCTAGCCTTACGTTTAAGCTGTGTGCCATAGAATGATTTTCTTATTATCTTAGCTAAATGTTGGTAAAAGGTCAGATCTCTTGGGGCATTTTATTGATAGAGTAATTAACTTGGGTTGACAGTTTCCCAAAGGTTAGTATAATACATTTTTGGAACTGAGGTTTAGGCCACGGTTTTGTCACCATACATTTGTCTGTGTTAAACACACTTGCAAGATATTGGTGTCTTGGGTGAAATCTGTAATAGCTCCCAGTTTATAGTCATTTAAAAAGCAGAGGCTTTGAATGTTAACCTTATCTTCCAAAAAATAGGTGGAAACAGGTGCAGGCCCAGCATGGAGCCCTGAGGTACATCACTGGTGAGCAGCCTCTTGATGGAGGTGGTTTCACCAATCCTGACTTCTTCGGTCCTGTTTGTGAGACAGCCCACAATCTGTTGAGTTATGTAAGGATTTATGCATAGCTCAGAGAGCTTGTGAACAGTGCCTGAGTGGGGTATGGTATGCAAGCCTTAGCCATGTTAAGATATGCAGTATGCACTCTTTTGCCCTTGACTTTTGCTGTGATGCCCCTCTCAAAGAAGTCTACCAGGTTAAGTGGCATGAGTTTCCTTTAACAAAGGCAAATTGGGATGGTTCATGTGTCTGTAGGTTGCTGATGTCCTTATTTATTATTTCCATGATAATTTGTTCCATTGTTTTGCATATTAGGCTTGTTAGACTGATGAGTCCGTAGTTCCTTGGTTTGGTTGATGGTTCACCCTTGTGGAAGGGAATGAATGCTGTGGTGCTCCATTCACTTGGAATGTATCCTGTTTCAAGGCTATAGCTGAAGAGTGCCTCAAGTGGTCCTGACAGGTCATGTTTTAGACTGTTCAGGAGACCATCAGGGATGTTGTTGGGGTTCATGGAGGTTGTATTCTTGGCTTTCATGAGTGATGCCAGCACCTGTTCCCTACTGACAGCTGGGGGAAGTATGTTTGAGGGGATTTCACCTGGTGGAGCTGGGGGGGTGAAGACTGAGCTGAATTTATCAGCCAGTAGGTTTACTATGTCACCCTGACTGGTGAACTTGGTACCATTCACCATCAGTTCAACACACTGCTGTGTCTTACCTCAAAGATTCTAGACATAGAGAAAGAAGGCCATGATATTGTTCTTAACCTGTGAGGCTATCCTGACCTCATAGTTGGCCTTGAACTTAATTAGACCTCTTAGTTTATTTTTTAGTTGTATAAGAGAGCACTTGTTTTTAAGGGAGTTGCTCTTCCTTATTTTGGCCATGTGTTTTGTCTTTTATAATATACCCTGTTTAGGTGAAAATTCCACCAGTGGGGTTTGTTTTAGTGTTTCATTTGGATTTATTTCTGGTAGGTATGGCAGCCTCTATGCAGCCATTAACATGTTTGCACAGTGACTCTAAAAATTTCTGCATATGTAGCTGTGGTCTTGGGACTGGGAGATCCTTGAATTTTGACAAACTGTCACTTAATAAGATGTAGTTTGCCTTTGAATAGTTCCTAACTGTTACTGGTTTAACTGAATTTTCTGCATTGATATTTACTTTAAATGAGACAGCTTTGTAATCTCACTTTACAAGTTAGGGCGTGACGTGAGGTTGGGGGGATTTCAATGTGCTTCCCTGTTGGAGAGTACCAGATCCAGTATGCTTGATCCTCTGGTTGGAGTGTGCACTATTTGTTCCAGAGTATTTGTATTTGTGTTAATAAAGTCCAGGAAGTGTGCCTGTGAGTTTCAGGCAGTGTACATTTCCCAGTCTATATGGGGGTACTTAAAGTCACCCATGAATATGGTGATTGTTTGGATGGTGAGCACCTCTAGTAGGTTTAGATAAAAGTCATGAAACTCTAGATACATAGATGGTGACCTATAACTATCCATGATATGGTGAGAGACCTTATCTATTGTGGCTTGCACATGGATGAGCTCTATGGTATCATCCTGTTTAACCAACCTGGAGGTATACTTGTTGCTAACAAAGATTAGAACACCTCCACCTTTATCCCCAGTCTGTACTGTTGTTGATTTAAATGTGTAGAAGACACTGTAACCTTGCCCTTCTGGAGTACTTTCTATGGCTTTAAACCAAGTCTTGGTCACGGCATAGATGTCTACATTTTCCAGAGTGGGGAGGGCTTGAAGGGTGTGGTGTTTTTTGTTTAGGCTTCAAGCACTGAGCAGTAACACCATAATGTTTTTCACTACGTTGGTAGTATTTTCTTTTTGGCTCTGATGGGGTGGATAAAGTTTTAGCAAATATCCAAAAGCCTAGGGGAGACAGGTGCAGCTCATCCTTGGCAAGGCAATGTGGTCTTTTGACCATGTTCTTCTATGCTGACAGATATTGGATCCTCCCCCTGCAGTGACACTAGAAACTAAACCAATAATTAAAATCAATCATTTCATTTTCATACTGTGGCAGCATCCTTGGTGAGGGTAGAATGCTGCTCAGTGCAAGGCTCATACCTATCTGTGACACATATTCTGAGAGAGCCATTACATCTCTTTTCATATAGTCTGGTCGTGTATGTCTTAGGTCATTTGCACCCACATAGATTATGATAGAATCATATAGGTATCTGCAGTAACATGAGTGTATGTGTGATACTGCAGATCCTGGCTTCAGATGGAAATTGCTATTTTCTCCTTTTCTAACCTAGGGAGTGGGGCATCTGTGTGTCTCACAATGAAGTCCTGACTGAAGAGAGGATTAGGTAAAGTATATGCTTACCTTATGAGCTTTGCTCTTGGGAGAACATTGGGCGTAGGTTTATGTGAGATGTTTACTATTGCTTTTGGTGTGTGCTTTAGTGATTGCTGAGGAGCACTGCTGCCATTAGGTGGGTTTGGAGATCTTTGACATTTAGAAAGGTTTCTTTTAAGCACCTCAGCTTAAGACAATCTGTGTGTGGTGAGTGGTGTTTGTGGGTATTCCCGACAATCTTGTTTGTATGTGAGTTTTTGCTTCCAAGGAGGATGGGCATTTATATCTCTAGCATACAGTGTTATTTTCTTTAATGATTAACTGGTTATCTGAGAACATGAGCCAATTGCTACATGCCTTAAAATGCCCATAGCTGGTCACTGCCTAAGCTGGTCACAGTGAGGTAGTTTCAGGGGTTAAGGGCAAGATGTTATACAGGGCTTGAATATAATAGTGTTATTCAGTACTCAAACTAATTTTTAGGCATTTGAGATCAGATTCACCAGCCTCTGGTTAGTCAAATATACAGACTATTTTATTTGATACTAGGGCCAAAGTATCAGGATGCTCATAACTAATGTTAACAAAAAATCATAATTAAATCCAATCAGAATTATTATGAATTCTAAACATATCTGCTTTACAATATAAACTAAAAGATAAAAAACTGTAAAACTTAAAAGGGAAAATGCCAATGAAAACCATAACACAATCATTTCTTTATCTGTTTTAGTTCATCTTACTGTCTGTACTTGTTTTAGCTGTTTTCATTCTTTTTTTGTTTGTTTCAAATTATTTTTTTTAACAATTTGCATCTGTTTTTACTGTTTTAAATCATTAATGAGTTATTTTAATCAGTGCTTGTTTTTTTCTGATCCTGCAGCATCTGGGAAATGTTTTGAAGCTCTTTAAGCCTATATTTAGTAATTTCAGTAAATAGCTGCATTAATTTTATCATTTAAGTGGTCTACTATTTGGAATTAAATTCTGGTGTCTATTTGCGACAGAATTAGAACCAGACTACTTACAGGAGTGTGAATGTTTCAAGACAGGATAGAAGCATCATTGCTGTTGTCTGAGGCCCAAGTATATTTCTGGTTTCTGACATTTTCTAGGCCTTTTAATATCAGAGCTAAGCGGCAGAAAAATAATTTTTGTTATCCATTTTTAAGTAATTTTAACAGTCTTTATCTGTTTTAGTTGGTTGTTTTCAGTCTTATTTTCTGCTGTAAATTAATTTATAACAGTCTTCATATGTTGTTGCTGTTTTAAAATAATTGTAAAGTTAGTCGGTATTTTCTTTTTCTGACTCTAGAACATATGGGGAAAGTGTTTCAAAACTCTTGAAGCCTATATTCAGTAACTCCAGTAAATAGCTGCACTGAATTTTGCCAGTTAAGTGGCCTAACTTTTAAAATTAAATACTAATGTCTTTTGTGAGAAAATTAGAGCCGGGTTACTTGCATGGGTGTAAATGCTTTAAGGCAGGATAGATGTGTAATTGCTATTGTCTGATGCCCATTTGCATTCCTAGTTTCTTCAAGCTCCAAGGCTATTTAAAAACAGAGCTTAGTGGCTGAAAAAAATCATTTCTTTGTTATTTGTGTTTACATTCATTTTTATAGTCTTTATCTGTTTTGGTTATTTTCATTCTTGAGTTACACTTTCATTCATATCTTACTACCTGCTTAGTGCACAGTCTAATACCTAAAAGTCTTATAAGGTTATAAGATTTGCAACAGTGTTTAGACATAATGCCCAACAAGGAACACTGATTCTGTAATATAAGGTTCAAATTTCACATTTCTTGTCCAAACATCAATATTTTATAAATATCTAAGCTTAGTAGACTGATGACTGTAAACTGGAATATTGTATTCATAGCCTAGCCATATCATTTGATTGAAATAAATATCTTAGACTAGTTTTACATAAATATATCAAAAATGTCATGTTATTGTGCCTCAGAGCTTTTTCATTTTTATAAATCTCCATATTAAATAAAATTTGCAATGTAATATGAAAGGCTTTGTACACTAAAATTTATTTTCATCTTATGTACCTATAACTTATGGACTAAAGATTTAAAAGTTTACAGTTCTTCCTATATTGTAATGTTTTACCGTAGTAATTCTTTTTGTGAATTTACATAGTACACCCTCAATAACTTTCATTTAACTCTTAGTGTTGATACAAAACATACTGCTTTATTCAATAACAGGCCTAATATACATTTTATAAACATTAATCAAACATTATTCAGTAGATAACCCATCAATTTTGTAGCTTTAATACAAACTTGATCCGCATGAGCTTTAAATGCTAAATCGGAAGAAATTTTGATTCTCAAGTCTCAGTAATGTTGTACTTCAATAAATAACACTTCATCTAAGTAAACTGGATTCCTTTGTATTTTTTGAGTACATAAGGTTATATTTGCTAAACTGAATTTGAAACCTGTGACAGAAACCCAATCTTGTAATGACTTCATGTAAATATTTCTTTATTATTTTGGATAAATCCAATTTTACAATCATGTGCATATTTATAAATCCACAAATGTCTGTTTCTTGGCAGAGTTGAGAAAATTGTTCAAACAATATTGGTCCCAACACAGATCTCTGTGGAGCACCAGCAGATACAGACAAATAACTAGATAATATATTCTGGTATTAAACACTTTGTTCCCTATTCCTCAACCATTCCATTATTCATTTAACAATACAACAGTGTTCATTGTGATTAAACTTTTATAAATAGTCAAGAATGGCAGATATCAAAAGCTTTCACTAAGTCCTGATATATTACTACTACCAGAAGTAAACTCTATAACTAAAGAAATAAACTCCTTAAACTGTACAGCAGCTGTACAAAACCTCTTACCAAAGAAAATATTGAAAGCATTACAAAAAGAAAAAAGAAAACACTATCACTAAATTGGTACATGAACTTAGGCTGGCCTCTGAAGCCAAAGTCAAAGATAATTATAAATCCTTCTGTAGTTATGTTAGAAATCTAAAAAGCAAGACTCTATATTGCTCTGAACATTTTATAATGATGCCTTCTATTCTGACCAAATAGACATTGCCAGTATCCTTGCAAACGTTTCCTGGAGTTCATTAATTCCAATGCCCTGGACCAGCTCATTCTTACCCCCACTAGAGGTAGCAACATCCTTGACCTGGTCATTACTAAGATGGGTGACCGTTGCTCTACACCAATAGTCAGCTCCTCCCTGGTTAGATCCGACCGCAAACTAATCACCTTGGAAATCCACATCCATTCCACCCCCCCCCCCCAGCAAAGGTAACCACCATGAAAAACTTCTCCAAAGCTAATTTTGGGATCCTAAAAACAGAGGTGGCTAACTTCATGGCACCCATGCAAATGAAGAATAGTTGCGTGACCGCAGAATCATACACCAGTGCACTAATACGAATACATACACAATTGCATGGATTTCACAATGCCCAATAGAACCAAGACACTCTCCTCCAAAAAAAGGAGGCCAATCTGGTGGTTCCCTGCCATAAACAAACTCTACAACAGAAGGACGAAACTGATGTGGAATAAGGTGAAGTCCCAAGACTGGAAAAATTCCCTTATCTGTCTCAACAAAATGTTGAGAACCCTCATCAAATCCTCTAAAACTAGGTATGAAAACAGAATTGCAGCAGATAGTAAAGACAACCACAAGGCCTTCTATAGTATGTAAAGAATCTCCATGTCAATACCCAGATTTCCTCTGAGCTACTGCACAATGGTACCTCCTATACTGAGCCAACAGATATTGCCAGTATAATGGCTGACAGATTCAGTGCCAACCTTACCCCCCCCCCCCCAGAGGACCAATCACAATACCAGTAGATTGCCAGGCACCCAGTATTACTGCTGCACAGGTTAAAACAGCACTGTCCAAGGCCAAGAATACAGCTTCTATGGGACATGATAATATCCCTGGTTGTGTTCTACATGAACTACAGAGTGAACTGGCACCTCACTTGTGTGCCTTGTTCAATCACAGCCTCACCTCAGGCTTTGTCCCTGCCGAATGGCGCACTGCTACAGTCATCCCTCTCCACAAAGGAGACGAGTCTGATATGCAAAGCTATGGAAAAACTCAGAGAAAAACTCAGTAAGGTTGGCATCAACCCCTATAGCATTAGGTGGGTTGCAAACTGGCTCATAGATAGAACCCACAGTGTGAAAGTAGCTGACTCCAAGTCACACTGACGATTAGTCATGATTGGAGTCCCACAGGGTTTGGTCCTGGGTCCTCTCCTGTTTGGTATCTACCTCTCTGAAGTCCAGGCCAACACAAAGGGTCTCTGGCTGACGATTGCAAGTTGGGAGCTATTATTAACTCCCCAAGTGATGCTGACATCCTACAGAATGGCCTCACTGCAACCAATGACTGGTATCAGAACCATGGCCTTAAGCTCAATGCCAAAAAATGTGTCGTCATCCCCTTTGGGAAAAACCCAGTTCCCATGAATTATCACATTGATGGTAGTCCACTGAACACACAAGGCATTATAAGAGATCTGGAAACACAGGTTGACAGGAACCTCTCTTTTGATCACCACATTGCCACTGTGGTCAGAAAGTCCTTCTATATGGCACATCTCATTACTAAGGGTTTTAGATCCAGAAAGAAAGAGGTCATTGTTTCCCTCTACTCTTCCTTCATTAGGCCAATCATCAAGTACAGTGCCCCATTTGGCATGTACCTTACTAGACACCTGCAACAACTGGAGAGGCCAGAAAAGTACCTTACAAAGAGGATCCTAGGCCTTAAACACTTGTCTTATATGGACAGACTCAAAAACCTCCAACTATTCTCTGTCTCATATCGCTTACTTAGAGGCTATCTCTGCTTGACTTACAAAGCCATGTCTGATCCAGCTCTGTTAGAAATGCTACATCTAAAGAAATCCCAATCCCTCCACACCCCACGCTCCAGAGACCTCAACCTCATTACCACAATTAACAGAACATGCTGAAGGGACACATTCATAACCCAGAGACTGCCCATGCTATGAAACAGACTTTTCATACATGTCAAGCAGAGCACCTCGCTGACCCTCTTCAAGAGAAATCTTGATGAGTGAATGGGTAACAGAAAATTCACCCTGGGGATAACTCCAGTGGCTCTACTCGACAGCAGCACTGGGAACTAAGGTTGGGTGGCACTATGCCAGGGTAATCCTATGGCTAGGGTTGTAAAAGCCCCAGAGCCATTAGCCTAATACACACATATAAACCTATGAACAAGATTAGTACCAAATATGCACCAAAGACATCTGTCTAAAGCCCTCAAATACCTGAAAACCATACTCCCTGATTACTTCTAAAGATCATTTACTGAAAGTATTAATAATGACCAAAAATACTTCTTCCATCAAGGGTATAAAAGGTGGCAGGACGTAAATGAGTTATGCAATGTTTGAGTGAGAAAGATTGGGTAGATTATAAGTGATGTATAATGTTTGTGACTGGGAGTGTGTCATTATGGTTTGTGTTATAAAATGCTTGCGACTAGGATTGTGTCAGTGTGGTTTGTTTTCATTTATATAAGTATATGATTGCCTCTGTAGTATGTGATGGTTTTATAAAGATGTTCCTTGTTTAAAAAAGGCAGTAATTGAATAATTTATGTAATATTGCTTAGGTTATATGATATATAGCAATATATGTGAAGTATAATGTTTGTTATATTAATATAGTTTGATTACTTTTATATGAATGTAAATTTGCCTATGTCAGAAGTGATAATTCAATAAAGGTGTTTGAAAAAAATAGTTCTTCCATGGTACATGATAATATACTTTGTTGTATAATTAATTGTGTTAAACATGCCCTTGCAAACCAACTCCTTAAACTGTCAAGCTAAGTTTAACTACTGGTTTCATCCCTGATGAGTGGCACAATGCTTTGGTGATGTCCCTCCATAAAGCTGGTATGAAGGCTGCCAGCCTAGCTAGATAGGATTTTGTAGATAATTCTGTCATTTGTAAATATTAATGTAAGCCACATGCTTGTTCTCTTAAATGTGAGAAAATATGGTAAATGTTGAACTTCAAAAATGTAACCACATTGCACTGTGCTGGAGGAAAGCTGATAAATCAAACATTGTGTAATTGTTTGATCTCAAAATTCGGAGCTGAGATATCTGAATGAAGGAATTCTTCCTATTGTTTTGAGACCAGAGTTAATGGCTAGAATTTACATGTATAATGTCTTTTATTGCTCTGGCTTCCTGACCAGCTGCAAGATCAAAAGGGCTGTTACACTCTGAGTTTCTGTTAGCCTGGGAAACAGAGAATAATGATGTAATCTGAAATGAGTCTTTGGTACTTTTTTGTCAATTTAAGGACAGAGATAGAGGGAGAATTAGAGCATTTTGCATTTGTTTTCATAACTGACATCACCAGCACTGTCTTGCTCTATATATAAGTTTATCTTAGGACTGTGTTTGCTCTTAGATATAGATAGGAAATAGGAAGTCTAGTCTAGCTGTTTTCTGTAGTGATGTCATAACTATTCTACTGTATTATTTTAAGCATTTTCTTGTGATCTCTGAACTCTTGACTAGCACTGTGTAGTAAGAAGTATTGTCTTATGTTCTTATTATTTATTATTAAATATTTTTAAACCTTTCAACTGTGGCTGCTTTATGTGGAGATAATTTAAGCTCTAGAGTACATTGCATGTATATAGTGATACTGTTCAAGCCACTCAAAATAAGCATTGCTGTTCATCACACTTACCATTTGAATAATAATATTGCACAGTAATAATTGTACACCCTTTGATAAGGGCCTTATTAGTAGCTGATATTAGTGGTTGGTGGCAAGTGGTACTACCGTACAGTCTGTGCAGAAGGGGCATAGCTGGCGAACGTGTGCCAGCCTTCTGCAGGGGTGTCTGTGTCATACCTCTCAACCTGGAATCATCAAAAATCTGGACAAGGCCCATGAAAAATAGGTACAAATCTGTACACTGATTAACATAAAATTTGCATACATAATTATGTAACCCCACCCATTTCAATGGAATTGTGGGATACCAACTTTCAAACACAAACTGAAGAACAGACAACCAAAATATGGCACCAGAGTCTTCCTGCAGCCATTCCAATGTCCCATTACCTGGCTATTACTCCCCATTTAGCATAAACACTACTGTGCATACTGCTTTACTTCTACAATGATTATTTGGATTTTATTTTTACATTTTACAGCACAATGCACAAACACTAATAGACATCAGCTAAACAAAGCAATACAGTCTCACAATGAAAATAGACTTAGCATTAAAACTTTTCTGCCCTTGAAACTCACATTCATTAAAACAGCATTGAAACCTACATTCAATGAAAATGCATCCGGCGTGTGGTCTGGCCAGTGGTGGATAAAGATTACCTTTGGGCTGTTTTCAAATCATAGGCCTTTTGCACACAAAACATGCATGTTTTGATACACGTTTTGAACATTTTTACAGTAAGCAATGAAACAAAATGCATGAAGCAGTAATGATAGAACTGCCCAGTTCAGAACATTTCCATCATAAAAGTCTCAGTAACTTCTACAATCCACCACTATTAGTAAATATGTAAATAGTAATATATCTGTAACTAATGAAGTGGTTACTGATACAACACAGTACAGTATCAGCAATCCATCTACATACTGTGGGAGGAGAACCCACAGACTTCTGTATCAAAAGCAAGTATTGTACCTGTTGCACTACGAACACCACAAACAGACTTGGCATAAGCCATAAGCAGCACTAAACTTCTCTCCCCCTGAAGACCTATGCAACACAAGAAATCTGGAAAAAGCCAAAATATATGGGGGTGGGGGGTGGTGGGACAAAATCCAAAACCAGGGACACATTTTAAACATTGCTTGTATAATCTTAGAAAAGTTGCTAGAATAAAATGTTTTGTGTTACCATATGTTTCCTGAAAGGTAGAAAGACTGAAAATTAAATGGCTATCATTATTTATTGAATTCAGTTCTCACTGGATTTGCCCGAAAACCACAGAGGAACAGACAACAGACCAAAAGTATGAGCCAAACATTCCAGACATTCTGTCACACACACACTTTCTCCTGCAACCATTAAATTAAAATGAAAGCACAGTTTCTGTTAAATAAGTAAAGCACATACTTTTCTTGCCTGCAAGCCAATATGTACATAAAAGCACAGTTCCTCCTAAGCAGTATAAAAAAAATGAAAGCACAGTTTCTCTGTTAAATAAAGTACAGTGACTTTCTCCTGCCTGCAAGCCAATATGTAAATGAAAGCACATTTTCTCCTGCAACTGTTAAAGTAAAAGGAAAATGAAAGCACTGTTTCTCTGTTAAGCAAAGCTCTCCTGCCTGCAGCCAATATGTAAACAAAAGCACAGTTTCTCCTGCAGCTGTTAAAATAATAAAGAGAGAGCTTCCCAAGAGTAAATCCCATGGGAGCCCAGTTGTTTCTTAATCCAGGCGAAGGAAATCTCTTTGAACAAATAAGCATGCCTTACAATGGTTTAAGTGAACTGTTAAAATCTCTGTCATAAGTGCACAAATGTGAAGGTCCTGAACGTATAGGTGATGTCCTGTTTAAAGGTGGGGGAGGTGGCTAGGATATGGACTGCCAGGAGAAATATATAAACACTTCTACTTTTCAATTTTAAGTTTGTGCTGCATGCCCTTGCTTTCAGATCCCTTGGTACAATGCTTAGGAGTGGCTGAAGTTTTGTTAATTTCTTTAAACTGTGCACCTTGATTTTTTTGAGGGGGGGGGGTTAAAGAAAGAAAAAAAATCCCCTTTTTCACATTTGCATCCCACTAATACAATTGTGAAGGCTTAGTGATAGTCAGGGTTAATTTATTTATTTAAATTTGATAACTGTGTAGACAAAGACATTTCACACTTGAACAAGGTTGCCTTCCCCTGAGACTTTCTTACATTATGTACCTTGATTGTATTGTATTTATTTGCTGTTGGTAAGACATAAAACCAACTTCCTCTTATTCATATACATGCAGGAAATGAACTTCCATATGTGAAGAACTTTTATCTTTAACACGATTCAAATCTTGTTTTTGTGTATGATGGTTTGTTTGACAGCCTTCCCTTCACCCCAGTGTAACACATTCATTCATACAAGAAAACAAACTGCTGAAGTGAAAGCAGTCCTCTGTCTAAACTTATTTAAAATTATGCACAGCATTGATTTTTAAGCAAATTATTGTTATCCTACACTCATGCACGAGAAACAAACCTCTACAGAGAAAACAATCTGCTCTTGAAACATATCTGAGTTGAGCTCACACATAAACAAATGCAATATGCTTGCAGTTGCAGACATTAAATAAGTAAAGCTGCTGCTGTTTGTCCTCATCTCAGCCATTAAATAAGTAAAGTGAAACGAAAGTGAAACAAAAGCAGACTCAAAAGCACAGCAACAGTAATCACTTAATAAACGTAGCCTACAGCCGATCCGTTAAATAAGTAAAGCAAGCTAGTGGTGCTGTTTTTGTCTTATAGGATTTCAGTATTCACTGTTTACATTTTTTACTGGAGAAAAGACGATGAGGGAATCAATGCTGTACTCTGCAGCCGTTTATCAGTATTTGTTTAGTTTCCAAGTCTGGACGTGCTGATATGCAAGAACTTCAGTGTGCTTATTGCCATGTTGTATGTTTAGACATTAAATAATATAGTTTACTTAATGTTAGTAAGACATTTCAGGCAAATGTTATTGTGTACCGCATAACCACAATATTATTTTGTACATTGTTATGTTTATATATAAACTAACCGCTTCCAGCTGTTTTCACAGTAATCTCATTTTTGAAAGTAGTTTGTGGAATGTACTACTGTATGACTATGCCTGCTATGAAATAACGAGTCCCAAAACAGGAGTGTAGAAAATGTAAGCAGTGCCTTAACACTAAAGTGTTACTCACTGTTCTATGTTACTTCCGACATAACCCTTTCTCTTGTCTGCTGATGTCAGTGATGCACACATTCATTCACTTTAACAAATGCAAAAGCATGAAATTATTGAAGCTCAGTTAGGTGAAATGCTTCAAAATCTACAAACCGACAAGTGCATGTAAAGTGAAAAATAGCACTGCTCTGGCAATCCTCTGCCCGAATGGCAGAAAGTAAAGTAAATCCTGTGTTCTGCATGACCGGCAGAAGTAAATTTTAGATGTGAGCATGGATAAATCTTTGATAGAAATGGCAGTCCTGTTCAAACAGATGCGCGGAATGCTGATGGAGCTGACATCATCGCGCACGTGATTACGTCACCTCCAAAAGCGCGAAAATTTAAAAAATAGATCCGAAAAATCGGAAATAGTAGGGTGCCACTCTGGAATCATGGCACCCCATTATTGGGACCCCAAAACTCAGTAAAAACCAAGTTATTTGGGACGGTTGAGAGGTCTGGTCTGTGTGTTTGTATATAACTCATATCTCAAAGTGTGTGTGTGTGTGTGTGTGTGTGTGTGTGTGTGTGTGTGTGTGTGTGTGTGTGTGTGTCAGCTATTTGGGCAGGGACACGAAGCACTGGTTGGACAGAGAGGGTACTGGAGGTTTTGGCTTGACCACTAGGCTGAGATCTGGACCCTATACCTGTACCAGTGGGGAGTCTTATTGGGGATCTGGAGAAAAAGGGAGAAATCAGTCCCAGACTGACTGTGATCCCTGTGTGCTCTTAAGGGAAATTGTACTTTACTGTGTGTGTATTTGTTATCCTTCCCAATGTGGACACCCCTCACTGGTGTTAGTGGTGAGAATAGAGGCTCCTTGATTGCTGGGCCAGTGCATGGGCATCACAGTTGGCCTTACAAAAAAAAACAGATAATTATAGTCTGATCAGTCTTACAAGTCTCATTGGCAAAGCCATGGCCATGTATTATAACCAATATCATAAATTATGATATTTAGAGTATTATTAGACTTGGCCACCAACATTTGGACTTTGTGAAGAGTAGATTCTGTCTAAAATGTCCAACTTCTTTTATGGAGGCTGAAAACAGTGGTCATGTGGTAAATGTGGCACATCTTGACCTGAGAAAGGCCTTCACCACCATTCGCTATGCTAGCATCATATAGAAGCTAAATTTATTTATTTTATTTATTTAGATGTTTGTTGATCAGAAATGTCTGCCTGAGTCGAAGCAATCTTTAGCAGAGGCCCGGGAGGAAAGCCCCTTACAGAAATTAATATTTCATAACAGTGGAATACAAAGCTTACATAGCATTTGTAAGTGAATACAAAGCTTACATACAAATTAATAATAGCTTAATAACCAGGGTCGAATACTACAAGGCTTATAAACTATAGATAAACTAGATTAAGAAACACTGCGATAAGCTGGGAGAATTTTAACATGTTTTTAGATATAAGCATATGTTTTAAATATAAGCATATGTACAGTGTGAGAGGTAGAGGTATTATGCCAAGTGTGGATCATACATGAGAAAGGTATTCTGAGGGGGAAATTAGAATTGCAGATATGTAGTGTGGGATAGAGCAAAGATAGAGGGTATGAGAAGAGGAGGGAGTTGTTCTTTAGAGAGGGGGAGACAAAGGAAAGTGAAGAGAGCTGACTGGGGCTATGGAATGCCTTAAAATTGACCCACATGTGGTAAAATGGATAGCAAACTGGCTGAAAGACAGAACCCACAAATTGTGAGTTGGAGGCACCTCATTAGGAAGTATGAGAGTGATCAGCAGTGTTCCTTGGTGCTTAGTGCCGGGACCTCTTCTTTTTGTTCTTTACTTGTCAGATGTCCAAGCAGCAAACCAAGACCTCTGGCTAACAAAGTTTACAGATGACTGTAAGATGGGGGTTGTGAAGTTACACTCTAACAAACTCCAGAATGAACACTCCATAGTAAACTCTGTGTACTAAAAATGGGTTCAAACTAAATGATAAAAAATTTAGTATTTTTACTTTTGGTAGATAGCACCCCCCCCCACCCCACCCCCAATCATCATACTGTATAGACAACACACTAGTACAAAATTAATGGCACATCCCATCATCATACTCTGTAGATAGCACACTAGTACAAAATGAAAATGATCTAGAAACTTGGATTGATAATTCCTACTTTTTAACCATCATGTGACAACAGTTGCCATGAAATCTTTTTATTTAGTATAGTGTCTTATAGTCTTTTGCAGGGAAGATCTCTCTCTCTCTCTCTTTCTGTGCCATTGGAGACTCAGTTGTCCTTGCCACTCTGTATCTGTAAGTCCAGTGCCTTCACCAGTATGAAAACCAGGGATCTAATTCTTCACCAACAGATAAATGAAATATGGTGGAGGGACAGATTTATAACCCAGCATCTCTAAGCTCTAGAATAAGTTTCCCCTGCATGATAGGCAGTGTGACTCACTATCTTATTTTAAATATAACCTAGATGACTGGATGGGTTTTGACAAATGTACTCCAGAATTAACTGGTGTGACCCTCATGAAGAATGTACTGGCAAAGGCATAAATGGTCATAAGACTCAGCTGCCTTGGAATATATATGAATCTGTGAAACAAAAAATTGGAGCTGATTTCTGATAAAGCGTCAGTAAATAAAATAAAACCATGGGGTTACTCTTGCAGGGAATGTGCCAAAAGTTGCATATTTATAGTTTTGAATATATTTTTTTTGTGTAATTTGTATAATAACATTTAAATCTGCTTCAAATGACATTTGTAGTGTTGTCATTTTTTTCAGGTCCTAGAAATAGTAGGCCATTGCCATATATATATATATATATATATATATATATATATATATATATATACATACACACACACACACACACACACACACACACACACACACACATATATATATATATATATTCATCTAGAGATGCTATAAATGAGCCAGATTGTTTAGGAAAATGGACAATAGACTGGGAATAAGAACAAATCTTGTAAAAATCTGTTTTTGAGGTAGCAGAGTTGGAAAATGTGCCATCTATTTGAACTATGGATAAAACAGAATGAAGGCAGTTCTTAATATAATTGATAGGACCTTTAGAAAATCTGATCAGTTTTGAATTAGGGATAACTTGATAAGAGTGAGTAGTCCTATAAATCAAATATCCCTTTTAATTTGACAAACAGCATACCTGTCAGTTTTTGTGTTAGTAAAATTAAAATCAGTGGCAGCTGTCTAAGTACTAGACTCATGAAGAAATCCATGCCATGAGTGACTTAGAAGTTGGGTGTTATTAATGGAATTGACAGTTTAATTAAAATTGTTTTCTCAGGGATTTTGCTAGTGGATGGATTTCAGTTACTGGATCATTTTTGGAAGGCAGTAAGGGATTTTTCTTTTTGTAGGCAGAGATGAGTAATACCATTTTCCTGACTGGTGGGATGGTACCAGTTAAAAGAGACAGACTGAATATAAAGGTTAAAGATTTAATAGCAAAAGATCTAGTGAGGAAGGAAGGATGGAGCCATCACCAGAATCTGTCTGCTAAACTCCCCAGCAATTGCCTGTAACATGATCTCACCCTTTGAAAGTAATGGGTGAACATGAACATTTGGCCAAGTTAATTAACTCACTCAGCTGAGCTAATTTACACAGTCTAGTGATTCTCTGAATTACCCGGCTACATTACTGTCATACTGCAGGCATTTCCATTGGACAGCATGTGACAAATTAGCATAGGCTACTCCTTCAGAATGCTAAGAATAAGGCCCACTGTAGTGATTCTACTGGCTATGTAGGATATCTGTGGTGGGCCTATCTCTGACTTAGAAAGGGCTGCTGCCAGTAGTAGCAGTCCATGTTTGGCCTTAATGCTGGTAGCAATGCTTCATTAAGCCCAAACATGGGCTGCTGCCAGTAGTGGCAGTCCATGTTTGGCCTTAATGCTGGTAGCAACGCTTCATTAAGCCCAAACATGGGCTGCTGCCAGTAATGGCAGTCCATGTTTGGCCTTAATGCTGGTAGCAATGCTTCATTAAGCCCAAACATGGGCTGCTGCCAGTAGTGGCAGTCCATGTTTGGCCTTAATGCTGGTAACAATGCTTCATTAAGCCCAAACATGGGCTGCTGCCAGTAGTGGCAGTCCATGTTTGGCCTTAATGCTGGTAGCAATGCTTCATTAAGCCCAAACATGGGCTGCTGCCAGTAGTAGCAGTCCATGTTTGGGCTTAATGCTGGTGGCAATGCTTTCTGAATCTGGTCCTGTGCCTTTGCTAGGATTAATTTACTGTTGTAGCTGCTGTTACCATGAAGCTGGAGGTCAGCTACCTTTGAGAATAACATTACCGACTACAAGAAGATTCTGTGAAAACTCACTGAGGAATAATTTCTATTAAGCAATAATTGATTACTTATATTTACAAATGTAAATGTGATTAAATACTATAATCAGTGTAGTCATTATAAATCTTAAAGCAAATATGCTGCAGCTATAGAAACAGTAAAATCACAGTCTCCATATCAACCCCTAGTAGCTCGCAAAACACAATGCCAGATTTAATTTAAAAAACACTCATTAAAGTTTGCTATTTTGTTTAAAAAAATTAAAACCAGTTTCACATACTGCACTGAAATAATGTACTAAGTGAAAGTAGTCATACACATGTATTATGCTTGTGCAAAATCTTACTAAGCCATTCACAGACAATTCAATAGTGAGAATGCATACAGACAAAAAAATCTGAATTGTGTAATGACATTATTTGAGAAAAAATTTTCATAATAAAAAGTCTTTTTTTAAATGATTTTATAAATATAATTATTAAAACTTTAGTGAAGAAACAGCAAAATGGAAAAAAAATGCAGTGGTATTTAAGAAGAATAAGACATACCTTTGTTAAATAGTGGCATTAGGAGTAAATGACATTTGGGTGTGGGTTCATAGGTTGGTACTAGGCTATCGGCCCTATAACCTATACAGGCCTAGCCATAACAATTCCCTGGCTATTTCTTCCCACAGTATTTACTTCCCTGGACCCCTGTCTAGCAGGGCAACTGACGTGAACCCCTGGGTAATGATAGCTTACCCATGATTGGCTTTATCATTCATGTTTTACCTTCATGACCAAACCATACCATCTGTAGAAGGACACACCACACCTGTACCAAGACATGACTTGTTCCTAATTTCATTACCAGTTTGTGCACAATTTCTCTTTTAATGTTTAGTAATTTAAAATGTTACTCAAGCAGCAGAAAGTGTGCATTAGTTAATTATTTTAGTGGTACTTGCTTGAAAACCTGAAAGGCGTTCTGCTTTGTTTCTTTACAGAGTCATAACTAAGTCATCTGGTGCCTTGGACAATTCTGCAGTCTGATGCCCCTCAGCTCAAGGACCAAATGACAAAAAAAGTCTTTGTGGGCCATCTTTACAGCTGCAAACACACAAAGCTGCTAAATGCTTTAATTTAAGAAGCTCTAATATCAGCCACATCTTCTTAAATGAACCTGGTACTGCACTTATATCATCCCCAACTTCTTAACTGAACCTGATACTGCACTTATATCATCCCCAACTTCTTAAATGAACCTGGTACTGCACTTATATCATCCCCAACTTCTTAAATGAACCTGGTACTGCACGTATATCAACCCAATTTCTTAAATGAACCTGGTACTGCATGTATATCATCCCCAACTTCTTAAATGAACCTGGTACTGCATGTATATCATCCCCAACTTCTTAAATGAACCTGGTACTGCATGTATATCATCCCCACCTTCTTAAATGAACCTGGTACTGCATGTATATCATCACCAACTTCTTAAATGAACCGGGTACTGCACGTATATCATCCCCAAGTTCTTAAATAAACCTGGTACTGCACGTATATCATCCACAACTTCTTAAATGAACCTGGTACTGCACGTATATCATCCCCAACTTCTTAATGAACCTGGTACTGCACGTATATCATCACCAACTTCTTAAATGAACCTGGTACTGCACGTATATCATCCCCAACTTCTTAAATGAACCAGGTACTGCACATATATCATCCCGAACTTCTTAAATGAACCTGGTACTGCATGTATATCATCCCCAACTTCTTAAATGAACCTGGTACTGCACGTATATCATCCCCAACTTCTTAAATGAACCAGGTACTGCACGTATATCATCCCCAACTTCTTAAATGAACCTGGTACTGCATGTATATCATCCCCAACTTCTTAAATGAACCGGGTACTGCACGTATATCATCCCCAACTTCTTAAATGAACCGGGTACTGCATGTATATCATCCCTAACTTCTTAAATGAACCTGGTACTGCACGTATATCATCCCCAACTTCTTAAATGAACCTGGTACTGCACGTATATCATCCCCAACTTCTTAAATGAACCTGGTACTGCACGTATCATCCCCAACTTCTTAAATGAACCTGGTACTGCACGTATATCATCCCCAACTTCTTAAATGAACCTGGTACTGCACGTATATCATCCCCAACTTCTTAAATGAACCTGGTACTGCACGTATATCATCCCCAACTTCTTAAATGAACCGGGTAATGCACGTATATCATCCCCAACTTCTTAAATGAACCTGGTACTGCATGTATATCATCCCCAACTTCTTAAATGAACCTGGTACTGCACGTATATCATCCCCAACTTCTTAAATGAACCAGGTACTGCATGTATATCATCCCCAACTTCTTAAATGAACCTGGTACTGCACTTATATCATCCCTAACTTCTTAAATGAACCGGGTACTGCACGTATATCATCCCCAACTTCTTAAATGAACCGGGTACTGCATGTATATCATCCCCAACTTCTTAAATGAACCTGGTACTGCACGTATATCATCCCCAACTTCTTAAATGAACCGGGTACTGCACGTATATCATCCCCAACTTCTTAAATGAACCTGGTACTGCACGTATATCATCCCCAACTTCTTAAATGAACCTGGTACTGCACTTATATCATCCTCAACTTCTTAAATGAACCAGGCACTGCACGTATATCATCCCCAACTTCTTAAATGAACCTGGTACTGCATGTATATCATCCCCAACTTCTTAAATGAACCTGTTACTTCACGTATATCATCCCCAACTTCTTAAATAAACCGGGTACTGCATGTATATCATCCCCAACTTCTTAAATGAACCTGGTACTGCACTTATATCATCCCTAACTTCTTAAATGAACCAGGTACTGCACGTATATCATCCCCAACTTCTTAAATGAACCTGGTACTGCACGTATATCATCCCCAACTTCTTAAATGAACCGGGTACTGCATGTATATCATCCCCAACTTCTTAAATGAACCGGGTACTGCACGTATATCATCCCCAGCTTCCTAAATGAACCTGGTACTGCATGTATATCATCCCCAACTTCTTAAATGAACCTGGTACTGCACGTATATCATCCCCAACTTCTTAAATGAACCTGGTACTGCACGTATATCATCCCCAACTTCTTAAATGAACCTGGTACTGCACGTATATCATCCCCAACTTCTTAAATGAACCGGGTACTGCATGTATATCATCCCCAACTTCTTAAATGAACCTGGTACTGCACGTATATCATCCACAACTTTTTAAAGGAACCGGGTACTGCACGTATATCATCCCCAACTTCTTAAATGAACCGGGTACTGCACGTATATCATCCACAACTTCTTAAAGGAACCGGGTACTGCACGTATATCATCCCCAATTTCTTAAATGAACCTGGTACTGCACGTATATCATCCCCAACTTCTTAAATGAACCTGGTACTGCATGTATATCAACCCAACTTCTTAAATGAACCGGGTACTGCACGTATATCATCCCCAAGTTCTTAAATAAACATGGTACTGCACGTATATCATCCACAACTTCTTAAATGAACCGGGTACTGCACTTATACCCAGTCAGAAACTGCCTATCATGCTTCCAAAATATTGTTCCTGAGGCAGCTTCCCCTTTCATCCCTCTGTAGTTATGTTACTGCTTGTTTAACTTTAGGATTGGTGTAAAGGTGTTTGTAATATTTTTAAATTCAAATAAAACATCATACCAGTATGTGTCCAAAAACACAGTACATGACTTTGTGATACCATGGATATGTTTCTGGACACCTGAAGTTACAATCAACTAGCTAGGTGTCTTATAGACAGCTGGTAGATTGGCATAATACAGTAGTGCCAGAGCAGTTTTATTGTTTATTTCTGCTTGTATTGTGAACTTCAAGGTGATCAGTCAGTTTTTATATAGGGTACCCCCAGTTGTGGTTTTGTATAAACAAGAGGCTAGCATTCCCGAAGGTACTGCAGTCCTTTCTTCTTCTGTAAATGTTGAATATTATACCAGCTTTTTAAATGGGTATATTTGTAGTATTTATGTGGCTTCTAAGGGGAAGAGTACCTAGATTTATTAATTATGCTGTAGAAATCATCTGATTGGGTTGTAACTCATGAAAATGTTAGGTCATTTGGAGCACCTTATTAGTGTGGTGAAATGTTCAGGTTTGAATTGACTATCAAGCAGTGGGTTAACCAACATAAATCTGTTGACTGTATTTTACTGAATACAGCGCTTCTCAGTGAACTGTGGCTGTTTTGCTGAAAACTGCCATAGTGCAAGATTTTGGTATTAATTATATTATTAAAGGATACATGAGGCACACAATCCTCTGCACAGGGAATGCATAACATGATAATGTTGTGTTCAAAGCATATAATTATTTTTAGCCTACATTAACTTTCAGTATATCACCTGCGACAAACTGGCACTTAGAATTCAAAGCAGAAACTGAATTACTATAGAATGTTAACCTAACATAGGAGTTGTAATGATTGTACAGAAAGAAAAGGCTGAGGTAAGATGTAAGGTATAAAACCAGTACTTTCTGCTGTATGTTGTTGGGGCTAGTGTAGTATGGATGAGACATCATTTGTAGAGAATTTGGTGTCTACAGTAATTTGTCTCATGTTCTTAGTAATTTAGGTATTTTTTAAGAAACTGGGTAGCTGCAAGATACTAGAATCAGTTGGGCTTATAGTAGTGAGCAGGTACCTAGTTAATTCAACTCCTGTGCATGGGAGCAGATGTATACTGATTAAAGTGATGACTTTTCCATTTTAAAGTATTTTGGCTTCTGCTAGTGTGCCACAGAAGTACCCTCTGTGTACCCTGCAGATGTCAGACTGGGATGAAAGTGAAAGAACAAATGACCAAAGTAGTTTATTTCAACTTGTAACTGTCAGACATACATACACAACATGCATCCTTAACCCTACTTCCTACAAGAGATAGCCTCCGGGATAAATGTCAGATTTTTTATTGTGAGATTGTGAGGAAAGTGAAAAAAATAATGATCACATTAATGTTCTCCAGCTGTTGTTCCCAGATAAGTGCAGTGTCTCTAGACAAGCTACAAGTTGCAACTCTCTGTGCTAACTACCATGGACTGATTGTGAAGAAAGTTAAAGAAATGGTGACAATACTCTTCCTAGCCCTCATGCAAGCTATAGTGACCTTCTGAGAACCAGCCTGAAATTTGATTGTGAGGAAAGATAAAGAAATAAGAACTGCATGGTCTATTTGAGAGCAAAGTAAAATAATTAATGACCATACTGCCCCCAGCTCCAACACAAGCAAAAGGGATATTCTGTGGTATTTCTGAGTATAGCTGCTTTTAAACCAGATGGGGCCAGGTCAGAGGTTCAGGATATGAAATCTCTACCCTGTGTCAAAATCTCCCTATACAGCTGGGGGTATGGTTTCCAGGCTCCCACAATATCTGAGGGTCTTGGGCTCTATGATACATTTTATGTCTTATTTTGGAAGATAATTATAAATTAATTTTTTACTGCTGCGAAGAGTTAAGTATGTGCTCTCCGTACTTGAGTTTGCCCATAGATAAAATTGGTGATTATATTTTTTGACATGCTCACACATACTAACACTATCTTTGGCAAAGCCAGGTCTATCAAAAGATGCACTGATGATATATTTGTTTTCACACAAACAAACACACTACCCAGGATAAGCCAGGAATATCATAAGATGTACTCACTGACTGACTGACTGACTGACTGACTGACTCACTCACTCACTCACTCACTCACTCACTCACTCACTCACTCACTCACTCACTCACTCACTCACTCATTCACTCACTCACTCACTCACTCACTCACTCACTCACTCACTCACTCACTCACTCACTCACTCACTCACTCACTCACATTCACATTATATGCATCTATCCATACATTCAGTACTGTAGAGTCATATCTGCCTCCTGTAGTAACTCCAGGAACAGCTAATGCCATCCATAGCATACCCGGTGAAAGCACAGGTGAGTAATGGGAGGAAATCAGGTCTACAAAGGAGGCATCCCAGTGGAAAATTGAACCAGAGTACATTTTGGTGTGAGGTGACAATACTACTCAGTGTACCCTGCATAGTAATCTGCAGAGAAATTGAGGGAATGCCTGCTTGCTGCCCTTAGATACACTGCAGCATTCCCCACATAGACAACCATGCATAGGTCACTTAAATGGTAATTTTACACAGATTTTGACAACATATAATACGTTGTGTTACACTGTTCCTACCTAGCCAGATCAGTGACTGTTATGATCAGACAAAAGCAGGGTGAGTCATCTTTATCCACAGACTGCTTTGTTACCAGAAATTATAGCCACTTTATTGACTGGGTACATCTCAAATGTCTGATTGTAATAAAAATGGTCACATTCATTATTTCCAGCTCTGTGTCACAAAACTATGCAATACCCAACCACAATAAAGTATTCCAACTTGCATCTTGCAAATGCACATTACAGCTACAAAAGTAAAATAATGACAACATAAATTAAACAACAGGGCAATAATTTTTCAGTTAAGAACAAAACTAGTCACTATAGGATTATATATCGAATACATTTTTCTCCTTTTAGATTATATTTAATGCAGGCTAAGTCAGAATGTAAATGTTAGCATTGTCAATATGAGCCGAGTTATGCTAATGGTGGTGGTGGTGATTTTTCTCACTGTACTAATATCGCTATAAAGCACATGAAATTTTGCACATTTTTATGAAAGTCAGTATCCACTTTACACCATAATTTTTTTAATAGACATGCTTATACTATAATACATGAGAGACTGGAAGAAAGATAAGTTTAGCCAGCATGGTAAGTAAATGTATGATATTAAAATGTTGGAAAACTACTATGCCCGAATTCTCTGAGATTAACTAGTAGAATCTATATACTCAATATACAAACTGTCACTGGGAATTAGAATGAAATCAGTGCTCATGTATTGTTTATTAGTATATATAACCTGTGCTTTTTTCTTTTCATTTCTTTCCTTCTCTATACTATCCTTTTTTTCTCTATTTTTACTTTCTTTCCTCTATAATTTAGTTGTATATTTTTTTTTTTATGAGAAGCTTTTTTCAGTGATAGCCCCCTGTACTCCAGATTATATCCACATTGTTGATTGTGTACACCTCAGATGTGTGATTGTAATAAGACATAGAAAAAAATAAATAAAATGGACATAATAATTTGTTTCAACTATGTTTAATGCAGACACTTATTATCAAGTCAGTGTGTTCAGCTACTTTACACAAATACACATTAGTCCTGCAAAGCCAGAATAATGACTGTTTGACTAATGCCAAGGATAACAAGAACATACCCTCCCCCTGCACACAGCAATTATAATCACTGTGACTTCATATGTCTGACTGCAGTAAAACATGACTATAGTAATTTCTTTTACATAGTTTCACACAAACACCCAGTAGCCATGTGCAGTATAAATATTCCAGCCAAAAATAATTGGTTGATAAAGGCCCAAAATCAGGAATAGATTATAAATATTAATTTATATATACTTAAAAGTTGCTAAAACATCAGGTTTTGCATTATAATGCATTTTCTGAAGAATATGAAATCTGAAACTCAAATGTCTTTGTTTAGTGATTGTGATCCTCAAAGATTGCAAGAAAACCACACATTTTACACGGAACACATCAAAATATGAGACAAAATCAAGGACATTGTGTGAAATCAGTGACAGTTTCCAGTGTACTTCAGACTGATGCATGCTAGTCCAAGTCACCCACTGCCCATAATATATAGCTGCCTGAAATGGAATAAGATATAACAACTTACCTGCTACTATCCAGAACATGTTTTCCTGCTGTTCTTTTGTTTTTCACTGCAGCCATTCCATTAGGTCCACTGTTCATTTTCTTTTTGGCATTTCAGCTCTGTCCATCTCATGAGTTACACAGTGAATCCCAATTTGATGTATAGATTGTGGATGTGACCTGGCTGAAAGCCCAGCAATTATGGCATTTCACTTATTGGTCATTGTGGCCACAGCTTGTTCTCTCTTTCCCTTGTGAAATAAATGCACAAACCAGAAAAGTCCTGTGGCTGAATGCCACCTTAGTCACTGTCTAGTTCATGAATGCATAAAGCTGGCCAGGGTGCAGGTATGGTACATTGAGAAATGAGAAGTAAAGTGGAATCCTTCTTTTCTGTATACTTTAACTCACTGTCATAAACTTTGAGATTTACAGCACATGTGACCTTTAGATATGCTGCAGCTTCTTGGATAATAAGCGTACCTTCAGGTTTCTGGATGCTTAACTGGAGTTACAGAAGGCACAGTGGAATTGTTTGGTTCTAATAACATCAAAACAGAAGCCAAGTTAAAAAATGCTTCTGCATTAACAACTGAACCTCTAATTAAATGAAATCAGGGTAGTTCCAACAAACCACAAAGCTAAAATAAAGTTGACAATGCACAAGGTTACTCCAAGATCATATTATCTTGGGGTCAGGAGGAAACTTCTGTACTCTTACAGTTCCACAATCTAGCTGTTAACATTGTACCTTCTTCAAGTTAAATAGGAGTCATTTAAATCAAATCAACTAATCTCATTGATAATTCCTACTGTGTTTAAGCACACATATCCCGGTGCAGATTTGGCACAGGTCATGATTATCCATTACAGCATATCCATATACTCTGTCTTCAAACTATCAAAGAGAAAACATACACAAAAATTACACAGTATAACAAAAATAATATATGGCATGGTGGTAGGGGGTTTTGAGAACTCCATTTCTGCCTGGTCACAAGCTAATTTTGCCAGTCCTGAGTAAAGTTCACATTAACCCACGCCCTGTCATGGATTATTTCATAAGTTTGAGGTAGGAAATGATAAAATGGGAGAAAAAAACATATATTCAAGGTGAAGAAGACACAAATGAGGTCTATTTGTATGTCTGGGGTTATTCTAAACCTTCTGCAGTGGTATTCCGAATAAATTTAGTTCTTTGAAATATACTGTTTTATTTTTTGCAACAGGTTTAATACAGAGAAACCCATATAGCAGGAGTAAAATTATGAATGTAATATGGCTCTGTCTTGACTCCCTGGGCTACTTCTAACAAACCATCTGTCTTATTATAAAGAAAGAACCCATTGCTACCGTTTGTTTTCCTATAAAAGGATTGAAATGTTTACAAGTACACAAGACAGCTACATGAAGATTATGAGACTGAATTCTAATGAATGTGATGTGGATAGCCAAGAGAGGCTGAAGATTATATAATTATAGTTAATTAAGATTCAGAAACATGAACAATGATTGGCTCTTCAGAAATACTTTCTTGTTTTATATCAAGCAATACCAATGAGAACAGTTCCAGCAATAGAATCCTCTATTACTTACAAAAAATGGTTTGATAGGCATAGTGATCTATATTTCCAAGGGCGGCCACGGTGGTGCAGTGGTTAGCATTGCTGCCTCACAGCAAGAGGTTCTCCGGTTCGATCCTCGGCTGGGGTGCCTTCTGTGCGGAGTCTGCATGTCCTCCCTGTGGTCACGTGGGTTTCCTCCGGGTGCTCCGGTTTCCTCCCACATCCCAAAGACATGCTGCAGGTGGATTGGACACTCTAAATTGGCCCTAGGTGTGCGTGTGAGTGTGCCTTCTGTGGAAGGTTGGGCGCCGGGCTGGCAACTCGACACTGTAAAACTCCACTGCCATTCAATGTGCGGACAAGGTGATCCGCTGTGGTGACCCCTAACCGGGAAAAGCCGAAAGAAGAAGAAGTGATCTATATTTCCAAGTGGCTACCAAGACATAAAAGTTATAGTTGCCATTTATTTCCAGACCATAGACACATTGGACATAGTTCTGGGTCATCTTTAATACTTAAAAAAAAAAATCTGACTCTCATGGTCACTCAGAAAGATTCCCCCATATTTAAAATTATGTGACTGACTTAATAAGCACAGTAAAGTGCAGTATAACAAAAAATAAAAATGGCATTGTATTTGGTACAGTCTGAAGTGTGCTGAGTAAGTAAAAGTAACACAAAAATGTATATTTCCAGTTGCTGTACACATGGATTCAATTTTATTCCTAAGAGCATGCAAAATGATCAGTGAGAATACTACATGGCATTCACTAATCTACTGTAGTGGCCAAAACTGTATTACACTGATGTATTCTACTAGTGTCATTATGTACGCAGCTGTACGCTTGATACATTAGCTCAGTAGCACATTCCTAGAAACTCACCGAAACAGCAGAAGACAAAAGAAAAATACAGTTCTGTCATAAGAATTATAGTACTTAAAAGTAAGGTGTTTATTTTTAAAATGTCATTGTGTAATAGCATATCTGTATAGTGTGGCTAAAGCAGGTTTATCCATTTCTGTCTTTGCTTGGTCATTTTGAATTTATCCTCGTGATCACATCCCACCAGCAGTGAGTCAAATCTTGCTTTACTCACATTTGAATGTGAAATACTGCTTAAATACTAGATGGTCTTATCCAATTTCAAGAAGTTAAAACTGACTATAGCCATCATAATGGTAGCAGAACGTCCTACTGTACATTACTGTAAAGTAAGTGATGTCTTTTGGCTTTTCCCGTTTAGGAGTCGCCACAGCGGAACTCCGGTCCGCTATTGATTGGCAGTGGATTTTTACAGGCCAAGTTGCCAGCCCAATGCTCAACCTTCAAGGTAGGCACACCCATTCATGCTCGTACCTACCTGCATGTCTTTAAAGTCTCTCGACTATGGGGAAGACATGCAGACTCCACACAGAGGGTGCTCCAGCTGAGAATCGAAAGGGAGAACGTCTTGCTGTGACTCGACAACGCTAACCGCTGCACCACCGCAGCCCTGTTCCTACTGTACATTACTGTGTTAAAGTGAGAATTTAGCTTGTTGGGGGACACATTTTAAAGTGGCATAAAAGTTACAACTGTCATCTTAACACATGTAGTAAAAACAAAGTCGTCAAGCAATGGAGAGTGAATCAGGAGGCTTCACTACTGGGAAAATGTTTAAGTATGTAATAGCCCTTTAGATCCTCTTTGTGGTAAATGAAAAGTGGTGAAATGTGTCATGGCTGAGAATGGCCCATGGACTAGTGCAGTCACCCAGTTAAATCAGTATATAAGGACAGTTTACATTGTACACACTGTCACGTCTTAACATTTGTTATTGTTTTTTTATTCCCATAGCTGACAAAGTCATCCAGTAGTGCGGCATGCTAGACACAATTCTGAGAAGGTAAGGAACAGTTGTTACAAACGGGTCACAACTCTAACAGGTGGACCTTTTTATAGTTTGAATTATACAGATGTGGTTATACTTCTTTCAAAAGAGCATCATCATTTATTTTAGAAAAGGCACCACAGAGCTGTGGGATTGTTTGGACTAACACTACACAGCAAATGTCAAAGACTGCTGAAAATACAGTTGTGTAAGTAAACTTACCATAACATTAGATGTTCAAATGATCACTGTTGCAGCAGCCTTATCTATATAGGCTAAATTCTACTAAGGATATAACAGCCGGACAGCTTGCAAAACTGCAGAGCATCTTCCATGTGCCCAAAATGTCAGGCAGCTCGAAGCTGAGCTGACTAAAAGACAACTTTGGCTGCCAAGCTCTTCAGAGCTTTTCTGCCCACAGAGAAAGGGAGGCTGAGACCTGAATGGACAGTGCAAGGAAGAACAAAAAGTAAATAACCACACCCTGGCATAAAAAACACACTAAAAAATAAGGGGGTGGAGGTAGGGAGTGGCTACTGCAGCATTAATCATTAGAACATCTACTGTTATGGTAAGTTTGCCTACCCAAGTGTACCATGTGCATCATATTTATCACTGTGGTAGTAGCCTTAGCTGTATGGGTAGATTACCACAGCTAACTACATTTGGGAGGCAGAAGGAGAGGAGTCCAGGAGTCCATGGAGAATGGTCTTCGAAAAGTCTGTTATAGAGCTAGAGAAGGAATCACGCTTATAGTGTTTTGTACACAGAACAAAGCTGCAGCTTCTAGAATACTTCTAGAATCCAACCCTTTCCAAAAAGACATAGATGAAGTCAAGTCCCTGGTGGAGTGGGCTTTGAACCTGCCTGGAAAAATGTTGTTCTGATGAATACAACTAAAGGCAATAGCCTTAGAGAACCATTTAGAAATAGTCTGTATTGACACAAGTTATCCCTTCTTCTTACCTTCACAAGAAAAGAACAACAGATCCAATGATCTGAAAGATTTTGTTCTGTCAAGATAGTAAATGAGTTGTCAGTGGACGTCTAAGGTATGGAGTATCCTTTATCACTCAATTTTACTATTAGTAAAGACAATGGAGGAATAGATAGTTTGGCTTAAAGTAAACTGGCATACTACTTTAGGCATAAACAGCAGATTAGCTCTCAAAGAAACCCTGTCTCTGTGGAAAATGAGATAGGGCTGACTCACCATAAGAGCTTGTAACTGAGATACTCTTGTTGCAATGGTCAGAGCAATCAGTAAAACTGTTTTCCATGTTAGGAACCTGAAGTCATTCTGATTATCTGATTCAAATGGAGTAAGCATTAGCTTCTCTAACACAAAATTAAGATCCCAGGAAGGTGCTACAGATTTTCATGGAGGCCTCTCAAATAAAACAAGCACACATTCTGAAAAGGACAAATGAATAAACCTCAATGGATAAGTAAGAAAGGCCATAGGAAAGTAACTCACACAAATGATGTGAAATCAGAGAGCAACTAATCCGGAGTGGGTGCTGGTTATGTTATTAGCACCCACTTGAATACCTTTTCCATGTGGTAATGTATGATTTTCTAGTAGCAAGCTTTGTTGCCTCCATTAGTACCTGCTACACACCCTCAGCAAATATGTGCCTAAATGAAATTAAGACCCTATCATCTCATCCAGGCAGTCAGTTGAAGTTGATTATGGTTGGAGTGTATCACACATCCATGAACGTGTGTGAATAGACCCATTCTGTGAGAAAGCTTGTGGTAATTGCCCCTGTCATTTCCAAAAGAAGGGTGAACCACTGTTGCCTCCACCAGAAAGGAAGTCACCATAATGATCTTAGGGGTTTCCTTCTGGATCTTAAGAAGTACCCAGGATATCAGTGGAAAACATGGAAAACATACAGGAACATTCCTGTCAAAGAAAAAGAAAAGGCATCTGTCTTCCAGACCTTCTTCAAAGGAGTCATGGAGCAGAATCTTGTCAGCTGATTATTTAGAGAGGAGACAAATGGGTCTACTAGAGGAACTTCCCACAGATGTATCAAGTCTTAGAAGACCCCCTTATCTAGTTTGCATACATAAGGGTCTCTCTGGTCCTTCTCAGTATGTCTGCTGCACAATATTGCTCTGACGGAATGAAGGATGCTGGTAGAGTGAGACTGTGCTGTGAAACTATATCCCAAGATAACATGGCTAGTCTGCAAAAGGGGTATGACCTTGTTGGTTCCCCTCTATTTGTAGATGTACCACATAACTGTGATATTGTCTGAAACAACTTGAAAAGATCCTGGGGACCAAAGATGATTCAGAGAATTGAGTGCCTTGATCAGGGCAACTTTTTTTTTATATTATGTGCTTGAACCTGTCCTAGGTTTCCCATGCACCTCATGTTGTTATCCTTCCTGAAACAGCTTGCCAAGCAAATTCTGAGGCATCTGAGATGACTGAGTGCTTTGGAACAGGGAGGGATAAGGCGAAACAAAAATTTAGAGATATTTTCTGTCTCCACCAAGTAATTTTTTCTACTGGCAAACTCCAGCACTGGGATTTGAAAATACAAAAAATGGAGATGCTGGGGTCAAAGAGACTTCAAATACAGTTATATCTTTCTCATGTTGAGTCTTGCCAAGGTTATCACGAGAAAAATAGGTGTCACGAGACTCACATTCCTGAGGTATTCCCTTTTGGTGATTGATGTCTGAGTGGAAAATCTTATAAATAGATCTATTTTGTCATGTGGAAGAAAAGCTCTTTGAACTAGCAGCGTCTAGTTGATGCCCCAGGAACACAATCCTGTGTGAAGAAGTCAGAAAGAACTTTTGAATGTTGTCTTGGAATCTTATCTTGTGAAAGAGATCTCTCATTCAAGTGAGAGTTTACTGACACTTTGAAAAAACTCTGTAAAGATAAGCATAATATTGTCTAAATATGGAAAAAAGAAAATGGGCAGCTTGTATCCTGAAAAAGCTATAATTGGAGATAGCCAATTTGTGAACATTACTGGTAGATTGGATAGTCCAAAGGCTAAAGCAGAGAACTGAAAAAGTGATCCAGATACAAAAACTTTTACAAAAAGCCTGAAGTCTGGATGAAATGTGTTGATATGTATCTTTTAAATGTAATGTTATCAAAACTTGAATGAGGAAGAAAGGTAACATATTGTGAAGGGAAATAATTTAGAAGGTAAGCACTATCACAAGCAGGTCTAAGAAGAATGATCCAGAACTGGTTGCCAAGCATCTTCTTTCTTTGGCATTAAAACATCCTTGAATAAAAATACCAACTTGGGAAGGAGGAATGTGTTCAATCACTCCCTGGAACAGCATGTAATGAAGGACAGGTAGAAATAAGAGTCTCCTCTGGAGAATGAGGAATAACCCCTTGGCAAGGAGGAATAGCCTCTCAGTGCCATCTTTAACCTTGGTGAATGATCTTCAGAACTGATTTGTCGGACTTTTTAAAATAATTTGTTCCCTCCCAACCATGCAGGTCCTTTTCTCTTCCAGAAAGTCTAAATTTGCACCTTATTTTTTTGGCAACAGATAATTTCAAACTGAATAGTTGGATTGTCCTTGGGTTTGGGGTTCCAGAATTCCTTTTGGAACACCCTTGCCATTATGCCAAAACTGGATGAGGAGTTAAAGAATCCCTTAGAAATTTTGAAAAAAGAAGACAGACAAAAATAGATATTCCCTGATTTAACGTACCTGTTTCATCACACATTTTGATCACCTGTGCAAAAAAGTAACCAAAAAGTGAATCTCCATCCAAAAAAGAAACTAAAATCTCAATATTCCCATCTTCTTGTGAGGTTCTGAGAATGCAAGAAGGCATACCTCTTTAAAACAGTACAAGTGATCAGAGTCCTGTAACAATTATCAATTGAGTCATACATATACTGTAAAGTTAAACAGAGAACCATGGCTAGTACAGCAGAAGAGATTGAATAATTTAAAGCAGACTTTCCCTCACAAGAAAAAAACACAGACCAAACATTCCTCATACTTTCACAATTAGTAAGAATAAACATTAACATGTGAGCCCAACAATTCAAATTTTTGAAAATCAAAGTAGCAGAAGCATACACTGTTTTCCCTTACCCACCAATAATCTTCCTATCCTTATTAGAAAGAGTAGGATAGGAATTAACTGTTTAGCAGCAGTAGGATTAACTAAAGATATACCTGCTGGGCCAGGTTTGCGAAGGGTATATACAAACTTAAAAAGACTGAGGAGCTTTATACATTTTATCTCCTTTTTATGGGATGCAGGATGGCTATCAGGAAAATTACAGGCAGAGGGATACATATCCTCCAAAACTGGCAGAACTGAAGGAATTGGTGAAGGTTGTGGAAATTCCTTCAGTTACAACTTATAACATTTTCTGATGGACTGAGTAACCTCAGTGTACTAGCACTGAAAACACTGACACATCATGGAAAAAAATCTCCTAGATAGAGGAATCCCAAAGGGAGAATAAGAAACTGAGCTCTCTTCTGAGTCTGAATCAGAAACCCGAGGAGAAAACCTGTATCTATCCCTTCATCTTCCTTTCCGGATTTAGAATCTCGAACTACTTCAGGAAAAAAAAGGTACCAGAAAGCAATAAATAATAAGGGTCAATATCTTGAAAAATAACATGAGCCAGGCCCAGTAAACTACTCCTGTCTAAGGAAATTTGAGAAGGAGTAGATATATGTTTAGTTTTCTGTGTCTTTTTGAGAGAAAAAAAATGGGGCCAACCGTGTTATAAATGACAGCAGAGCCTTCCCCAGAGATGGGCATGACATTCTGAAAACACAGAAAAGCCTTCCTTATCCCCTCTCCCAAGACCAAAAAGAGTGCCTCTCCTTTGCCTACTGAGGTGACAGCTGCACAGGGCGTGGCTAAAGCATGGTCCATAATGGCTGTAGGTGCTACACTAGAGGGATCTGGAGTAAAACATGAGTGGTCTGAGATGCAAATGGTCACAGCAAAGTCACTCACTTGTGGCTGACGCAAATTGCTAGCCTGCTGTAGTGACAAAAGTTGTTTGCTCAATTTTTATTTTGTGTGGCTGGAAGAAGGAGAAACAGATTGTTCCATGGTCAAGCAACAAATGGTGCCTCTTTTTTTGGGGAAAACAAACAACAAAAGCCAGTAAAAATTTAAAGTCTTTAAAACTCGCTTTTTTCAAACAAAAGCACAGTAAAAAGCAATTTAAAGCATTTGCCCCAAAAGTGAAATAAACACAATTCCTCCACAGAATAAATTTTTTTTTAAATCCTTAAAACAACTTTTATGCTGACAGAAAAAAAGGGTGCTGTCATTTAAAAGTGCCATACAGTCTCATGATAGTCTGTCAAAACAAAAACTCCTAGCTTTAAAATAACTTTCCTAAAGATGGATGTATTGATAATAAACAAAAATAATTAAAGAGAATTTTTTTTCCTCAAAGGCAACTCATCTGCCAGCAAAGGAACAGCACAGGCTGACCATCAATCCTCAAAAGCCTCAGTGGAGCATACTTTTTGGCGGTAACAAAGCTCAGAAGGGCTTGTCACTCAAACTTGTCTTTTAGTCAGTTCAGCTTGAGCTGCCTGATAGTTTGGGTGATTGGAAGGTGCCCTAAAGCTTTGGAAGTTGGCTGGCTGTTATATTCTTGGCAGGATATAACCCTATTTTCATCTTGTTTGGAGAAGTGCCTTTATATTTCTCTGTGAATTCAGTTGTATCTAACTTCAAAGGAGCAGTAGTTGAGATACAATACGTTTGTGCTTCTGGCAGACTCTTTCCTTCTGATCTTCTCTCTGATCTTATTTAAAAATAAAACCCATGGTACAGGAGCTATTTTTGTTTACAATGGCCATTGCATATGGTGTAGCAATGTGAGATTTAAATGAATCTCCCAGCAGCGATGCCAGTGGAACAGCATGAAAATTTAAAGATCACATTGTTATTTGCTATCTTGAAAATAATAAACAAAATTTTAATATCTGTGATCCACTAGCATTGTAAACTGAATTGCTAAAGACATTGCAGTTAAAATTTTCTTCTACACAAAATTATAGTTCCCTATTAATGCAATGCACATTACATATGCACAAACTAAGCTAATTTTGATACATTTATTGTGGACAAAACAATGCAAGTTTGGTTACAAAGCATGCTTCATTGTTTCTTGAATAAACTACAATTTCATGCTTCTATCTCATTTGCTTTCACTCTCCTATGGTATTTCCAAAGATAAATAAACTATATAGCTGGAGTCTTTTTGTCAGTCCAGATCATTTACTGTTTAACAAAAAATATTTTAAGAAATACTCTTTTAAAAATGCAACGGCATTGTGGAAGTATGCTCTTTTACTGATATTCACAGCAGAGTACATGAACATTACTGAAACAAGTCATTATACACAATAAAACACATTTAGTTAGGGAGTCCTGCTGTTTGTTGTTTGCTGTTTTGGTGAAACTTAAAATATTACTTTTCCGGCATCACTGTTATGTTGTCATACTGTTCTCAGTATGGACAATCAAAGCAATATTATTTCAATAATATCAGAATATAAATATTTAGGACTTACGTTAGACCCTGCACTCACTTTCTCTGCCCATATTGACAACTCTGCAATAGAATCTCAGATTTGCTCTCACTTGCTGCATGAATGCCCTTCTTCCTAAACTGAAGTTGGGTTACCAATTCTTACCTTTCAGTCCAGCTGCAGTACCCAAAGACTTAAAACTACTGAGAATAATATTTGCAGATTTCCACTATTAGCAAGTTTCTCAAACTCACCAATGCAGTCATCTTCACAACTTAAATTGACTTCCTGTAACTCAAGGATCAAACTGTCTCCTTGGTACTGATCATAGGATCATAGAATCATAGGAGTTTACTAGGTTAATGACCCTAGGGCCCTTACAAGCCTAGCCAAGTTTTACCCTTATTTCCATGATCAGCACCTATCAGCCGTGTCCAAGAGGGACATAGATGTAACCCCTGGGGTGGATTTATGGTTACCCATCCAATCATCCAAATTGCGTTTGAAGAGGGCCAATGAGGTGCTCTGCTTGACATGAAGCAGGAGTCTGTTCCAAAGGTATGGTAACCTCTGGGAGACAAAATACTAAAGGAATGCTACTGCACACCAATGAAAAGAATGTTACCAATTAGGGAACATGTTTACTCATTAGTAACTCACAAGGCAATGCTTCTTACTTTATAGACCTCCCCTTTTTTAAAATGGTTATTGGAGAGCTTACTTTTCCAGACTAGTCTCTGCTTTATAGAACAAAAATTCCCCTCCAAAATTAATTGACTAAATTGATGAATTAAAAATACCTTTTCTGAACACCTACATAATGAAGTCAGCTGTAAATGCTACAGATATAATGGCTAGGCAAACTTCCCTACTATTCACCTTCATACTTCTGTTCTAAGCCAAATTCAAAGACTATTACATTTTGGTGTATGGTACTCAAACTGTATATAATATAAATAGGCCTTCTGATTTTAACCTTACATTAATACTTGTAGTATATCTAGGGAGAGGTGAGGGGTGCAACTGCCGTGGAAGCAAAGTGTTAGGGGGCACGATTGGTCATTTGATCAAGCATCCTGATTCTTGATCCATCTTTTGTTGTCAATCTTGACTGATGTAGCGCTCCATGTGTATTCTAAACTGTAGCAACTGCTTACAGTTTAAAATTAAAAAAAATAAAAATTTATTAATGACTGAAACCTGAGCACTGTGGTGCTGTGTGCAGGGTATAAACTGTAGGAAAATGTTTACAGATATAATTTTAGAGAGTGTTTGCGATCTGATTAATGTACAAAATAAAGTTATCTTTAATATCATATTTATGTTTTTAATGCATTGGCATGCTCATTTCCTTGCAGTTTCATTGTTTTGATCTGAAAATGTTCTCTTTAGTTTCCTTTTACAAATACTATGAGCTGGCCTAACATATGTGAAGGATTGATGTATTGCTTATGTAATAACACACTATGACAGAATTGAGTTATTTCATGTAAAAAATAAAAATATTTTTTCTTGCATAAGAGAAGTTTGGCAGGCAAGAATCGATGATTACTGCAATTAATTAATTAATTATTTATATCTGCAAGAAGATATAATGGACCTCGTGATTGAAAACTAATAGCCAGATATAGGCAGCATTATTTAGCCTTCAGTCAGAATAACTGGGAAGCAGAGTACAGTTCTTACTTGACCAGTTGAGATTTTAAGGAGGTAGTTGTTAAATCTTGCTCCTGTCTTCTTGTTAAATCAATGTATTGCCTTGCAAATTAAGTTAAATTGTGACATTAGTCAACACAACTATTAAAAAATATACAACTGTTTATTTTAAATATAACCTCAAGGATAAACTGAGTTGATTGACTTCTTATTGGAAGTGAAAGACTCAGAACTGAGTCTTGACACTGTTATTTTAAATGTGATTCTAATAAAACCATAGTAAATCATGAGCAGCAGCTCCCACACCCTGTTATACCAAAACAAAATTACTGTATCTCAGAGAAAGTGAAATTCTCCAGGATACAGCAGTTTTGAAGTTAATACACACACACACACACACACACACACACACACACACACACACACACACATATATATATATATATATATATATATATATATATATATATATATATGCTATATGCACACTCAAATTGCATGTAATTTACACTTGAGCTAGGATTCAGAGACAGACCCACCCCCAAGTGAAAGATTGTGGCAAAAAAGGACTGTTAGTACTAGTAGCACAGTTCAGACACATTAGTTGCAATGAAGAAAGACCTAATTGTCAGCTAATTTGCACATCTCTGAATCACTCTGTGATTACCTCGAGTGTTAACAGGCCCTTTTCTGCTGCCCTTCTGGTAATCACCAGTAGCAGCTGATCATCTTATTAATGTAAGCACCCCTTCATTCATTCTCCAACATGCACACATCTATGCACAAACACACCACCCCCACCATTATACCTCATACTTGTCCAAGTCACTGCGAGCCATGCACTCTAGTGAGCTAAACCTTGCTGCAACAATAAATAGAACATGCTGGAGGGATAGATTCCTGTCACAGAGACTCACCATGCTTTGGAACAAAATTCCTAACTACATTAGGCAGAGCCCCTCACTAACACTCTTCAAGAGAAGCCTTGACGAGTGGATGGGTAACAGAAAATACACCCCTGGGATCACTTCATTGGCTCTGCTTGACAGAAGCTCAGTTAATTAATCAATGGGGTGGCAAAAGCCGACACACTCTGGCTAGGCTTAAAAATGCCCTTGGGCAGATAGCATAGTACCTACCTATGAACCTATGAGTTTACAGAATGTCTGTGACATTGCCTCTTATTTTTCCCCTGTCCTTTGTAACTCACATATGATTAGAGTCAGACAATAATGCCAATCATTAGAGTTTCATTCTTCTTACTGTTCAGAAAAATGCACTGTGATTCAAGACCAGCTGCTCTAATAACTTTTTTAAATGGATTAGAGTAATATTTATAAAGGCTTCCAGGTGTCATCTAGTGTTCCCCCCCAGCTTTGTTTGGAAGTCTTGAGTACAACCCCATATACCATAGACCTTACAGTCAATCAGTGATGCCAGACATTCAGACATTAGAGTTCCTTACTTCTTACTCTTCAGTAAATGCATCCAGATGCAAGACCTGTTGTTTTATTAACGTTTTAAGTGGCATAGGGTCTTCTTCTTTTGTTTTTTCCCGATTAGGGGTCGCCACAGCGGATCATGTGTCCGCTCATGATTGGCAGTGGAGTTTTACAGTGTCGGGTTGCCAGCCTGGTGCCCAACCTTCCACAGAAGACACACACACACACACACACACACACACACACACACACACACACACACACACACACACACACACACACACACACACGCCTAGGGTCAATTTAGAGTATCCAATCCACCTACAGCATGTCTTTGGGATGTGGGAGGAAACCAGAGCACCTGGAATAAACCCATGCGACCACAGGGAGGACATGCAGACTCCGCACAGAAGGCACCCCAGCCGAGGATCAAACTGGAGAACCTCTTGCTGTGAGGTGGCAACGCTAACCACTGTACCAAGCAGCATAGGGTAATATGTATAAATAATCCCTGGTGTCTAGTGTCCCCTCCCAACTATGTCTTTCATGCTGTAATCCCTGTTATTCCGTCATCTTCTGTTGAGTAAAATGAAGAAAGGTTTCCCTGATGTCTAGTGTTCCCCTCATTACATCCACCCAAATGAAAGTGTTATGGGGCACAATCGGCACATGATAATTTATCTTAAGTGCATTGCCAGCTTTCATTTACATTTGTGATCAAAAGTGAAGCACATTAGTGCTCTATAAATTGTAGTAGCTGTTTCATCACTCAGTTTGCTAAAGTTTAAATAAAAGAGCAGCTTTTTTTAGCTCCTCAGAGTTTAGGTGCATAGATCTGTAAGAATGGACCTGGCTTGCTGGCTTGCTCTTTAAGGAGGAGTGCCAAATTGTGAAGTTTTTTTTTTTTTTTTTTTTTTTTTTTTTTTTTTTTTTTTTTTTTTTTTACTGCTTAATTCTTGAAAATCATAGGTAGGGAAAAACAGACCTGACTTGCTCCTTAGATAAGGAGCACCAGATTTTTTTTGTTTTGTCTTTTTCAACTTAATGCTGAGTTGAGGGAGCATCTGATCATGACAGGGCACCGGGTGCCAAATAACTTGCCACAGTTCTGCTCGGTTTATCATTATTACTCTAATACTTTGCAAGCTTTCCATTAGCAACAGTTAAGTCACCTAGAGCCTAGTAGTAGTTGTTTTGGGAAAGGGTGGGGAGTCATTCCTGCATTCTGGGAAGTGAAGTTAGAGTTTTAGCTCTTTCTTTATTGGTTTTCTCACTTTCCTTGTTTGTCTTATACTGTGCAGAGCTGCTATCTTTATTCTAAGGTTGTAGGAAGCTACACTCCTGTGCACAAGCTGAACATCAAGAAAAATGGGGCTTTAACTATATTTTGTGTCAAAAAGCAGGAAAGTATACTTATTTACTGCATTATGTCACCTTGCTATTTAAACTAGTTTTAAGTGTCTTTTGTGATATCTACAGCATTTTCTGTGTTTTATCTGGGATTCAGATTTATATCTGAATACAGCTAATAATTAGTCTTTTTGCTGTTCCATTGTTTTAAAGTATTTTTTTGGCTTTTAAGTGGGTTTACTCATTGTTGCTACATTTTTGCTCTATTTTTATTTTTGTTTTCTGAGTTACAGCAAACAGTTTTGGACAGGTTTCTTTGTGAATTGCTTAACTAATTTCTCTTGCCAATCCTTTCTAACCTCCTATGATTGATTCCTATAGTTATCATGCAATATTTTATATGCCCTTCAAATAATTCTTTTTAAACAGCAGGTTCTGTTCTAAATTCTTCTAAAAACTCTACCAGTGTTCTTTCTCTTTGCCTATATTCTGATATCTGTTCTTGACAGGAAAAGAATTTCTCGGCCTCTTCCCATTCTCTTACCTTTCCCTCTCTAATTATTTGCTCCCAATACCTTGGTTCCTTTACCACTTTTCTCCAGTAAATGTGAGCTCCTCTTGCCTATGCTCTGTAACCCTAATTGCAGTCATCCCTATCGGTAGAATCTCCTTCCTCCAGTCCCATGTTGGCTTAGTTCTTAGAATACTTTCTGCTACTTTATGAATATAATATACTGTATGGTTATTATTTTCCTTAAGGATTTGCATCAAAAATCACAGTCTCTATTTGTTTCTTGAGTTTTCCCTCTGTTTCATCATCATCCATTTCTACTTTGAATTATAGCTTTCTGCTTGTGCTATGTATATGAGCCTTAACTGTGTAGCTCTGAAATACCCCTTCAAATCAGGTAATCCCAAACTACCTTGTTCAGTTGGAAGGATCACCCTATCTCACTTGATTTCTGCCTTCTTCCCCTCTCAGATAAAATCCTTCAACTTTTTATTAATTGCTATCCACAACATCTCCTCTGGTTGATAAAAATATCAAAAAGGCACTAAGAACAATTTCACTGTTTGTATCTTGCTATCCATATCCATGAAAGAGAGCTTCCAATTTCTCAGGTTTTGTATTATCTTTTGTTCAGTCTCTTCCTACATATCCTTAACTGCTATAACAGAATCATTTTAATCCATACTCCTAAATAATTAATTTTATCATGTCACCATAAATATGGGTATTGTTGAACCAATTCATGTGTGGGTTAATATTTTACAGCTTATTGCCTCTGTCTTGTCTTCATTAATATTGCATCCCAAAAAGACTTGAAACTGTCTCAGGATGTTCCACAAAACTTAAATTTCCATTTCTGGTTATATCATGTATACAACAATATCATCTGTGAATAAAAACGACTTTTCTTGATTAGCATACTAATTATATCCTTGAATTTCTGAGTCCCTTATTTTTTTTGCCAATGGCTCTAAATATAATGCATGTAACAAAGGGGAAAGAGGACATCCTGGTCTGGTTCCTCTGATCAAACAGAACTTATCAGAGAGGAATTCCCCAATTTAATTTTTGCATACAATTCCTCATATATCCTCCTAATCAACCTTGTAATTGTATCAGGGAATGCAAATGCTTCCATTGCCCTGTTTATAAAATCCTAGATTACTCTGTTGAATGCCTTCTCTTCATCAAGGCCCAACAACAACAGTAATATTTTCTTACATTCTGCTTTCCTCTGGATCATCATTGCTCTGTTAATGTTGTCAAATGTTTGCCTCCCCTGCACCACACTGATCCATATCTGTTAATTTTAGCATCACCTGGCATTCATTTATCCATTATAGACATAAACTTTATAATTATGTTTTAGAATTGAAATGGGCCTATGTGAAGCTGGATCTGATGGATCTTTACCATCTTTAGGTATTACAGCCACCACCGCTTTCTTCCAGGATGTTGGTGCTTCTCCTCTTCCTTTTAAAACACTGTTATACAAAACACTTCAGATCTTTAGCAGTTTCTTCCCTCCTAGCATCCAGACTCCTCATGGCTTTCCTGTAGATTGGTTATACATTATCATTTTTATCTCATCTCCTTGTATCCAGCTGTTAATAATTGAGCCTCAACTACCTCTAACTTTGGCAAATTTAATTCTTCCATAAACATTTTCATTTGCACTTTTTATTGATTTCCACATTTCCCTGCTTTATATAGATTTTCATAAAATTTCCCAAATATTTCCAATACCTTTACAGGATCTCTGGTTATTTTCCTTGTTATAGGATCCCTAAGCTTGGCAACAACCCTTTCTATTTTCTGTTGCCTGAGCCATTGTGGTAAAAGCGTTTGTGCTCTTGATTTATTATCAACAAACAGCTGCTTAACAGCAGTCTTTCTAAACTCATGCATATTATTGAGTTAGTCCCTTCTTTTTTTAGCACTCTGCAGTCGCATCTCTTCTTGTTTTATGAGATTCCCCCTATTCTGCAATACTTTAACTTTTATCAGTCCCTCTGAATAATTTGTTACTTCTTAATCATAGCTCTTTTTCTTTTATTTCCACCCTATTTTTTAAACTCCAGATTAATTTTATCCCACTCCCTAGCTACTAGTAGTGGCTATTCTGGTATCAGGAGGGTAATTACTGCAGTTCTGAGATGCCTAGAACTATTAGAGCTTTAGCTGTTTCTTCATTTGTTCTGTCACTTTTCCTGTTGGTTTCATATTGCATGGGGCTGTGCTTAGCACAGTGGAGTTGGAATATGCAGTTTATAGATGCGGGCACAAAGTTTTACCTAAGGTAGCCTAACTCATCCAAATCCTGTTCATACAAGGGGCTACTATTAAGTACTGGTATAACTGCACAACACACAGAACAGCACACCCTGTATTCTTTTAGTAGCTTCTAGAAGCCCACAAGCAGTGCTATGTTGCCTCTGCTGTAGCTCAAACCCTACAGATATGCAATGTTCTTGTGCAGTGCTTATCACAGTTACATACTAACCTAAATTGCTTTGTTTACTTGGATAGGCCTACATAAACTAACTTAATCTATCTTAAATCTGATAATTATTTCAATAAATATACAACCCTAAATTATGTTAAAAAACTCTACCGTTTGGACAACATGGAAGGGCAGCATAGTTGTTTTCTCTCCACTGCCATTTTCATAGTAATAGGTATTCTTAAGCAATGTAGCAACTGCCTCTTGCCCACAGATAATGAATTAGAGAAGCCATACTCTCACAAAAACACTCTGTGATGCACACAAATGCACCACACTGTATATAGTCCACTCCAACAGCAAATGTAATGTTGTTTGCTGATGTGGTCAAAAAACCTTAACAAAGCTTCTTAGATTTGTAAGCATTAGGTGTCAGCAAAAATCAAACATTGCATTACATCCAAACCTACCATTAACAATGAGTCACCTAGAAGCAAACGTTCTTAACTCCTGAACACCAAACCACTACACAGACATATTTTGGTGATCAGTGACTCCATAGTGAGACACACTCATTCCCTGCTCACTAGGCTGGAAAAAGACAGGGTGACAGTGAGTTGTCTTTCAGGTGCCTGAATCCCAGATTTCTCAAAGGCCCTTAGTTATATTTTTCTGCTGCAAGGGTCCTATGACATGGAGGTGAAGGACTTTAAATGCAAAACACTGAGGGATATGCAGAGAGACATGTCAGAGCTCTCCACGCATGTTGCAGATACAGGCAAAATTCTTATATTGAATTTAATCTTTCATTCTCCAATAATGATATCCAAGTACAGAGAAAAGATAATTGGCTTCAGTGATTGGCTGAATAATTGGTGTCATTCGTCATTCTAGGGGGATCCAGTATGTGCCATGGAACAAGATGCTTGACAATTCTACTTGCTTTGCAAAGGATGTCTACATTTTTCATTTGAAGGCTTTTGTATACTAGCTAAAGCCCTTGCTTCTCCCATAGAGCCTTTCTTAGGTAGAATTCAGCTAATGAATATCCCAACATAGCCAATGTATCAAAACTTATACAGGATCAAACTAAATGGTTCTGCTCATTACCAGAAGTCTAAACAAGAAGTTGTCTGACCTTGAGGTACATCTGCATTTGTAAGGCATCCATGTATGTGTAACTGCGAAACTTGGTTTAAATGTCCAGAAAGCACTCCAGTCTTACCTGGGTTTTGTATTTAGCATGCCTTTATGGTGTCATATTCATATTTGTTAGATACATTATCACCTCTAGACAGATTCCCAGAGACCCACAAATGGAACTTATTGAACTCCAAATCATACTAAACAAGGCCAGCTATCAGTTTATCACATGTTATATGATACCTTCCATGTCCCCTGAAATTCAAGTTAGGTACTTATTGAGTGAACTTCCCATTAGTAAGCCCTCCATTGTTTTAGGAGACTTTAACTATCTCTCAGTAAGCTGGAGTACCAGTACCTACACCTCTAGTGTAGGATGTACTGACAGGTTTTGGATCTAATAAATAAAAAAAAATGTGGATCAGATTGTTACCAACTAGAGAACGATGAATATAGGAGATTGGACAGTGACCCCATAGTGTCCTACAATGATGAGTTGCTATTTTTACTGGAAAGGGGTGAACGCTTGGGTTTTTTTATGCATACTGATGTTAAGAAATTGTATATTCAAAAACCAGCTACACCGATTATGTATGCATTACCCAAGATTCATAAAGATTTGGAAGAACCTCCTGGGAGACCTATTATTTCTGGGATAGGTTCTTTCTTGGAGAATGTCAATTTATTTTTAGACTCACAATTTAAACCCTATTTATGTAAGGTAGCAGCTCATATAAGAAACACACAAGATTTGATTAACAATCTGGTAAATGTGAAATGGGACTGTGATTATTATTGGGTCACTGTGGATATTAAATCTTTATATACCAACATTAATATTAAGTGGGTTTAGAATCTATATTAAATATGATGGGTGAAGGACCAAAAACCAACTTTCTTATCACCCTTTTGGAATTCTGTTTAACTCATAGCTATTTCTGTTTCAATAACAAATATTACCTACAAATAAAGGGTACAGCAATGGGTGCAGCTTATGCACCCTGCTATGCCATCATTTATATGGATTACTTTGAAAAGAAATACATTTATTCTACTAATTTCTTTAAGAACAAAGTAATATTATATAAACGCTTTATAGATGATTTAATTTTTATTTGTAAAGGGGATATTTGTGATTTCATGGATTTTTTTGAAGTGCTTAATCAAAATGAACATAAGTTGCAATTCTCCTATGAAACCAATAGAAACGAGATCAATTTTCTAGATCTAGTTTTGTTTGAAAAGGATATGAATATTGAGTTTAAACCATTTAGGAAGGAAACTTCAGTAAATTTGTTCCTACATGCCACTAGCATGCATCCTGAGCATTTAATAAAGGCCCTACCTTTTGGGGAATTCAAAAGAATTCAGGACCACACCAGTATTAAGGAGGACATAGATGCAGAACTAGATATAGTATTGCATAGATTATTGGATAGAGGATATGAATATAATACTTTATCTAAATGTAGAGATAGTGTGATCAAGAACATAAAATTATCTAACAGAAGGGACAACAGTGTGATATACTCTGATAGAAAGACAATTAGAATAAAGGATAATGTTGAGAAAATATTTTTTATAACTAAATTTTCTCCTTTTTCTAAAATATTAGTCTCTTTAGTTAGAAAATTCTGGTATCTTATCTGTGAAGATGATAATATTGGTGAATTATTCCCCAATCAAGTGAATTTCTCCTTTAGACGGGGAAAGAACTTAAGAGAAATTTTGAATAGTAATTTTGCACAATCTATCACACCTATTCCTGTGAGGTTGGGTACTTTTGCTTGTGGCTCATGTAGTATATGTAATAGAGCTATTAATATTGATATTATTAACAATACAATTCATATTTCTAAACATATTTTTAATTGCAAGTCTACCAGCGTAGTATACATATTAGGGTGTTCTTGCAAGGACATTTGGTATGTGGGACAAACTAAAAGGATGATAAAAACTAGAATTCTAGAACATCTTAAGGACATTAGAAATTTGAACGTCACTAGTCCTGTTGCTAAGCATTTTTTGGATGTGCATGATGGTTGCAATAATAGTTTGAGATTTAGTGTATTGGGGAAACCTTCTATTCGTAAGGGAGATGACATAATAGCTAAACTCTTGGAATTAGAAACTAGGATGATAATAAAATATAAAACTTTAAAACCATTTGGTCTCAATTAAGAGCTGGGTCTATAATTAGTATATAGAAGAGTAATTTGTGCACATTATTTATATTGTTATTCATCCTGTATGTAACTTGTTTGTGTATATATTGGGTATATTTTTATACATACATATGTACATATCAAAGAATTTATATGTGCTTTTGATCTACTGAGAGCGAATTATGTAATTGTTGAATTAATTATATATTTGACAAATTATGCATTATAAATAGTAAACAACATGTTACTTTTTTATTTTTTGATATAAAAGTTATTTAAAATTTATATTTCATTGATTATTAATGGAAGTAACATTATTATAAAATTTATGTATAAAGATTCAAATCTTGACAATAGTTTAGATATACTATTATAGGTAAATGTCTGCATCTTATTTAATGTTGAAGCAAAGATCACTTTAAATTTTGATGTCTAATTAAACTAATTGTTAATTTAACAATTAGTTAGTGATATAACTAGAGCTTATTTTCAAAGCTGTAATGTGATCCTTTGAAGGCGAATGGCCGAGGTACCAGATCGTTAATAAAGAACATTGGTGGAATCTGACTGTTGGTGTGTTGCTGAATAACAAAATATTCTTGACCTACTTCTTACTAATTTAGTTTTATCATGCAAAAATTCCCTGGTTAAGTCAAATCATAAGCTAGTAATCTCTCTCAAACTATCTGAACCCACTGAAATCAATATATCAATGTGCAAAGACTTCATATCTACAAATTTCATCAAATTCTAAGAATAAGTCTTGAAATTCACGTATATCAACTCTATACATTTGAATAATCATATAGGTTTGTAAAGGAGCTCTATACTCACTTAGGCACTACACCTATAGCTAACTCTTATAAAATTAATTTGTTTCAATACTGGCAGGGCTCAGTAAATTCATATTTGATGAGCCATTAGTAAGCTGTCACTTGTCACATTGTTCTACTTCGATTAACTGACTAATACAAGAGAACGAATGATTGTGTAAGGTGTGTCTACTTATGAATTTAACAAGACATGCCTGCAATATACGTTGTAACTTTCTAGCAAAACTGCTGGGTGGGATGGCATTGGAGGAAGAGCTGATGATATGGATGTTGCTGAGAATGGTAAATGAGGTACCAAACAGGCGAGAGGTTTAACACTTCTGGAAGGTGGGTATAACGTCATCTTTTCTGAAAAAGGAAATGAGCCCCTCAGGGTAGGCTGCTGTAGGCCGATTTCAGACTTTAACCAGGACTATGAGATGTTGATGGCAATGCTGGTTTCCTGGTTGGCCACAACTATGGATATGCTAATTCATGGGAACCACTATGGGTGTCTCTGCAAGGCAGATTATTGGCAATGTGATGAAAATGCTATTAGTAATAATAAGAGGCCAGACATTTGGGAAAGCCTTTGATATGATGAGAGGAAATTATTTATTTAAAGTTATGTGGACATTTGGATTTCCAGAAAATGTTATTATTCCTGGGGAGCATTTGTGATGATACATATGAATGTATAAAAATTAATGCAGAACCCTCACCTACATTTAGTATGTGCAGAGGCCCCAGGCAGAAGTATTCACTGACCCTCTTATATTGTATATTTGGAGCTATTGGCAATGTCCCTTAGGCAATTGAAAATCTGAGGTTATGCTATAGGTGAGAAGATAACTCATTGGTATATTTAATGTGTCCCAAGACACATTTAGATGTTTCGTTTGTTCTTTTGGAAAGAGTTTGGAAATTCACAAGTTATAACATTAATATTATAGGTTCATAGGTTCATACTAGGCTATCTGCCCTAGGACATTTAGAAGCCAAGCCAGAGTATGTTTGGCTTTCGCCACCCATTTTAAATTAATTTTGCTATGCCCTTTTTCGAGGTTAGTATACTGTGCCTCTGTCTAACAGTGGCACAGAAGTGATACCCGGGGTAAACCTATGATCCCCCATCCACTCATCAAGATTCCTCTTGAAGAGAGTCAATGAGGGACTCTGCCTAACCTGGACTGGGATTTTATTCCAGAGTGAAGGGAGCCTCTGGGTTATGAATCTGTCCCTCCAGCATGTCCTATTTATTTCAGTGCTGAGGTTCATGTCTTTCGAGCCTGTAGCTCGATGGGATTTGGATTTTTTGAGGTGCAGCATGTCCCTTAATTCCGGGTTGGACATGGCTTTATACGTCAGGCACAGGTCGCCTCTGAGCAGGCGGTATGCCAGTGAGTAGAGCTGGAGTTTCTTTAACCGGGCAGCATATGGCATCTGTTTGAGCCCTTTGATCCTCTTGGTGAGGTACTTTTGGGGTCTTTCCAGTTGCTGCAGGTGTTTGGTAAGGTACATCCCAAAAGGGGCATTGTACTCAATTATGGGCCTGATGAGGGATGAGTAAAGAGGCATGATGACCTCCCCTAATCTAGATGTGAATCCCTTCATGATTAGGTGGGCTATATAAAATGTTTTTCTAACCACTTTGGCCACGTGGTTGTCAAATGAGAGATTGCTATCAACTTGGGTCCCCAGGTCCCTAATTACTTCTTCTGTACTTAATGGATTACCACCTATGTGGTAATTTGTGGGCACTTTGTTTTTGCCAAAGGGGATGACTATACACTTTTTGGCATTTAGCTTGAGGCCATGGCTCTGGCACCAGTTGTCTGTTTCTATGAGGCCCTTTTGCAGGATGCTTGTGTTGGCTGGAGAGTCAATTATGGCACCCAGTTTGCAGACATCTGCAAACTTGGTCAGCCACAGTCCTTCTGTGTTGGCCTGTACCTCCGAGAAATATATACCGAACAAGAGAGGTCCCAGGACTGAGCCTTGTGGGACGCCACTTGTAACTGGTTTGGAGTCTGACATGGCTCCAGCAATTCTAACCATGTGGGCTCTGTCCTTGAGCCAGTTTGCAACCCATCTAGTGACATAGGGGTTTATATTTAAGCTGGTGAGCTTATCTATAATGCCCGAGTGGGGTATTGTATCGAAGGCTTTTGCAAGGTCCAGGTATATACAGTGATTCCAGTGAGCTTTGTAGATGAGAACCAACACCTAGAAATGCAGTTGGGCAAACAAGTCAAGTATTTTTGTTTTTGGCACCAACCTTTGAGGAGACAGTAAAGACTACTTATGGAAATTGAAGGACAAATGACATGAAAACACTAGTTAGAGAAATGGAAAATGATGTATTTAGAGTCAGAACAAAGTGTCAAGGTGCTACATATGTTTATTTTGCCCTTAGTGTTGTATTATTTGCAAGTGGTTCTACTTTGTTCAAGGATGCCATTCTTTCAGGATATTGGAATGCAGTATTTGGAGTCATTAGAAGTAAGCTAATCCAAGGGTGATGTGGGACTAGCTGGTATTACCTCAGAACTGGAGAAGACTGGGTTTGCCAGATTACTGGGTATTAGAGAGCTGCATAGCTGAGAGTTTTCAACTCGTGGAACACATAATGTAGGTTCTAATGGTGAAAAGAGATGGGGTTGACTGCCCTGTAGGAGCAGGGAAATTACCTGTGTTAGGAGGGAGGAGAGAATTCATAGAATATGGAGAGATATATAGTTGAAGCACAGAAGGAGGTCTCAAAAGATGTTTCAAGTTAGAATAATTGATTAGCTGGTTTATAGGGGTATAAAAGAACACTATAAAAACATGGCTGTGGAAATAACAGGCCTGGGGACCTGGCTTGTAATTGAGTTGAAGCAATCCAATTCATCCCCAGATAAGTGGCTAATAGGTCATATAAATTGCTGAATGAGATGAGGGAGTAATGGAAGAGGAGATTTTAGGGATGAGCAAAAGTAATGAGGAAGACTTTGACAGAGAGGAAACGGATCTGAATTTGCTATATAATACCCAGTCATGGACGTTCTATGGAGTTGCTTGAAAATACCTACATAAGTGTTTCTGTACTCCAAGTCACTTCAGAATGTGTTTATTGATATATCTGGTCAATGTTGGAAAAGTGTAGATGGTTACTGGAGCATGTAAAGGCATATTCTCTCTGGGTCTCCTTCTAACATAAGGAGTTGGTTGAGGGTACTTGACACAGAAAAGGGACATTGTTGTCTCTGATGTTCTTTTTAGGTGCACAAAAGCAGAGTAAGCAGTTGAAGCATGAGATAGCTTTACTGGGCTCAATTTACTGTTAGGAAAAAGCAATAACTAGGAAATGAAAGATAGCAGACCCTTCCCAGCATGGATTGAGGAAATGTATATGGAATTATATATTTTTTTGTCTGAGCCATCTGATGCAGAGAAACTGATAATGCAAAGTGTGCTATAGGTATAAGTGGCTCCCTTGTTTCAAAAAGTCTCTTAAGGTAAGAGGTTGAGCTCTGTTTTGCTGCTGTTATCTTGGCAGAAAGTGTTTAAGGATGACTCCATGTTGACCTTAAGGGTATTTGAAATATGTTGCCTGTTTAAGGATGACTCCATGTTGAACTTAAGGGTATTTGAAATATGTTGCCTGTTTAAGGATGACTCCATGTTGACCTTAAGGGTATTTGAAATATGTTGCCTGTTTAAGGATGACTCCATGCTGACCTTAAGGGTATTTGAAATATGTTGCCTGTTTAAGGATGACTCCATGTTGACCTTAAGAGTATTTGAAATATGTTGCCTGTTTAAGGATGACTCCATGTTGACCTTAAGGGTATTTGAAATATGTTGCCTGTTTAAGGATGACTCCATGCTGACCTTAAGGGTATTTGAAATATGTTGCCTGTTTAAGGATGACTCCATGTTGACCTTAAGAGTATTTGAAATATGTTGCCTGTTTAAGGATGACTCCATGTTGGCCTTAAGGGTATTTGAAATATGTTGCCTGTTTAAGGATGACTCCATGTTGACCTTAAGGGTATTTGAAATATGTTGCCTGTTTAAGGATGACTCCATGTTGGCCTTAATGGTATTTGAAATATGCTGCCTGTTTAAGGATGACTCCATGTTGACCTTAAAGGTATTTGAAATATGTTGCCTGTTTAAGGATGACTCCATGTTGACCTTAAGGGTATTTGAAATATGTTGCCTGTTTAAGGATGACTCCATGCTGACCTTAAGGGTATTTGAAATATGTTGCCTGTTTAAGGATGACTCCATGTTGACCTTAAGAGTATTTGAAATATGTTGCCTGTTTAAGGATGACTCCATGTTGGCCTTAAGGGTATTTGAAATATGTTAAGGATGACTCCATGTTGACCTTAAGGGTATTTGAAATATGTTGCCTGTTTAAGGATGACTCCATGTTGACCTTAAGGGTATTTGAAATATGTTGCCTGTTTAAGGATGACTCCATGTTGACCTTAAAGGCATTTGAAATATGTTGCCTGTTTAAGGATGACTCCATGTTGACCTTAAGGGTATTTGAAATATGTTGCCTGTTTAAGGATGACTCCATGTTGGCCTTAAGGGTATTTGAAATATGCTGCCTGTTTAACGATGACTCCATGTTGACCTTAAGGGTATTTGAAATATGTTGCCTGTTTAAGGATGACTCCATGTTGACCTTAAGGGTATTTGAAATATGTTGCCTGTTTAAGGATGACTCCATGTTGACCTTAATGGTATTTGAAATATGTTGCCTGTTTAAGGATGACTCCATGTTGGCCTTAAGGGTATTTGAAATATGTTGCCTGTTTAAGGATGACTCCATGCTGACCTTAAGGGTATTTGAAATATGTTGCCTGTTTAAGGATGACTCCATGTTGACCTTAAGAGTATTTGAAATATGTTGCCTGTTTAAGGATGACTCCATGTTGGCCTTAAGGGTATTTGAAATATGTTGCCTGTTTAAGGATGTCTCCATGTTGACCTTAAGGGTATTTGAAATATGTTGCCTGTTTAAGGATGACTCCATGTTGACCTTAAAGGCATTTGAAATATGTTGCCTGTTTAAGGATGACTCCATGTTGACCTTAAGGGTATTTGAAATATGTTGCCTGTTTAAGGATGACTCCATGTTGACCTTAAAGGTATTTGAAATATGTTGCCTGTTTAGGGATGACTCCATGTTGACCTTAAAGGTATTTGAAATATGTTGCCTGTTTAAGGATGACTCCATGTTGACCTTAAAGGTATTTGAAATATGTTGCCTGTTTAAGGATGACTCCGTGTTGACCTTAAAGGTATTTGAAATATGTTGCCTGTTTAAGGATGACTCCATGTTGACCTTAAAGGTATTTGAAATATGTTGCCTGTTTAAGGATGACTCCATGTTGACCTTAAAGGTATTTGAAATATGTTGCCTGCTGTCACAGGACTCTTTACTCTTAGTGATTCTTATTGTCATTCTCATTCTTATTTAAGAAGTATACATCTTGCCTGCACAAGATAGTGTCATATAAGACATATTGATAAGACATAATTAGTTAAACCTTTTCAGGACCTATGATTGAGTGACAGTAAGTAGTAATGAACTTTATAGATAAATAAAGGCTAAACGTAACCTCATATTAATTGCTTGTGAAAAGGCAGAGTGCTAACACTTGCAAATATACATGGATGTAAAAGTTGTTTTTTTTTATTTTTATTTGAAATTAACAGCCTTCACTATCAGTCCTTTATCCTTCAATTCCTAATCATTTTTAATTACCTCTACTCACCTTTCTGTCATGCTGTATGCTGTTTATATGCTACAGCTGTATACAGATACTACTTTAATTCTGTTAGAGTACCTTTAAGTTTTCATAAACTCATATATATATATATATATATATATATATATATATATATATATATATATATATACTCTTAAAAGTTATATATATTGAATTGACAAACTAATGATTTTTAACATAATGTTTTATTTTCTGGACTGGACCTGAAAAAGGCTCATGTGCATCAATATTCTACCTTGCTAAACAAAATAAGACAAAAAAATAAATAAATTTGCACTGCAGAGACTTAAAAATAACCGTCTGAACTACAAATCTGAGGTCTGTCCGGGGGTTTTTCATAGTTTAATTCAATCTTCTGTGATAATTTACATTACTGTTATTAACTGATAATTGCTTTTACTATTATGGTTACTAATATTATGACAACAGGTAACATTAGTAAACATGTTAAACAAAACTGAAAAAGTAGATTTAAGAAGAACAGATCTGCTAAATGAAACATTGAAGGTAGATTGTTGTTAACATTTAAAGACTAAAATTGAAAATCAGTGTTTTTGAAAAGAATATGAAGTTTCACTATTATCATGTAAAATAATTAATGGGATGATTGATGTAATGAAGATGAAATGTTCATCCTGTAAAGTGTGGGATGGTTTGATGAGCTTAGCTTCTTTCTCTGAGTGTCTGACACCCTGAGGCAAATATTGCTTACGCACTCGGCACTGTAATCTGTTGTTTGTAGCACACCTACTAAGCTTATTTCTGAGTACGTTGAGTATCCCATTGTTTACCTTAATAACAAACTAATTGCACAATCCATACATTGTTTTATTTAATGTGTAAACTTTTAACCTTTACTTTTGTTTTTGGTGGTGGGTCAGAGAACCCTGCAAATGAAATAGGATGGTTTCTGCCTTACCAAATGCAACCAGAAAAAAATACATAATCATCCTTTTTTATTTATGAAAAAATGACATAGAACTAATATATTAGTTTTCTTACATTCATTCTGCTTGGTAAGTTGAATGTGTGTTACCATTCTGACAAATGAAATGCAGCTGTAATGGGGAGAAAGGAATGAAAAACTTAACACTGGTAATAGATGATGATTTAGACTGTTGGTATACCTCTAGAGTGGCCAGTCTGGTGTTAAAAAATGCTAACTATAAAAAGTAAAATTCAGGATAGTGACTATTGGACTGGCATGTTTACTGTTTACGTGTGTTAACTGGGAGGTCATCCTGAGTACAAAAAATTTAAAAACATAAATAGAGCTGCACAGAGCCGTGGTATTAATCACATGAAAGTACACAGATACAAGACGTTGACTCTTAAAGGAGTAAGTAATATATACTTAATATACTGCAGACTGGCAGTTTGAAAAACACAGTAATAAAACAAAAACAGTGCTGAAATAATCTAGGCATTCAGGAAAACAGTAATATGCAGCTACCTTAATGACAGCAATGTCCACACATTACAATAAGTCATCCCAGTGCAGTGCTGAGTAAGTATTGGGTGTCCAGTGCATCAGTGGTATTAGGACACCTCTATTCATGCACTCTGTGTAACTGAATACCTACTTCTGTTTAAGTAGTGCCTCAGAGATGTTCATTCTGGAAGGATATCAGCAGCTTTGATGCGATGATACTGTCCCACAGTTTATCAATAGACATTACAAAAAGCCTTTGGAGCTGCTCAGAAGGTCATGGGAAGGAACAGATATTTAAGCAAGGAGTGAGAAGTTGATCTGAAGATACTGGTGCTAAGTGACAGAGAGTCTCCACATGATAGGTAGTGCAATGACAAAGAGGCTGAGAGATGAGGGACTCTGCTGCCAGCAGTGTGAAGTCCATTTAACAACTAGCCATCCAGGCAGTTGAAACTGTTTACAGCTTCAGTGCATTCATGGACCAGGGATGTGAACAGTGTAGAATGAGCTACAGTCTGGCTTCTGTGCTGTCCAAGCAACTATCTCTTTTAGGTTCATAGGTTCATAGGTTTATACTAGGCTATCTGCCCTAAGGCATTTATAAGCCTAGCCCAAAGTTTTGTGGCTTACGCCACCCCTTATATGAAAAAATACTGTACCCATTAGTTTGTTGTGCCTCTGTCCAGCAGTGACACAGAGATTATTCCCGGGGTAAACCTACGATCTCCCATCCACAGGTCAAGATTTCTCTTGAACAGAGCCAGCGAGGTGCTCTGCCTCACATGGACCGGGATTTTATTCCACAGGTTTGAATAAGTCATCAACTATGGTGGTGCTAAGGTAAGTTTCAGAGCAATCTAATTTTGTTAAGTAATGCCAAGTTCGTCTGCAGTTCATTCTCATCTAGGGTGAGCAAAATAATATGTGAAGAACAGAAACTGTAAGCTGCAGTCTCTTTCAGAGTTTGTGTCTCAATTTCTGTTGTCGTTCCTTCATACCATTTCATATCCTCTACATTAGAGCTCATTCCTCTTTCATTTAACTCTTCAGTCTATTTAGTATCTTTATTATAGGGTGTTAAATACTTCTCCAAAATGTACATATTTATTCCTTTTTGGTGCTGTTTCAATTCCTTGCTTTGTTTTTGAATTCTGTATCTGTCATTAATAAAGTTCTTATTTTGTATTTTCCTTTATGTTTATCTGCATACCTTCTAACCTTTTCTGTGTGTGCTGATATTTTTAGTTTATATTATTGGAAATAGTATATGATAAGTCCTGGTCTGTTTTGAAACTGTGTGCTGCTTTTGTCACATCTTTCTAAAGATTTTTGATGATCTATTCCCTTTTCTGTATTGTTCTAACAATGATACTTCTTATCTTAGTTGCTTTACAGTTTTCCCTTTTTGGTGTTTCCATGGTGGCATTCAACTTCTTCTCTTCCTCTGTTAATCTACATTTTTGTGGTAACACTTTATCCAGTATTAGTTTATCTGCATAATAGTATATCCTATGTATTTCAGTTGTATCATATGAATTTCTCTCAATGGTCTTGATTAAAGTTTTCATCTGTTTTATCAGTGTTCTAATTATTTAGGTCTTTCTTACTTTCTGTAATTTATTTCTTTCATTTATCTTAATGTGTCTATCCATCTCTATTAAATCAAGCAAGTTTTCCAATAGATCATTTTATTCTGGGTTGAGAGTATCTTCTTTGTTGTCTGTTTCCTGTGAGTCTTCTACAGAAGGTTCCAGAATATCATACTGTGACATATCCTCTTCATATGCATCCTGTTTCATGGCATTTATATTAAGCTGTCGAAAGCTCAAACTGTCGACAGCATAATAATCAACACGAATATGTCGAAACCCCCGAACATCGAACAGACACAAAAAAAACCACCCAAACACAACACAAATTGCTCTATGCAGGGGGGAAAGCCCCTCTGCACCCCCCACCCCCCCCAGCTTAAATATACCAACTCCGAGATTGCACTACATTGCAGTAAATGGAAATCTCCCCTTACAGAGATTTCCATTTACACGCGCGATGACTTTTGCTTTCAACATTTTGGTGCTGACAGTATCAGCTTTGATATTGTCGGCCTTCGACAGGGTGAAGTAGACCCGTTTCATGTGTTGCTCCTCCATATGGGGACTATCACAGTGTAGTATTACCTATACCAGAGTTGCCACTGCTCCTTGCTCCATACAAAGCTCTACAATTTCAACTGGACTTTCATAGAAATATTCAGAAGGCTCCAAAACATCACCCCATGCATTTCCTCTTCAGATGCTACCTGCTTTGCCTGTTGCTCCTCTAAATGTGAACCCACTGGTCCACCATGTTGTAATGCTGTCTGCAATGGAGTTTCCACACTAAACTTCACTTAGCACATGGTCAGTCACTTTATTTTCTGTTTGTTTAATTTTTGTCTCACTGACCTTCATTTTTTTCTTACATTCCCCCTTTGTGATCTTATTTTTTGTATTGTGAAGTTTGCCTTATAGGGGTGTTTGCACTCAAGGTGAATTTCTTGGCATCCATGTCTCAAATACATAAGTTGGCCAGCATTGGAGACCCACTCATAATCCTCTGTGTTAATAGTTACAAAACTGCAGCTTTAAACAGTGCTCTCTAAGATTTGTAATTCTTCCTGCTGCTCCACTATGAAAAACTTCAGACTGTGCTCCGTTTCAATTTCGGGTTGTTTAAAACAACCTTGTTAAAGACGAACTCTACCCAAATGTGATGTTTTTCTCTCCAGAAAGTGATTTTCCTTCTCTGTAATCAACACTAAACATGTCACACACAGAAAAAGCAAAACTTAATAATTAAACAACTATCTGGATTTCTACTTAACCTTTCATTCCCAGCTATTTTAACCTCTATACTAATAATACTATTACTGCAACAGTCTAGGTGGCAGATAGATTGTGCAACCTAATCAATGCACACAGTCTAATTGGAAGGTAGGCTGTGGTCCCTCTTTTATTTTTAACTCATAGCCTAGGTGGCAGGTTGCATTTGTAGTTCTTTAACTTATAGCCTAGGTTGCAGATGTAGGCTGCACTTTCAGTTTATTTTCTGATCACCTTTGTAGATGATAAAGTATACTATCTTCTTCTGTCTGGAGCTTCTACTTTTGACTAATTTCAACCATAGCAATTCGCTGCTCCACACCTGTAGAGTGAGCTCAAAAATGAAAGCCTTTCACCCAATGCCTACAGTTCCACTGAGTGCTTCTGATTAAAATGTAAAATATTTCCATCGACTTAGCAGCCAGAGATACACAATTATGGTCACTGAATTTCATGACTGTGCATCTTTAATTGCAAGCATTAAAAACACATAGCTGCCATTTGAAAAATCAAGTAAGATACATTTTTCACTACCTTTTTTAATTTCATCTGATTGATCCTCAGCGATTGCAGAAACACAAAACAAAAACATCTGCAATCACCTACATTGTTTACACCAAAACAGCTACCATTGAAGGTAGACTGGTGATGACATTTTTCAAATCTAAACTTTTTATATTTCTTATAAAATGATCCTTTCCTTTGTTTCAACTTATTATTCCATTGTCTGAGCCTTACTGTTGTACCCATGTAGACATCAAACAATTTGATCGGCTTGTCCTGTGGTGATGTCACAAGTCTACTGAGTTTTGGAGAGAAGTGCCTGTGATGAAATTGCTGAGGATCACAATGGTGGAAACACACATATTTTCTTTTTGATTTGTGTTGCAGTGAGGAACAAACCCTGGAGGAGGAGAACGTAGGAAGTTACACAATTATAGGTATTGTGATAGCTTGCATTCTCTGAAGGATGTGAAAGTCTGAGACTCACCTGTCATTATTTACTGATTGCAGTTATCACTATTTCTGTTACAGCTCTGTGTGTGTGTGTGTGTGTGTGTGTGTGTGTGTGTGTGTGTGTGTGTGTGTGTGTGTGTGTGTGTGTGTGTGCATGTGCCTATGCGCGCAAAATACTAGAATGTCTTGGCATTATCTTCTTCAGTGTACCTTCTTTTGTCTGAGCTTTCTGCCATGACCCACCCATTTTATAGCTTGTAGTTGGCAGTTTCACTAAGAGGTACAAGCCAGTTTTGCTATGACAAGGTAATAACTCAGTATGGACAAATACAGTGACTTATATATTTATTTTTGTGGTGTGTGTGTAAAATGATATTCACCAGGATAAGCCAGGAAATTTGAATTTTGAGCAACAGACTGTGTTAATGGATTATATTTAGAGAAAGGTTATAACTTCAGAGGGGCTACAAAGTTGTTGAAAATGTAGGTATTTGTGGCAAGTTGCTTGAAGTTTGGTGAGGATGAAACTTCCAAGATCAGAGAATATTAGGTTTCTATAGAGAAAACAGTGTTAGAGTCATTGCTGCAAAGATTATTCCTGCTTCTTTAGTCAGGTACTTCTTGGACTATTATAAGACTCATAGCAGTTTTTTGAATTGGTGATAGAGGTTTGGATATGTAAGTGTTGATACAAGTACTGTTCTGTAATAGCTAAGTAATTTGTGGCTAGAATAACTTTAATTGTCCTTGCCATCATGCGATGTCTTGATGATGATCCAGTTTGGGTTTTTGGGTTTTCCACAAAGAGAATGCATTCAGATTTAATGGAGTTTCCTAGAAAGCCCCAATTTTGAAGCATTTTTAAAAGGAAGTAAAGAAGGATTTTAGTTGAATGTTTACTGATTATGGTCGGTTAGAAATTTGCAGAATATTGTTGACATCTGGGGTTCCAATTACAAAATTGAAGAGGCTGAACATCTAATGGCCTTAATGTCTAAAATGCCATTCAATGATGTGCTTTTTTGTGAGATCGCACAATATTTGCCCTTTCATCACTGTAGTACGATCTTGGAGATGGTATATATAATTAGCAGGGGTATGTGCGGGGCACAGCCCCCCCACAATAATGACTTTGAGGTCTGCATTTTCGGCCTTTAAGCCATTCGGTGTTCAGTGTCTTCGGTGTTGTAATATAGACCTGACATCTGAGTGCTATATAAAGAGTTGTAGTTATCTGAAAGTGTTTATATTAGTGACAAAGATGAAAGAGTGTGAAACAGACCATCGCACTGGATTATGTGTAAGTCAATTAATGGTGATAGAATGGATATCCATTTGAAAAACTGCTTTTTACTGCAGAAACGACTACATAACCAGTCAGTATCATGTTAGTTAATACAGAATAATTAGAAAAATGTGGAATGAAAAGTGCACAGGAGGGAGTAAAAATATACCATATGAAGTTACATATATAGCTTGACAAGAAAGATATATGTCATTTTACTTAACTATTGCTTCGGTAGTTAGAATGGTATCTAGACCAGCTTTACATATATCTGATTTTTTATGTGAGCTAGATAGCAACTTTGTGCTACCTATTCAGACATAAAGAATAGAAATGGCTGCCTGCACAGGTTTTTAGTTTTAGAAATCTGCTGTTATAATTTGAAAATCCGTACTGTTTATCTAATAGCTCTATATAGTGTTTAATATTTGAAACACTGACTCATACCTCTCAACTGTACAGATTTTCGCAGAATGTCCAGATTTTTGCATCATATTTTTGGTGTGTTCATCCTAATATCTGTACTTTTCTGGCAAATAGCTGAGGATTGAAGTCAATAAATAATGACACACATTTGAGTTTAAGACTCCACATACTTCAGAAAATTCATGCTAATGCAAAACCTATTATTCTATCAATTTTCTAAGTTTTTAAGAGTATTATTTAAAATCTGTCCCTATTTGTATGCCCATCATTTTAGGATTTGTCCAGATTTTTTGCTCTAAGAGGTTGAGAGGTATGAACACTATGTACCTCCAAAATATTGCTTTTGCAAGTACTGCAAACTCTTGTGATTTTTTCCCTGTGTCTAATTACCATCACTTTACTGGTATTTATACTTGTTTAGAAATGTACTTTATACTTCTGTATACTTTATGTATATATCTCAGCCAGTGCCCATGTAGTAGGACTGTGGAACCACATTGCTTCGGACAAGTCCAAACATAGGTCAGGCATGTCTGCTAAACCAAACGTTGGGAGTCAAGTGAAAAAGTGTGACTTCCTTTTTTTTGTCAATTATAAATATGTGATATTGAAATATTTCTTTTAATAGTCTGACCTAGGAAAAAATTATAAGTATTTCAAGGTATCAAATGAAAGCTTACATAATGCTGAAAAAGTTGTGACTGTTGCTTTTTATCTGACTACCGCTACTGCAAATATTTATGCTTGCTTAACAATAATTATGATATTCTGTATATTTGCATATTTTATGAAATATATCATATAGGTTATGCAGAGTACCATTACGGAAGAGCATTTGACAAATTGCTCAGTACACACAGCTAGACTGTCACCTGACCCATATACAGTGTTCTGTAAGCAAGGCTAGGGCAAATTATGAAAATATGCCATATTAATAATTCTGGTAATGATTCAATCCAAATTCAGAATATACAGTACTTTATGGGATCAAATGAAAGCTAACATAATTTCAAAAGTTAACACTAATATCTGTTCTCTGCCTATTATCCATTTCTTAGAAATATAATACATATATGCATAAATGTCATATTTCTGTAAATATCTCAGGAATTGTCTACCTGAATGCACTGTAGAATAGCAGTTTACATGCTGACTCTCCATATAGATCATGAATGGCTTCTCAGACAAATCAAATACTTGTTAGCATGAAAGTGACAGTTATTTTCCAGAAATATTATCAATATATACCATATATTATTAATTATATTAATACCTTCACCAGAAGGTGTTTATATGGCACTCCCATGTATCACATCAAAAGTCATACACAATGCTGAAACACTTTGGGTTGATAGTTGATGGCTACCTTGCACTGCTTTGCAGATATTTACATTTATTTGTCCATTAAATATGCAGATTACGCATACCATTTATAATTATACAGATATCTCAAAAATGGAGTAATATCTACAAAACTGCTTTGCAGCAAAATGAAGACCACATCTGTATGAACAAAAGTCATACTTATAGTTGGAGTCTATGTATAATGATTACAGAGATATTAATGTTTGTTTGTATGACTATAATAATTGATTTTACATGTTATGGAATTACTTGTTCATAGGTAAGTACTAGGCTAGCTACCCTTGCAATTACCATTATGTCTGTTTGACATATTATTATCACCATTGTGAAGGGGAGGGTGCTCTGAATAACTTTCATATTTTAAATTTTTTGTAATTTTTATAGTATTTCATATATCTATATATTTGTTTGTTTACAGGTAGGTTAGAAAACTGCATTTTCACAGTTTTAGCTGAGTCGAAGACTGTCCAGGCAGGAACTTTGTAGATGATAAGAGGTGTGAAATTCTACTTAGGCTAGGTGTGAAAGAGTTAACTGAATGGAATACACTGGATTTTACAGCACTGGCAAAACTAAGCCTGGAGTATTTTTTCACCCACCTACCTCCTCCTATTAGGATCATGGAAAAGACATTGTTACACTCCTTATTGCTATGCACTCCTACCAGCCTTTTCTCTCCCTTTACCAGCTCAGTCACCCTCAAGGTTCCCTGCCATATTACCTGCTACACTCTGACATTTCCCCTTCCATCTTCCTCTTACTTTACAAGTTATAACCCTAACTATCTTGCAGACTCATAATGACAATGTTTAATCTCTCAACATTTTCTTTAGCATGCTGTCTTGCTATTTTGTCTGTCACTTTAGCCTTCAGTATATTCATTACAGATACTTCACATCTTTCTTGTCCATGTTAAGAACCCACCTACCCTACTCAAGTCCACTAACTGACAAATAAGAACACATAATCTACTGACTGACACCAGCAATAAACTCACTTATGCTACTAGGAAACAATCCCCATCTCAAAAATTAAGGACCTTTTTTTCTCAAAGCTCCTCCATCTCCTACTCAGACCTATACATTCAGGATCACATCAATTACAGAACCCAATAACCTATTATATCAGAAATAAATACCTTAAAATTATTTTCACTTACACATGCAGTCTTAATAATAAACGGACCAGTATTGAAGCTTGGGTGGTAACAGAAACCCCCCATATTCTTGCTATATCATAAACCTGATTGAAGGATGATTGCTGCCCTTCTATTTTTATACAGGACAACTACTATGTGTGTGTGCGTGTGTGTGTGTGTGTGTGTGTGTGTGTGTGTGTGTGTGTGTGTGTGTGTGTGTGTGTGTGTGTGTGCGTGTGTGTGCGTGTGCGTGTGTGTGTGTGTGTGTGTGTGTGTGTGTGTGTGTGTGTGTGTGTGTGCGTGTGTGTGTGTGTGTGTGTGTGTGTGTATGGGCCTGTGTTATAACCTCAAAATCCCAAAAGGTCAAAATGCAAACTATTGAACCCTCAATATTAAATGTGCAAAAGTATGAAACTGCAAAACAGCGAATGAAAGAACATTGAAAACAGTAGTAGTTAACTGCTGAAGTACAAGTATTTGCTCCTCACCTGATGATGCTGATGTGAGTAAGTCAGAGACTTCTGCAAACCCTCCCGTGACATTGGCAAATACCTGTCAGCTATAAAACAAAAAAGCCTATCTTGTAGACAACCTGCCGATCCAAAAAACTTGAGCTCGGGTACTCAGAATAGTTTTATTGACAAAGATTTAAGTAAAACTTTAAGCACTTTCATCCTGTATAGGTAAGGACTTCTTTAGAAATCAGTAACAATGCTCAAATGCAAGAATTTATAGTAAACTCCATCAGCTGAACCTGACTCTTAATTAAAATGTCATTAAATAATCAATTATGGTGAAGTCCCAATTTAAATATGTGGTGAAACTTATATCTAATCCCACCTTGAAAACTTTAATATAACATCACAATCCACTCATGTACAAAACTTTGAACTTTTTTTATGGATTATATGTAACATGTATTTTTTGGGGTTTAAAATTTTTGTACATGAATGGGTTGTGACTTTGTTTTAAAGTTTTCACGGTGGGGTTAGATATGAGTTTCACCATGTATTTAAATTGGGACTTCATCCTAATTATTTAATTACATTTTAATTGAGACAGGTGATGGAGCTTTACTATAAATGCTTGCATTTGAGCATTGTTAGTGATTTCTGAAGAAGTCCTTACCTGTGGAGGACGAAAGCACATAACATTTTAGTTAAATCGTTGTCAATAAAACTATTCTGAGTACCCGGGCTTGAGTTTTTTGGATTGGCAGGTTGTCTACAATGTAGGCTTTTTTGTTTTATACTTGTTCTGTTTGCCACCGGTGTTCTCTGTGTGTTTATGTTAAATACCTATCAGCTGACAACATCACACTAAGGCAAGTGAACGCTGGATTTTTACTGATGTTACGTCTGTCGTATTTCCATTACCTGGATCGTGATGCATGGTACTGTTTTTGCAAACGTTCACCCCGAGCTATACTCTTACTAACAGCTCCACCATTATGCATACAGATTTAAATCCATAAATAAATTTTTTTGTGGACTATTCTTTCTACTACAGGGTAGAAGCCCCCCCCCCCCAACTGACCCAGCACTGTGGTATGAATGCTTCCATGTCCTGAGGATTGTGCACTGCCTTTTTTTAGTCCTTGAACCAGTTTGTTCACCAGGACTGGGCAATTTTTTATCATGGGATTAGTACATCCAGCCTTCTTTTTTTATTTTTATGTCTCCATTAAGACCATCTTTATCTCTTCATTTGGACCCCTTGCTGTATGTGTCCTTAGATGTGTTTTTTATGACAGAGTCCTTTGACATATACAAGGCGTTTAAACTATTTTGATAGAAAAAGTCTTTAAATTCTGAGTTGACTATCTGAAGTGTTTTGTTGTTAAAATTTAATTAGCATAGAGAAATCTTTCACTGTCAAAATTCATATTAAATATTGATATTTTTCTGTCAGAAACAAGACTCTTGTATTTTAGAACATGTATGGCTCCATGCCAATAGTTGCTTGCATTTGTAACTCCCACTGCAATAGACAGAAACTGAAGAGAATTTTGCCTTATAACCTACCTGTCTGAAACACCCTTTCAAGCATAATTCCATGAAATACTTTTCCACTTTCCTATGGACTCTGAGAGACTACCTTGTACAGAAGGTGGATTGGAATGAGAGGGAGAAGTATTTGCAGAATGGTACTAGAGGGGAGCCAACTGGTATTGCAGTTGAAGGAGTTATTTGCAGTTGAATATTTGCTCTAAACTAAGGAGGCTAAACTTTTAAATATCTAATTCCTTTCATAACATCCTCTACCTAGAAAATTGTCCTAACTTCTTTTTCCATAAGGTCTACATTGGTATGACTTCCATTAAATTAAAGTTGTTTGTGCAAAGGATATGTAGCTAAACCCTTTTTTTCTCAGATGCTTAACATGCTTTTATAAACCTAAAAATGAAAGCTATCTTAGATTTTGTTTTCCTTCATGAGTTTGAGCTTTGACTATGTCTGATTCAGAAGATGCCAATAGATATGTAATGTATATCAGTAGTTACAGACCTGTCTATGCATATAATCATTTGTGGTCTATATAATGAAGTTCATGTTTACTGAATCCCATTTTATCTGCTGTTATAATAATTTGGGTAGACAAGAGGCAGAAAATTCTTTGGTGTTAAATTTCCTTCTTAGTAAACAAGGCCAAATAATAATTTTAATAATCTAAAAAGTTGTATAATGAGTAAAACATTTTAATGAAGAGAATATGTATAGATTTAAAATAAAATAAAACTGCTATTAGAGAATAAAGAAACAGTGGGCCAGATTCCAAAAGTGTTGCTCACGGTGTAAGTGACTTACTTCGGTGTAAGGCCCATCTAAAACCAGGCTTACACTGGGTGTCAGATTTCAAAAGACCTGCTCTCCGTGTAAGTGCAAGTCTTTTGGAATCGGGCCCAGCATATTTTTGTATCTAGAGATTCGCCATAAATGATTGTAAAGTATGACTTTTGACCTTAAAGCTGTGGGAAAGTACATACCAAACACTCCTGCTGAAAACTATTGTCAATATGTTCTAAATCATTAACTACAAGGAAATAAGAATGTGGTTTGAAAAGTAGCCAGATGGATTAGGGGTATGAATGGATCAACAGATTTATTTGTGTAGAACAGACACTTAATGGTATTAAGTAGTTAAGAACTGGCTTGTTGCCTACATGAGCCAATTCATGACCACATTAATGTTAATGCTAAAATAATGCATTTTATTTATGGCTTCTTATATAAAGCAGCTGTTTGCAAACATTTTCATTGCACAGTTAGGAGCAACAGAATATGAGCCTGTGTTCATAGAGCAATAACCTACCGCTGGGTGTGGGTAATGCTGGATTTACCCAAGGTTGGCGTGGTTTGGTCACTTCGCCCTCGTGACCAAACCATGCCAACTGTGGGTAAATCCAGCATTACCCACACCCAGCAGTGGGTTATTGCTATTATACAATGGTGTTGTGTTATGCTTGTGTTGTTGTTATTAAGGCTTTTGTTTGCTTTAGTCTGTATTCTTACACTTTTTGTGGGATAAAGTAGTCCACACTTTAAAGTATTTATGTATAAGAAGGCTTGTGCATGCTTGTGAAGGGATATAATAAAACAGGGGAGTGTGGTATCCGTAGTGTTCTTTAATGTTTTGTAAGTACAGGAAAGCCATTTTTGTGCCTGTTAAATGCTGAGAAGTAGAATTTACAGGGAGAATGTACTGTAATTGCTTTTTGTATTTGGTGTAGTTACTGACATTCTTATGCTTACTGACTGTGTCTGAAGCTACAGTGGGTATAAAAACTATATAATTCAAACTGTTAGCTTTTTACTTCAGTGAAGCCAGACTTAAGGAGATATAGAGGTTCATAGTCCATGGCGATGTTTTCCTTTAATGGTTTTATTACTTTTGCATAGTAACGTAGGTTATGAAGCCGAGCAGTTAATGTGTGTTTGTAAAACAGTCTTTGCAGTGTGAGAGGAATCTCAATGTGTATTGTGGTTGCCAGTAAGGTGTTTTAAGCAGAACAGTTACTGTGTGTTCTTGTATGCCTGTGAGGTCAAATCATTTTTAAGGACGTTGCTGCCACTTTTTAGGTTTTTAGCACGCTCAGTAATGGAGAGTTTTGGGTAAAGGGGGAGGGGGTGTAGAGCCTGTGTATATTTCAAAGAAAGCCTCCAACTATGGCATTATTTTAATAAACACACCAAACTGCATTAGAACACAAGCTTTACATTTCTGTGTCTCTTATGACAGTGCTTACTTTATATGGGATTAAGCTGGGGAACCCATTTGGTACTGTTCCATTAACCAACTGTTGCCCTGTTAACAGAAAAGTACTCTTTTTTCATTTTGGATGTTCATTTTTTTTTTAATTATAAAACACACTTTGCAGTAAGACAGGAGCTTGAATTTCTGTTGTGCTTGCGAGTAAGGTGTTTTTTGTACAGTTTTGTTCATTTGAAGTCGCCAGTGCATGATACGTTAGCAGTAGGACTTCTCACTTAGGTTATCTTTGATTTACAATGTGCACGGTGGTTGGATTGGCGAATCAGCATGCACATTTCTCGGCTTTGCCGACTTTCCATTGTATAATAAGAGTTCTACAACAGTGCTGTGAACTGATGTCAATAGCTTAAATTGTATTCATACTGTGGATAAAAAATATTTGTTGTGCATATGGATCTAGATTTGTTAGCCAATTATCACATGCAGAACTGAAAAAAGACACTGACATTACTTTAACAAACAAAACATATTTACTGTAGCAATAATATTTACTTAAAAGGCACCTTTAGTAATATTTATAATTTCATAGGTTCTTGATAAGTATATAACCAAGGAAGCCATCTAGCAGCTCAGTTACATCACACAGTATGAGTGGGAAATAAGCACTATCCACCATTAAGCAGAATTTCTCCATATATCCCAAGTGAAAATTTGCAGCCACCCATCTAGTTATCCAGACTGGTCTCAAGGTTGCTAGGGAAGTACTCTGCTTAATAGGTAGGGGCAGTCTGTTAGAGAAATTGGGGATATGTTGGGTTGGATATTGGTTATACTATTTGTTGGTGTTGATATGTTAGTATAAGATTAGGTCTATGGCATGAATGCATGCTTTACCACTAGTTTTGCTTAGGTGAAAGAGTTGAAGGAGTGCTGAATCTTTCATGACATGGAAAGCTAAGCAAAGATCACCCTGAGGAGTCTGAATGACACTGAGGAGCAAATGGACAAGGTTTTTAGTCTGGCAAAGTAACTAAGGGTACTGAGATATGAAATCTTTTTTATGAGGCAACATTGAGGTCTCACAAGCTGGTTTAATCAAAGGAGAGTCTGTTGTCAACACACATACTCATGCCCTTGATGGTTGTGTCAAATTTAAGTGGAATGTTGTCTATATGGAAGGTCTACAAGAGGAGAGTGAGATCAGCTATGTTTTATGGGTTAGAGATGGTGGCATTGACAAAAAGGTAGGAGTCAGAGCTGGAGGTGGCAGAGTTAAAGATGTTAAGATTTGCATTGAGTGTGATGAGAATGGACAGGATTAGGAATCAGTATATTAGAGGGTCAGCTCAAGTTGGATGGTTTGGAGACAAAGCCAGAGAGGTGAGATTGCAATGGTTTGGACGTGTGCTGAGGAGGCATGCTGGTTATATTGGGAAAAAGGTGCTAAGGATGGAGCTGCCAGTTAAGAGAAAAAGAGGAAAACCTAAGGTATGGTTTATGGATGTGGTGGGAGAGGACATGTAGGTGGTTGGTGTGACAGAGCAAGATGCAGAGGACAGGAAGAAATGGAAACGGATGAAACATTCCTAACGGGAATAGCAGAAAGAAGAAGAAGAAGTTTTATATTTGGCAAGTAGCAGTGATGCTAGATTTACCAAAGGAAACTGTGCTGCATTTCTTGGTGTTGAGGGAAAGCCCACAATTAATATATTAAGCGTTTGTATGGCCTAGCCCTTGCTGCAAAATGCGAATATCAGAATGGGATTTGATAGCTGTCTTGTTTCAACCATCAGCAAACTTAGTTAACTATGGTCCTTAGATATTAGCTTTTATGTCACAAAAATATCACACAAACAAGTGTCAAATAAATAAATAAATAATATGTACCAAAGAGGAATAGTCCAGGACAGAGCTCTGTGGAACACAATTAATGACATTTTTCTGTCTAGAACATATACCCTCAACTTTAACAGTATGCGTTCTTCCAGACAGTCAGTTACCAATCCAGCAAGCTGTCAGTAGCCCCAAGATGGGGATAGTGTCAAAGGCCTCTGCAAAGTCAAAATTAACAGTTTGGACTGTATATTAATAGGTGCAGCATAACTAGATCATAATAACAGTAAATTAAGTTATCTCCAAACAATCAGGTGGGGAAACCTACTTTAATATGGATGACAGATTAAATGTTTAAGGTCACAAACAGGAAGATCTAAAATAGAATGTAACAAAATATAAAGAAAGGAAATAGACAGAAAGAACAGGATCAAGTCTGAAAGTGAAAAAAAACATAGAACTAGAGGACCTCACATAAGTGAGAAGTCTATGAAGATTTGGTCAACATCTGAACTGTAGAACTTATTTGAACAATTGTGTAGATGAGGACGGGTGGAGTGTTTTCCATGTTAAATATGACACTGAAAGAAAGAAAGAAAAGAAATGAATACCATATGTTTCTTTTTTTCACAGTTGCAACTGTTTTAGTTTGTCAATACAGACTGAAAAGGAAATGAAAGAAGAAATACATGTAAGGTCCACACACCCAAAGGATTGCACCTTTCAAAAGCCAAAGCCAAAACAAACAAGAAAACACCAAAAGATTACATCATATTCAGGCACAAGCAAATTGCAAATAAGATGGTGCAAACCCTTTATTAATATACTCCATAATACACGAACAAGGTCTATGTTACATTTATGTAAAAAGACATACTACAAAGACTAACTACAAAAAGACAAATTACAAAGACTAGTGGATCCTTTGATTAAAACGCTTAGAGTTTCAGTATAAGGAGGCTCTCCTGGCTGTATTCCTACCTTAACACCCTAAAACTACAAAATCTTGCTGAAAATCAAGTAATCCTGTAGCGTAGTCAATAAGTGAGCTATAAACGCTAAGTATTATATCAGCTAACTATGCTATTAAAAAGGGCTAAAAACTTCACAAAAAGGCAAAACTAGTATAGAAAAGTACTTTAATTGCTATTGTACTTACGTAGCACACACTTCATGGTCTGGTTAAATCCAATCAGGTAGCTACTTCCTCCCTATGGCCAGCTACGCCAACGAGGTTTCAAATATACCCAGTCAAACCACCATTTTTCAAAAGTCAAGTGCTCTCGGATCCAGTCAGCTGCATCTTATGCTTGTGGTATGTGAAAACACTGTTTTTGGCTTCTTGTGTTAACTTATTGATCCTTGTCTACTGAAAGTTCTTGCTGCATTTACTGAATTGCTGAGTAGCTGGATTGTTATTTTAGCCATTTATGCCAGAAAAGGAACTGCTTGTCTTGTCGTTAAGCTAAACTGTTGTTTTTGTGACATAAAAGACTTGCCTTGTAGCTAATACATCCACATATATACCATAGATATTTTCAGCTGTCTTAAACATTCTCTAAGCTGTCACTATGCTAAAAGACTTGTTTAAAGACCTTTGAAATGTTTTCAATTATTTTACCTAACTAAATGTGTAATAACTGTAGCTCTGGCATCGTAGACAGGTTTATTTGCGACTAGGAGTTATCGCATATTCTAGATAGCACGTAATTTATTCACATACTACCTTGCCTGTTACCTAAGGTATACACTGGAACTATATTAAGTTTACTACAGCATTGTTAAATGTTTGAAACAGATTGTGATGGTGTCACCCTTGATTGTGGAAACTTTTCTGTTGATGCATATACAATTTTTATCTATGTAGTTTTATATCCTACTGGGTGAAGTACCTCCATTATGCATATGCTATAATGTCTTTATCTATTACCAGGTACTAATCCCCTTAAACTGCCCTCCTACTGAAAGGCTTGAAATGATAGAAGGACACTTTAATTGGACAAACTAGCTGAAAAACCTCCTGCCTTGTCCCACGGACCTAAAAGACCTGATAAGGTTACTACCTCTACTATTCTGCTTGTATGTACTACATAAGCTAGCTGTACTAGGTCTATAGCACTCCTAGATGCCCCTACAAAAGTCCCATGCTAAAATACCATTGGAATTTGGCTACTTAAAGTTATAAAACCTTGGGTGAACTCTTGGCTCACCTCCTATCCCTGCTGGCCCCAAAACTACAAAGACTAGTGGATACTTTGATTAAAATGCTTAGCGTTTCAATATAAGGAGGCTCTCTTGGCTCTATTCCTACCATAACACCATAAAACTACAAAATCTAGCTGAAAATCAAGTAAGCCTATAGCATTGTCAATAAGTGAGCTATAAACACTAAGTATTATATCAGCTAAATACGCTATTAAAAAGAGCTAAAAAGTTAACGAAAATGGCAAAACTGGTATAGAAAAGTACTTTAATTGCTATTGTACTTACGCAGCACACACAAACCATAAGAACCTTGTGGTCTGGTTAAGCCCTGCTCCGCTTGCCACCCTGCCCCCAAATTCCACCCACCCCAGTGCTGCTAAATTTATAGTATTATCACTACACCCCCATTCTTTAGAACCTATCAGCTATAACTGAGCAATTAAAAGGCACTCCCTTACTCACCTTAATTCACCTATCCTATAATTCATACCCTGAACACCAGCCCACATCTACACAATGGCACTGCTGCTCTCATCACCCAAATTAATGTTAATAAACTCCATAATACCACTGATGCTAATCCCATATATACTTACTGCTTATGAACATCAGGTCTGTTGTGGTTTCCATTACCCAAGAAGCCAAACAAACACAGTGACAGTACTAAACAAGTTAGATCATTTGAGAAGTCCCTTCTTGTCTAACCCCCTCACACATTCAACACAACCTACCCATTAGAACAAGATACATCAATCCAAAACTAAAAAATACCAAAACCTTATTCTCAATTTCTAGAAGTTGACCATTAAATCTCAATGTAATCTCACAATGGATGGTGACGTCCACCCAAACCCTGGCCCATTCCCAACCAATGGCTCTAGCCTCAGAATTACCTCTCCCCTTAACACTCAAACGTTAAACAGACCTTCTAACTCACTCCTGGTTAGTCATCTAAACATTAGGACCATAAACAATAAGGTTAATCACTTCCATGCCCTACTAGTACATCTTTTCCTGGATATTCTGTGTCTCACAGGAACCTGGCTAAAACCATCAACCTCAGACAATGAGGTTATACCACCAGGTTACAATATATTAAGGCTTGACCATCCCACTAAGAAGGGAGGTGGGGTAGCTGTACTATATAAATCCATGATTGAGATGACCAATGATGCCCTACAAACAACATGAGTTGACAAGGCAGAAATTATTATTATAAACTACACATCAACAAAAATAAATGTGTATATATATATATATATATATATATATACAGCTCCACAAAGGATCCCAGCACTCAAAGAAATGATTCGCACAGCCAGCTTGAAGCAGAAAAAAGATTTATTAGGACTACCACAGCCCCATAACACAAACCGGTGGCCGGTTTCGCTCACAGCGTCCTCAGTGTGCAGTCACTGACTGAAAAGGCAGATCTAAATATACGCAAAATGCGTATACGTAAATTAAAGGGACAGTGCTAAATTTGTTAACATTACACCCTAATTAGACAGAACTACTAAACAAAGTAGTCAATAATACTAATACATCCACAAGTAAACATCCCTATTACAAATATATTAAAAATAAAAATAAAAAATAAAAAACAAAAAACTGTAATAGACCAAATATGAGTGAAGCTAAATGTTACAGAGAGCAAATTGTGATCCAACAAAACTCACAAGATGACTCCACCCTGTAATAAATAGAGATGTTATCCAAAAAATTCCGTCCCAATAGTGTACCTATACCTATATAGAAAAATACTTAAAGAACCCCAGACGTGAACTATTTACGATATAAAACTTGCAAAATTTACCAATGATCGTTTAATCTGGGTTTAAACATAGCCCCCAAATTAGTAATCCAACGACGCTCCTTGTTGGTTAGCATATGATGTTTTTGACTATCCCCTACATCAGATGCTATAACTCTATCCAAACCTATAAAGATGAAATGTGATGTGGGGTGATCCAATTTATGTTTGTATAGCGCACTTCTTGTGCGTTGACACTTAATATCACTAATGTGTAAGCAAATCCTTTGCTTCAACGCACAAGAAGTTTGCCCCACATAAAAGGCACCACATTGACAAACTGCCATGTAAACTACCCAAGTACTATTACATGTAATAAGGCTACGTATATCAAATACCTTTTTAGTGTTGACCGAAGTAAAAGATGTAGTTTTGGCCATAAATTTACATTGTCTGCATTTACCACAGAAAGTACTTCCTTTAACCCCCAGTGTATCAGTGTGAGACTGATAACCTTTTTTGAATTTAGAAAAATATTGACCTAAGTTCCTTCCTCTCTTATATCCAAAATGGCAAACATTGTCAATATGTTTATTAAAGAATACATCAGATGCCAATATATGCCAATGCTTCATAAGTACATTTTTAATGGAAAATGTATTAGTACCATAAGTTGTAATAAATCTAACATAGGGACCCTCACTTTTACGCTCCCTATCCGTAAGAAGAGAATCCCTATTTATAGTACTTGCTTGATAATTGGCTCTACTGATGATATTTTTTTGATAACCTCTATGTAAGAATCTAGACTCCAAATCCGAAGCTTTACTATGATACCGTTCTTGAGAAGAACAAATCTTTCTCACTCGTTGGAACTGTGAACCTGGAATGTTAAGGATAGTATGGGGGGGATGGCAACTCTCAGCATGTAACAGGGCATTTTTAGAGAAGGGCTTTCTGTATAAATCAGTAAAAAGAGAACCATCGTTCTGTTTGCCCACCAATACATCTAAAAATTCCACTGTATGCAAATTAATATTGCCAGTAAAAGTTAAACCATAAACATTGGAATTTAGGTAAAGAATAAATTTTTGCCATAATTCCCTCGACCCTCCCACACTACCCAACAATCATCAAGGTATCTTCTCCACATGATGAGACAGGACTTGAATATGGAAGGATAGTATAAATATACTGGATTTCAAAGAAACCCATGAATAAATCAGCATAAGTGGGGGCAAATGTAGCCCCCATAGCTGTTCCCTTTACCTGTAAATACCATTGTTGGTTAAAAGTAAAAGCATTGTGTTCCAACATTAATTCAAGAATATTAATCAAGAATTCCTGTTCTTCATGGGAGAAGATACCCGAATAGTTCATCCAGTATTTAATTGCCTCACTGCCCCCCAAATGTGGTATAGATGTATATAGAGATTGGACATCTAAAGTTCCCAAAAATTGATCTCTAGCTACTTGTATATCTTCTATAATAGCCAGGAATTGTTGTGTATCCCTGATACGAGCTCTTACATAGGACAATAGTTTCTTCAATTTGAATTCCAAATATTCAGATAAGGGCTCTATCAAAGACCCTCTCCCAGCTACTATTGGACGTCCTGGGGGATTCAAAAGGTTCTTGTGCACCTTGGGCAATATATAAAAATACTGGAGAACCGGATGGTCTACCTGAAGTTGCCTAAGCAATTGTGGAGTAATAAACTGACGTTCACAACTGAGTTTAAGATACTCATCTATGATCTGTTTGTGTTGTAAAGTCGGATCAGAATCTAGACTTACATAGTATTCTGTGTTAGACAATTGTTTGTTTGCTTCTCTTAAATAATGCTCTTTATCCCATATAACAACTGCCCCACCCTTATCTGCCCCAACTATCACTATATTATTATTATTTTTAAGATTCATTAGGGCCTGATTTTCTTCCCTGGTCAAATTATACTGTTTTTTAGAGAAAATCTCAGACTCATGTAGATGTAAGTCTTTAAGCACTAGTTGTTCAAACAGTTTGACTGTACTATGGTAGGGTGGGGTAAATTGTGATTTCCTAAACTTGAACCCTGTGATAACATCATCATATTGTGTCACATGTTCAGAATCTGAAAAAAAATATTTTAAATTAAGTTTTCTACAAAAACATTTCAAGTCATTGATAACATCAAAATGAGATGCAAAGAAAGAAGGAATGAATCCTAAGCCTTTATTAAGCACACTGATTTCACTGGAGGAAAACTCCAGGTCAGTCAAATTAATGACCAAGTTGTTAATATCATTATTTAACTGTCCATGAGAAAGACCATCTATACTTTGTGTTGTAACATTTGTTCCTTGAAGGTTTTCAACATGGCCTGTTCTGCCCCGTCTGTGTTTCCGCCCTGCCCTTCTAAAGGGGCTCTGAATCTTTTAGATAAAGGTGATGGAGCTTCTGGTAAATTTTCAGGTTCAGTATCGGTGTTAGATACACTGGAAGAAAAGTCAGAAGCACTAGTTGTATCATCATGTCGCCTTAAGATAGACTTCACCCTCTTTCTTTTGGGCCTAGGAGTGGATTTGTCTTCATTAAAGCGAACGCCCTTTTTAACCTTCTTCCAAGTGTACATAGTACAATTTTTGAAATCATTTACATCACGTTGATATTTTTGTAATTTACGTTTAGAAAGTTCCTTATCATATCTCTCAGAATCATTAATAAATTTGGTATATAAATTTTCATATTCAGAGGCATTTACAAATTTCTGTGTACATACAAAACATTCATCAAGTTTGGACATTAAACCAGGCAGTTGTGACTCATAATGCTCGACCAACAGTTCCAAAAACATACTGGAAGCAGTCGCCTGTATACTTCTCCATTTCGCCATAAAGTTCTCATCCAAATTACTCAAACCAGGTTCTACGTACACTCTAAGGCCCCTCGGTAATATTTTAGCAACCAAGTACGCCTTTAACAACTTGCAGTGCCAAACATTAGCCCTGACCCGTTTAGATGCCTCTAATAAACTATTGAAACATTCTGCTGCTTCTGTGGGCTTGTGGCGTGTAGCTAACCCACTATAATTACTGTCCATTGCACCAGTAAAGCACGCACTGTCGTCTTTGTCCGAAGACAAACCCTTAATGTAACTCAGAAAATCAGTACCTTTTGCCATGACTGTAAGGCCGTGGTGCAAAAAAATATCACCTTCCCGCTGCAAACTGGCCAATAATGCGATATAAATACAAAAATATGATCCCGTATGTCTTCACAACACGAGACTGTTCATAAACACAAGGGCCCTCAAGATGAAAATACGATCCATAGTCCCTTCAAGTAGAATAATCCACAGCAAACATATAGTTCCAGCACTCCGTGACGACAAACCAAACACAGAAATAATGCACGGAACCAAAAGGTGCTCGGGCAAAAAACACACAGCTCCACAAAGGATCCCAGCACTCAAAGAAATGATTCGCACAGCCAGCTTGAAGCAGAAAAAAAGATTTATTAGGACTACCACAGCCCCATAACACAAACCGGTGGCCGGTTTCGCTCACAGCATCCTCAGTGTGCCATATATATATATATATATGTATATATATATAGTTTGTTATTCTCTACTGGCTGTCAAATAATTACCCCCAAGAAACCATTGTTCTTGGGGACTTTAACATAGACTGGTACACCTGCTCCTCTGAACCCCCTATTCATCATGTTAACCTATATGGATTCACTCAGGTCATATCCTCCCCCACTAGGATAAACAAACCCAACAATAAAGAAACTATCCTAGACTGGATACTTTTTAACAGTCATTCCCATATGTACAAATCTGGGACTCTGCCTGATGACATGTGATCACCTTCTCACCTGTATAATCAGGCAAAAGATTGAAATCCCTAACCAACCCACCCATAAAACAATTAGGAACAAGAAAAACTTTAACCTCAATAACTTCCAAAATGAACTCGAACTCAAACTCTGTAATTGGTCAGTCCTAAAATATTTGCCACTAGAAGAAGTTGTAAAATACTTTAATAGCGAATTCTTAGCCATCCTTGATACCCACACACCAGCATACTCTATTAGAACTAAAATAAAAACTGTCCCATGGCTTTCAAAGGAACCAGACAAAAAAATCTCACTTAGAAACAAAGCCCGGGCCACTTGGCAAGCCACAAAAGCCTGCACAGATCGACTCAGTTATGGACAGCTAAGGAACGGTACAAAAAAAAAATCTGTTATAACTGACAAAAAAAAACTATTATTGCCACCTACAACAGGATCACCTTGATAAACCCCAAAAATTTTGGGCAGGCATAAATAAACTTCTCCACCCAGGACAATCCACCACCCTTACCCCATCAACTTCTAATGATAAACCTCCAGTAGAAGTTGCCAATTCCTTCAATACCTTCTTTACAGAAACTATCCACCATCTAGCTAGTCAACTATTCCCCAGTGGCCCAAATCCAATTACTACTGCACCGAGTGCCCAATCTGCCTTTAACTTTCAACCAGTCTCAATATCATTTATCCAAAAACTAATCAAGAAATTAAAACCAACTACCCTAGCTGCAGATCTCCTCCCAGCAAGAGTACCTACAAAAAGCTGCTAATGCCGTAGCCTACCCAATATCCATTCTGATCAGTAGAACAATATCTGAAGCTTCCATCCCCTCCATCTGGAAGATATCCCATGTTATCCCACTCCATATAGGAGGCAACTCCACTGAGCTTTCAAATTACAGACCCATAGCTATTCTGTCACCACTAGCCAAAATTATGGAAAAATGCATCCATAGACAACTCCTGAACTATCTTACCAAGAACAATCTCATAACAAACTCCCAACACAGTTTTAGACCATACCACAGTACCACCATGGCTCTTCTCTCCTTCACTCACATCATAAATCAAAACTGAAACAGTAATAAACTTTCCTCAGCCATCTTTTTTGATCTTTCCAAGGCTTTCGATATGGTAAACCACCAACTACTTATACAAGCACTGGAAAGAATTTCCCTAGACACCCAGGCTATCCAGTGGTTCCAATCTTATCTGAGTGGTAGGCTACAGGCAGTTCTATGGAAGGGCAACCTATCCACCCTTTTGCCTATCACACTTAGAGTCCCCCCAGGGATCTATCATAGGGGTCTTTCCATATTTATTAATGACCTGCACAAAGTCATCCCAGATGCCACCTGTATTCAATACATGGATGATTCGACCCTAATTTGCACGGCCACATCCCCAACAGTGCTGCAGTCTTTATCCCAAAACACTTTTAATGATGTTGAAAATTGGCTCCTTAATCACCGTCTCATATTAAATCCCAACAAAACAAAGCTACTGCTGTTCTCTCCAACTCAAAGGTCCACCCACAACCTTCTCCATAAAATTCAACAATGGCATGATTATTTCTCCAGATCCCTCTACCAAGCTCTTAGGAGTAATAGTTGACAATAATCTGAAGTGTGACTTGCACATTAACCACACAATTAAAGCAGTTAATAAAAAACTTGGCTCGCTTAATAGGATCAAACCCTTCCTAACTCCCCTAGCTAGGACTGTTATTGCTCATACTCATCTACTCTCTATGCTCCTCTATTCCTCCCCCTTATTCACAAACTTGAATAAAACTGACCTGAACAAGTTCACAAGCTGCTATAATCACATTGCTATATTCACCACTGGTACAGCCTATTGAACCCACCACTGCCTTAACCTTAATCTTCTAGGGTGGCTTGAACTACCTAACTTACTTAAGGTCAACCAGCTAGTAATTGCCCATAAGATTCTCTATCAGTCTGAACATTCGCCTGTTCTTAAAAGTCTTATCACCCCTTACCAGAATCTTAAGACACTCCGATTATCCAACAAAATGTTAGTGTACACCTTAAAAACAAACAACTCAGCTGGGGAAGCTTTGTTTGCCACCTCTTTTGGTAAAAAATGGAATTCACTTCCTGATGACCTAACTTCAGAATCCTCTTTAGCCCAGTTAAAAAAAATCTTATACAATACTTTAAAACATGATGGCTATGTCCTTGCTTTACCCCTGACTAACTTCTACCACCTTAACTGCGTGCTTAATGAAGACTTCCCAGCCACTTAATGACAATATCTAGTTATTGCTTAATAACCAAAGAGCTTTGTGTGACTGTGTAATGCTTATATCCTTCTAATGAATGTAAATCTGTATGGAACTTGTATGATTTGCGTGTATATATGAAATAGTTTTTAGTAAAATTTATGGAGCTTTTCTCCCCGGGCCTCTGCTGAAAATGGATAGAAAATGGACATGTATCCAGTCGGACTATCCCGGTCAACAAATATAAAATAAATAAATAAATAAATGTTACTGAAAAAGATGCAGTTGGCATTAAAAACAGTTTATTGATTGTGTTCCTTTATTATGGAGTAAATTAATAAGGGATTTGCTCCATCTTATTTACAGTTTGTTTCTGCCTGAATAAACACATATAGGATCCAGTGAGAACCCTCTTTATACAAGACTGCTTTGCAATAATTTGGTTTGTATTTGAAAAGAAAGGGATATTTGAAATTGGGAAAGGGGCTGTAAGCTCAGGGTGATCTTCACAAACAAGAGAAGGTAATTAATTAATTAATTAATATCTAACTAAGTAAATAAGGTGCACAGTGTCTTCCAGGTTGCTGTTCTAAAGCAGTAAAAATGCATGGAACTGAGGCTACAGTGCTACAATGAGGCTATGGCCTGTCGCTAACAGCTTTCTACCACTATTGTGACTTCTTGAGAAGAGTCACAACAGCTGTTGGTTAAATGTCTGCTGTCTTGTGATATAAATTTTCTGATACTGTGTTTTAAAGTTCAATCTGTCATTGTCCTATTTCAGACTAGAGCAAGACAGAGAAAGGAAAATAATTAAGTTTTGCCATCACTCACGTATTCCTCTTTTTTCTGTTGCATATCAGTAAGAGACAATTGTATTAATTAAAACAGCTACGCATAGTGCAGCAGTGTGTGATGAGTTGTGTGCATGAATTTTCATTCAATCCTGTTGCTAAAGCTTTGTGATTTGCATATTTGTCACAGACCTCTTGGGGATTTATTAAAGGGCCTAGCACAAAGGCTCGACTCCCTTGACATGTAATTTTGTGATTCAGAGACATGAGGAAAGACCTCAGTACAGCTAATTTGCATGTCTCTGAATCATGGTTAACTGCCATGGCATGGAGATCATTGGTGATCTACATGTCACAGTACTTAATTGCTGCAGCCACATCTGTAGGCATAGGCATTCCCCCTAGTCACTCTTCTACTCACACAAGTGCACATATACACTGACAATTCTTGTAACTATCCCCAAGTTGTCTGCCTTCCCATGTTGCAAGTCATATCCCCTGCTGTCTAGTATTCCTTTTCACCTTCTGATCTCCATAGTAGTTTAGATGTCCTTATAGCGCAAGTATAGTATTCCTGGTGTATAGTGGTTGTCCCACCTCTATCTCCATACTGCTTCAGATTCCATTATGGCACCACTCTTTTTTAATTTCTCCAAATCTTTTGGGTTTCTAATACCATGACTGGAATGGACCCCATTCGTAAGTCAAAATATGATTAAAGTTTATGAAATTATTATTGTTTCAATCTTTGGTGTCAGCCAGAAGTGCTCTTTGCAGTACCAGCAATGTGCTCAGTAATGACTCCTCCTGCAATTTGTATGGGTTACATGTATTGGTAATATATCTAAATACAATTGTAGATTCTTTTTTATGAGACCTGTTGCTCCTACTACTATTGGAATTGTCTGGATTTCTTTCTTCCACATTGCTCTCATTTCTGCCTGCAAATCCTGATATTGTATGACTTTGTATCTCTCTGTATGTAAAACACTGTAGTCACTTGGTGTAGTGATTTATGTGATCAATGCTACTTTTGTCTTCTTTTCATGGACCACTATATCTGGTTTTCTTGCATCTATCTTTTGAACTGTTGGTAATGGGTGATCCCATGTGATGTAGACTTTATCATTTTCTATGATGCTTTGTGGCTCATGTTTCCAGTGTTTTTCAGCTACTTCAGCATTATAATGTTTGCACAATCCCCAGTGCAACAGTTTTGCCACATTATTATACCTTTCAGTATTTAGTCCTTCTGCCATTAGTATATCACAACCAGCAACAAGGTATGGGACTGTTTCCAATTCTGTTTTACAAAACCTACATTTGTCTATTTCTCTCACATGTTCAATGGATTTTGTAAGCCAATGTGTAAGTAGCCCACTATCTTGGGACACCAATATTAACCTTTCATCTTTTGGTTTGAATTTGCCTCTCCTTAACCATTCCTGCATTTGATCCTGATCAACATGAGGTTCTTCCAGGAGTTTTCTATACGTGCACCAATATTTATGCATTTTCCACACTTCTTGCCTTCTCATCTGATCCTTCACCTTGTATTCTTTCTTTTGTTTTTTGGCACATTCAGTTGCTGAGATTTTTATCTATTTCTGGTTTGATTTCCATTCCCCTTTACACCGATATGCTTCTGTTAGATTAAGAAGGGAAATCTCCTTAGATTTATTCTTCTCATGTTTCGAAACGTTCACTATATTTGGCTCTTGTGAGGTCAGCAGAAATGTATGCAGTCCCACAATTGCAGATCTGTACATGTAATCAATTTCAAGTAAGCCAATGCCTCCTTTGGAACTGGGAACATATAATATTGGTATGCACTGATTTTTATAAATCATTTGAGGAGCATGAAGCATCCTTCTTGTTTTCCTGTCTAACCTAGTCAACATGTTTTGGGGCCAGTCAGTCACTCCAAAACTGTAAGTTAGGACAGGAAGAGCAAATTGGTTTATAGCCTGAATTTTGTTCTTAGATGTCAATGCTGTTTTCAGGATTAATTTAAGTCTTCTAAAATATTCCTTACTAAGTTTTATTCACATTTGTTCATGTTTATCCTTCATCAGTCCCCAAATATTTATACACTTCCTCTTGGTCAAGTTCTTTTATATCACATTCTTGTCCCAAAGGGATGTTTTTTTGGTGTTGCAGCTTTCCTGCTTTAAAGGTTCCTTTTGCACATTTATCAAGACCAAATGACATTCTTATATCAGCTGAAAAAGTTTTGACTACTTGCAGTTATGCTTTCAGTTCCTCATCCAATGAGCTTTATAGTTTTAAGTCATTGACAAAGAGAAGATGGGAAGTCTTTATACTTTTTTGCTTTCTGGGAGACAAATTATAGCCATGACCTAATCTGTTAAGCAGACAGCTTAATGAGTTAAGGGCAAGGCAAAAGAGCAACAGTGACAAGGACTCTCCCTGGAATACCCCCCTTTGGATTTTTATCCCTGAAATAATAATTTGTCCTTTATCATGGCTTAACTGCAAAGTGGTTTGCCACTGTTTCATGGTCACTGTGATGTAATTTATCAATGTTGGGTGTATTTTATACATTTTTAAGCAGTCTTTTATCCATGAATGTGGGATAGTTTCAAATGCTTTTTTGTAGTCGATCCATACCTTACTTAGATTCTTCCACTTTTTACAGTTCTTCATTATGACTTCATTTAACAACAAGTGATCCTTTGTTCCATATGGCTTTCTTTTATTACCCTTTTGTTCTATCGGCATGATTGAGTTTTCTTCTAAATGACTATAAACTCTGTCTGCATCAGTTCCAGTGTATAGTTTATACATCATCGGAAGGCAAGTTATTAGTCTGTAATTTTTAGGGTAGCTTGCAGGTTCACTCTTAAGTAGCAGCATTGTTTTTTCTGTTGTTTAGCCAGGTTGGTGTCTGTTCGGGGTGTGCATATAAATAGTTCTTATGGCACAAGTGTAGTGCCCCTGGTGTCTAGTGATTGCCTCAACACCCCAATCCCCATACTACTGTTAATGCCAGTAGATGAACACAGCCTTTGGCCATGTTCACTACCATGATATGTTAGGGTTGGCTGTGCTGATGTACATGTCTGAACGATTTCACAAATTGCTCAGTGTGCAGTTGCCTTCCTGGATGCAGTTCTAGGAGAGAGTGCGCATGGCTAATTAGCATATGCCTGCCCCCTGGACTGCCTTATTAGCATGCAGCACGGCTAAGGAGCCAGCCCGACACAGTGCTGCACATCTTTGTGTTAGAGCTAGTTCCTGAATTCAAAAGATTACCATGATGATTTTTTTTTTACATCACCTAATGGAAGGAGGAACTGGATATGTAATGTTCTGAACTATATGATGACCCTCAAATACACTGAAGTTTATGAGTGCCATCCAACCAGAAGATTCACAGTTTACTCTCAAGGGGTTTGCTTGTAAAGAAACAAAACAGAGCTGGGACACAGCAGTCTGTTTCATATTTAATTTCAAACCACCATCTTAATATATTTCTGTGTGTTAACCTTTAACGCCAGTTGTGTGTATTTAAAGACATTATGTATATTCCTATGAGCTGAGAAATATCTTTTCATTGAGGAATATTGTTTTTGGTTCACTACCTTTGGTTTTTAACTTCAACCCCCTTCTGGTTGCTACATCTGTCACCCTAGATACCAGTGTCTGGGTGATGTACTTGAGCCTGTAGTGGAGGTTTCCATATGTAGAGGTTCTAGTCCCTTTATAAAGACTTTTCTTAATGGATGTCAAAGGTGCAATAAATATTTGAAAAAAAAATCTGATGGACAAAGGAATTCCATTTCCTATCACACAATCATTAAATGAGTAGGTGAAAATAGAATTCCAGGGTGGAATACCATAACCAAGTACATGTAGATATACCAGATGATTTGACACTGAGGGAGGGAGGACTTAATCAGAAAACATAAACGATTTGTCTATTAGAAGCAAACATTCAAGATAATTGGGACTGTCTACTGAAGTTCATGTATCCATAATTCTTTAAGCAGCAAACTTTATGGGAAAAATATACATATGCATCAGATATCATATTCTGCTGAGGAACTGGAGAATGTGCCTTGTAGTCAGCTATACTTACTATTTCACCAACAAGAAATGGAGCAAGTCTTTCTGTAATGTGTATATCTCTTAACCTGTATAATCTTTTGTTTCTGTGTCATATCTGCTAAAAATGTATCGCTGGTTTCTTATGTAGCATTGGGTTATAACTAAAATGGATCCGTTGATATTACCTTACTTAATAAATAAATGGACACTTAGGATAACACTGTCTTGGTTTATCTAGTTCAAGAAGTCAAGATGGTATTCAGTTTTGGAAGGACACTGGAGAGTACAGGAAATGTGTGGATGGTATATGAGAACCTCCTTGCTGCATTCCATATTGAGCCTTACTGGTATTATGGCAAATGTAAAGGTGTTTTGTAGCAGTAATTAAACTGAAGGACTCTCTATCACAACTGTGAGATTCTCTACTGTCAGTCCTGACATGTCAAAAATTAAAGTCCAATACTGACAAAAAGAGAGAATTCAGAAACTTGTTGTTACAGTTTTAAAACATCTGTTGGGGTGGAGTCTTTGCCACCATACAACATGGTTGGGATATCACTATTTGTCCATATTAACCCCTAGCTCTCTGTACCTCTGAGAAGGAACAACACAATGGTAACTACAGTCTTGAAATTAGTTTATCCACACAAATTTTTGCTCTTTCTAGGATCACAATTACATTTTTTTGGAATTTAAGCAGGCACACCAGCATTAGTTGGTGAATGAGACCGCAAGCCAGTTTATAAGTAGAATGCTATATTTTATAAATACCTTGGTCAGTGCTTTCCTGTTAAGGACATCATCTTGTTATTCATCTGATACAGCACTAACCATGGCATAATTCCTTGCCAAACTGCCTGTGATGTGAGGAATTTAAAGTGGTAAGGTCAGAATCAAGTCCTCACTAGCTCTATGCAAATCTTGGTGGGATTACTCCTCCTGTTAAGTGATGCAGCCTATTGCTATGGGCAGTATAAATCCACATTTGGACAGACTGCATTCTTATGTGTATTATAAGAGATTTTATACCAGACATGTAACTGCTTTGACTCTGAAGGGGCCCCTGTAGTACTTAAATTATGGACGACAGTGCTAGTATGCTATATCTGGGAGAAGCAAGGCATATATAATCTGCTTGTTTACTTCTTTGCTAACAAGGGTAAGGCCCACTAATAACATTTAACTGGTTTACAGGCAGACAGAAATACAGTGTGTTGAAGAGACTTGCTCACCCACAAAATCATGCACAACTAAACACTGTGTGAATCAAACCTAAGTGTCTGCAAGGCATCACACTTGTCTGAGGCTCATACCTCTCAACTGTCCCTGATTTTGACTCAAATTTTAGCTCTGTCCCTCTTAATCCCTCCTAAAACTAGTGACTTTTGGAGGAAAGGTGGTGACAGTGAGGCTTATTGCTTAAATGTCTTAGCATTTAATTACCAGCCATGATTTCAAGGAATTAAATTTCAGTTATAACCCAATGGTGAATTTGTCTAGCTGCACGAGGCAGTAATTAAGAGTATTAGGCTCAGGTTAAACAAAAATGAGAATATCTGAGTGATTTTATGTAAGCCAGGACCTTCATACATTGCAGACGCATGCTAGCTGTGAATCACTCATTCAGATAAACGATAACAAAACCCCAGCTTTTTTTCTGAAACAGACTTCTAGTACTGCCAGATAAATTGTAAAAGCTTAATGTTCTGGATAACATGAATACCACTGCTGCTGACTGGTGGGCATGAAGGCTTTTGGAATGGTAGGTACTAGTTAACTCATTCACATCTACTAGCAGTGGGATTTTACACCTTCTGATACCTGTAGAGTGCCTTGCTGCACAGCTTTCTCATGAGGTATCTTACTGAAAATACAGCTCTGAAGCCTGCCTTTAAAGAAATCAAAACATATTGAAAACTGTAAGAATTACAAAGAAAGCAGAACTGCGGAACTTGTTCAACACATACTCTTTACAATGCTTAAATTAAGTTGTCAACCAGATGTAGACCTGGTTTTATAGTGAGTAATAAATTGCACAAAAATGAATTTTTATTACTTAAATTGTACTCTAACAACTCTTAGAATCTCTTTAACCATAGTAAGCAGAACACTACTTTCAGCTGGATACTTGTTCATGCAGGTCTGATTATCATGAAGTTGTAAAGCAGTTTTGATGGTATAATCTTAGTTTTGAGATATTTATTGAAATATGATATTTATACATATGTGCATATTTTATTGATGAATAAATATACAGAACTAAAAGGAAGTGCTAGGTAGACAGAATGTATCAGTGTAATATTTATCTAACATTATAAGAGCTTTCATATGATACCATGGCATATCAAACTCTTTATGGATGAAATCATTATCAAAATATTAACATATGGCATATATTCATACCTTTGTGTGCAACTATATTACATTTTGTCACTCACTGCCTATCCTATTTGAGTAAAAAAAAAAAACCTGCATGCTGACTTGGCCTGTAAAATGATAATCCAGCCTGAGATACTTACGTAAACATCATAAGTATGCATATAAATGCAAGTCTGTGATACACAAGAGCTATCAGTAAGAGGTTCCCAGCATTATGCAAGCTTTCCTTTGAGACCATAAAATATCACATAACTCCTTCTTTGAAAAATATTAATAGAAATATTAATATGTTCAAACATAGTTACTCAACATGCAGTCCAGAAAACCATTAATAAACCTAGCCCAATCTCCCACTTTCATCATTGAATTGGATGGTTAAGTGATATGCTCAGAGTCACACAGCTGCAAAAGTAGGTTTAGGGAATCAAACCCTGGACTACAGGAAGCAGTTTGCTTGCAGTTCATAGCCTTAATCTTCTGTGTTGTCAGATTTAACACGCATTATAATTTGTCACGAAAACAAATCACACTTTCCCACTTACCACTTCATTTGGGTCAGCAGACATTCCTGACCCATGTACTGACTTGGTCTGTGAAATGCTTCTAAGTGAACACTGCCTGATATATTTGAATACATATATAAATATATATGGTTTACTATCAACATGTGGAACAGCACTTATGTGGAACTGGAATGGACAAATGCATATTTTCCAATTTCTGTAATGTCGTTCTGAAAATGTTTGAATGCACATTAGCAAATGGTAGTGTACCTTCGCTACAGTGCATTTGACGTTCTCATAACAGATCACACTACAGTGGGGCTCGCAAAATTTACGCTTTTTCTCACTGTACTGGAATCTTGAAGCTGGAATATATAATTTTCAGGGTGTGTGTGGGGCTTGTCCCCCTGCAAAACTATAAATACTTGTGCTGTAGATGTACAATTCATATGGCAGCTTCAGCACAAATGCCCGAGGATCTGACGTTACCTCCTAACATTCTGAATTTGGTCAACTGCGACATTGTGGTGATGATTTTCGACATTCCATAAAAGCAACATTGCCAAATCCAGAATGTCAGTTCAATAAACTAAGCAGATTTTTTTTGATTTTCAACTTTTTGATAGTAAACCTATATATATATATATATATATATATATATATATATATGTATATATATATATATATATATGTATATATATATATATATATATATATATATATATGTATATGTGCCTTATTGTTAAACAAGCATAAATGTGTAAGGCAATGGTAGCTGCATTTTTGTCAGTGATAAGCTTTCTGTCATTTATATTGGCTTTCTTTTGATACCCTGAAGTGAAATCTAAAATCCTACTGGGTGAAGTTATTAAGAGAAATAAAAAAAGCGAGCCACCAAGGCTGACTATTCAAATAATCAAGCATATATAGGGAGAAAACAGCCCCAGGGAAATGTGTATGAGAATAGCCCTCGAAATAATGAAAATATTCAGAACAACAGTTCTGACGGTGAAAGGGGGCTTGACAATACAAAGGGGAATAATGATTATTCTTTTCAGGAGGGTCAACATCTAAGGAGGTCCGAGAGACTGAAAAATCAAGGGAAATGGACCCCCTGGGGCAGGCAGAACTACAATGTTCAGAGCAACAGGAACAGCAATTATTTCAACAGGGGACAACAGCAGGGGTGGAGGAGAGACTTTCATGACTGAGTTATTTAACACAACTGCTATGTCTGACCAAGACTCATTGAATGTAGTTGAAAATGATTATTCTGATGTTGCAATGGAATGTAATATTTTGGAAAGTGATGTTTTTTATATTTACAATTACAGTGATCTCATTGTTAGTGAAGGACATTTTGACTTGTTTAAAAAAGGGATATTTTTTGTACCTAACTATAAGACTGACATTGCAAATGTTTTGATTAGCTTAAAACTGTATACTAGAAAACTGAATCTCAGTTTATATTTCAAAAATAGTAATGTAGGCTTGGACAAGAACTTGGTGGTCAAACATAAGAGCACATTCATCCCCCCAGTCACCCATTTATATCGTCCTTTGAGAAATTATGTGAACAACAATTTAGAAAAATAGTCAAAGAGACCAAATATAACACTAACAATCTCACAAGAGATGAAGCCATTATTTTGAATGAATTGGCAGGAAACAAGATGTATCGTGTAATGAAACCAGACAAGGGTGGGGGTAGTCATTATGTCTCACATAGATTACAGTTCCAAAATGTTTGAAACATTGAATGACACCACAACTTATAGCAGGACTTCAAGAAATGCTGTTAATAGAGCTTATGCCAGGATTGATGTTTGTTTTTTATTTAATGCTCTATTTCAAAATGAAGTAGAAATTGTGGAAATAAAATATTTAACAGTTGAGAAACCAAGAACACCAGTAATCTTTGGAATACCAAAGATTCATAAAAATGTGTACAACCTCCCCTTTATAAATATTAAATTACAAAGACATGCATTTGGAGCGTTTCTCCCCGGGCCTCCGCTGAAAATTGGCTTAGTTCCAAGACATACTTTCCCGGTAAAGAAATGTCAAATAAATAAAATAAATAAATTGGTATATATTCATACTTTATAATAAAATTACATTACACTTTCTAAATTAATAAGAACCCATTTGAGTCAAAATATCTATAACTACACTGGCATTAACACTCACCTGTATACATGTGTCTACTTCAAAACATTGAAATCTCATAACATTAAAATTCAAAACACTGAGACAATAACATTGAAAACCCACAACAATGAAAACCCAAAACAATGAAAACTCAGAACACTGAAACTTTGCATCATAAGACTAAAAACTACAACGCACATGTAAATTACATCCCCTCTACCTATAACACCACCTACCAAACACACTTTTTACTACGTTTCTGCAGGGAGACAAGCCCCCCTGCACCCTCCATGTGGGAGGATCTGCCCCCACCCCCTGTAACGTAAATATACCAACTCCAAGATCGCACTGCAGTGGAAAAAAATTAATTTCCTAACCTCACTTTATTGTCATCACCATACATAATGTAAATATAATGTCTAAATCATTTACTTGTATGGCTTAAAAACAAGTACAGATTGGCAAAATAAACACTTTTGCCCCGACTTACTACTCCCAGCACTTCTCAAAACACTAACGTAACTTCCATGAAAGCAACACATCCATATATTTACATTCTGTATGGTGATCATGTTACAGTGAGATTAGGAAATCAACTTTTTTCCACTGTAGTGCGATTTAGGAGTTGGTATATTTAATTTACGGGGGGTGTGGGAGCAGAACCCCCCACATGGGGGGTGCAGAGGGCTTGCCCCCCTGCAGAAACATAGTAAAAAGTGTGTTTCTTACTTTGTTGTTGTTATAGGTGGAGGAGATGTTATTTATGGTTTACTTATATTTGTGCGAACAACATGCTGTCGGCAGTACTGCTGCCGAAAATCAGAATGTCGTGCAAAAAATGTAAATGGATGGGATAGTCGAACACACTTATGTGAATGCAGTATTGCTTTCGCATAAGTCTATTCAACTATCTGCATGGAAATCGCGGTATGGTGGGGATTGGAAATTCATCCATATCCCCACTGTAGTGCAATCTTGGAGTTGGAATATATTAGTAATGTGGGGTGTGGGGAGAAAACATGATATGTTGTATAGGAGTTTGATTTACATCAGCTCCTATATGGCTATCACGTCACATTTTCGGCGACAATGTCAAATCAAATGTGTCGATCATTTCGGGCGGCGTGTACACTCTAAATGTTTGGTTTTGGTTTAAGTTTTTGTTATTTCGAATGGCAAATGTTTTGTCATTTGAAATAACGATAGTAAACCGTTATTTACATGTACGTTGTAGATTTCAGTCTTATGATGCACACTTTCAGTGTTCTGATTTTTCGTTGTTTTGGGCTTTCAGTGTTTTCGGTTTTCGATGTTATGGTCTCAATGTTTTGAATTTCAATGTTATGAGATTTCAATGTTTTGAAGTACACTCGTATACATATGTATAGCCATAGACCATTATTGTTCCAATAAAAAGCATAAAACTTGGGGACTGAGATAATTTTAAGTTACGTATACATACATTCATAACACTAGTATTCTATTAAGTAGAAACATTCTGAGCAGGTTGATTAATGCTATGTTTGTGTGATTATATATGTAAAAGGGTTGTTGTATCATGTCAACATTTGTTCAAGAGTCATAACAGACTGATGTAATTCATCTATCTCTTGGCTGGATATCCTAAATCACCTCATGCCTTTTACTTCTCTCTCCTAAATTTAATTTACCAAATTATTTTCTGCTTTCCTGCACATGTGAACAAACCACTGCAATCTGTTCTCTCTGGCGTTCTCTGGCTTCCACTCTGATGTCCTCATTTGTTCATCTGTCCCACAGAATGCATCCTATTACCTATCTCAGGCACTTCATCTCCATCACCTCAAACCTTCTCAGCTGCTCTGCCTTCATTGCCGAGGTTTCTGTGCTATACTGAAGTACTGGCTGCACCACTAAATTATACACCTTACTTTTTGGATTCTTTGATGCACTACCCTTGACACTTTGTGTCAGTTGGCTACAATACCTCTGACTCGTGCTTTGACCTCCTCATTCAGACTTCCTTTCTCCTTATCCACAACTCTAAGATACCTTAAACTGTTAGGTTTTACCTCTGTTTTCCCCATCTCAGTTGTCAGCTACTTCTGAGTTTCACCATTTGCTATGACCACTGTCTTGTCTATATGCTCAGTTTCATCCCATGTGATTTCCATTTTGCATTCCATTCTTCTATCATTTGCTGAATTTCCTGTTTAGAGTCTGCTCATAGTGCTACATCATCTGCATACAGCAGCTTTATTAATCTGTTTGCTTCAAACTGCTTGTTGCGGCAATCTTGTAATTGGTAAGAAAAGGAATGAGCTTAGGCATGAACCCTGATGCACATCCATCCCATTGGGAGCCCCTCTTTGAATCCAAACACTGTCCACACTTGTGTCTCTGGTCCCCTTTACAAATCCTATCAGTGTCTCTGGGACTTCAAACTATTACAGCATTGGCAAGTCATATGTTTTTTTCAAGAGTAGGAAGGTCCATTTATATTATTTTTTAGTGTTCATCTTTTTTGTTTACTATCTGTCTCCCATTAGACATTGGATAGCTCATATTGTTTCCTGATCTGAATCCAAATTGCTGATCTCCCATCTTAATTTCTGCTACTCTGCATAGTCATGTATCAGTCACCATCTGCGGCACTTTCATGTAGTAACATTGGAATTTAATACTTCTTTATTGCTTACAGTTGTGAATATCCCCCTTGTTCTTGTACAATTGAACTAGAATGCTTATTCTCTGGTCATCTGGGATATAACTCTCTGTCCATACTCCCACTAAATACCCATGGAAGCCATTTCTTCCCTAACATACCCAACATCTTGATCATATCTGCTGTGACCTCATCTGAGCCTTCCTCTTTCCCCTGACATCATTTTCCTAATGCACACTATATGTTTTCCAAGATCGGATCTCTTTCTTCATTCATCGTAGTCTGTGCATGTGGCAGCACAGGTTCTGCGGGTTTCTTCATCCAGCAGATTCATGAATTACTCCTTCTGTCTGCCTTTGATGTTCTCTGTACTGATGAACATATTGCTGCTGGTATCTCTTATGGATGGTGTCTGCTGACAATATTTTTATCATTGCCTTGCAACCTGATGGACCTTCTTTGTGCTATCTGTTGACTCACTTTACAGAATCTGGTAGAGTTTTTATGACACCTTGTTCTTTGGCATTATAACTACTCAGTTAGCCTCTTTGTATGTCTACCAGCATTCCATCTTAGCCTGGTTCATCTTTTCTTTCTCACACATTTCTGAACTCTTTTGTTTGATAACTGGACTTCTGTATACTATCACCAGTTTTCCTTAAGCCATACATGACTTGACTACAACTTCTGCATCTTCAGCCTTGTCTCTGTTGCCTTTAGAGCAGTGATGGGAAACCTATGACACGCGTGTCAAAAGTGACACACACATCATGACATTTTGGGTGACAAGTCAACAATCAGCAACACCCAAGTTACCAAAGAAACTGCTTTTACATTCATTGCTCATGTGAAGTGTACTGAATTATTTTGTGCCAGGAGCTTTTGACACTGCAAACCCAAAAGGTTCATCATCACTGCCTTAGAGCCTTCTTGAATTAATTTTTGCAACTGATTATGGGTACCCGTGGTTTATGATGGGGGCTGACTGCTTTACTAGAGATCCCTTTGTGATTTCTGACTTAATACCAGTGCCCTTTCCTTACTTACTGAGTTGCATGCTGATTTGACCACCCCTGCATGTGATATTGTGACTGCCTGTCTTGGGGACCCATGCATTGGCCACCAATGATTAAGCTGTTAATAAACAGAAGTATAAAATGGCCTCCTATTTATTATTACTTTTGCCCTAACCATGTGGACCTAGACAATCCTCATATTTTGTTCTGTCTATTCTGATATGTGCATTCAGGTTCCTTATTACTAAGATCTACTCATTTTGTCCCACTTTATCGAGGAGGTCCTGCAGCTGCTGCTTGAGTGCCATTTTTTCTTTACAATCATAACCCTGTGGGACATAGGTTGAGATTTTGAATACTGCCTTACCTTTACACAGTAGTTTGATTGCTATGAGTCTGTCATTAATTCTTATGACATCCCTCACTGTCTTTAGAAAACTCTCTCACCACAATGCTCACATCACCATTTGCGGTCTGTCCTCCCTCTGAGTAGTATATTGTAATATCTTCAAGTACTGAATGATGTATGTAGATACTGTAAACAATGCTATGCATTTAAGTAGTTTGGCTCTAAAGCATTGCTAATTAAAATGATTATAATTATTGTAGGGGCAGAAAGGGCTGCTTCCCCAAGCTCAAACTGTCAAGAAGCATGATCAGCAGGTTCCTATGGTGCAGGAGTGCAGTACCAGCATTGATTTATGAAACTGTAAAGATATTGTGGCTTCATAAATTAAGCCAGTACTGCATTTGTGGCTCAGCTGAAGCAGTGAAGAGTAATTATAGCAAGCTGCTTGTTAAAATTTTAACAAGCAGCTTGCTACAGTTACAGGAGCAGAGAAGAGCTTTTTTGGTCTTCAGCTTTGTGAATCTGAGAAGAGAAGACTTTTTTATTTTTAACTTCTTTATTTTATTTATTCATTCATTCCTCAGCTTTGAGCTGCACAAGGCACTATTTAAGCTAGCTATGATTCTGTATTGCCACTGTGTGATATTATGTAAATAATTCTGTTTTTAAGAGTAGTCAGGTATAAATATCTGCAAATCAGTGATAGTTAGGTAGGAGCTATCACTGAGAAGTTTTCCAGCATTATTTAAGCTTTCAAATTGAAATGTTATTAATAAAGTATTAATACGTTCATATGTAGTTACTAGACCTGCAATCCAGAGGACCACTGATGGACTTTGTTCTGTCTCTCAATTTCCTCATAACTGTCCAGTTAGGAGACTTCCTCAGAGTCACGTAGTATAGGCAAATGGAGGTTTAGGGTATCAAACCCTGGATTTCAGGTAGCAGCTTTTAGCTGCACATAGTCTTAGTCTCCTTTGCTAGCTACCAGATAAGGCTCACATTAATAATTAGGCATGAAAATAAATCACACTTTCTCACTTACTGACCATCGCATTTGAATCAGTTGCTATTCCTGACCTGTACATTGATTTGGACTGTGAAATGCTTTTCCACAATGCTACAAAGTGAACACTGTCTGATATATTTACACAAGTATATTTATGTATATCTGCCTGTTTTATTGCTAAACAGAAGAATTTCCTTGAGTTTTGTTAATGAATCATGTGAAACCAACTATTTGATTTATTGTTGTATAAAAGGAGGGCTTTGCTAAGCTATGGTGGAGTTGCTAGAGTTTCAAGGGGGAATACTTATTGTCCTATGTACCAAAAGACTATTCAAGTTGATGCTGTCACTGAATCTGAATCACAGGTGGGTTCAAATACCTGGAGAAGGATTCTTGGGAAGGATGGATATTTCTAGTTGCATGGAGTTAGAATCTGTAGAAGAAGTTCATAGGTTCATAGGTGTGTACTGGGCTAATGGCCCAGGGGCCTTTACAAGCCTAGCCCATAGGATTACCCTTGCATCGTGCCAACCGCTATTAGTTCCCAGTGCCTCTGTTGAGTAAAGCCACTGGAGTGATCCCTGGGGTGAATTTTCTATTTCCCATCCACTCATCAAGATTTATCTTGAAGAGGGCCAGTGAGGTATTCTGCTTGACATGTATGGGAAGTCTATTCCATAGCATGGGCAGTCTCTGGGTTATGAAGCTGTCCCTCCAGCATGTTCTATTGATTGTGGTGTATAATTACAGGCCATGAGTAGGATGTTCTAGGTGGGAAGAATTCATTTGGAGCCCACAACAAATTCATCTTAGCTGTACAGAATTTTGCAGTATATCTGGTCTTTTTACTCAAATGGTGGATAAAAGTGTTCATGTTCATATTTTAGTGTTAGTGAATATAGTGTGTGTGTGTGTGTGTGTGTGTGTGTGTGTGTGTGTGTGTGTGAATATATATATATATATATATATATATATATATATATATATATATATATATATATATATATATATATAGTTCCCCTTCACAAAGTCGAACATTCAGAAACTCGAAATGTATATGGCCGAAGCCATATGTTCGAGTTTCTGAAGCTATGTAAAGAATCTCCACGGCAATACCCAGATTTGCTCAGAGCTGTTGCACAATGGCACCTCCTATATTGAGCCAACAGATATTGCCAATATACTGGCCGACAGATTCTGTGTCAACTTTACCCCTCTCTTCCCCACCAAAGGACCAATCACAATATCAGTAGATTGCCAGGCACCCAGTATTACTGCTGCACAGGTTAAAACAACACTGTCCAAGGCCAAGAATACAGCTTCTATGGGACCTGACAATATCCCTTGCTGTGTTCTACATTAATTACAAAGTGAACTGGCACCTCACCTGTGTGCCCTGTTCAGTCACAGCCTCACCTCAGGCTTTGTCCCTACTGAATGGCACTGCTACAGTCATCCCTCTCCACAAAGGAGGAGTGACTACAGACCCTGGGAACTATCGCCCCATTAGCCTGAGAAGTCTGATATACAAAGCTAGGAATGCATCATCTTGGACCTAATAAACAACGATATAGGGAACCTCCAAACTCTGGATCCCACACAGTTTGGTTTTGTGAAGGGTAGATCATGCCTGCTCAACCTGGTCGACTTCTTTGAGTCAGTCACCAGAGCTGTGGATGAAGGCAAGGTGGTTCATACAGCCTACCTTGATCTGGCCAAGGCCTTTGATACCATTCCCCACTCAGGAATCATTGAAAAACTCACTAAGCTAGGCATCAACCCCATATCACTAGGTGGGTTGCAATTTGACTCACAGATAGAACCCACAGTGTGAAAGTAGCTGACTCCAAGTCAGACTGTCGACCAGTCATGAGTGGAGTCCCACAGGGATCGGTCCTGGGTCCTCTCCTGTTTGGTATCTACTTCTCTGAAGTCCAGGCCAACATGAAGGGACTCTGGCTGACAAAGTTCACAGATGATTGTGAGTTGGGATCCATATTAACTCCCCAAGTGATGTTGACATCCTATAGAAAGGCCTCACTGAGACCAATGACTGGTGTCAGAACCATGGCCTTAAGCTCAGTGCCAAAATAATGTATAGTCATCCCCTTTAGGAAAAAACAGGTTCCCATGAATTACCACATCGATGTGAATTACCACATCGATGGTAATCCACTGAACACAAGGCGTCATAAGAGATCTGGGAACACAGGTTGACAGCAGCCTTTCTTTTGACCACCACATTGCCACTGTGGTCAGAAAGTCCTTCTATGTGGCACATCTCATTACTAAGAGTTTTGCATCCAGGAAGAAAGAGGTCATTGTCTCCCTCTGCTCTTCTCTCATTGGACCAATCATCAAGTACAATGCCCCATTTGGCATGTACCTCATTATACACCTACAACAACAGGAGAGGCTGCAAAAATACCTCACAAAGAGGATCTTAGGCCTTAAACACTTGTCCTATATGGACAGACTCAAAAAACTCCAGCTATTCTCTGTCTCATATCGCCTACTTAGAGGCGATCTCTGCTTGACTTACAAAGCCATGTCTGACCCATCTCTGTTAGAAATGCTACATCTATAGAAATCCCAATCCCTACACACTACACGCTCCAGAGACTTCAACCTCATTACCACTCACAACAGAACAAGCTGGAGAGACAGGTTCATAACCGACAGACTGCCCATGCTATGGAATAGACTTCCCATAGATGTCAAGTGGAGCGCCTCATTGGCCCTCTTCTAGAGAAATCTTGATGAGTGGATGGGAAATAGAAAATTCACCCTATGGGATCACTCCAGTGGCTCTACTTGACAGAGGCATTGGGAACTAAGGTTGGGTGGCACGATGCCAAGGCAATCCTGTGGGTTAGGCTTGTAAAGGCTCCAGGGCTGTTAGCCTAGTACACACCTATGAACCTATATATATATGTGTGTGTGCATATATATATATATATATATATATATATATATGGGATCGGTACTGATCCCTGAAGGAACTTTTCACCGAAGCACAAACAGCCGGGCATACTTCCGTGAAACTGCTTTTTACTGAAAAAGCACTTTTGCGGAAGTATGCCTGCAGCTAGAGGGAGTCTTGGGGGAATGACTGTTTTCGGAGATCGTACTACGGTATGGATAAGGGAATATTCCCTTTTCCTCACTGTAGTGCGATCTTGGAGTGAGAATATTAAAGTAGGGGGTGTGGGGGGCACAGCATAAAAGTAGATTTATTGTTTTTTTTTTTTAATATGCTCTGCAACCCTGAATAGGGCAACTTGTGAGCGAAATAAATGTTATTTCTGGGTCCAGTGTCTTCAAAATGCTACATCTGGTGTCAGCAGAATGTAGAAGCGGTGATATGTGCAGTCTAGTTGTATCTTCAACTGATATTGCTAGACAATGCTTTGCTATTTTGGTGATAAGTTACAACAAAGAGGGAAGTTTGCTAATGCCCTACAATAAAGAAAAGTGTGTGACTTTTCCATCGCTTTTAAATGTGGGTGTTTGAACTGAAGTACAACTAAAATTAAGAGACTTGAAAAGAAAGTTGCAGTTTCCTAGTGCTGCTTTTCCCTATCTGGAGATTGTCTGTGCACCTGTGCTGCATTCTAAGGTGCTAATGAATGAAGTGCAGAAACCCTGAAGTGAGTCAGCAACTATTAGACTGAAGTTGCACTTAAATACAAAACTGTGTCTGTGTTCTCCCATAGTGTCTTCACAACCAAAGTAAGCAATGTAGATATTGACTGAAGCCTTGGTTCATATGTAGGGATGGCTACAGACCAGCACTTAGTGATCTAATGGGAGCTTGTGAAATGTATTCCCAGTGCATTGATGAGCTTCAAAAGTACACCATCTTAAAAAAGCTGTCCTAGGAAGATGATACAGTCATACCTTATGTTAAGGCTATCCACTTGGTGGTGTAAACATTGGCTCTAGGTGATTTGGTCACATTGACTAATGCTGGTGTGGCACCCGAACCCCTTGTACAAATGGTAGAAAAAAGGGTTGGTAATTAAATGATGATGGCTTCTTTACTTTGGAATACTATGCTACACAGCAGAACTGGAACAAAAACGAATAGGCAAAAATCCTCTCACCATAACTGACCGGAGGTGCTTTAAAGGTATACATGGAATGGAAGTTACAGATTTACCTGATGTATGATAAAGTGAAAAAAGGACACTTGATTATCAAGACAGGTTTCCCTTCTGAAAATGCAAGATATTAAATTTCACAGTTGGACTTCTAATGCCAGTAAGATGGTAAGAGATCAAATGCACAATCATAAAAATATTGTTAAATTGGAGTTACAGCATGATACTAACAGTAAAGCAGAAATGACAGAATTGCTTACTGTTGATTGCTTTTAAAAGAACAATGGTGTTAATATAAGAAGGGTGAGTACATCAAAGTGATCCCAATACTTCAGATAAACTCAGAGCTGCACTTGAACATGTTCTAGCAAATACTATTTTATTTAACAGTATAATGTGTGTATCTAAGTCTACACCAGCATTTACCAAGCCAGCCTTGCCTTTGAAACACCACATGAATATTACTGAGCTAATGTATTACAGGGGTGGGAAAAAAGGCCATCTGATCAGAATTTGTATCAGCAAAGGGAACAGTATCAATACTAAGAGAGGTGTTGGTGCTTTTTTCCCTCTTTTATTGTGTTTTGTTGAAAAGTGTTTGCTTTCCCAGTAAGCAAGGCTTTGTGTATTCATCATTAACTGTGGTTTCTACTGTTTTTTGTTTGTTTAGTCGATAATTGTTATTAGGTTCATAGGAGGTTATTAGGCTAGCGGCCCTAGAGCCTTTACAAACCTAGCCATGTTAATCCCAAGTATCCCCATTTGTGTTTTTTGGATAGTTAAGAATGAATTTATGAGTAGAGAAGGCTGTAATCAAAACTGGCTACCCCTATTGATGAAGGACAAGGGTGCCATCTTAGGGGTGAATTTGCAGTCTCCCATCCAGTTATCTAGGTTGTGTTTGAATAAGGTCAGTGAGGAGCTCTGTTTTACATGAATAGGGAGTCTATTCCAGAGAAGCACCAGTCTCTAGGCGACATAGCTATCCAGCATGGTCTGTTAATGTCTCAAGCTAAGCTGAGATCTCTAGAGTGAGTGACTCTTGAGCCATTTGACTTACGGATGTGCAACATTTCCTTTTGGGCAGAGTTGGAGATTGCCCTATAGGCCAGGCACAAGTCACCTCTCAGCATTCTGTAAGATACAAAGTAGAGTGAAAGGCCTTTCAGCCTATCCACATAAGTCATGGTTTGGAGTCCCTATATTTTCTTAGTGAGAAACCTCGGAGGTCTCTCCAGCTGCTGCAGGTGTCTGGTGAGATATATGCAAAAGGGTGCATTATACTCTATTAGTGGTCTGATGTGAGTCAAGTACAGTGGAGTTATAACATCCCTTGACCTGGATGCTATGCCCTTGCTTATGAGGAGTGCTACATAGAAGGCTTTCCTTACCACTGTGAAAACTTGGTGGTCAAAGTTCAGATTGCTATCAACCTGTATTCCCAAGTCTTGCACCACTGGGTTGGAACTCAGGAGGTGTGCTGTCAGTATTGTAATTTGTAGGAAATTCTGTTTTGCCAAAGGGAATAAAAATGCATTTTTTTTTGCAATATGTTTAGACTATGGCTTTGGCGCCTATCATTTCTTTGTGTTAGCCCTTCTTGCAATATGTTGACATCATTGGGGAACTCCCAGTTTGTAATCATTAGTGAACTTGGTGAGCCAAAGGCCGTCTTCTTTGGCCTGGACTTCTGTGAAATAGATGCCAAACAGTAAGAGGCCCAGCACACACCCCTGTGGTACTCGACTGGTGATGGGTCTACTGGTGGAGGTGGAGTCACCAATTCTGACACAGTGTGTTCTGTTGGTGAGCCATTTGGCTACCCATCTAGTAATGTAAGGGTTAATCTCTACCAGGGAGAGTTCCTTAATGATGCCAGAGTGGGGAATTGTGTCAATATCCTTGGTAAGGTCGAGATAGGCTGTGTGCACTGTCTTGCCTTCATCCATGGCTTTGGTGACATTCTCAAATAAGTCTACCAGGTTTTATAAGCATGATCTACCCTTAACAAAGCTAAAATGGGTTGGGTCAAGCATTTGGAAGTTGCCAATTTCCTGATAAGGTCCATGATAATTCTTTTCAGGACCTTGCAGATGAGGCTGGTTAGATTTATGGGTCTGTAGTTCCCAGGGTCAGTTGATGGCCCCCTTTGTGCGGGGGATTACTGTTGCTGTTCTCCATTCTGCAGGCACATAGCCAGTTCTCAAGCTATGATTAAAGACAATGCCAAGTGGGTCCACTAGTTCTTGTTCTAGATTGTTTAATAAACAACCTGGGATATTATCTGGTCTCACTGAGGCTGTGTTTTTGGCCTTGGCGAGTGCAGAGATGACTTGTTCTCTAGACATACTAGGCAGAAGACTGGTGATAGGTATGATTTGGGATATGGTAGGTGGGGATAGGGGGGTGACTTTTGTCCTGAATCTGTCACCTAGCAGGTTGGCGATATTTTCCTCTGTAGTATGAGTGATCCCATCTACAATCAGTGTGGCACATAGCTGGCATTGTCTTTTAGACTTTGGATGTAGTTAAAGAATGCCTTATAATTATTCTTGGCTAGAGATGCAATTTTAGTTTTGTAATTAGCTTTAGAGGAATTTACAAGATTTCTGATTTTCCTGTTTAGGCTTAGAAGGGAACTCTTCCTCTGCAGAGTGATATCCCTCTTGCTTTTGGACAACAGTTTCTTACTCTTGTTATATAATTTGTTTATACTTGAAGTCCACCATGGTGGCTTGTTTTTATGGGAAGACATGATTTTGATCCAATCCGGTACAGCAGAGTTTATGCAATCGCTTAAGTGTTTGTTCAGGGCATTTGCATACACTTTTGCATAGTGATCATTGGTGTCTGTGATTGTGGGTGGTATGAAGCTTTTTATACCATCACTTAATATGCTGTAGTTAGCTTTAGTGAAGTTTTTTTTATAATTTTCATTCCTATGAGGGTGTCGGACCCAGTAGTTACTTCAAACAAGACTGATTTGTGATCTGACCTAACCAGGGATAGCATCACACATAGGAAAGTACAGCAACCCCCCCCCCCCATGTTGGTGAGTACTATGTCCAGAACATTAGAGCTCCTAGTGGGGGGAACAGACCATCTGTTCCAGAGCATTTGAGTTAACAAAGTCCAGGAACCTTTGGCGAGTGTGTTTTTGCTCATGTATGTTCCCCCAGCCTATGGAAGGATAGTTGAAATCTCCCGTGACTAAGGTGTTGGGCTGTATGATGAGGGATTCCAGTAAATTAATGTACGCAGTGTGCTTGTCCCGGTTCATGGTGGGGGATCTATAGCTAGCATTGATGTGGTGTGGAACTGTTCCAGTTGTTAATTGGACATGGAGTAGTTTGAGAGAGTCATGCTGTTTGACCAGTCTCACAGTGTCTTTAGTTTTAATGAAGATGGATACACCTTCACCTTTGTTTCCCTCATACTCATTTTGAGGTCTGAACATGTGGAAGGCATTGTAGCCTTGCATGTCTGAGGTGCTCTTAGCAGCCTTGAACTATGTCTTGATAACTGCACAGATGTCAGCATCCTCCAAGGTGAGGAGGGCTTCCATGAGTGAAATTGCATGTTTAAACTCCTAGGATTAAGCAGCAGGACCCCAAGTTTGTCTCGATTATATTTTGTTACACTGGAAAATTTGTTGTTTTGACATTTCCTAAAAAAGACACTATGGGGGAGGCAAGGGCCTTTGCCAATATCTAAAAGCCTAGGGGGGGGGGCAGGTGCAGACTAGCTCTAGCAAGGTAGCAATGTCTGTCTACCATATAGGTTCATAGGTAGATACTAGGCTATCAGCCCTGGGGCCTATATAAGCCTAGCCAAAAAGGTTCCCCAGCTTTCACCACCATAGAAAATTATTTTCCTGTGCTCCTGTCAAGCAGTGCCGCAGAAGTGATCCCCGGGGTGAATTTTATATTTCCCATCCAGCCGTTAAGATTTTTCTTAAAGAGGGCCAATGAGGAGCTTTGCTTGACATGTTCCAGAGTATGGGAAGTCTCTGGGACAGGAATCTATCCCTCCAGCATGTTCTGTTTATTGTGGTGACAAGTAGTGACAAGGTTTAGGTCCCTGGAGCATGTGGTTCAGAAAGATTGGGATTTCTTTAAGTGTAGCATGTCCAACAGCTCTGTATGTTAGACAGAGATTGCCTATGAGTAGGTGATATGTGACGGAGTTGAGCTGGAGTTTTTTGAGATGCTCTGCATATGGCATCTGTTTGAGGCCAGTAATCCTCTTAGTGAGGTCTTTCTGTGGCCTTTCCAGTTGTAGGTGTCTTGTGAGATACATGCCAAATGAGGCATTGAACTCTATAATGGGTCTGATGGATGAGTAGAGAGGAACAATGACCTCCTTTTTTCTAGAGGCGAACCCTTTTGTGATGAGGTGTGCCATGTAGAAGGATTTCCTGACTACTATGGCGATGTGGTTATCAAAGGAGAGACTACTTTCCACCTGTGTCCCGTGGTCTGTTATCACACTTTCATTGTTTAGTGAGCTAATGCCTATGTGGTATTTCATGGGTACCCAGACTGACAGATATTGGATCCCCCTGGACTGACACCAGAAGCTGAGCCAATAGTTGAATTCAATAATTTTTTGTTCATATTGTGGCATCATCCTGGGTGAGGGTAGGCTACTGCTTAGGGCTAGGAGTATACATGTCTGGGACATATAATCAGAGAGTTTTGTCATGTCTCTCTTCATATAGTCCAGAGAGGTACATCTCAAGTCATTCACTCAAACATGGACTGTGACAGAATTGTAACAATACTTGTTGAGTGACTTGAGTGCATGCATGATTTGTCAGATCCTGGGACCTGATAGGCAGCTGACCGTGACCTTCGCCTTGTCTAGTCTGGTGAAGGGGACATCTGTGTGTCTCACTAAGGAGAGTCACCTATGACCAAGACATGCAATGTGTTTTGCCTTAGAGGCTTAGTTGTTGAGACACAAATGTGTGTGATATATGTATTGTTTTTTTTATGCTTAGTGGTGAGTGTGTGTGTTGTGGATTGGGGGGGGTCTCTGTTAGTGAAAATCTCTGCATATGTGAGTTTATGTGCTGTGACCTTAATTTGTCTGAGAGGTGAGGTGAGCAGTTGATCATTTGTCATATAATCATATAGCCACAAAACTCACAAAAAAAACTGTCAACCTCAAAACACAAACATAAAAAAAAAAATAGAAAAAGATAAGCCGACCCCACCCCCAAGTTTGTGAAAGCTAATGAAGTGATTTAAAACTAAAATGCTTTCAGTTTTTAAAAGTACAAATAAACATCCTAAGTATAAGCACCCAAATACACATAAACCAAACAAAATATGTTTAATATATGGGGCTTCATCTTCTCCCACGCTCACACAACTTAAACATACAAGGTCCTCGATTATATTAGCTATTGATTAACATTGATTTCACTGTAAGACTAGACCCATGCAGGACATTAACTAGCTGTGAAGCTGACAAACTGCATGGTATATATATATATATATATATATATATATATATATATATATATATATGAAAATGTGTTGTATTTGTGAAGCGTTAATGTGGTTTGTGGAACGTCTGCTTCGGCTGAATAAATATCCTTTACTGTCATCTGGTTGGTATTCTTTGTGTCCCTTGGCACTTTTAGCAATTTCTCAGTGTTTTTGTGCCTTGGTGGAAATTTTTCTGGATATATATATATATATATATATATATATATATATATGTGTGTGTGTGTGTGTGTGTGTGTGTGCGTGTGTGTGTAGCATATAGAGCATTCATAAAATTAGACAGACCAGTGCATGACTGATTCTAATAAACTAATTAATTATTTTGTTCAACTGATATGTTGTCTCATTTAAATGCATCACCCAACAGCATCTATGTTTGCATTTGATATTGTTGCTGTTTCATAAAATCTGTTTTATCACATGCATACATATATATACATTAACCATTAGTGACCACCTTGTATTATACCTTTGTTCAGTACTATTTATTATGGAAATAATATCAAGAAATCTATGATGGGCATAAAATAAGTGCAACCCCCTTACATAGCCTCCCTGAAAAAGGAGAAGTGCTAAAGAACTGATACTTCTCCCCTAGGGCTAAACGTTTTATTGTATTTTAGCAGCAAGAGTTCTTGCAGCCTGACAGTATGGCTCCATCATTAAAAATCTTTTCCAAACTGGACACCTTTCTAAAGGACACCATCCAATTGCAATTCTCAAATGTAACAAAAAAAGCTGATCTGTCCTAAAAAACAAACAAAAAAAAAACAAGACTGAATTATTAAACATCCATATGTATTCAGGATATCTAGCAAGTTTTTGAAGCAGGTTAAGGCTGCCAGCTTTAGTTCCTGGAGTACATAGTTTGATTCCATCAGCACTCACTTGCCTATTGAGTGATCTTGAGCAAGTCATTTAACCTGACATTGCTCCTGGGTCATACCTGAAAAATGACTGTGTCCAGTGGGTCTACGTGGGTAGCAAATGGGAGGTTGGTGTAATGGCTAAGGTGTTTATCCTTCATACACAATGTGTGGGGTTTGATTTTCACATGAGGTAATTGGCTAGGCTTACAATGGTCCACAAGGGCAGTTAGGTTAGTACTAATCTATGAACCTAGGAACATATAAATAGGTATTATTATTATTAATGCATTGTTAGAATGCCTATGAGAAACCACACATAAAACTGCAGCTATTGTTTCTGTCCTGGCTAGCAAAAATAAAAGCTCCCAAAAACAAATGCAAGGTGTTATAACAGTAAGACATGCACCACTATACAGTACTGTATAATACAAAGATTTTCAATTGCTTTAAATAGTGTGGCATACTAAAATGCATAATGAAAAATGCCATTATAATTCATAGAGTAACTGCTCTATTTCATATGAAATTAGAAGCACAATGTAAACGGAAATGTATAAGTAATTGGTCTGGAAATTAATTGAAAACTGAGAGAATTCCCAAAACCATTTTGATCATAGCGGTCTGTTCTAAAGTTACTATTAAGGACAACATGATTCTGCTTGTTTTCATCATATGTCACTGTGCTCCTGCAAAAGAATGATAATTGTATATAAAAAAAAACATGTGTCTGCTTATCCTGCTTGGTATCTGTTGTTTTCTGCACTCAAGCAAGAACTGAAACAGAAAGGAAAAAAATATGGCCTACACTGTCTTTCTAGTTCTGGCCACCACCTTTGTGTACACTTCTATGACTTTTTTGTATGTTTCTTCCGTAAAAGAAGCAGGAAACATTGTACAGTGAGTTAAAATACTTCAAAGGATCAGCTTTAGAGATGCTTAATTGTTGCAAAGGAGCTGAAGGCTGTAAATACTACAGTATTGTAAAGTAAACAAAAATGCTTATGATTTGCACGTGAACAAAAGGGTGTTGATGTAACAATGGGCAAAATGATCTGTAAAGACGATATAGGTAAATGGTTACAGAACAATTTGCAGGATGCCTTTTAACTCTCCAGGAAGTCGGACATGATTCCAGCCAGTTCAATCTAGAACTGCACAGACATTTCATTATCTGATTGGTCACTTGTCTAATGATGTTAAGGATCTATACAACTCTTGGTGGAATGGATAGAAACTGGCTGTGTAGTGCTACAGTTGAGTAGACAGAAGACATTCTCTGCAAAATCTTCAGAAATAACACAGACATTGTTTTCCTATAATATCACGGTATAATCAATGGTAGTTAACACCAATGCACTGGTATAAGTAATTGGTATAAGAAACTGGAGCACCTGGTGAAAACACAAGGAGGACATGCAGACTCTGCTTAGAAGGCACCTCAGCCAAGAAGCGAATTAGAAAACCTGTTTCTATGAGATGAAAACGCTACCAGCTGTACCTGAAAGTCTGAAATCAGTGTACTTTGCAGTAGTGGAAATAGTCTAAAGTACACCATTCTAATAGTATAGATTTCTGATTTCCATGTTGACTGTCTTGCTATTTCAAGCGTTAGAGTTAGAGTCCCTGAAATTTCAGATAGAGTACCAGATTATTCTCCTAGAGGAAGTTTGTTGCCATGTTTGTGGGCCATAAACATGAAAGTAGAACTAGTGATTACTTCAGTATGAAATTGGTGCATTGTGACTTCAAAGCTGGTGCTGATCAATTCATTTTGGCCTGTGCCCACACTTACCTTTTTCTTTATGTCATTTTATTTTAATCAGGTAAATATTTACAGAATGTCTAAAACTTGATTCTGAACAAAATTATTTGGTTGAAATTAATTTACAAAGAACAGCCCAATGAAACATTTAATTTCACAGAGTATTACTGTAATATTTGTATAATAATGAAGTAACTTAGTCCAAAATTTGAAATCCACATTTTTTATTTATTTAAAGCCATTCATTTCATTTTGGCAAACAAAGGTGGTAATGTGTTAGAATTCAATAAATGATGGTACAATTGTCTTCCATTTTTTTTGTAATGGCTTTCCTGTACTACAAAAAATGGAGAGGATGATAAATTGTAGTAACACAGGAGGAGAGAAGGAGTAGAGCATTAAATAGTATTAAGTGCTTTGTCAAGCTGAATCTACCTGACCACAATGCCGAGGAAAATGCTTGACATTTCCCCCAAAACATTCATTACAACAGAGACATAAAATGTATGCTGTCAGTTAACTTTGTCACTGTTTTAGTATATTTAGCTGCTTAAATTTCCTGTTTTAAACATTTTGTTTAAGGTAGTATGCTTTTAATGCATTTGGTATTATGCACTGTGATTCTGTATACAGCGGCATAATGTGAGTTAGGCACATGCTTAGCTTATTGTGTTGCACTCATCTCCCCTACACATGCTCAAGTGTCAGTAGCCTGGAGGAAAAAAGAAAGATGAGCTGCAGAATGCCGAACACTTTTTCCCACAGGAAATAATTGCCGGTGCCATTTCTAATTGTGCACCAGCAATGATTCATTTCTTTAGGAAGATCTTTTCCATCTTTGAATTGTTGCAACTGTGGGTACACATTTGGGGACTGTGGGAGGCTTGACCACAGATCAAGAGGTGCAGAGGGTTCCACCTCCTGCAAAAAGCAAAAAAGGAGTTTTTTCAACTTTTGGATTTTGGGCATTTTTTTGTTCTTTTGGAGTTTTGACTTTGAGGAAGTCTGTGCTTCATAGTATAACCATTAAAATCTCAATCAGTCCAGGTAATTATGCTGCCAACCATCTTAACTGGAGTCTAGGAACTGACAGCAACTTATGAGCACAGATAATTTGCCAGATGTTGAAGAGAGTGTATCATATAAGAATCTTTCAGTAAAACCATTACATTGATGGAGAAGGCTGTTACATTTTAGCTGACCAAGTAAGTTTAAAAAAAGCACTTTGCTGATAGCTGTATTAAGAACTCTGCATTGATTTTCTTTTGTCTCTGGTTAGTCTGCTCTTATGACCAACACAGCTTTAAATGGTTTGCTTGTTTAAGAAAGGCCAGGAAGTCAGTAACGCAACAGTTTTTCTACATACTGCAGCCAGTACCATATTTTTCATAGGAAGATTGCTTGCAAACAAACTTGGCAGTGTTCATCACAATTAGCACTTAATTTTTTTACATTTGCAGTGTTGCAATCACAAAATTAATCTCTGCATAAACCCACTCTGATAAGAAATTAATGTAACTTTAAGAAGACAGAAGACTTAACATTTTCAGAAGTTACTCTCCCCTTTGATCATGCTTATAATAAGGATAATGGTAACAACAGTCATTCTATCTTGTTTCCACGTGGCACTGCTGTCAGTACACCACTTAAGCACGAGGGCAATAGTGAGTAAACTGCCAGTGACACTCAGTGACCCACTTCCATAGGTGATTGCTGTGATGGTCCTTGCCACCTCCGTTCATTGTTGACAGCTAAGAAAAGACACAAAGCATGATTCCTCAATAGCTGAATAGACAACTCACAGCATACTAAAGTGTGAGGTCTCCAAAGGGGCTGTATTTATTTGTGGAGGTCATTTGATGCCTTAAATTCTCATTTTACTCTGGCTCCTGCTCAAAATTCTACAAGAGAATCCTGTTGATCCTTGAGCTGGCTGTCCTCTGTTGCTACCATCCAATAAGAAGTGGGGCTCTACTTGTCACAATGTCTTCTTCAGGTGGTCAGACTGAAGCAGTGGCACTTGTGGCACTCTCTCATATTGTGCATGTTTCCCAGGCAATCACGATAGTACCACTGAGGGTTGTGGCAGTGATCTGTTTATCACTGTAACATTTAGAAAGTCTAGTATTTTTAGGCACTGTAAAAGAAAAACTTTCTTAAGCTGTATATTAGGACTGAGAACCATCTGCCTGACAGACAGAAATGAAACGGAGAAAGCATGCAGTGGGCATGTCCACCTGGTCCCACTGAGTCACATCAGCACATCCACTAGCATTTGTTTCTGTGAGTAAGCTAAACAATACAATAATTTTGAGTTAAGATGTGAATCTTGGCTCTAGACGATTGTCACTGTTGAAGTGACACCCCGACTCCATGTGCAAAAATGGGATAAGGGGTTATGGATGGATATGATGAGGAGATGTCATCAGACATCCTCTGCAGAGAATATTTAAAGTCACATCTACTTTCTTAAGCTATATATGCATGTGTACCATTTTTCATTCCTTTTTTCTGCTCCAGCCTGGCAGTACTTTTGCAAAAATATAAAATAAAATAAATTAAATATACTAGGTCCAGTAACAGTTTTTGCACTTTTCCAGTCATAAAACATAAGTCATTTTCTTTTTACAGTCTGGATAAATTCCATCTTATGTGCTTTATTTACAAATATTTTATAGTTTTTATAGTTACCAACTTACATTTTTGTATTTGTTTATTAGGCTAAATGATGCTGTCTGTATTGTTGGTTGCCATTACTGGTATTAAGTTAAAACGTACTGAAAAGGTGCTTTCTGATTTAAATATTGTTTAATAGTGGTAAGGTCTATTTAAAAGTAAGAGCTTTTTAAAAGTAAACAGCTACTCTGCAGAGAATATTTATACTTTTCAGCTGTATGTATAAAGGAATCAAATCCTATTAATTTTAAAATTAAACTGCTTAACTGATAAACCTTTGTAGCAAATGAGTATGAAATATGTCATCAATTGTATTCAGCCACCAGCTTGTGTGGTAAAGTGAAATGAACCGTATGAGATGAAAAGTGTGTGTGTGTGTGTGTGTGTGTGTGTGTGTGTGTGTGTGTGTGTGTGTGTATGTATATATATATATATATATATATATATATATATATATATATATATGTGTGTGTGTTTATAATGTATGTGTGTTTATAATATGTATTTACTTAAACAGGCTTGTAACTAGTAAATTCTTTCACACATGGTTTAATATGCTGACAACCATTTTCTTTCTTACTTCTAATATTTGTATTGGGATTAAATTGATCAGTCACAGCCTGAAGTTATGGGAATGAGTAGTGGAAGCTAGGTTAAGAAGGGAGGTGATTAGTGATCAGCAGTATGGTTTCATGCCGGGAAAGAGCACTACAGATGCGATGTTTGCTCTGAGAGTGTTGATGGAAAAGTACAGAGAATGTCAGAAGAAGTTGCATTGTGTTTTTGTAGACTTAGAGAAAGCATATGACAGGGTGCCTAGAGAGGAGTTGTGGTATTGTATGAGGAAGTCGGGAGTGTCAGAGAAGTATGTAAGAGTGGTACAGGATATGTATGAGGGTAGTGTGACAGCGGTGAGGTCTGCTGTGGGAGTGATGGATGCGTTTAAGGTGGAGGTGGGGTTGCATCAAGGATCAGCTCTGAGCCCTTTCTTATTTGCAATGGTGATGGACAGGTTGACAGACGAGATCAGACAGGAGTCCCCGTGGACTATGTTTGCAGATGACATTGTGATCTGTAGTGAAAGTAGGGAACAGGTGGAGGAGACCCTGGAGAGATGAAGATATGCTCTAGAGAGAAGAGGAATGAAGGTCAGCAGGACTAAGACAGAATACTTGTGTGTGAATGAGAGGGAGGACAAATGAATGGTGAGGATGCAAGGAGTAGAGGTGGCGAAGGTGGATGAGTTTAAATACTTGGGGTCAATAGTTCAGAGTAACGGTGAGTGCGGAAGAGAGGTGAAGAAGAGAGTACAGGCAGGATGGAGTGGGTGGAGAAGAGTGTCAGGAGTGATTTGTGACAGACAAGTACCTGTAAGAGTGAAAGGGAAGGTCTACAAGAGGGTAGTGAGACCACCTATGTTATATGGGTTGGAGACAGTGTCATTGACAAAAAGGCAGGAGTTTGAGCTGGATGTGGCAGAGTTAAAGATGTTAAGATTTGCACTGGGTGTTACGAGGGTGAACAGGATTAGGAATAAGTATATTAGAGGGTCAGCCCAGGTTGGAAGGTTTGGAGACAAAGCCAGAGAGGCAAGGTTACGTTGGTTTTGACATGTGCTGAGGAGGGATGCTGAGTATATTGGGAAAAAGATGCTAAGGATGAAGCTACCAGGTAACAGGAAAAGGGGAAGGCCTAAGATAAGGTTTATGGATGTGGTGAGAGAGGACATGCAGGTGGTTGGTATGACAGAGCAAGATGCAGAGGACAGGAAGAAATGGAAACAGGTGATCCGCTGTGGTAACCCCTAATGGGAACAGCCAAAAGAAGATGATGATGATGATATACACACACACACACACACACACACACACACACACACACACATATATATATATATATATATAGCTATATATAGACATGCATGCATGTGTATATATATATATATATATATATATATATATATATATATATATATATATATATATATATATATATATATATATAGATTATATATATAGATACAGAAATATTTAGCATATCTGCTTTCTTAAGAGATGTATGGAAACATCTGAAAAGCAGTGCTAAATAGACACCAGGCATCAGATAAATTTTTTTCCAACACTGTATACTTTCATTTGCTACTGTGGAGCATACCTCTCAGCTGTACAGATTTTTGCAGAATATCCAGATTTTTGCTTCAAATATTTGGTCTGTTCCTCATAAAAATCTTTGTTTTTCTGGCAAATCACAGAGTATTTAAGTCATTAAATAATAACGTGTATTTGAGTTTCAGACTTCATAGCCTTCAGAAAAAGCATGCTATCACAAATCCTGTTATTCTAGCAGCTTTCTTAGTTTATAAAAGCAATATTTAAAATCTGTCCCTATTTTTGGGCCTTTGTCCCCCCCCCCCCATTATTTTAGGCTTTGTCCAGATTTCTTTTATGGAGTACCATATAAAACCCTTCTGGTTCAAGTTATTCATAAAAATGTGAAAATATGGCATATAGCTATAATCTTGCATGGACTTTACAATTTATCAAGTATTAACCACTCTGTGAAACTTTGTTACACAAGGCTTCCAAATTGACACTGCTTGAGATATTTGCATAAATATACTAGTTATAGCATATTAGCATATTTTATAGATAAACAAGTAGAAATAATCTGACAAGTGGTTGAATTTAGACACTAGTTACAAGTGAGAAGCTTTCTACTATTATGTATGCATTCATCTGATACACTGAAAAAACATAAAAACTTGTTTTTTCCAGTTTGTAATAAAAAAAATTATTTGCCATATATTTATAGTACCGAATGAAAAGAAATCACAGCATCTTACTTACCAACTATCCAGTCTTGGTCAGGAGGCTGTGGTGACCTGTTTACTGACTGGGTCTGTGAAATTTTGTTCCACACCACTTCCAGTTAGACACTGTTTTAGATATTTATATAAATATATTTACATATATTTGAATATTTTATTGGTAAAGAAATATAAGTATCTGCAAATTGTTGACATTTATCCAGTTGTTAGTGAGAAGTCTTTTTCTAACACTGTGTAATTTTTCACTTGATACTGAAATATCATATAAACTCCTAGTGGTTCAAGTTATTAACAGATATATTACTATGGCATTTTTGCATATTTTTCTTGAAAACTGATTGTAATATTTTACTTACTGACCTTTCCATTTGGGTCAGGAGCTAGTCCTTATCTGTGTTCTGACTGAGCTTGTGAAATGCTATTTCACGAAACCTCCAAGTGGACACTGAGTGGGATATTTACATACTTGTAGTATTTATGCATATTTGTCTGTGTTTTTGCTGAAAGAATGCAACTGTCTCCAAACTGGAAGTCGTTAGACAAAAGCTATCTCTGAGAAATGTTCCAGCTTTATGTGTACTGTCATTAGATACCACACAACATCATATAAACATTTCCTGGTTAAAACTAACAGAAATATTAACATGATATATGCTTTTCATTTAGCCCAAAAACACAAAAAACTTTGACCACTGCAAAACATTTAGCAATAGTTTTTAAGGAGAAATACTTTCAGCACTAACTGGTATATAGTAACATCATGCATAATATCTCCAGAAGTACACAGGGATGATGATTAGGTTGGGGGGGGGGGTCAAGAAATAAGGACAAAGTCGAATTTTGGATACTTAAAGAGAAAATAACAACCATACTAAATTTTATACATAAAGTTTCAGAAAATAGTGTAAGGACTAAGACAACATTGGGCTGCAGAAGGAAATTATGTCATTAGTGATAACTGCAACTAGGGGTACAGAAAATGGGTAAATGTGGCCTGGAATTTAATGGAAGAAAATGGCAAAGGAACAAAGGTATTTGAAGCATAATTAATTTTGGAATGTATTATCGCCGCTATGGTGCAGCGGTTAGTGTTGTCGCCTCACAGCAAGAGGTTCTCCTGTTCGATTCTCGGCTGGAGCACCTTCTGTGTGGAGTCTGCATGTCCTCCCTGCAGTAGAGTGACGTTAAAGACATGCAGGTAGGTGCGAGCATGAATGGGCGTGCCTTCGTTGAAGGTTGGGCATCGGGCTGGCAACTCAGCACCCTAAAAATCCACTGCCAATCATGAGCGGACCGGAGTTCCGCTGTGGCGACCCCTAACCAGGAAAAGCCAAAAGTCACTGCATATACTATATAATTAACTAGAGAGAGAAAGGTAACAGAGTGGGATGAGGACTAGAAGCAGATGCAGTTTGGATTGCAGGTTAGAGATGGCCTTCCACACCAGGGATTGATAACAGAGTATAAGCAAAAAGAAAGGGATATGGGAGTCCGAAGTGAAAGATCTACGCTGGTAAAGTTTTTAATTGAATCTAGAACAGAAACTATTGTTAAGAAAGGGATTATTAGAAGGGCATATAAACTACTGCATGATAACTATAAGAACTAATCAGAGGAGGCTAGAAAAGATTGGGAAGAGAAACTGGAAAAGAAACATACAAAGGAACAACGGGGAACATTTGTATGGCTTCTATGTATGCAACAAAATCCAGAAGGTTTAGATTTCTTTCTTGGAAGTGTTTTCATAAGTATTTTCATACCTGAAGCAGATTTCAAATCATTTTTCCTCGGGTAGATAGCTAGTCATGGAGCTACAAAGTGGAAGAAAGAGATAAGAACATGCTTTTTGGGAGTGTAATGAGTTGGCAGGTTTAAAAAAATCCCTACAGAGTACTCGGTCAGAAATGTTTGGGGGAGCAATGGTTGTAATTTCAGAAATGATTCTTTTGAGCTGGGATACAGGATCTGAATTGCCTAGATGTAGTAAGGCCTTGTTAAGTTTAATTCTGTTGGCTGCCAAAGAAAGCAATTACTAGAAAATGATTATCCAAATCTAAACTAACTGTATCTGAAGTGCTGCATTTTGTAAAAGAAATAAACAAACTGGAACTGGGGTCTTTAGAAAAGGGAAAGAGCAAATTACCCTGAAGTAAATGGAATTTGTGGGAACAACACATGAAGATTATTATTCAGAAGGAGGAGTGTGGTTGGAGGGAAAGCAGGAATTGAGCAATTTATGTAATGCTGGACTGAATGTCTGTTGTTATAAAGAAAGAAAACGTGTGATGTATAATGTGTTTTAAATGAAAAAAATGTTAATATGGCTTGTTTTCATTTCTATTAATGGATGTGTGCCTGTGTCTGAAGTGATCATTTAATAAAGGTGTTTAAAATGTGATAGCTGTAGCTGTGCATGTGAGATGCAGAAGCTGACACATTTGAAAATAATCCAACAATAGAGGGAAAAGTCAACATCCTGAATAAAATAGTTTCCCATTTCTATAGGAGACACAGTTTGTCAGGTAATGCATCCCATTATGTAAATGATTTTGAGGAATATAGTGCAGGAAGGACTGAAGGAGAGAAATTGCATAAGAAAAACTGCTTGAAATCAGACCATTTTTGTTGCTGCACATTTTCACAAATGAATTTTGTATAATTTTAATTTTACTGCAGATGGTTGTGGTAGTTGGGGGCAGGGAACAACCAAGACAAGTAATCATGCAACAATAAATGTCTGTAAAATGCTTAAAATATTCAAAGATGCCATATTTGCTGACAGAAATGTGCTTTTCAGGTTTTGCTGATAACTGAATAAACCCAATGCAAATCTTAAATAAATGTGCTTGTTAAAGCAACTGTTGCTCTACCTGTTGTACCTAATAAATAAATACTTGCAAAAGCCAAAACCATTCCCTGGCTATGTAAAGAAACCAGAAAACTAATGCACCTCAGAAACAAATGTTGGAAGCAATACCAAAAAAAATAAATGAACAAACTCTCTAATCGAATTCAAACAACTCCGCAACTCAGTGAAGAAACAAATAACTAAAGATCATAAGACTTATTACTCCAAACTCCAATCAGAACATAATTCTAGCTCCAAAAAGTTCTGGAATTGCATTTCATCCTTTCTAAACCCTGGTAGAAAAGACAATCCATGCCCTAACCCAAACTCCCCATACCATGAAATTGCATCTAATTTCAACACCTTTTTTGTTGACCGCATAGCCAAAATAACCACAAACTTTCCCATCTTCTGTCCCTCTCATAGTTTCCCATCCACTGCTTTTCCCTCTAACACTCCACCTTTCAGTCTTAAACCCTTTCCCACCAGCAGCATAAAAAAACTCCTCCTTAAACTAAAACTTTGCTCCTACGCTCCTGATAATCTGCCTCCATCCTTCCTTAGGATAGCTGCAGACAGCATTGCCCTCTACATTTTCATTCTTATCAACAGGTCCATCCAAGAAGCCTATGTCCCCTCAGTCTGGAAGAAAGCTTTTGTCATCCCTCTCCACAAAGGCAGCAATAACACAGACACTACTAACTTCCATCCTATAGCTATTTTCTCACCTCTTTCTAAAATCCTCAAAAGTGCATTCATCACCAACTCTTGCCATACCTAACACACTCATCTTCTTACCCCAACACAACATGGTTTCAGGCCTGGCCACAGCACTACCACTGCTCTTCTGTCCTTCCTTGATACCATTAGTCATGTTTGCGACTCTGGGAAAATCATATCCACCCTTTACTTAGATCTCTCCAAAGCCTTTGACACTGTCTCACATCCTTTACTCTTATCTCAACTTTCCTCCCTCAATTTCTCTACTTCCTCCATAGCCTGGTTTGCAAGCTATCTCACCAATAGACAACAAACTATTAAATGGAAAAATTCCACTTAATCCTTTCTCAACAATCCCTACGGTGTCCCCCAAGGCTCTATTCTCACCCCCTTACTTTTCAATATTTTCATTAATAACTTTCACAAACCCATAGATAATGCTACACTGATGCAGTATGCTGATAATTCCACAATCATCTGTATAGCAAACTCTCCCTCTAAACTCCTTCAAAAAACTGAAACAGCCTTCTCCAATACCAAAACTTGGATGCTAAACAACCATCATGCTCTCAATGCTAACAAAACAAAAATCATGATATTCTCTCCTTCGAGAAATTTCACCATAGACAAAAGCTCCTTTAAAATAAAAAGTCACAATAACACTCTAATCGATATTGTACCTCACACCAAACTACTCGGAGTCACCATTGATGAACATTTAAAATTCGATATCCACATCCAAAATAATATACAAAAACCCCACCAAAAACTAGGTCTGCTGTATAGACAATATTGCTATCCAACCACTTCTACCAGATGTACTCTAGCCTCCTCTTACCTCTGCCCCTCTCTTATGCGTGGTGCCCCTCTACTTACTCATCCTCAACTTAGCCTAAAAACCAAACTGGAAGCCTGCTATAACAAAGTCAATAAATTTGCTACAGGGTCCAAATACTCCACCTATCCCTGCCATTCCCTCCACTCCCTAAACTGGCTTGAGCTTCTTAATTACCTGAAATTCATACAACTTACCACTGCTCACAAATTCATATCCCAACCCTCCATCTGCCCCTCTCTTTCATCTATCTTAACCCTTTACCTCCCCCGTTGTACTCTTAGATTTGAAAACCAAAACATCCCTAAAATCTATAAACCCCTACACCCTCCTGGCCAATTACTTCTATCACACTCCTTAGCTAAACTATGGAATTCTCTTCCTCCCTCCACTGTACCCACAACCACTCTAATTTCAAATCTCTCCTCCATTCTTACCTTACTTCAGACTGGGACTGTTCCTGCTCCCTTCCCACCTAAATCACACTGTCATCTCTTCCAAACCTCCCTTCAGTCTCACCTACTATCACATTTCATCACAAACATTATTGTTAGAACAAACACTAAACCTGTATAAACACTTTATGACTTGTATTTTAGTTATATTCTCTGTATTACTTTTGACTTTATCTATATTTTAACATTTGTGTGTTTTAAACGTATACTCCCTGATTTTATATTTGTATTTTAAATTGTATATTTATGCTTTTGTATACTGTATATTCCATACTGTATTTATGTTATATTCTGTTAACTGCTTTTGGAGCTTTTCTCCCCAGGTCTCCACTGAAAATGGGCTTTGCTTAGCCCAGTGGACTTCTCCAGTCATCAAACTGGAAATAAATAAATAAATAAATTGTAAAGAAAATGTCATGCATAAGCCACATATAGTGTATGGATCATCATGATTATGCTCCAGATTTGGTGAAAAGACAGCTTGGACTCAGTTTCAAAAGATTTGCTTTCGGTGTAAATTACTTACTCTGTTATAAGCCTGCCTTCTAGATAGGCCTTACACCAGAGTAAGTCTCTTACACTGAGAGTAAGTCTTTTGGAATTGAGGCAGGCTTTCACAGGAATAAGTCTTTTGGAATATGGCCTCTTGTTAAGTACATTTTCTGTCTCAGAAAGGTGCTTAACAAAAGTTAGTTAAGCACCTTTCTGAAGTTAGAAAGCTGCTTAACAACCTTTTGTTAAGCACTGTCAACCACTAGTCTCATACTAGAACACTGACAGTGTTCAGCAGCCACAACAGAAGAATGACAGAAAGCCATTAATTTACTTGGACTTTTTTAAAAATCTGAATGAAGTGTTTACTGACTCCCCGATACTCTTCTTGGGTGGTCACTCTGTTTTCTCGCTACTTTTTCTCATATATGGAAGCAGGTAAAGGTCCATACACTACAAGGAATTATGATCAGCTCTCACTGATGATAATCTGGGATGATACATGTTCTTGACATAGATATCAACATTCACAACCTGAGCTTTGTTGTTACAGGAAATTTTTTTGACATTCCTGTCTTTAAACAAACAACTACACTGTCTCCAAGCCCTCCTCACATTTGAGAATAGACATATGTAGATATGGTTTAAAGTGGCAGAGAGTACCCCAGCAGTGCAAGGTTTCAATGCCTTCCACACTTTTACACCAGTAGCTGCACAGGCAAGGGCTAAAAGTGGAGGTGTCTCAATATACATCAATATATATCAAGAAAAAGCATACCTTTAGGTTGGTCAAATGTGCAGATCACCACAGACAAATCCAAGCCAGTTAAAGGTCACCCTCCATGTCCTAAGAAGCTCACAATGCATACTTGGATCTATTGGAGAAACTTAACATCCAACCCAACACCCTACTCATAGGAGACTTTAATTACCCTAGTATAGACGGGGAATCCTACATGGCCTGAAATCTATAGACAAAGAGATTCTTGGAATTCATAAATTCAAACACCCTTGACCAAGTAGTGAATATGCCCACTAAAGGCTCCAACATACTGGACCTTGTATTCACAAATATGGAGGAATGTCATAACACCCCACCCCCAATGTCTTGTCCTTTCTGTTAAGATCCAACCATAAAGCTGTCTCATTTGAAATCAGCTCTGTAACTCAAGTAAAACCAATAACAGTCAGGAACTATTACAAGCTAAACTACGTTTTATTAAGTGATAGTTTGTCAAAATTCAGTGCCCCCCCAAACCCCAAGAACACTGCAGCTTACTCTGAATTGCTCTTAGAAACTTAATACAACTATGCCAATGGCTGTATATAGACTGCTGTAGCTACCTGTAGTAAGCCCAGAATTAGCTTCAGAAACAAACTGCCCTGGTGGCATCCCAAAATATACGATATACAACAAAAGGAAAAAAAAAACATTATGGTAAAAATTGGGAAGGGTAGTGTAGATCAATGTGTGTGCATGTACCTTTAAAAAGCTATCCAAGGGCTTGCACAAGTGTATAAATACTGAGCACGTGCAAGCTAGATTGCCATTTTGTAGTAAGCTATTGAGATACAAGCATGTATATATGTAAGGTCTATCTGTTAACTAGTTCATTCATATTTTATGATGCTGCTATCCATCCTGATGTGTTTCTGTATATTAAAGCATCTAAACAAAATACCCCACCTGCTTGTCATCTATGTGAGAGCGAGAGAGATAAGCAACAGGTAGTTCCCATAAAGAAAAACAACTCTTGTAAAACTAAATAGGTAGTTAAAAGGGGTAATTAGATCAAACAAAGCCAACTTTGAGGTTATGATAGCCACTCAGGTGAAAGATAACCATAAGGCCTTCTTCAGCTATGTCAGAGACCTCAAGAGCAGCACACTGCAATGTGCTGAACTGGTGGTTAATGATGCCACATTCACTGAGACTGGTGATATAGCAAACCTGTTAGCAGACACATTCAGTTCCAACTTTACCTCCCCCTCTCACCCCCAACCATCCCCCCAAGAAGTACCCTTAAACATAACCCCTCCAACTATAACTAGGGAGCATGTACTGGCTGCACTTGTTGCAGCCAAGAACACAGCCTCAGTGGGCCCCAATAACCTTCTGGGATACCTCTGAACAGTCTAAAATACAACTTATCAGGACTCCTGGAGTCACTATTTAACTATAGTCTTAAAACAGACTTTGTGCCATGGGAATGGAGAACTGTGACAGTCATCCTTCTTCATAAGGGAGAACGTTCAACAGATTATGGAAACTACAAAACCATAAGTCTGAACAGTCTTATTTGCTAAGCCATGGAAAGCATTATCATGGGAATTATCAAAAAGGATATAGGAGACCTCCAGACATTGGATCCATTAGAGTTTGGCTCTGTCAAAGGAAGGTTATGTTTACTGGACCTGTTGGATTTCTTTGAAAAGGTCACAAAAACAATGGATGAGGAAGAGCATTTGATACAATACCCCAATTTGGGATTGTCAATAAACTTAGACATAAACCCATTTATAACATGTTGGATAGCTAGCTGGCTCATCATGGATAGGACCCAAAAGGTTAAGATCAGTGAGGCCACATCTACAAAGGGGCCGGACACCAGTGGGCTTTGGAATGGACCTGCTTCTCTTTGGCATCTGCTTCTTGGAGTTCAAAGCCAATGTCAAAGGCCTCTTGCTGACCAAGTTTGCAGATGATTGCAAACTGGGAGCATTCTTTCAATCCACCCAAGATGAGAACACCCAGCAGGAAGGTCTAACACAGGCAAATGCTTGGTGCCAAAGCCATGCCCTAAAGCTCAATACCAAGAAATGCATTATGGTACTCTTTGGGAAGTCAGCCACCCTGGGTAACTGTCATTAATAAAACACCCCTAAAAGTTGATTCACTAGTCAGGGATCTGGGAACCCAAGTAGATAGTAACCTAACCTTCAACCAACACGTGTCCAAAGTAGTAAGAAAATCCTTCTGTGTTGCTCAACTTATAAATATGAACATGGCATCTAGGTCCAGAGATGTCATTGTACCACTGCACTTGGTCCTCATCAGACCCATCACAGAGTATAATGGCCTTCTTTTACATACCTGACCAGACACATGCAGCAACTGGAACATCCACACTGGAGTATGTCACTTACACTGAGGACAAGTCTTTTGGAATATATTCACTCTGTAAGCCTGCTTTATAAATAGGCCTTGTACTAGGTTAAATCACTTATACTCAGGCTACCTCTTTTGGAATCAGGACAGGTTTATGCTGGAGTAAGTTGCTTACACTGAAACAAGTCTTTTTGAATCTGGTCCTTAGTGTCAGAGCACTTTTGATCAGTCAGAGTTGGGCTTTCTCATGACAGCAAGATATTCCTGAGTGCTTCATTATTGAGATATTTACAGAAGTATGAAAAATTATGCTGATTTTTATACTTAATATGGCTAACACAGAATATCTATCAAGATGTCAAAACTGGGGTGCCTCAAGGCTCGATTCTTGGCCCTCTACTCTTTAATATTTTCACAAACTAACTGCATATTTCCTCTGCCCTTATTACCTGTTCTGACAGTTTCGCTAATCTCCCCTCTACTACCCAAAATAGCTTCCTTTCTGTAGAAAAATGGCTAACCGACAACCAATTAATTCTAAATCCGCCAAAAAACAAAGCTACTATTCTTTTTTCCAAAAAGGTCTCAAACCTCAAAACAACCTTCACCATTTCTTCTCTTGTCAATCGCATCTTACAACCTGATCCACATTCTAAATATCTTGGTATTATTATCGATGACCAATTCAAATTTGATACCCATATCCAGCACTGTATCAAAAAGACCAATCAAAAGCTCGACCTACTCTACAGACAAAAAATGCCTAGCCCCTGACTCTAGGCAGAAACTAGCTCAGACCTTCCTCCTTCCGTGTCTACTCTATGCCTCCCCCACCTTTTCACATCTACAATCTACCCTTCTGGCTAAACTCTGTCAGTCATACTATAGCGTTGCAACATTTGCTAGTAACCAACCCTACAAGTCGCATCATTGCAATGCACTAAAACAACTCCACTGGCTTGACTTCCCCAGCACCTGCTTCACTCCCAGCTGAAAATGACACATACTCTACTCTTAAAAAAAGTCCTTTCCTGTCCTGCTCTATCCTCACTAATATCACGTTATACCCCTTCCAGAACTCTTTGCAGCTCTGACCAGCTCCATCTGGACACCTATAAACCAAACAAAAACATTGGTAAACTTCTTTACAAATATAGTATTTCCCATGCATGGAACAAACAAGCCCCCCCCCCCCCCTTAACATCAGAATAGTTTCAAACACAAATCTCTTTAAATCCGAACTTAACATTTTTCTGCTAAATGCCAGCACCTGTCACTGCAAAGATGCTACTTAAATTCCACCTTACTACCTCTCACACTTATTACACCCACCTATTGCAAGTGTCCTCTCTCATTTGCATATCTTTCTCTTTTTCTCGATTAAAAAAAATTCTGACTTTTGTACTGGATGTTAGGCACATTATTGTAATGTTTATGCAAGCTCCATTCTCAGGCCTTTTGTAAATTCTGATGTTCTCATGTAAAGCACATTATTGTAATGTTTGCATAAAACTTCATTGACAGATGTTTTTCTTTTTTGTAACTTTGCCATAACTGTCTGTAGCTTTTCTCCTTGGGTCTCCACTGAAAACGGGCCCCTGGCTCAGTTGGACTAAGCCGGTTAACAAATGACAAATAAATAAATAAATAAGATGTACAACTTACAGTGTACATATCAATAACACTTTTCTTCAACACCATACAAAGCTTTTCTCCCTGGGCCTCTGCTGAGGAGTTTTCTCAGATCTGCCTAGTCAAAAAAAATGATAAACAAATAAGTTTCATCTGATGCCATGCAATAGTCTGTAAGACACTTGGTTTGGAAGTATTAATGTACCTATAGAAATATTGTATATTGTAAGATTAGGTTTCACTTAAATGTATATACTGTTCTCTTTGCATAGGCCTAGAAATACAGCCATATTAAAGCAGATGTGTATCTTCAGTTTTCATTTTTCATGCAGACTCTATAAAAAGGAATGTTTCAGTAACCTTTAGTCAAGAATGCTGATATGAATAAAATGTGCTAAAGGAATGTGCAGTACATTAAGTACAAACAGGGTTTGGAAACAAGGTTAAAGAGGCGTGTAGAAATGTACAGGGTTTTGCTAGTATTAGGAAATATTTCAGACACAGTGAGTCAATTAGTTCATTCGGACTGATAAGCAGAAAGTCATTGCAGTGCAGTCCACAGAAGTTTGGTACAGACACTCGAGAGTGAGTGCAGAAGTCAGGTTACATATCCAGCATTCCAGAATATTAATTATATTATTCAGGAAAAAAGAAATAATTCTGAGTATAATGAGGGCAGAAGTTATGGACATTATAATTCAGTCTATTTCAGTTTATCAGCACTGTTACTGGAGACAGTAAGATTTATAGTTTCATATGTTCATAGGTAGGTACTAGGCTATCTGCCTGAGGGCATTTATAAGCATAGCCAGAGTGTGTCGGCTTTCGCTGCCCCATTGATTAATTAACTGATCCTCTGACAAGCAGAGCCAATGAAGTGATCCCAGGGGTGTATTTTCTGTTACCCATCCACTCGTCAAGGTTTCTCTTGAAGAGTGTTAGTGAAGGGCTCTGCCTAATGTAGTTTGGAATTTTGTTCCAAAGCATGGGGAGTCTCTGTGACAGGAATCTATCCCTCCAGCATGTTCTATTTATTGTTGTGGCGAGGTTTAGCTCACTAGAGCACGTGGCTCGCAGTGACTTGGATTTCTTTAGGTGGAGCATGTCCATCAATTCTGATTTGGACATGGCTTTGTAAGTTAGGCAGAGATCACCTCTGAGTAAGCAATATGCCATTGAGTACAGCCAGAGTTTTTTCAGTCGGGCTGCATAGGACATATGTTTGAGGCCAGTAATCCTCTTGGTGAGGTACTTTTCTGGTCTCTCTAGCTGTTGGAAGTGTCTTGTGAGGTACATCCCAAATGGAGCATGGTACTCTATGATGGGTTTGATGAGTGATGAGTAGAGGGGCACTATAACCTCTTTATTTCTAGATTCAAACCCTTTAGTATTTAAATGGGCTACATAGAAGGATTTCCTAACTACTTTGGCAATATGATTGTCAAAGGAGAAATCACTATCTACCTGGGTCCCCAGATCTATTATTACCTCTTCTGTATTAAGGGAGCTGCCACCTATGTGGTAATTCGTGGGTGTTTTGTTTTTCCCAGATGGGATGACTATGCATTATTGGCATTTAGCTTGAGGCCATGACTTTGACACCAGTTGTCCGTCTCAGTAAGGCCCTTTTGGAGGATGTCTGTGTCAGCCGGAGAGTCAATTATGGCTCCCAGTTTGCAGTCATCAGCGAACTTGGTTAACCATAGTCCTCCCGTGTTTGCCTGTACTTCTAAAATGTATATGCCGAATATTAGGGGTCCCAGGACCGAGCCTTGTGGGACACCACTTGTGACTGGTTTAGAGTCGGACCTGGTGTCCGCTATTCTTACCATGTGAGTTCTGTCTATAAGCCAGTTGGCAACCTATCTCGTGACATAGGGGATTTATGTTCAGGCTGATGAGTTTTTCTGTAATGCCCGAGTGGGGAATGGTGTCGAAAGCCTTGGCGAGGTCAAGGTAGGCTGTGTGAACAACCTTTCCCTCGTCTATGGCCTTGGTGATTGTCTCGAAGAAGTCATCCGAGATTAGTAGGCATGATCTGCCCTTAACAAAGCCGAACTGGGTCAGCTCAAGTGTTTGGAGGTTCCCAATGTCTTTGTTAATGAGTTCCTTGATGATGCGCTCCATAGCTTTGCAGACCAGGCTAGTCAGGCTTTTGGGGCGATAGTTACCAGGGTCAGTTGTGGCCCCTCCTTTGTGGAGTGGAATAACTGTTGCTGTGCACCATTCTATGGGCATGTAGCCTGTGGAGAGGCTGAGGTTGAACAGCGTGTTTAAGTGGTGGTTAGTTCGTTCTGTAGTTCGTGCAGGACGCAGCCTGGGACACCATCTGGCCCCAATGACGCTGTGTTTTTGGCTTATGAAAGGGCTATTTTCACCTGTGCATTTGTGATTTCCAGGACACTACACTTTTCCAGTATTGTTGTGGGCCCTTTTGGGGGTGAGAGGGGGGTTAAGTTTGCACTGTATCTATCTGCCAGGATGTTGGCAATATCAGTAGGTTCAGTGTATTTTGTGCTATTTTGTACTAGTTCAGTGCATATCTGCGGGTTACCACTTAGATTCTTAACATAGCTAAAGAAGGCGTTGTGGTTATCTTTTGAATCCTTGGCTATTTTTCTTTCGAAGTTAGCCTTGGATGATTTTATGAGGGACCTTAGTTTCTTACTGATACTGATCAGGGATGTCTTTTGAATATTGTTAACATCTACCTCCACCCTACAGAAAACATTCTTAACCAAACTAAAGTGTATGCAGACTTTTATTCTGAAAGGTACAAGATTTGGCACATAAAAGAGAGACTGGCATCTGCTCAGTACAGTTCAGGTAATTAAAAACTAAAGACATTCATTCCAGCCTCATTCCAGTTTCTTTACCAGTATTCTACAGTCCTATCAGTTCTTACACATATCTTGATAATCACTATCAAACAGCTAGTAATATCTCCAGTATAGTGAACTATACAAGGATAGTGACAATGTATTTCTCTCTGTATGTAACATTTCACTCTGTGCCCCTCAGGTTTTATCGGGAATGTAAATATGTAACAAGTGACAAACAGCAATTAAAGTGTATTGTCACGCGTTCCGTAGCAAATGCAAATAAGAAAACTTTAGTGATGACAGTAATCTCATTACCATATACAATATCAAATTTTACAGTGCTTAATGTAGAAAGGTGTATTTTTGCAATTAATTTTGTCAATAAGGATGACTGAAAACTGCAGACATGACAATCCTGAAAGGACTGTCCCCACAGTGCCTCACTATCTATATCAGTATATAATTTACTAGTTTTTCATGCTAATTGCAACAACAGGGGAGACTTGTATCCTAATAAGACACATTGTCAGCTATGATTCATACTTGGAACACTCTACATTGAAAATTAAGATGCGATGACCTATTAGTTAAACCTTAATGTAAGTATGTATCTTTTCCTGTAAAGATGCATGGTGTTTTTTATTACCCACAGTGATTTGTAGGTAAATCATTGCCGCAATCTAATATGATATATTGTGGGTGTGGTTATATGAAAAAAAAATGAGTTGGCAATGAAACTAAAACCTCAAAAACGTCTTAATCTTTCTTTTGTTTTCAAATCACTTCCAGCTTTTACAGCAAAGATATACACAGAAATGAAATTAACTGGGGCGTGGCCAAGGATGAACACAGGATAGCAGCAGATTTCTTCAGCTCCACCAATTTCATTACACTGACAGGAATTAATTACTTAAAAAATTAATTTTTGAAGTAATTTTCTTTCTAAATACGTTTGTTTTATATAGTTCTTGAACTATATCTAAAAAAGAAAGGAAATCTTAACAATATTCCTGTCAGAAATCACTGTGGAAATTTTCCTGTCAGTTTATCAGTCTGAAATGAGTTCCAGTAAGACAAATTCTCAAGACTCCAGCATCAAGAAAGAACTTCAGTCTCTGATAATTATAATCCAGCAACCTACTGATAAAATGGATAAAATGGATACTAAAATAGACACCTTCATAAAAAAAACTACAAAACAAATAGACCTGTTACATACAGACCTGCAACAACAGAAGATCCAGATGACAGGCATAGAAGAAGCTGTGAATGACATGGAAAATAGAATCCAAGAAGAGGAAATCAACATTGAGTTTCTGCTGAAACAAAATACACATTTACAAACAAAGCTGGATGACCTGGAAAATAGATCTAGGCGCAATAACATTAGGATTTTTGGACTGCCAGAAAATATTGAAGGTAACAATATTACTTCTTTTTTAACAACTTGGCTCCCTGAAACTTTAGACTTACCAGAAGCATTCTCTTTGGTATCGAAGAGCACATAGATCTATAGCTAATACTAACTCTAACAAAAAATATCCTAGATCAGTTATAGTTAGATTTCTATCATCTTTTGATAAAGAGATGGTTCTTAAATCTGCTTGGGCTAAAGCTCCTGTTAAGATTAATGAGACAACTGTGCGTTTTGACAATGACTATTCTTCCATGGTAATAGCTAAAAGAAAAGTTTTTCTGCCACTAATAAGGGAGCTTAAAAGCACAGTTTAAAACATACCTTCTGTTTCCTGCCAAGCTTAAAATCTTCCTTCCTGATGGTCCTAAGGTTTTCGATGATTTAGACTCTGCTTTACTGGTTGTCAAAGAAAAAGGATTTTGGATAAAATAGAAGAAATGGAATGGGCTAGTTCTTCATTAAAGAGATTGGCAACTGAAGCTTCGTGGAAGACTTCAGAGAAGAAGAAGAGACTAAAAACAAATGATTTGTTATATGTTTTTTTTCTCTCTCATCATTTTAGTTCATTATTAATCTTTTTGAATATAGTTCCTGCATTTCCAGAAAGCCACAAATATTTTGGAAAAGATTTAATCAAAGTTATTCTCTATGTGCAAAGAAATGTTTTGTTTCATAACCAGTCAAAATACCTGAAGATTTAATGGCAAGCTGTGATTCAATTTGTTTCTCTTTCTGAAAAGAAGTAAGGTTAGTAATTTGATAATTTTTTTTATCTTTACCTTTTTTTTCCTTCTCCTTTTATTATTTTCTTTGTTTAAACAATGACATTCTATTTAGATTATGTAGTGGGTAAAGGGTGGGGGAGGGCAGGGAGAGAACAGTAATGAAAATATCATTAATAGAATAATAACATATTTATTCCTTGTAAAAGTTTTTATAAGTTCTTCAAATGCTATTTCTAATTATACTTTCTTGATTATACTGCTTATGCTTGTTTGTAAATAATCTGTTATGCTTTAACTAATAATCAGAACTAAATAAGAGTAAATAATATGTTTTATTTTTAACTCTATTAATATAAACAATAAGTAACATTCCATTGTATATACTTCTTACAGCTTTCTCTTACATTTTTTTATTTCTGCCTCACTCCCTTTTATTTTCTACTCTCTTTTTCTTTTCTTTATTAATATATAGAAATGCTTTTGATTGTGTGGGCACAGTGAATAATAGGATTTGTATGAAAATCGAGTTGGGAGAAGAATGTTGAGTTTTATTGTTTGTTGGTTATTTTGGGCTTAATTTCACTTACATAGAGGTTGTAATGATCTGTGGAATACATTGTGAAGGTTTTGTCATGTTTAGATGCATTTACACTGCTAAATGAATGTTTGTCACTAGTTTTTAATAAGTTTCCCGCCAAAATGTTAAGAGAGACAATCTGAGATGTGGGCTGTCTCATGCACAGTGTTCATGAGTTACTTCAGAAGCTTCAGCTCACAGAATTCTCACAGATAAACTGAAAGCAGTTAGTATAACCTTTGACATAGTTATCACACTGACACACCACAGATTCAGGAAAATACTCTATTCATAAAATATGTCAGTTATAATGTTTTGTTTCATAACCAGTCAAATTATCTGAAGATTTAATGGCAAGCTGTGATTCAATTTGTTTCTCTTTCTGAAAAGAAGTAAGAGGCTGTAATGGTCTGTGGAATACATTGTGAAAGTTTTGTCATGTTTACATGCATTTACACTACTAAATGAATGTTTGTCACTAGTTTTAATAAGTTTCCGCCAAAATGTTAAGAGAGACAATCTGAGATGTGGGCTGTCTCATGCACAGTGTCCATGAACTACTTCAAAACTTCAACTCACAGAATTCTCACAGAGAAACTGAAAGCAGTTAGTATAACCTTTGACATAGTTATCACACTGACACACCACAGATTCAGGAAATATACTCTATTCATAAAATATGCCAGTTATAATGAGTCTAAATGATGTAGTTTGTTGTAGTAAGTAAATGTCTTATTTTAGAAGGCATAGAAAATGAAACATTTATTTAAATGTTTTTGAAAATCTACTTAACAGCAGCATAATAATCTGTGTTAAAAATTTGTGTTCCAAACATATACTTTACTATATCTCATTTAATTCATCTGATTGACAAGCATAAATAATCTTATAACTCTATTCTGGAAGAAATGTCATGTGATATATTTTAAAGCAGTAGGTTAGCATGATTGTAAAATCTGGTTACTAAAATGTGTTTGCTGTGCATTATTTTGTATAAAGCAGACAGATTTATTCTAGGGACAGCAAGTAGGATAGTTCTCAACAAAGACACAACTAAGTGAGATCATATATATATATATATATATATATATATATATATATATATGTGTGTGTGTGTGTGTGTGTGTGTGTGTGTGTGTGTGTGTATGTATGTGTGTGTGTGAGTGTGATGGCTTTTTTTTTTTTTTTAATATAATAATGCAAGTGTTTCTGAGAATCTGCATAACTATCCAATATGATTTATAATAATTTCTATGAATACAATATTTTACTCTATTGCCAAAATGAATGTTTGCCACAAGTTTTAATAAGTTTCCCGCCAAAATGTTAAGGGAGACAATCTGTGATGTGGGCTGTCTCATGCACAGTGCTCATAAGTTACTTCAGAAGCTTCAGCTCACAGAATTCTCACAGAGAAACTGAAAGCAGTTAGTATAACCTTTGACATAGTTATCACACTGACACACCACAGATTCAGGAAAATACTCTATTCATAAAATATGTCAGTTATAATGTTTTGTTTCATAACCAGTCAAAATATCTGAAGATTTAATGGCAAGCTGTGATTCAATTTGTTTCTCTTTCTGAAAAGAAGTAAGAGGCTGTAATGGTCTGTGGAATACATTATGAAGGTTTTGTCATGTTTACATGCATTTACACTACTAAATGAATGTTTGTCACTAGTTTTTAATATGTTTCCCGCCAAAATGTTAAGAGAGACAATCTGAGATGTGGGCTGTCTCATGCACAGTGTCCATGAACTACTTCAAAAACTTCAACTCACAGAATTCTCACAGAGAAACTGAAAGCAGTTAGTATAACCTTTGACATAGTTATCACACTGACACACCACAGATTCAGGAAATATACTCTATTCATAAAATATGCCAGTTATAATGAGTCTAAATGATGTAGTTTGTTGTAGTAAGTAAATGTCTTATTTTAGAAGGCATAGAAAATGAAACATTTATTTAAATGTTTTTGAAAATCTACTTAACAGCAGCATAATAATCTGTGTTAAAAATTTGTGTTCCAAACATATACTTTACTATATCTCATTTAATTCATCTGATTGACAAGCATAAATAATCTTATAACTCTATTCTGGAAGAAATGTCATGTGATATATTTTAAAGCAGTAGGTTAGCATGATTGTAAAATCTGGTTACTAAAATGTGTTTGCTGTGCATTATTTTGTATAAAGCAGACAGATTTATTCTAGGGACAGCAAGTAGGATAGTTCTCAACAAAGACACAACTAAGTGAGATCATATATATATATATATATATATATATATATATATATATATATATGTGTGTGTGTGTGTGTGTGTGTGTGTGTGTGTGTGTATGTATGTGTGTGTGTGAGTGTGATGGCTTTTTTTTTAATATAATAATGCAAGTGTTTCTGAGAATCTGCATAACTATCCAATATGATTTATAATAATTTCTATGAATACAATATTTTACTCTATTGCCAAAATGAATGTTTGCCACAAGTTTTAATAAGTTTCCCGCCAAAATGTTAAGGGAGACAATCTGTGATGTGGGCTGTCTCATGCACAGTGCTCATAAGTTACTTCAGAAGCTTCAGCTCACAGAATTCTCACAGAGAAACTGAAAGCAGTTAGTATAACCTTTGACATAGTTATCACACTGACACACCACAGATTCAGGAAAATACTCTATTCATAAAATATGTCAGTTATAATGTTTTGTTTCATAACCAGTCAAAATATCTGAAGATTTAATGGCAAGCTGTGATTCAATTTGTTTCTCTTTCTGAAAAGAAGTAAGAGGCTGTAATGGTCTGTGGAATACATTATGAAGGTTTTGTCATGTTTACATGCATTTACACTACTAAATGAATGTTTGTCACTAGTTTTTAATATGTTTCCCGCCAAAATGTTAAGAGAGACAATCTGAGATGTGGGCTGTCTCATGCACAGTGTCCATGAACTACTTCAAAAACTTCAACTCACAGAATTCTCACAGAGAAACTGAAAGCAGTTAGTATAACCTTTGACATAGTTATCACACTGACACACCACAGATTCAGGAAATATACTCTATTCATAAAATATGCCAGTTATAATGAGTCTAAATGATGTAGTTTCTTGTAGTAAGTAAATGTCTTATTTTAGAAGGCATAGAAAATGAAACATTTATTTAAATGTTTTTGAAAATCTACTTAACAGCAGCATAATAATCTGTGTTAAAATTTGTGTTCCAAACATATACTTTACTATAACTCATTTAATTCATCTGATTGACAAGCATAAATAATCTTATAACTCTATTCTGGAAGAAATGTCATGTGATATATTTTAAAGCAGTAGGTTAGCATGATTGTAAAATCTGGTTACTAAAATGTGTTTGCTGTGCATTATTTTGTATAAAGCAGACAGATTTATTCTAGGGACAGCAAGTAGGATAGTGCTCAACAAAGACACAACTAAGTGAGATCATATATATATATATATATGTGTGTGTGTGTGTGTGTGTGTGTGTGTGTGTGTGTGTGTATGTGTGTGTGTGAGTGTGATGGCTTTTTTTTTAATATAATAATGCAAGTGTTTCTGAGAATCTGCATAACTATCCAATATGATTTATAATAATTTCTATGAATACAATATTTTACTCTATTGCCAAAATGAATGTTTGCCACAAGTTTTAATAAGTTTCCCGCCAAAATGTTAAGGGAGACAATCTGGGATGTGGGCTGTCTCATGCACAGTGTCCATGAACTACTTCAAAAGCTTCAACTCACAGAATTCTCACAGAGAAACTGAAAGCAGTTAGTATAACCTCTGACCTAGTTATCATACTGACACACCACAGATTCAGGAAAAATACTCTATTCATAAAATATGTCAGTTATAATGAGTTTAAATGATGTAGTTTCTTGTAGTAAGTAAATGTCTTATTTTAGAAGGCATAGAAAATGAAACATTTATTTAAATGTTTTTGAAAATCTACTTAACAGCAGCATAATAATCTGTGTTAAAACTTCTGTTCCAAACATATACTTTATTATAATTCATTTAATTCATCTGATTGACAAGCATAAACAATTTTATAATTCTATTCTGGAAGAAATGTCATGTGATATATTTTAAAGCAGTAGGTTAGCATGATTGTAAAATCTGGTTACTAAAATGTGTTTGCTGTGCATTATTTTCTATAAAGCAGACAGATTTATTCTAGGGACAGCAAGTAGGATAGTGCTTAACAAGGACATAACTCAGTGAGATCAGATATATATATATATATATATATATATATATATATATATATATATGTGTGTGTGTGTGTGTGTGTGTGTGTGTGTGTGTATGTGTGTGTGTATGTATGTGTGTGTGTGTCTGTGTGTATGTGTGTGATGGCTTTTTTTTTTTAATAATGCAAGTGTTTCTGAAAATTTGCATAACTATGCAATATGATTTATAATAATTTTTATGAATACAATATTTTACTCTATTGACAATAATGAGTTTAAGTAAATGCTCATATACAAACAATTCAATATTTTTTTTGGAAGCTGTTAATAGTATTCACATGACAGAAAATAGATGCATCTTAATATATGTAATGTCTGAATCATATTAGCCAAAGTTTTTGATTTAAATGAATGTTAGAACCTAATTTTCTCTCCTCTTGATTTCTAACATCAAGATTATTTGAATGCTATTTGAATACAAGTGTTATATATTACATAGATCTATATAGTAGTATGAACAGTTTAAAAAAAAAAAAAAAAAAAGTTTATTTTAGTTTATATGATGCTGTTTTACCAAATGTGTAGTTTTGTCTTGATAGATAATTGAATTGAAAACTGTTAACCTCAGTTAAATATAACTAGTATTAAATTGATAAGGTGGTAGCTGAGGTACTGCTGCTTAGGGTAGGGGTTAACTTGAGTAGTAAATACTACTCTAAGTTGGAGTTTTCAACTCCAGGCTGGATGCAAGGTTTAATCCTTACATTATTTTCACTTGTTCATTGTTATATGTATATAGTTTTGACATCCACAATATATTTTGTACACTCATTGTCACTACAAACAAAATTGAATCCTATACAAAATCCCATAAGAGATTTAATAAATACAGCTATATTTAAAGGTACACCTAAAAGAGGAGATGTAACATTATTTATCTTGTTATTTGTTATTTCGATCATAAGATTCTTGAGTTTTAAAAATGCCAAATGACATCTTTAAAATGAATTTCTTTAAACATTAATGGATTGAATAATCCGTGTAAAAGGGCAAGCCTAATAAGATACATTAATTTACACAAGGCCAATCTAGTCTTCCTGCAAGAAACCCATCTCTTGAAAAAGATATTGATAAACTAGCCACTAATAAGTATACAGTATTGGTTAGTTCAGAGCACACTCAGAAAAAAAGAGGAGTGGCTATTTTATGGAATAAAAGTATGCCCATTCCTAAAACCATTAAGTCTTATCAGGATGACAAAGGAATGTTTTGTATGGTTACAATACAAATTAATGGGAAGACTTACACTTTAATTAATGTATATTGGATACCTGGAATTGGTATTAATACAGTGAAACATCATATTGATAAGATCATATCATTCTCTATAGGGGATATTATTTTAGCTGGTGATTTTAATTGTATACTACATGAAAGTGATACTACCACTATAAGGAAAAGAAGAATTACATCTAATGCAAAACATTTAAATGATTTTGCTAATTCTTATCATTTGAATGATATTAATAATCAGATAGATTCAAAATCATTACCATACACCTTTTTTCTAACAGATACAAAACTTATTCAAAAATAGATAGGGTCTTTATTTCTAACCAGATGGTAACAGATTTAATTAATTCCAAAATCATTTCATGTCCTATATCTGATCATAACTCAATTGTTTTTGAATTCATGATAAAAAATACTCATAATGTTCAGATCAAAAGGATACCAGCATACTTAACTCAGCTAAAAGACTATAAAGAATATATACTTTCAGAAGTACAACATTTTCTAGACATAAATAATACTCCTGAAGTCTCCATTGTCTATGTTTGGGATGCCTTAAAATCATATTTATATGGACAAAGTGTCAGATGGTATAATAATAAAAGGAAATCTTGGGATAAGGAATTGTTAGATATTCAAAGTAAATTAGACTCTTATAAACATAATAATAAAGAAAATATTATGGACAAGAAAGTTATTGAAGAAATAAACAAACTAAATGAGAAATACAAAGAAATTTTAACTCATAAAGTTAAAATAACTTTAGAGAAATACAAGTTTTTATCTTATTCAATAAGCCCCAGATACTTACATAGACTTAAAAATAAAACAAAAAGATTGAATAAACAAAACCATATCAAAGAAATCTTTTCTCTAAGGAAAAAGAAGAATGTTTCTAGTATACCAGAAATACTGGATGAATTTAGAAATCACTTTCACAAGATTAACCATAACAACATTAACATGGAACCTAAAGATAAAATAAAGGAGTTTATAACCACAAACATGAATAAAAAGCTTAATAAACAACAGATTAAACTATTGGACAAAAGTATTTCATATACAGAAGTTATTACACAAATAAATAAGCTTAAATCAAACAAAGCACCGGGTAATGATGGTATTATACCAGAGATATATAAAATCCTTTCTAAAACTACATATTCATTAATACATAAAGTTTTTATTTTGGCCCAAACTGAGTTAATAACCCCCCCCATCTTGGCAATATACATTTATTTCACCAATTTTAAAACCTAATAAAGATCCAACTAGATGTTCTTCATATCGACCCATCTCATTACTTAATGTTGATTATAAAATGTTTATGAGTATTTTTGCTGATAGATTGAAGATAATCATCCCCGGCATTATAGATATAGATCAGACGGGCTTCATTGTAAATAGAAATACTTTTGATAATATAAGAAGAACTTTAACATTAATTGATTTTGCAAATAGGAAAAGAAAGATTTAACACTTATTAGTCTTGATATAGGTTCAGCATTTGATTCAGTAAGTTGGGACTATCTGTTTACCTTACTGAAATGCACAAACTTCTCTGATGCATTTGTAAATTTAATTGAGCATTTATACAAAGGAACGCTGGCTTATATTAAGGTAGGAACATATGTTTCACAAAAAAATACCCATTCTTAAAGGTACAAAGCAAGGATGTCCACTTTCTCCACTATTATTCACTTTAGTAATGGAGCCTTGGGCTAATTTGATTAGAAACAGTACTGACATAGAGGGTTTTGAAATAGACGAAAATACAACATGAAAAATTCAACTTTTGCAGATGATGTTCTAATTACATCAGCAGGATCTAATTCTTCTATGCAGTCTTTATTTGATAAAATGATGAATTTTAAAAGTATTTCTGGTTTAATATTCAATGAAGAAAAACTAAAATACTACCTATATATACATGAAAAAATATTCTCATTAGTGATTTTACTAAATATGTACCCAATTCAGGTCAGATAACTTATTTAGGTATAATACTATCTAAAGATATTAAATCTATTATATATAATAACTATAATACCTGTTTTCTTAATATACAAAATCTTTTAATACCTGGAATAATATGTTTTTTACTATGGAGGAGAGACTTACAATTATTAAAATGATAATATTCCCCAAGATTTTATACTTAATACAATCAATAATACTTTCACCTACAAAAATAATTATCAAGAAACTGAATACACTAATGTTAAATTTCTTATGGGCACCTAATAGACCTAGGATTGCATTAAAGAAACATACTAATAGCTGGTCTCAAGGGGTATTTCTTTTCCAGACTTTAATTTATATATTATCTCTTCTATTATAAAAGTTATTACTTTATTAATAGATCAGTCATACATCGCAAAATGGAAAGATTATTGGGAGCTAATTAGTATGCACTTCATGAAAATCTCCTTAACACATAAAAATATGATTGTAAATAACTCCATGTTGTGGTTGCTAAAGGAATTTTGTACTTCACCTATTACACCTAAACATATGGTTTGTTACCCATTAAATATTATTATTAGTTATCGTAACTTTATATTCATGCACCTTAAATATAGGGAATGGAATTTTATTGTATTCCCTATAATGTATACTCAGGGTATGCTTATGTCATCTACTTCTGAAGGAGCTCATTTAGCTATAGATAATGATCTAAAGTACTGGTATCAGCTGATATCTGATAATAAAGTTAAAAATCTAGATTTCTTAAAACAAGAATTTGATCTAAGAGAAACTTGCTGGTTAGAGGTTCAGATCTTTAGACAACATCTCATTGATAGAATAGATCTAATGTCTATAACAGTTAAAGAATCTATTCCAAAACTGATTGATTACTTGATATTAAATTTACAGCATAAAGTTTCTGATAAAGGTAAACTTTCATATATACATAAAATTATCAGACAAGAAACTTTTTACAGTGTAGATTCATACTGGAATTATTTCACCTCTATTAATGGGGACCCACCAACTCAACAAGATAAACAATATATATTGGAATCTGCTTATAGAACTACATCTTCCATTGTCTGGAGACTTTATACATGGAAATTTTTACATAGATCTTTTTATACACCTTTGATGATGAATAAAATAAATAATAAAGATAATCTATGTAAGAGATGTAATGTAGAAATTAATGCTGACTGGGCTCATATGTTTTATGACTGTATGAAGTTGAAAGAATATTGGAAGTCAATTAATGAATTTTTGCAGGCTCTTTTTACAGATAATTTCATTATTTCTAAGTCTCTTATATTATTCAACACACCTGTACCTCAATGTGTTAAAAGATTAAGCTTCCCTTGTTATGGTCTATCCTAGCAGTGGCCAGGAAAATAATAACTAGAAATTGGATTTCAGATACACCTCCTTCGTTCAATGAATTTAAACATGTTATGAATATAATGTGCCATATGGAAATAAGCACAATTAGAATGAGAACAACTAGAAAAACATCATATTATATTGTATGGGATAATTTACAAAATTTGTTAAAAAAATTCTAATTTCAATAGCACGGTATTTTAGTTTAATTAATTGATCTGATTGTAGTGGATGTCTTTGTAAATACTTTAGTTGTTTTGTTGAATATTATAATAATACCTATTTTTAATTACTTGTATAAAATTTTTATGATATTTCTCTTATATGTTAAAACAATAAACCTGTTTTGAAAAAAAAAGAAATGAAATTAACTGTAAAGCACAGATGTATGAGAAGTGTAACTATGTAATTTAATATCACCACTGCAGGGCATCCTAGATTAAAACTCTTATTGTAATTTCTTACTTACACATTGCTCTTTCTTATGCTGCCTGTTATTAATTGGCATGGCTTTTATTTAAGGAATAAAATGAAAACTTGATTGAGAAGACCACTTTATAAAAAGCAAAGCTTTCGGGTAGAACCCTTCTTCAATACTAATACATAAAATACAAAATCACATGATTTAAATACAGGTCGACAATCACATGACCAGCAGCCCAACAGTCATATGACAAAACATTTAAAAAATTTAAAACATTTAAAAACACATACATATAAAAAAAATGTTATAAAATACAATATCAAAGTTTAGTATGCTGTAGTTTAACCAATACTGGTTTTAGACTAACCATATTATTTAAACCTGGTGGGTGGTCAGAAGCAAGCCTAAGTATCCATTCATATTCCTTAAGCTCTAAACGGTTATTACTGTCCCCACCTCTAAGTGTAGGGTAAGTAGCATCAATAACCCTAAAAACAAATTTATGTTCATTACCACAAATAGACATATGCTTATATAGCGCATTTCTATCACAACCTCTCCTAATTTCTGACTTATGTTCAGTAATGCGCTCTTTTAATTTACGAGTGGTCTTACCCACATAAAATGAAGAGCACAGGACGCAAGTAGCTAGATAAACCACAGAAGATGAATTACAAGTTGCTTTTAAATGTATTACAAAACTGGACGTTAAAAAATGTATTGGCTACGTCAATATGGTTATCTATGAATTACAGTTGAACGGTGATATAAGTTTGGATTTGTTTCACTATTTCACTGTGCCCTGTCCTGTTATCCCACATCTTTATGGCATTCCTAAAATTCATAAGTCTATGTTGAATCCGCCGATGAGACCAATTGTGTCGGGTGGTGGCTGGATCACTGAGCCGATTTCCCTATATTTGCAAAAACAGTTGCAACCATTTTTATCTCAATATACCACTGTTTTGTTGGACACTTCAGACTTGCTTTGTAAGTTACGTTTGTGGTATTATAGTTTGAATAGTAAACTAGAACAGGGAGATTATCATTTTGTAACACTTGACATTGCTTCCCTATTCACCGTTATTCCAAATGACTTCAGTGTTGAATCAATAAGGGAGTTTTTGATGTCCCAGCCATCCCCTAATATTAAATATATTGAGAACATTTGTTGTCTCTTAGATGTGGTTTTGAATAACAACATCTTTTTGTTTAATGAAGTGCTATATCTTCAGCTCACTGGCGTAGCTATGGGTACTTCCGTAGCGAATACCTACGCTAATCTAGTCCTTTACCAATGGGAGAAAGTTAACATCTATAGTGATAGGAATCCGTTCCTTAGTAAGATATATTTTTATCAACGTTTTGTTGATGATTGTTTTATGGTATGGAACGATAATTTGAATGAGTTAAATGATTTTCTTATTTATTTGGATTCAACCATGAATTTTCTGAAGTTCAAAATGGAAGTTTCTGATAACACGATTGTCTTCTTGGATGTCAAGCTGCAGTTAATCGAAGGTGCCATTCATACTAGTGTATATAGGAAAGATGTATACTCTGGTAGATATATTCATTATAGTAGTATGTATGTTCCATATGTATTCAGGGGTATTGTGACATCTCAATTTAGTAGAGTGAGTAGATTAAATACTAAAGATGATGTTTTCACTCTACAGCTTGATGAGATGATCAAAGATTTTTTTTATTTAGTGGATATGATCCCCATCTACTATCTAGCCTGAAGGCCAAGGCCATAACTGATAGGAAGACAACTTTGAAATCTATTTTTTTAGAAGGTAAATGTGATTTGATTACTAGTAAACATCAAAATCCAGCAGTTAGGTATGTTACTTCATTTAATACTAAAACATGTCATGTCAAGCAGACTATTCAGAGGAATTGGGTCATTCTTATGGCATCGGCTGAGCTTAAGGGCATTTTAGGTGATAAACCATCCTTTGTGCATAGGAACATGAAGACCCTAAAAAATATTTTATGTTATAAAGATTTCATTAGACCCTTGCCTCAACCTATTTCTGTTAACCCTGGCACATTTAAGTGCCTAAATTGTGTATGCTGTTCTGACATAGTTAGTAATCATAGTAGTGTATTTAAGCATCCCGTTAGTGGAAAAATATATAGTTTTAAATTATCTGCAACTTGTAATTCATCTTCTGTGGTTTATCTAGCTACTTGCATTCTGTGCTCTTCATTTTATGTGGGTAAGACCACTCGTAAATTAAAAGAGCGCATTACTGAACATAAGTCAGAAATTAGGAGAGGTTGTGATAGAAATGCGCTATATAAGCATATGTCTATTTGTGGTAATGAACATAAATTTGTTTTTAGGGTTATTGATGCTACTTACCCTACACTTAGAGGTGGGGACAGTAATAACCGTTTAGAGCTTAAGGAATATGAATGGATACTTAGGCTTGCTTCTGACCACCCGCCAGGTTTAAATAATATGGTTAGTCTAAAACCAGTATTGGTTAAACTACAGCATACTAAACTTTGATATTGTATTTTATAACATTTTTTTATATGTATGTGTTTTTAAATGTTTTAAATTTTTTAAATGTTTTGTCATATGACTGTTGGGCTGCTGGTCATGTGATTGTCGACCTGTATTTAAATCATGTGATTTTGTATTTTATGTATTTGTATTGAAGAAGGGTTCTACCCGAAAGCTTGCTTTTTATAAAGTGGTCTTCTCAATCAAGTTTTCATTTTATTTGTGTTTCTTGCAGTTAGTTGTTCTTTATTATTTTTATTTAAGGAAGCCAGGCCCCCAAAATACCAGGATGCCTTAAGGAGCTGTACGTGTTCAATGAAAGTATACAAAAATATGAATGAGTTAAGGTTATACTCTTCTAGTCAGTTCTATCCTGTAATCCTAGAGTTCTTACTCTATCTTTTTGTCTGCTGTGTGAACAAGACAGTTAACCAAACAGTGTTCACAGCTCACATTTAAAAAGAAAATGTGCTTTCAATCCAGTAAAAGTTACCAGAAGGCTTTTTTTTCTATTTCCATAATTTTCAAGGCAAGATAATCATTATTAATGTTTAGGTGTATATAAATGAATGTAAATCTATAAAAATAATTGAACTATTGCCTTATGATGACATAATGTAAATATAACATGGCTTTTGAAAAATTAAAATTTACTTGGCTGGAATTAAGTTTTAAACTGTTTAACACTCCTAAAAATGTGTAGAAACAAAAACTTTCTTTTTTCATTTTTTTCTTCTCATTATAAAAACAAATAGACCTACCCTTACCTTTTTTAACATTTTTTTCTGCAAGGGCAGCAGCAAAGTAATGTTTTCTCAGCCTACATATCATCTTACACATACAAAAGTTCTGATAAATAGTCATGCTGTGCAAAATGCAAAATGTTGTAGATGCTGTAGTGACAGGTGAAATGCTTTCTACCAGTGGTACTGGGAAATGTTTTAAATATTACAGCAGGAAAGCTTTTAATGTCAGGATTAGGGAAAATTAACTCTGATGCCTCATTACAGACATTTAGAGTTACACTAATGCTTTGCCTTCAAAATGGCCAGTTCTCTGGTGATATCAGTTACATGCAGTTTCAGATGGAACAACTGGAAACAGCCTGCATAACACTGGGGTCTAGCCGTGGGAGGGAGTCTTTTTTAAAAAACATTGATTTTACTGCTGAAACCAGAATGACAAAAAGATTGCAACATGCCAAAACATAGTGCACAAAGCATACAAGGGCAAACAAATTAATTGTAAGCGTTTCTTGCAGGGTATCAACCCCCCCGAGCCTGCACCCTCTTGAACTCATATGTTCCAATTGCACTATTGCACAAACAGGAAAACAGAAGACATTTCCAAATCCAAAGGAATTACTGCCAACACACTGTTGGTGGTTTCCTATGGAATACATTGATCAATGCTCTGTTACTCTGTGTCTTGGGCACCTGATGCTGAAGGAAGAATAACTCAGTATTGTGTAAGAAGCTGCTTCCAGGATATATAGACAGAAGGATGAATGAGGAAGATGAAGTCCTTCTCCTCAATGTGTAGTCATATTTCATCTTTAAAGGGCCATGCAGGTAGTTTCTTTTTATTATGATGTCAGTTTTAGTACTTCGGGAGCTTAGCTTGATGCAAATCAGTGGCCAACTACAGAGGTCTTGTTTCCTCAGAGAATCTTACAAGGAGTATGGCAACTAACTGGTTTCTCCATACATGACATATTTCAGGATGTCTTTCAAGCAGAGAATTGAAATCACCCAGATAGTATGATCTCCTTTCCACAAGTCAAGTTGTCAGCAGCTTCACAACCCAGTCCCAACAGGTCACAGCAGTCTAGTTCCCCATATAAGGTATTCATGGAGCAGGATTATTTCGGAAAGTGTAAGTTCACATCTTCTGCCTTAACAGTCAGTTTGACACATACGTGGTCTACTTCCAGATTGATTCCTTAAAACTTTGCAAATGGTCGACTAGATCTGGAATAATGATAATGGTAATGACTCTCTTAAGACCTGGTTGTGACCATTTCTTCTAGATTCTTCCACATGCTGTGTGTCCCTTAAGATGCTGCCAGTATAATGGACATTATATCAGATTCCAGTAATGCCATTCAGCAGTGCACCTGGCTGCATTTAACTAACTTTGCCAAAGAAGTTAGTGCCCTTTTTTGACTACCTATTTCAGGAACCACTATTGTTTAGGTCTTAAGTGGACAGAATTAAAGGCCACAAAAAAGAAAAGTCAGGGAGTTACTGTTTATGGAGTGATTTTTAATGCTCCACAGAAGTGCTGTCAATAAATGCAAAATAGCCAGGGGAGACTCCATCTATCCTATCAAGACCAGCAGCAGTAGGCTGACCACTGAGGCTCCAGGTGTTAGCCTCTGAAGCACCCCTACCTGAACTGGCAAAGACTACTGTTTCTGTGGATCGTGACATCAGTCATTATGGGTTATCTGAGCACTTCCCCTGCAGAGATGCAGTGAACGATAGGCAGCCCCCCCATTTTAGTGTTTGGTTAGCCTTCATCAAAGACAAATGAGTAATGCAGATAGTATAATATTGTTTGTATTGAGCTTCTAGCAAGATTGAGGTCCTACACATTTTTTAGGAAAGCCATCCATTCAGTCCCAGTACACCAGTGAAGAGTGGATTACTACTCTGTACCCTTTGTTCTAACTGGTTGGGGACCTGAGGCCCACTTTCCATCATGGTGAGCTAAATCTCTCTATAGGAAGGTTAAAATTCTGCATGGTCATTCTCCACACCATCATTTCTCTCTCATTCTGGTAGAAATTTGATATGCTGTTTAGATCTTTGGGACACATACCTGCACATCAAAGTCAAGAAGGTGTATGTCTTTCTTCAGTTCAAAGCATATTTACAAGATACACCACAGTCATTGCAGCTTACCTAAGAACACTCTACATTTAGATGTTAATTTAACTGCATAATTTGCTATATTAGCATATTCAGAGTAATAGATTTTTTCAGCCAATTAGAAAATAGTAAAAGTCTTTCACGGATTGGCCAGTATATACAAGGATCATAAGTCAGATTATGTTCATCTTAGATTGGGGGCCCATTTACATTCCCGTTTGGATCAGGGCAAGTAGTAACATGAAGAGTTCCAGCATTACATAAACTGGCTTTAAATGAGCATGGCAAAGATAGCATTACAGAGTCGTACATATCTATTGATCAGGAGCCATATCGTAATTCTGTCAGACAACATATTGCAAGCATGGCATATTAACAAACAAGGAAGAATGGGTTTCCACTACATAATAGAGAAAAGAAATTGTGTTACACTGGGATTAGTTTCTGGATGACAGATTTTTCCTGTTGGAAGTCAGTATTCCAGGAACAGATATTTTCTAGATTTCTATCTGGCAAATAGCTTGATGGTGTCCAACATATGGTTCAGCAAGAGAAACATTCACAAGATCCCATACAAGAGTGACCAACATGCAACTCTGGTAGTCTTCTTCCCAGTAAGGAAAGGACATAGGGTTAAATTAGCATTTGCAAAATCATCCCCTTTGAAACAGTTTGTCCATAGTATAAACAACTGGTTGCCACACTCAGCTGCAAGAAGAGGTCAGAGAAGGCTCTAAGGCCAACAGAGACTAGGCTGAAGATCTGGAGGGTGACTGGAGAGAAAGCACAGGAGTTCAAGGAACTACACAGGGCTCTAGCACCTGAGAAAGAAGAGGGAATATGTGAAGCTGAAGAAGAATGGCAGTACCTCAAAATGGCATGTGTCAGGATTATAGAAAAGATACGAGACCGAGATGGATATGGAAATATAGTACAGAAGCAAAGCTGGTGATGGAATGCAGAAGTCCAGGAAGACATCAAAAGAAGGAAGAATGCAGGAAAAGTAGGAGATAGAAAAGACAAAACAGGCTACTAAGGAATACTAGTTTGGATTCCAAAGAGACTGAGAGCAGTTGCAATAGCAAAGAGCAAGTCATCAGAGGCACTCTACCAACTTGAAAGTGACACAGCAGATGGCACAAGGAAACTCTATCGGGTTTCAAGGCAAAAAGGAAAGAAAAAGAAGAAACTGATCAGACATCCTTCACAAGGGATCCCAGCAACAACCTGCTCACCAGTCTACAGCACATCAAATGCAGATGGAAGGACTACTTCCAGCAGCTTCTGAATGAAGAAAACCCTATAGAAGCTGTACTGCCCCAGACACAGCCTATGATGCAAGAAGAAGAGCAGCCCACCTCAGAAGAAATAAGAACAGCAATAAGGAAAATGAACTCAGGGAAAGCAGCAGGTTCAGATGAGGTCACAGCAGATATGATCAAGATGTGAAGTGAGTTAGGGAAGAAATGGCTCCAGAGGGTAGTGGACAATAAGCATTCTTGTGTCACTGTACAAGAACAAAAGAGACATTCACAACTGTGGGTAGTATAGAGGTATCAAAGTCCTCTTACACTGCATGAAAGTTCTAGACAGGTAGATTGAGTAGTAGAAAGTAAGATACAAGATGAGCAGTCCTTCAGATCGGGATGCAGCACAATCAACCCAATGTTTGCAGTGAGACAGATAGTTGAGAAGAAGCTGGTGATAAGGAAAAAGTCCAGCTGAGTATTCCTAGACTTGGAGAAAGCATATGGCAAGGTCCCAAGAAAGTTGATTTAGACAGTCTTGTGATAGTTCAAAGTACCAGAAACATTAGTAGAATTAGTGCAGGCTGTGCACAAAGAGCCAGTGACACAAATACAAACAGTGTTCAGACTCACACAGCTGTTCCAAGTGGGAGTGAGTGTGTCTCAGGGTTCAGCTGTGAGCCCACTGCTGTTCATAGCAGTGAAGGACTACATTAGTAAACAGGTTGGAGGGGACAGATTTACAATATTGCTGTGTGGATACATTACAAGCAGATTCTGAACAAGAACTTCAGCAATGATAGGACAATTGAATGTAAAACTGAAAGCACAATGGATGAGACTGAGAACAGGTAAGATTTGTAATGGCAGCAAATAGTGAAATCAGAAGAAGCTGAGAACTGAGATAGAGGGGAAATAGTGGAAAAGGTTAACAACTTCAAGTATCTGGGTGGGTGGTTGATGAGAATAAAAGTATTGAAGAGGCTAAAGCTAGAATCTGAGGGGATTTATCCAACTGGCATAGATTGTCAGGTGCAGTGTGTGACAGAAGAATGCCAAGGAAACTGGAGAGTAATGTGTACAAAACATTGGGGAGCCCAGTAACACTGTATGGTACAGAAACCTGGGCAGTGAAAGCAGTGAAAGCAAAGCAGTTGTGGAAGTTAGAGGTGATGAAGTGCTTAAGAAGGGTGGCATGATGCACACTGTGGGACAGATGAAGAAATGAACACATCAGAGCAGAAGCTCAAGTTGCTGCAATTGCAGAGAAGGTCAGAGAGAACAGATGACTGTAGTCTGGGTACATGTGCAAAAAAGCAGAAGACTATCTGGTGCAGAATAGTTGGGACCGGCAGGAGTAAGTTAGGAGGAAATAAATGCATCCAGCAAAGAGATGGATGGATTTATTTTATTTATTTTATTTTACATTTGATGACCGGGAAAGTCCGATTGGACTCAGGTCTATTTTCAGCGGAGGCCCGGGGAGATAAGCTCCACATAAAAAACAAACAAAAGTGACAATACATTTACATACTATTATACATAAAGGAACATATTTAACATTTTTACATAGGTGAGTAGAAATTGTGTGTGAGAAGACATGTAACAGTCAGGCATGAATGTCAAGTAAGGTAGGAGGGTGACATTAACTTGAGAAAGTAGGTGACAGCTTACATGACATCCCTACTCCATGTAGAAAAATGAGAAAAAGGGGTGGATGATGATAATTCCAGGAAATGAAAGGTCCATAAAAAGAGCCTTATCCTCTGTAGCTAGCATTACTATTGTTGCAATGATGCAGGCAAAAAGCAAAGTAAACATCACATTAGTAGAATGAAATTGTATTGCAGGACGCTAGTAATATACCCTGTTGCTAAAGGTTAAATAAGATTAATTTTAGTATAAAAGAGAAAACGAAACTATAAAAATGTTTAGGTAGGAGTGAGAATAATAATAGTAAGGAAGTCTTATTACACAGAATTGAATGAATTAGTATGTGTGTGTAGTGTATAGTATCTGAGAGTTACAAGTTAAAATATATTGCTGTGATTGTTTCTTTGGCTTTTGATACAACCTCAGTGGCTACACAGTAAAATCCAACAAAGTCCAGCAGAAAAGGATCCAGGACTAAAGTTGTAGTGAAATAACTGATGTTTATTACACGACAACAAAAACAAAAAATGCAATAAAATCAAGCGCTTTCGCTCGGTTAGTACCGAGCTTTCTCAAGATACAAACATGGTGCAATAAAATCATTAAATAATAACTTGTCAGTCACCTGACTAATTAATTAACATACTTAATGTCCACTCATTTTCATAAAAAGTAGAGCAGGTCCATAGGATACAATTAAAGACACTAATACATTATTGTGAAAAACACATAATACTATTTTCATAAAACCAATATGAAATGCTGTTAAATTATTGTTAAAAAGTAATAAACCATACATAAACAGTATTTTCACACCTTGATGTAATTTGGTGTGTTATAATATACGTAAAACCTCTAATAAATGAGAAATACAGCAGTAATAAAAAATCAAAAATAAAAATACAAATCTCAACAATAAAAATATAAGTACTTAATAGTAAAAAGATTTACTACCAAATTGAACTTTGAATAATATCAAATGGTCAACTAACCCATCCTACTAAAAGTTTTATTTAAGATGTAATGACCTAAAGCCTAGCCATCCTTAATTTAAGGACACTATTAATATTTATATTTTCATTTAAACCAGGGGGTTTCCCAGCATCTAACTTAAGCTGCCATAGGAGCTCTCTATACTCTAACCTAGTCTCCCAATCCCCGCCTCTTGCGTCTAGTACTACTTGCTCCAAGACAATAAACTTAAGTTCCATTTTGGGACAGACATGCCTGTGCTTATAGAAGGCAGTAGTTTCCTTGCCCTTAGAAACATCATATAGATGTTTTTAGATCCTTCTTCTCAGTGGTCTTTCGGTTTTCCCTACATAAAAGCTAAAACAATGTGTACAAAAACCCAAATAGACCACACCCTTCGTCCCACAATTGGAATAATGATCGGAAATAAACATAAACTTTCTAGATGGAATAAAAAGGGTATTGTCATTAATAATAGCAGTACATTGTTTACAAGCTCCACACTTGTAAGTACCTAATCTTGTACTACGCATTGCAAAATCCAAAGTTTGTCTTCTCTCAAACAATTCCTTTAAATTGACATCCCTCTTCCTAACAAATCTAGGACGTTCCTGAATAAACTGTTTCAATTTGTCATGTAAAGTAAGTAGTGGCCAGTGCCTCAAAACAACGTTTTCAACTTGAAAGGAACTACTAGAAAAAGTATAAATAAAATTGTTTTGAGAGTCAAACTGGTCCTTACGACCCTCATGGTCACCCAAAATTGACCCAGTTCCTAATAAAGGGAAATATTTGTGTTCCCTGTTCTCAAGAACCTCTTGGGTCAAGCTGTCAATAAGTGCAGTGGGATACCCCTTTTCTAAAAACAAAGTTTTCAAAAAATGGTCCTCATCCAAAAAATAGTCCAAGGTGCCGGACATCCTAGATGCCCGAATAAGCTGCCCTTTGACTATACCTTTCTTTTGGTAGAAGGGATGCCCACTGTCAAAATGTAAGTATGAATTGGAAAAAGTAGCTTTCCTATAAAGCCTGGATTGAAAACTTTGATTAGTACGGTCCTTGGAGAGGGTCACATCAAGATAATTCAATTCCTCATGGCTAACGTTGTGGGTAAGAGTCAAAAAGTGAGTAGTAGAATTAATATAGGACATAAACTCATGAAAACTGTCCTCTGTCCCATCCCACAACAAGCAGATATCGTCCAGGTACCTCCTGTAATGGACTATGTGTTTAACCCAGTGAGTTGAAAATATAAATTTTTGCTCCCAGTGGTGTAAAACAACGTTAGCATAAAGTGAAGCACCCTTTGTTACTCCTTTCTTCTGTCTGTACAGCTCACCATTAAAGCAGATAAAATTGTTGTCCAGCACAATTTCCATGAACTCTACCAACAAACTAGTGACCCTACTACCAAGTCCTGATTCTATAACCAAGATCTCCTTAAACCATTCCAAACCCGTCGAATGTGGAATACTAGGAAAAAGCTCCACTATATCAATGGTGATCATAAGAAGATCAGGTTTAAATAAATGGTGTTCAATTCCTTTAAGGAAATCCCAAGAATCTTTACAAACATACTGCAAGGAGGAGACAAATCTCTTTGTGATGTAGTCTATAAACTTTCCAAGAGGTTCAGTGATGCTACCTGCTCCTGCGACAATAGGTCTAAACTTAAGTGGGTCTAGACCCTTGTCTGTTTTGGGAATCCCAGAAATAACTGGGGTCCTGGGTTTACCAACATGTAAATAGTTGAATAAACATTCATTAATAGCCTCCTGCAATAAATGGTCAAAAAGAAGAAAATAAATTTTAGAATAAGATATATTCATCTCATTTTTAGAAACCAGCTCATATTGTTCTGTGTCCTGTAGCATATTGTGCAGGTTAGCATCATATTCGGAAGTATACATTAATACCACTCCCCCTCCCTTATCGGGCTTCATTGCCCTACAACCCTAATTTTTAAGGTAGTCAATTATTTGATTTTCTTTGACACAAATTAGTGGAAGAGGGGTGCATTTTTGTAAACTTCAAAGTCCTGAAATCCCTTTCAACTAATTCTTCAAAGACCTTAAGGGAGGGGTGTATAGGCGGGTTAAAAGTGCTAGACCTCGTGAGCCCAACAGTTACATTAGGTTGACCCTTAAAATGTAATGCCAGATTCAACTGCCTAACAAATAACTTCAAATCAACCAATGTATGGGCTAAATTAAAAGAACGTGAGGGAACAAAATGAAAACCTTTTGAAAATACATCAAAAAAATCTTGATTCAACTCAATCTCTGTAAAATTAAAAATAGTGAAATTGTTCTTCCTCCAAACTGAGTGTTTGCTACCAGAAACGTGTTAACTCATTAAAAGAGCAGTTATTGACCAATCGATCTATTTGCTCTAATTGTGGGAATTGCTCCAACCCTGCTGTTGGTACCTCGTTCCCCTCACCCCCGCCCTGACGGGGGGGGGGAGTGCTGAAAATCCTGGAAGGAATTTTTCCTCCCCTTTTCAGCTAACCTCTCACTCCTCCTGAGTGGCTCAATAGATGGTCTAAGGTAATCATCAGTGTTTTTAGCCTCGTTAGGTCTGTCGGGAACTTGTTTGATGTTCCATCTACTCCTTGAGGGGGGGTGGATAAGCTGTTCCTTCCCTGTACTCAATGAGATCCCTTTCTAATTTTCTAATTTTGCGGTTGAGAATCTTAACACAATATTGGTCAACTTCGTGAAACACATTATCATAATTCTTCTTCACACTCTTAAAGTTAGTGTCATTAACCAAACTTTCATTTAAAACATTCAACTCCTTTAACAAAATATCTGCTTTAGTCTCGTACTCAGCTATCATCAAGGATAACATCTCTAAACCAGCTTTATCGAAAATATCACAAAGCTTATTATAATAAACAGTTCCCGGTTGTGCATTATTCGGAAACCTGTAACAGCGAAGACCTTTCGGAACACGCTTAACATGTACGCATTCCTTAAGGTAGTCTATTTCAAGTTGATTGCTCTTATATGCATAGAGCTTATCTCTTAAATCATTAAAATCTTGTTCAATATGAATGTTGGAATTGGGAAGCACAGTACCTTGCTTAAAAAAGAACTGCCGTCCAGCCCAAGCGTCAAAATTAAAATCCTTACATTTAATATCAGTCTTGTTCCTTTGCAACATCTGTGTTCCAATGGCCTGCTCATGTATTACGGCACTAGTCTGCGGTGCGTCGTCCGAGAATTCACTGTGTGAAACGCTAGTTGTACCCAACGTACCATTAACGGCTTGCTTCCTTCTTTTCTCCAGGCCTTGTTGTTGGTTGCCTGGCAACGTGCACCCAGAATTGACACTCCTTAGGTTCAGGCTGCTTGTTAATTGCATTAGCAAAGCCAAAACCTGTTTAAATTCAGCACGAGTAACAGGACCCTCTTCGGGCTCGTCTCTTAAAAGTTGAGGCGTTTCAGTCAAGCTCGTCTGGTCCGTTCCCTCTGCCATGGACACGCGTAACCAACAAACGATACAGAAATGATAAATAAAACCAGTAAAATCCAACAAAGTCCAGCAGAAAAGGATCCAGGACCAAAGTTGTAGTGAAGTAACTGATGTTAATTACATGACAACAAAAACAAAAAATGCAATAAAATCAAGCGCTTTCGCTCGGTTAATACCGAGCTTTCTCAAGATACAAACATGGTGCAATAAAATCATTAAATAATAACTTGTCAGTCACCTGACTAATTAATTAACATACTTAATGTCCACTCATTTTCATAAAAAGTAGAGCAGGTCCATAGGATACAATTAAAGACACTAATACATTATTGTGAAAAACACATAATACTATTTTCATAAAACCAATATGAAATGCTGTTAAATTATTGTTAAAAAGTAATAAACCATACATAAACAGTATTTTCACACCTTGATGTAATTTGGTGTGTTATAATATACGTAAAACCTCTAATAAATGAGAAATACAACAGTAATAAAAAATCAAAAATAAAAATACAAATCTCAACAATAAAAATATAAGTACTTAATAGTAAAAAGATTTACTACCAAATTGAACTTTGAATAATATCAAATGGTCAACTAACCCATCCTACTAAAAGTTTTATTTAAGATGTAATGACCTAAAGCCGAGCCACCCTTAGTTTAAGGTGAAATCAGTGGCTACACAGTTGACTATTTTTTGGGAGAGATATGAAGGCAGGGTTTGTTTGAAAACACATGCCAGTTATGTGGTCTGGTTATTCTATGGGCAGTGTGTATGTCTGTGAACAATAAATTAAAATTCAATATTGAGGCCATTATGCCATTCACTTTCTCGGCACTTGTGCAGCAAAATATGCATACAAAGTGGCTGTTTTGTTTTGGAGGTGCACGGTATGTATGAAGCCAAAAGTCAACTATGCAACTCACTCACAACAATTACAGATCTGGCTAATTTGCTAGTTGGGGAAGAGGACGTGCATACGCTTCAAAAGACCAAGAAACTGAAATAAATTACTGTGTTCAGAATTAAGCATCAGAGGGGTACACAGGAGTATATCTTTTTTTTCTGTTATGGGTGACCTCAGAGTCATTACATGATCCGTGTATCTAATAACAAATGAAATGGCTTATTGTGGATCAGTGTATGCTTCAAATATCAGCAAGCTGAAATATGGTACTGTGATGTTTACCTTTTTCATTTTCATCCAGTGATGCATCAGGCATATACAGAATGTGGGTATCATTTTTTGGAGAATATAATGTATGAAAGCAAAGTGCAATTACAGGACAACTGATGAATGATTACTGATATAAGAGAGAGATAGTATCTGTCAATAAAATACGTATAATTTAAACGATTGCTTCACAGTCAAAGAGATAGTCTAGCCTCTTCAAAGGGACACATTCCAATGGGATATTATGTGTGTGTTTTGGTTACTCTACAGGAGAAAGAAGTGTGATTCCTTGAGTATCAGTTTTCTTTTTTTTTTTTTTTTTAAACAAAACACATCTTTTTTGAATTATCACTTATGACATATGCAATCATACATTTTTTATAACTGAAAGCAAACCATACTGATATATTTTCAGTTACAAATATTATGCATCACATATGATCTTCTATACAGCCATTGTCAATCGAATATTATATAGCTCATTCAATTCCTGCCTTCCCTTAAACCTAAATTCTCCTCCAAAGCATTATTCTGCATGCATTGTTCCCACAATTCCCATTTTTTTCTGTGCAATTTTCTCCTATCCTTTTCTTAAAATCCCACTTCAAATCTTTTTCTCTCTCTGATTTCCATTTTCTAGTAATTGCTTTTTTGGCAGTTACCAGAATTAAGCTCAAGACACCGAGGATCAGATCATCAAACACTGTCTTCACAGGAAATCATTGTTGGTGAAACATCCATGTTTGCACTGGGAGTGATGCCTTTTTTGAGGGAGATTTCTGCCTTCTGTGAGTTGATGGCGACAATGGAGTTGGTATGTCTAAGATCAGAGGGGTAGATGGCTTGCCTCCACCCTGCAAAAAGCACATTTTAGTGCTATGGCCATAATGTTTCAGTGATTCTGCTTGTCAATGCTTTGGCATTTGATGACCAGTAGGGGAAGTGTATGTTTTGTATCTGAGTTTCATATTAGAAGTGTCTGCGCTTTTATTGTAAATTTCCTTCCAGCAACTGACATGTAGCCTCTTATGTTAGACTAGTAAATCCAGCACTTCAGAAGGCTTTTGTTGTCAGGCTAGCGTTATGCCTGGTTTCCATCTACAGGCTAGCTAACCACTACACAAAAGCTAATGCTCATAATACAATGTATACTAAGTTTTCATTATATCTGAAGTAAAAAAATCTACATTTCAACATAGTAACTTTTTGGTTCATTTTTAACATGATGTGTTTACGGAGCCATGTTTTCAAGTGCAGAAGCCATGGAGACAGATTCAAAGGTGTGCTGCACTGGAAGCCCTGAGGTTAGAACTCCATTCTTATTTGTGCTTTATAGCTGAATGCCCTGTTATTTCTACCCAAAAGTTTCTAAATGAAATCTCAAATGGGAAACAGATATATCCCTTCAAAGCAAGGCCAACGTGTTTTAAGTTATTTGTGCCTTTACTGCTACAGACTGACATTTATAATTATACTAAGTTTTCACTAAGGATAGCTTGCTGAATTTATGATGAGCATATGGACTATAATAAAGTGCTTCCTTATTGAGTTTTCTTTACAGCAGAAGTGAAAATTCCCTGTAGTTCACTTGAAACTCGCACACATTATTTTTATATCTTTCAATACATGTGTCTATGTATATATAGATATATTGTGGGAGAGAATCAGTAGTTATTAAGGATGTTGGCACCTCACAACAGATTTCTCAGGGCATTACGTTTGAATTCCTGATGTCCAAATCACCATAAACAAGACTAATTACCACTTCATGGTTAGTTATAGGACATCATGTATGTCCTTTCTGAGCATGATAGTTATTGTAACAAATTAGATGAAATCCCCATGTTTCCCAACATCTTAATGAGAGACTTCAGCTATCCATCAATAAACTGGCTGACCAAAACTGCCATAGAGGTCTGCATGTCCAACTCTTTATTGACATAAATGCTAAGTCTCTCTTATAAATTGTTAGCCATGCTAGTAGGGGCCCCATTATCCTTGATCTAGTTCTCGCAAATATGGACATTTCTTGCACAGCTCCATAGACCATAAATAGTGATCTTTTACTTTAAAACTGGTGGTACTCCCCCTGTAAATTTCTTTGTGTTTAGGAACTCCTCAAAAGCAAAGCTTCAGTTATTTGATGAGCTAGATAAATTCTGCTGTAATGCTTCTCTGACGGCTCCGATTACTAAAGCTGCTGCCTATGCCTCTGACTTCTTTAGCCCCTTAAATAGTTGTACTGATGCGGCTGTCCCTATTCACACCAACTATAATGAGAAATGTCAAAAAACAAACCCCTCTGCTGGAATACCAATCTAAATAAGCAAGATAACAAGAGAAATAAATTACTTATTGCTTATAAGAGCTCTCATACTCCCTACCTTAAGAACACTCTTAAGCATACTAGTAAAAATGCTTAAGGGAACCATTAGGAAGCTCAAAGGTAAGATTCAACTTAAAGCAACCACTAAAACCAAAAATAACTTCAAATTTTTCTTTAATTATGTCAGGAAGCTAATAACTAATACCCAGTAATGTTTAGAGCTAGTCCATGATAATACTGCACACTTTGACCCATTTCATATTCTAGTTAACAGATTTAGGGCAAATTTTAGTCCATCTACAGTTATAGCTATTCCACAGATTCAGCAATCACAGCCACGTCCTTTAATTAATATGAAACAAGTTCTCGTAGCATTCTGAAAAACTAAGAGCACCTCATCCTTGGAGCCTGATAATATCAGATCGTTGATTATCTGTACTAAATATGGCCTATCAAAACCTATCCTTAACCTCTTTAATCTAAGATTCTCCAATGTTTTCATTCCTGAAGCCTCAAAAACAGCCATTTTAATGCCTACACAAGGGTGACCCAACCCAGATCCTGGTAATTATAGACCTACTAGATCTGTTCATCTCAGTATACTCTTATGTAAAGCTATGGAGTATATTATCTCAGAGATCATTAATCTGGACTTTAAAAATTTATTAACTATGTACCCTCACAAATTCAGCTTTTCCAAAGGAAGGTCCTGCTTTTTAACCTCAATAATTTCTTTGAAAAAGTAACTAAAACAGTGGATAGCAGATGTGCATATCTGGACTTGGCCAAGGCCTTTTCCACTATTCCCCATACAGGCATTATTGACTGACACGTAAATCTGAATATAAATCCTTATGCTGTGCAGTGGATAGCTAACTGGTTGTGTGACAGAATCCATATGGTTAGAGTCAAAATAAGTTACTGGTGATACACCACAGGGCTCAGAGTTTGGTTCTCTCCTATCTGGCATTTATTTCTCAGACCTTCCAGGTCCTGGCCTATAATTATCTAAGTTTGCAGATGACTGTAAATTGTGTTCATAGGTTCATAGGTTCATACTAGGCTATCTGCCCTAGGGCATTTATTAGCCTAGCCAGAATGTGTTTGGCTTTCGCCACCCATTTTAAATTTATTTTGCTATGCCCTTTTTCGAGGTTAGTATACTGTGCCTCTGTCTAACAGTGACACAGAAGTGATACCCGGGGTAAACCTACGATCTCCCATCCACTCATCAAGATTCCTCTTGAAGAGAGTCAATGAGGGACTCTGCCTAACCTGGACTGGGATTTTATTCCAGAGTGAAGGGAGCCTCTGGGTTATGAATCTGCCCCTCCAGCATGTCCTATTTATTTCAGTGCTGAGGTTCAAGTCTCTTGAGCGCGTAGCTCGATGGGATTTGGATTTTCTGAGGTGCAGCATGTCCATTAATTCCGGGTTGGACATGGCTTTATATGTCAGGCACAGATCGCCTCTGAACAGGCGGTATGCCACTGAGTAGAGCTGGAGTTTCTTTAATCGAGCAGCATATGGCATCTGTTTGAGCCCTTTGATCCTCTTGGTGAGGTACTTTTGGGGTCTTTCCAGTTGCTGCAGGTGTCTGGTAAGGTACATCCCAAAAGGGGCATTGTACTCAATTATGGGCCTGATGAGGGATGAGTAAAGAGGCAGATGACCTCCCCTGATCTAGATGTGAATCCCTTCATGATTAGGTGGGCTATATAAAATGTTTTTCTAACCACTTTGGCCACGTGGTTGTCAAATGAGAGATTGCTATCAACTTGGGTCCCCAGGTCCCTAATTACTTCTTCTGTACTTAATGGATTACCACCTATGTGGTAATTTGTGGGCACTTTGTTTTTGCCAAAGGGGATGACTATACACTTTTTGGCATTTAGCTTGAGGCCATGGCTCTGGCACCAGTTGTCTGTTTCTATGAGGCCCTTTTGGAGGGTGCTTGTGTCGGCTGGAGAGTCGATTATGGCGCCCAGTTTGCAGTCATCTGCGAACTTGGTCAGCCACAGTCCTTCCGTGTTGGCCTGTTCCTCCGAGAAATATATACTGAACAAGAGAGGTCCCAGGACTGAGCCTTGTGGGACACCACTTGTAACTGGTTTGGAGTCTGACATGGCTCCAGCAATTCTAACCATGTGGGTTCTGTCCTTGAGCCAGTTTGCAATCCATCTAGTGTTATTGTTCAGTCTTCTATTGACTCACAATTGCTTCAACATGGGTTGCATCAGGTTAGCATCTTGTACAAGGACAATGACTTCAAATTAAATGTGACAAAATTGTGGCATAGTTCATTTTGGTAAACAAAACATTTTCACATACCATATATGTGACACACTCCTCCAGTCAGCCACTGCTTACAATATTTAGGCACTGTTTTTGATAATTCACTATTGTTTGACCATGATGTCTCAGCAGTAGTTCAGAAGACCTTTTATATGGACCATCTAATTTTCAAAGTAATCTCCTCTATATCCAAAGAAGTCTTAATTCCCTTTACTCAGATCTCATCAGACCCATTATTGAATACAATGCACCGTTTCACATGTATTTGTCTAAGCATAAGAGATCTCAGAGATTCACAAGTAAAAAGATCATCAACTTCAAAAATCTTAGTTATCATAACAGACTGGGAGCCCTCTTTCTTCACTCAGTTTCTTATAGACTTCTCCATTGAGAACCACATCTAGCCTTTCAAGCCATAAATGATGCAAACCTCTTTGACCTCCTGTACCTTCACAGAACAATTGGTACCTTAAATACCTTATTAAGGGAACCAGATCTTTGTGAAGGGTAAATAAGATGGGCTGGTGTGATAGATTCATATATCAATGCATCCCTCTCCACTGGAACAAGCTTCCATTACATGTCAAACAGACCAGCAACCTTACTAGCTTTGAGGAAAACCTATATAATGGATGGGCAGTCACAAATTCTCCCCTGCTCTATCTTGTCTTGTCCTCCTTGAGGCTGGAGAGCACTTTTGGCTATACCTATAATGGTCTGCTGACCGAGTGCCTAGTACATGCCAGTGAACCTATATATAGGGTCTTAAGCTATATAGGTTCATAGGTAGGTACTAGGCTATTGGCCCTAGGGCCTATATAAGCCTAGCCAAAAAATGTACCCTGGCTTTCGCCACCCAAGAAAATTATTTTCCTGTGCCCCTGTCGAGCAGAGCCACAGAAGTGATCCCTGGGGTGAATTTCCCATTTCCCATCCAATCCTCAAGATTTTTCTTGAAGATTGTTAATGAGGAGCTCTTTTTGACATAGATAGGTAGTCTGTTCCAGAGTATGGGAAGTCTCTGGGACAGGAATCTATCCCTCCAGCATGTTCTGTTTATTGTGGTGACAAGGTTTAGGTCCCTAGAGCGTGTAGCTCGGAGGGATTGGGATTTCTTTAAGTGCAGCATGTCCAACAGCTCTGGGTTTGACATAGCTTTGTATGTTAGGCAGAGATCGCCCCTGAGTAGGCGATATGTGATGTAGTAAAGCTGTAGTTTTTTGAGACGGTCTGTGTAGGGCATCTGTTTGAGGCCAGTAGTCCTCTTTGTGAGGTATTTCTGTGGTCTTTCCAGTTGTTGTAGATGTCTTGTGAGGTACATACCAACAGGGGCATTGTACTCTATAATGGGTCTAATGAGTGATGAGTAGAGGGGAACAATGACCTCTTTTTTTCTGGATGAGAATCCTTTTTACTGAGATGAGCCACGTAGAAGGATTTCCTGACCACTGTGGCGATGTGATTATCAAAGTAGAGACTACTGTCCACCTGTGTCCCAAGGTCTCATCACATTTTCGGCATTAAGCAGACTACCAGCTATGTGGTAGTTCATGGGTACAGAGTTTTTACCAAAGGGGATGACAATACACTTTTTGGCATTGAGCTTCAGGCCATGGCTTTGACACCAGGTGTCTGTCTCAGTGAGGCCCTTTTGTAGTTTGTCCACATCGTTAGGAGTTTCGATTATGGCTCCTAGTTTGCAGTCATCTGCAAACTTTGTTAGCCAAAGACCTTCTGTGTTAGCCTGCACTTCAGAGAAGTAGATACCAAACAGGAGAGGACCCAGGACTGAACCCTGTGGTACTTCACTTGTCACTGGTCTGAAGTCGGATTTGGAATCCGCTACTTTCACAGTGTGGGTTCTGTCCATGAGCCAGTTGGCAACCCATCTTGTGACATAGGGTTTTATACCTAGTTTAGTGAGCTTATCTATAATTCCAGAGTGGGGGATGGTGTTGAAAGCCTTGGCAAGATCTAGATAAGCTGTGTGAACCATTTTACCCTCATCTATGGCTTTGGTGACTGCTTCAAAGAAGTCAATCAGGTTTAGGAGACACGATCTGCCTTTTACAAATCCAAACTGGGTAGGGTCCAGAGTTTGGAGATTACCAATGTCTTTGTTTATGAGTTCCACGATGATACATTCCATGGCCTTGCAGACCAGGCTCATCAGGCTAATGGGGCGGTAGTTCCCGGGGTCCGTCATGGCTCCCCCTTTGTGGAGTGGGATAACCGTCACGGTGCGCCATTCATATATACTTCAAATAACTTAAATCAACTAATCTGTCTCTCTCATCTATCCTAACTGCTCTAGTAGTTTTCATTGCTTCAGTTCTTGGACCCCAGACTTCTGTATTGGTTATATATATATATATGTATATATATATATATATATATATATATATATATATATATATATATATATATATATTTTTTTTTTTTTTGCTCTGTCTCCTAAATTTAATGCAAGCTTTGCACTTAAATGTTTATTGACAGCAGTGTAATTTTATCCCCTCATGTTATTGGTTTATGTACTTTTTTATTTGTTGCATTGCATGCTATTTGTTTTTCATTCACTGTCACTTCATGTTTTTGTTATCTTATGTACTGTATATGAGTGGTCAATATGAAAAGTCATATCACTGACCCCAGGTTGAGACTGAAATTGGTCTGAATTGATCAGCGTTCCACTCCAATTAATAAATATGATAGATAATTTTACATCCATCAGCTGTAAGTCCAGTGGGTGCAGTGCAATTGCAATCTTTTTATGCAGCTAAAGTTGTGAAGTCAGATTCAGAGGTGTACTCCAATGGAAGCTCTGAGGTTATAATTACAGTTTTAGGTATATTTTGCAGCTGAACTCCCTCTTTCTCCAGAAAATTTCATAATGAACTCTCTAAAGAAGCCAATAATCTTGTCTTTCAAAGACAAACTCAAGTGACTTTAGTTCATATGTCTTCAACCACAGTCAGACAGTTGTATTATAATCAGTGTTTAGTATGGTTACTGTACTACACCTCTGCACAGTACATGGGTTCATAGCTGGCCTTAGGCATAGGCCAACTAGGCAACCGCCTAGGGTGCCACATTAGCAGATGTGCTTTTCCATTATTTATTTATTTTTTTGTAGTAAAGAAATTATTTCTTTACTACAAAAAATAAATACCAGAAAAATGTCCCTGCTAGAGCAGTGAGAGAGGTGCCATTGAGATGAAGTCCTGTAGTTTTTGCCTTTCTTTTTGTTGGCCTCCTGCTCTTACTGCCCATGACCTCCAAAGACAAAGAATAGGTGGGACAGAGGAAGAAATCAAAAATTAAAATTCAGATGTGAGAGTCTGGCTCAAAGAGAAGATTGGCAATGATATGAGGTAAGTGTGTGTGTATATGTATATATATATATATATATATATATATATATATATATATATATATATATATATATATATATATATATATATATATATATATATAGACACACCCACACACACACACACACACACACACACACACACACACACACACACACACACACACACACACACACGTGTATATGTGTGTGTGTTTTTTTACTATCATTAACTTGACTCAGACAGTCAATTAGATCAAAGTGACAACATTATACTGTGAAAGTCGAAATACCGAATATTAGTATACCCAACACAAACAATGAACCTTGAAACTCTCTACTGTTCAGGACCCAGGAGCAAACATTACCATGGGTTCAGAAGGGGGCAAATCTGGACAATCGGTAATGTCAGTTTTTGACATTCCCAGTGGTTTACCAACATAATGTTGAATTTCATAATGTCTAATAGTCATTTGGTTGAAAAATAACATCTCAAACCAAAACATTGAATTATCAAAATGTCTACAATCATTTAATTGAAAAAGCAATGAGATCAACCCTACTATTTTGCCCCCTGCGCCCCCCACACCCCCTTACTTAAATATATTAACTCCAAGATTGCACTATAGTGCAGAAATAGGCAAATTCGATACTTTCAACATTGTATGTTTAGACTAATTTTATTTCAACATTTTGATAATTTAATATAGTGTGTTCAACCAATTCAATTTCAACCATTTAGCATTCAACATTATGTCGGTAAACCTATATATATATATATATATATATATATATATATATATATATATATATATATATATATATACACACAAATAAAATGGGTCTACTTCAGAAGACTGAAAAACCAAAGGAGTGAATCCCAAAAGACTGAAAATTCAAAATACTGAATGATGGAATTTGCCCCTTCTCAACTGTTGTGCGGTCTTGGAGTTGGTATATGCAGTTAGCAGGGCCCACATGAGGGATGCCAGAGTGCTTGCCCCCTGCATTAAAAATGTGTTCAGTATTTTGAATTTTCAGTCTTTTGGTTTGTCAGTCTTCTGAAGTAGACTCATATAAATATATATTATATATATGCTTTTTTATTGTTACTGGCAGACAACCAGATCATTTGAATGGGTGGGGGCTGGTTAGTCCTCAGCTATTCCTGATTTTGCATAACATGTCCATTTTACCACATACAATAACAGGCATTTCAGTTTCAGTCTCCATATCCTTCAGGAAAATCCATGCAAAAAACAAAACCTCTAGCAATTTTTTTAAGTTTATAAGAACAGTATTTAAAATCTGGCCCTAATTTGTCCCTTTCCAATTGTTTTTGACATTGGCCAGGTTTCTTGTGTTATGAGGTTAAGAGGCATGTCCTCCTATAATTTTTATCTTGGCACACCACTAAGGATTACAGTCAGTCAAACATGTCAAACATTACAGTTCTGTGCTCCTATCCAGAAAATGTTTTTCAATGCAAAATCTGTTCTTCTTTATAAAATGGTGCCGCGTCTTTGGGGGAAAATGACTAATGGCTACTTTTTGCTCATTATTGTAAATTTGCAGGATTACTGTGATTTGTGTAAGGGGAACTTGTAATACTTCAGTGTGTAGCTACTGCTTACATGGAACAAAGCTAAAATACAGTTCATTGATGTTATGTTTAATTATTACTGCTGGGGGGAGTGGGAACTGTCTGTAGAAAGTCACTGAACCTCTTGTTTAATAGGTTTAAAGAATCACTATCACTATGTTGCTTTGCTGAACTGTTGTGTGTTTGGAGGATTACTGCCATTTATGTGAAGCAGCTTATAATACTTTAATGTGTGGCCACTGTTTCTATGAAACAAAGCTGAAATTCAAGGCATAACTTACTTTAAACATCACACAACATTTTTCTTGGGTTTGAATGACTTACTGTGAAAGAAGAATTGCCATATGCAGCAAAGGAACTGCTGCCCCCCAACAGCACTCCCAGCATGCATATAATTTAATCTGTTACTAATGCACATGTTTAAAGCATTATGGTCCTGTGGTGGGAGGAGCAGGGGTGGCAGCAGCCCCCCGATGGATGTTATACCACCTGTCTTTATACAAAAGTAGAGCACACCAACAGTACAAGTGCAGTCCTACTATTAAGTGATATTCTGGAAAAATTTCAAGCCCCCATAAACCCTGAGGACACTGCTGTCTATGCAGAAATGTTCACAGAAGCCCTATACAAGCATGTTAATAGGTGCATAGATGCAGCTGCACCCACCAGGAAGAAGTACAGATCTAACTAAAAAAACAACCCACCTTGGTGGAATCACAAAATCAATAGGCTGTATAACTAGGAAGAAAATCATGGCAAAGTTTAGGAGGTGCAGCACCCAGCATGATAAAAAGCACTCTCATCAAACTAAATAAACAACTCAGAGGACATATAAAGTCTATCAAAGCCAAATATAAGGTAAATTTGGCCACCCAGGCCAAGAAAAACTACAAGGCATGTTTTAGCTATTTCCACAACCTCAAAGGCAATACATAGTTGTGTGTACAGCTCATTGTAAATGGAACCACCTATACTAAGCCAGAAGACATAGCAAACCTAGTGGCTGACAAATTCAGTTCCAACTTCACCCCCTTCTCTCCCTCTCAACCTTCCCTCGGGAAATTCCATCAAATATAACTCTCCCTGCTATCACTAGGGAACATGTCATTAATGTTCCCTCTCTAAGGCCATCAATGTGCCCAGAAAATATCTCAGGATGCCTTCTAAATGGCATGAAACATGACCTATCAGGCCATCTTGAATTGCTATGTAACTATAACCTCCAAACAGACTTTGTGAATGCAACAGTCATCCCCCTGCACAAAGGTGGGCCATCTACAGACCCTGTAAACTACAGACCCATAAGTCTCACTGGTCACATATGTAAAGTCATGGAAAGAATTATCATGGAAATGATCAGTAATGATATAGGAAACCTCCAGACACAAAACCCAACCCAATTTATTTTAATATTTTATCTTGATTTTTTCAAAACAATACTCATTTAAACATTTAATAAGAGTACAGGCACATAAAATATATACAAACTATTTACACAATCCATAAGAAATGTGTACATTTATAAAATCATTAATATTTTCCTATTAATTGTGTAATTTGCGCCAAGCAATTAATTGATGGGTCACATTCTTTCTCATTTTTATAGTGACAAACTGATTTAGCATAGCAAACAAATTCATTATTGAAAGAGTTAGTAGCCTTCATTTTCCAGTTTTTAGGAATGATTTTTTTTGCAATGGCTAAAATACTCCAAAGAAGAGGTATTTGTGATACTGGGATAACTTCTGGTATAGGTGCATTAAATAATATGAGGGAATCTGTGATGGCACAATAATCCGAACACAATGCTTTGCAAAATTTTCTGAAATCTGTCCAAATGGAGAGAACTGTTTTACATTCAATAATCATATGTTGCCAGTCAGCATTAAGAGCCATCTCACACCATCTGCATTTTGAGTTTTCTGTTTTATATATAACTGCCATCTTGTGAGTTGTTAGAACAATTCTGTGTGGAAATTTCTATGTGAATATTTTCCAGTATGGAGAACATGTTGATTTCATTGCTGATTTCAAGACAATTTTTTTATTATTATCTGATAACTCTTCCTTATTAAGTTTTGTTGAATATGCCCAGAAAGACCTAACATAGGAAATACGTTTGCTACTAATAATTTTATAACTAATTGATAAGTTGAAATTGAACAAGTACAAGGGTGGGAGGTTGGCATAATGGTTAAGGTGTTTACCTTACAAACATAAGGTGCAGGGTTTGATTCTCACATGGGGTAATTGGGCTAGGCTGAAAATGGCCCACAAGGGTAGTTAGCCTAGTACTAATCTATGAACCTATCTATGAACCTATATACTTTTGGTGTTAGAGAAGAGGTCTTGGATTTCAGGGATGTTACTATTTTGTGTAATGGATGTTAGAGTTTATTTTGAAAAAATTCTTTACGTGTTCATAAATCAAGACAGCTATTGTTTCTATGCTGTATTTGGCAATCAGATAATCTGCAGAATACATTTTATTTCCTGTCAGAAATTGGTGCCAGTAAATGAGCCCATTCTCTTTTAATTCCATCAGTTTTGTTGTGTTAAATGATATTAAACATCCACTCATGTAGACTATCAGGAATAATATTATTAGTAGATATTTATGTTTATTATTAGAGTAAACCTTTCTATTGAACAACAACTGGATTCACCAAACACGATTTAATACAGGAATTCTGTCTCTCTGACGTCTTGGCCTCAGCCTTCAAGGAGTACAGATCAAGTAAAAAGCACAATACTTATATACACATTAACTCACTTAATTAAAACAATTAAACAATTATATAATTAAAACTTAAACTAGCAGCATTTTCCAATTAAAATCCTCATTCAGCCCATTTGGATATAAAGTCTTGAACTTCAAAATGTAAACAGTTTCTTTATACAACAACATCTGTTTAATATTTAACTGTTCATACTTATTGTCAGATAATTGTTCCAAAATTGTTGCCTGTAATGTCATATAGTCACTTTTATGCATTTCAAAAAAATGTCTAGCAACAGGACTTTCAATTTTATTATTAATTATGTCTCTGACATGTTCCAAGAGCAGTTAAATATTAAACAGATGTTGTTGTATAAAGAAACTGTTTACATTTTGAAGTTCAAGACTTTATATCCAAATGGGCTGAATGAGGATTTTAATTGGAAAATGCTGCTAGTTTAAGTTTTAATTATATAATTGTTTAATTGTTTTAATTAAGTGAGTTAATGTGTATATAAGTATTGTGCTTTTTACTTGATCTGTACTCCTTGAAGGCTGAGGCCAAGACGTCAGAGAGACAGAATTCCTGTATTAAATCGTGTTTGGTGAATCCAGTTGTTGTTCATTTTCTACTTTATTTGGTGCTTTTGTTGCTGTTGCTAAACCTTTCTATTGCCCTAACATATCCTCCTTTATATCCCACTATTCTACAACTAGATCACTAAGCAGCTCAGACCAAGACCTACTACTTATCTATAAATCTAGGACTAATAATGGATGCAGTCTATATGTCTACCATCTTACCTTCTCTTGGAACAAGCTTCCACTTCAAATTCAATTACTAAATCAACCAAAACAATTCAAAGCAGCTGTTAAAGAACACTTAAAAACTCTCTGGTCCTCCCTTTGTACTACCCACCATAAACTGCCCCCCATCCCTAAACTGCTCACTAGCTGATCACTAACCTTAAGTTTTATCTTCTACATTCTTACTGTTTAACACTTCTCCCCTCCTGGCCTTACCAACCTGTCTCTTTCAAACCATGATTTCCTAAGGTTCAGCTTAACTCTTCTCTTCCTAAATATCTCCTCTAAACCATCACTTGAAAGTAACTAATGTTTATATTGAATTAATATTTTAAGACTATATGAATATGACTTTTCTCAAATTGCCTGATTTTAATGATGACTTGTAAATATTTGTTATGTGTTATAATGTTGTTAATACTTGTCAAATAATGACTCTGTCATCCTTTTTGCAGTACTTGCTTCTATAATTTTCTATTGTACTATATAATGTACTGGAACTTTTCTCCCCAGGCCACAGTTGAAAAAAAGCTATTTCAGCTCAGTCAGACTATTCTCAGTCAACAAATGTAAAATAAATAAATAAATATTTTAAATAGTAAAAATATTTGATTTATAAATGGAAAGAATGTATACTTTTGTTTATTATTCACTATATAGTTTTTATAACCCATATGAATACATTTCTATCATTTTTTGTGAATGGCTCAATTATAGATTTATTATTTTGTATTACGTTTTCATGAATTGATTTCTAGCATGAAGTGTAAAAAGCATCTAATCACATGTAAAGTATTTTAATAATCACAGATTTAATATATAAATAATTATTAGTAAAAGCTATATCACCCTATTCCTATCTTAGTATGACAGTGCAGGGAGATTCTAGCTTTTTTGGATGCCACAAGAAGATGAAGTTTATCTTTTTTTATGACTGCTTTAGATGGAGGAAGTATTAGTGATTGGCTAAAAAAATAAGATTTTCAGTAATATTATTGTTTTAATTAGTGTTAATCTGTCTTCAAAAGTGAAAAATAATTTATTCCAAGATTCTGTTAATTTTGTTATTATGTTAATTAAATACTGGTAATTAGTTGATATAGCTTGTTTATAGGTGGATTCAATGATAATTCTGAGATAGTTTATAACAGAGTTTCCCCAATTAAAGTTTTTAAATGAAACCAACCTATAAGTTATCTGTTTATTAGCAATGTTTTAGTTTTATTATGATTAAATTTTAGTCCTGACAGTTTTTCAAAGAAATCCATGCAGTTAACTAAATGTTCTAGTGATACTTTAACTTCTCCCGAAGTGATTACAATATCATCAGCAAACAGCTGAATTTTAGGGGAGAGATTTTCATTTAATTTATATCTTTTAATGTTTACATTATGTCTTATGAAGTTAGCGAATGGTTGTATCGCAAGTGTGAATAATAAAGGGGATAACAGACACCCCTGTTTTGTTTCTTTTAAAATATTAAATGAAGTATTATTTATTTATTTATTTGACATTTGTTGATCGGGTTAGTCTGTCTGAGCTTGTGCCTTTTTTTCAGTAGAGGCCTGAGGAGAAAAGCTCCAAAGTAAAAAAAAAAAAATGATACAAATAATTATGCAAGTTCAGGATTCAGAGATCAAATAATGCACATCAAACACTTGTAGTACAGAAGTAAAAACTACACTGGTTCACTAAACCAATTATACAAGAAAGAAAAAAAAATAACTTCCAAGGACAAATTGTGCAGGCAATGTGTTCAGAGTTCAGAATAACAAATTTGAATACAGACTAGAAAAGAATGAGATTATCTTTACATACAAAATTGAGTTGACATAAATCTTTTTGATTAATTCTATGAATTCAGTGGAAAAGTTGTATTCCTTTAGTATCCTAAACAAATAAGGACAGTTTATGGAGTCAAAAGCTTTGTCCATTCCTAGACTTATTATGGTTAATTCATTCTTGTTTTCATTTGCAATATCAATCAAAGAAAAAAGCCTTAATGTATAATCATGAACTTTCCTATTAGTTATAAAACCTGTTTGGTCTTCATTTATTAAGCAAGTAATTATTAAGTTTAGCATTTTAGCTAAAATATACATAAAAATCTTGTAATCTTGCATTTAAGAGAAATATAGGACAATAGGATGAGCATGAGATGAAGCAGGATCATTGTTTGGTTTTAATATAGGGGTGATAAGTGAATATTTCCAAGAAGGGGGTTAGAAGTATTCTTGACTTCTTCTAATGTGTTTAATAAGATCTTTAGAATGTCATCAGGCATTAGTTTGTATAGTTCTTGAATTATTCCATCTAGTCCTGGTGCTTTATTTGGTTTTATATTTTTGATTTGTTCTTTTAGTTCTCTAAAGGAAACAGACTTATCTATTTTATGTTTGTGCTCTTTTGATAGTTTTTGTTGTATATTTTCTTTTAAGAATCTATTTAAAATGCTACTACTACTTAAATTGATTTTGCTTTATTAATTTCATCATAGTACTTATTAAAGCATTTTAATATATCATTCAGATTTGTAACTTTCACTACTTTATCCCTTTCTTTATATACAATTTATTTAATGTGATTAATTTTATTCATATTTTTTATCTGATTGCTATTTTATGTAAGCTTTTGGGGTTGATTGAGTATGATTGTAGTTTGACTTTTTCTAAATTAATATAAATCTTTCGTTGAAGGATATCTGTATATTTCTTATTTAGATTTTTGAGCTGGGTGTTTTCAGTTTTATCACCAGTTTTAAGGCTTAGTTTTAATTTATCAATTTTTACTTGAGAAGCTGTTAATTCTTTGTCCCATTCTTTCCTTTTTTTCAATATACCAGTTTTTAATTTTACCATATAAAACAACTTTTAGTGTGTCCCAAAGTATGGACTTGGAAACTTCACCATTACTACTGAGTTCTATGAACTGATTAATTTCTTTTAATCACCATTTTTGAAAACCTTTTAACTTTGTTATACATACTGGTATTTTTTGACAGTACGTTAGGTTTATTTGTGCTTAATCTTAATTTAAAAGTAATAGCACTGTGATTGGGCAATAGGCATGAGACAATCAACACTTCATCTATCTTGGAATATAATGAATTGGATACTAGAACTCTGTCTGTTTGTCTGGGTTCCAAATCTATAAGAGTAATGTGTACATTTTAAGGAAGTTGCTAATTTTAGGTCAGATAGCTCTCTCAAATTCATATAATTAATGTAATTATTTAAATGTTTTGCTACTGAAGATTTATTTATTTTATTATTTGTTGTTTCTTTAAGAGATACAATGCAGTTAAAGTCTCCAGCAAATAACTGTTCACCTTTAGAGTGTAATGTAATAATGTCCAGGTACTTTCTGACAGTATTCACACCTATGCCTGCTATCTAGTATGCATTTCTAAGAGTGTAATATTTTTTCCCAATTTCTAGTACTACTAGTCCTAACATACCATTTTTGTCTGAATAAGAGTCTATAGTACTACTAGTCCTAACATACCATTTTTGTCTGAATAAGAGTCTACAATTATAGGTGTTCCTAATGTTTTTTTCTCATAAAGTTAGAATACCTCTTCTTTTGGAATCAAATTGTAAACTAATTAAAACTGAATAGTCCTTTAAGAATAACCTGTTTATATCATTATACATTAAATGAGTTTCTTGTAAGAAGATAATGTCAGCTTTATGCAGTGTTAAATATTTGGTAAGACTACTCCTCTTTATTTGATTATTTAACCCATTAACATTCAATGAGACGCACTTGAATATCATCATTGTTTGGTATATAGTGTTCAAAATCTGTTTTATAATTATTTTGAGAGATGTTCATTAATGTAAAATTAAAAGTACTTGTTACAGACAGAGATAAAAAAGTTAAAGTAATAACCATAACATTTAGAAAATTTACAACCTTCCACATGGAATACATTATTCCAGACTTGATTAATTTTCCATTCAAGCCTCTTACTAACCAAACCATATCATCTTCAGATACCATATTGCTACTACTTCTAACATATAACCTAATAATTATTATATAAATATTACATACAGTTAAAACAATGTTATTTACATATAAAGAAATAAATATTAAACAACAAATTTATTGTACAAAATAGTTTTCAACATGGAGAAGCATAATTTACAATTAATTTATAATAATTAAAAACTAAGTATATGTGGTGTGTTTTGTCTAAAATATTTATTTCTAAATATAATGACAACACCTTTGGAAATGTATTTGATAGAAGTTAAACATTAAATTTAGAAAAATCGAGTTTTAAGATTACAGTTCATTAAAATACAGCTTGGTACAATGGATTAATACACGTCCATTCCTCACCAAAAAGTTAAACTAAGTATAACAACATATTAACCAATGTTTTGTTATTCAGCAGATTCATAGAGTAGGCAATGAGGCATAGCTGTCAGTCAAATAGCTAATTACTGTGTCATTCCTCTAAATAAAATGAAGATAGTACACTTTTGTATGAGAATATTCTAATCCAGTAATACTAAGTGATTTAGCCTTGTCACATTAAAATGCATGTGTGCAGCATTACTCATTGTAAATCCAGTAACATCATACTAGCTGCTTCTAAGAATTGTGTGACACAGCTTCACATAGATCACACAGTAATATACTGCTCACAAAAGGGAACTGAAACCAGTGAGGTGTCTATACACTAGAACTCAACCTATTGGCATTTCAACCAACTTGCCACTGTGTAGTACTGTTAAAAATGTGAACACCTTCAAAATTTGTATATAGCTGCAACACATGCATTAATAGATCAAATATAACTGCCAATGCCATTCCTCTATTATTTCATGTTTACTTTGACAAAAGGAATGAGTTAGAAGTTAATTTTATCTTATAACTGAATCTAAATAGTAAACAATTACAGATGGTGCCACCTTTAAAAAAGTCTTTGTGTGACTGACATTATAAAGATTCTCTCTTGTTATATTTTACACTTAGGATGATTAAATAGTTTGAAATACATCAGTGTATTAATCTGATATGTAACTTTAGTATAACATGCTTTACTTACAATATTCTCTCAGGTACAAATAATTTCACTTAAGCAACCTTTAGAACAGTTTGTTTCAAATATATTTGAATGAATTACATAGCATTTATACATAACATCTTAAATAACTATGTACACTATTTACATTAACCTGAAACTATAACAGATCTTAATGTATACAGTTACTTTATAAGTATATCCAATCCATTATCAGAGTGTCTGATCAATTATTGTATAATGTCAACCAATGATAAGACTTTTTCCCAAGGGTTGATGATAAATGGCTTTGGATAAATTCTTAGTTCTTTAATTTTCATTTCCAATAATGCTGTGGTCTTCAGTAGGCTGTAGAAGTCTTCCAAAGTTGGTATTTTGTTTGTATTCCATCTTCTTGTTATACACTTCTTTGAAATTGCAAGTACAGTCCATACTAGATACATGTTTGACCTACTCAAATGAGGACCTTTGCTCACATTTAATAATACAAGAGCTTTAGCTAAATAAAATGATTCATTAAATAAAGCTTGTAGAAAGTTATTAATACCATTCCAAAATGGATTAATTTTAACACAATCAAAGGAAATGTGGTTCCAATCTGCACTGTTGACTTACTCACATCTCCAACATATTCCTTTTATGGAAAAAATAATTTTATTGATTCTATCTGGAGTTAAAAATGCTCTGTGCAAGCATTTCCAATTAAAAATAGAAAAGTTTAATCCTCCCTGTTTCCATGGTCTGATATGATGTATTAAATCTATTCTGTTTCTTATGGGAAACCATAAAAATTTTATTAGGCATGAATTTATTTCTTTAAGTATATTTCTTTCTGGTAACAGTTGTATTGCCAAGGCTATATATAGGATCTTGGGGAGTAAAACCATTTTTATTAACTGTAGTCTATCTTCAAATGTTAATATTATTTTGTTCCATTTTTCCACAGAGATTTTAATTGTATTGATTATATTATTCTAGTTTTTTAAGACTAATTAATTATTATCCTTGCATAACTCAATTCCTAGATATTTTAAGGTATATTCTTGTTTCCCTTTGATGTGATCCCCCTTAGTCTGCAGTTCTTTTTTTTATTATTTAAAAATAAAAATTTTAATTTATTGAAATTGAGTCCTGAAGTCATGTGACATTTGTCAAATAATATATCTAATTCTTGTAATGTCTTTTTTTGTATTAGATAATGTTAGTAATATGTCGTCAGCAAATAGCATTAAGAAGTGTATTATTCATAAACATCTATTCCTTTGATTTTTATATTGTTATAAATTGAATCTGTCAATATTTCAATAGCCAAAGCAAATAGAATTGGTGACATGGGACATCCTTATTTAGTGCCTTTTGTTATATGTATAGATTCAGAGGTTAAATGACCTAACTTGATATACGCTAAATTATTTGTATATATATTCTTTTGGAGATGAACAAAGGATGCTGGAAATTCAAATAGCATTAGGATTTTGAATAAATAGTCCCAATTTAGGGAATCAAAGGCTTTCTCTATGTCTAAGCCAATTATGAGTGTTTCTTTATTTTCTTTATTAACGTAATCTATAAGAGAAATTATCCTTTTAATATTGTCGTGTGTGTGTCTATGATATATAAATCCAGTTTGATCATTATTTATTATTTTGGATGGTGGTATTTTCATTCTGTTAGTTAATATTGTCATAAATTTCTTATAGTCATTATTTAATAATGATATAGGTCTATATGAGGTACAGAGGTTTTTGGGATTTGTTTTCCTTTAGGATTGGTGTGATTAAGGAATATCTCCAAGAGGGCGGTATTAAAGATTGTGACTGAATTTCTAATAGCGTTTTATGGAAGAGGGTTAGTATCTTTGAAAGAAAAAGTTTATATATTTCCATAATTATGTCGTCTATACCTGGATCTTTATCATTTTTACCCTCTTTTATTGTATCTGTAATTTCTTTGTAGGAAATAGGTGCTTGCAGATCTAGTTTAAAATTTTCCGTTTTTTTATATTAGAACATTTTTCATCTAGTTTTAATTGACCGATATGTATATTTTCTGTTTGGAAATGTTCCATATAGTGATTTCTATAGGCATTAAGAATGCCACCCATATCCGAGAGATTTTTCCCTTTCTTTTCATGGAAGATACTTTTAATGTTATTAGCTTTTGATTGTATTTTGATTCTTGTGGATAAGTTATGTAGATATTTGGGAGAAGTGGCCAAGGTATTAATTTTTAGTTTTTCTAAAAATAACTAGTTTTATGTGTTAGAATTTCATTGTATTTATTGTTTTAATACATCTACTTTCTTTTTCATCTCCAAATGATTTTGATTTTTTTCAGCTTTTGTAGATGTAATAATTCAGAATCCCATTATCTGATTTTTTTATACCATGTTAGGGTTTTACCATATATGTAAGCTTTTAATGAGTCCTATATCATTATTTTATTTATCTCTGTGGTATAATTAATATCTAAGAGGAACTGTAATTCAGATAATAACCAGGATTTGAACTCTTTAATTTTAATTATATATGCTGGAATTCTGGAGTTAAAGATTAATAGTTTGTGCCCATTTTTAAGTTTTAGTATCAATGAATTGTGGTCTGAAAAGGGGCAGGGAGTGATTGAGAAATTAATGATTTTAGAGTGTAAGTCATGAACAGCAAATATTTTATCTATTGTAGTTTGGGTATCAAATCTGTGATCTTGATGGGAAAACAACAAAGATTTATCTTCTTTAGATTTGAAAGTATCTACAAGATGAAATGATTCTACCCACTTGCTTAAAGCATTTGATACAGCAGATGTACACTGCCCTTTTATTTGTAGTTTCAGAAATATCTAATATACAATTAAAATCTTCTCCTAACAGTTCCAGTTCCAGTGCCTGGGGACCAGTGGGTCCATATTCTGTTATTATATTTAACTATTACTAATGCCATAAGGCCTTCTTTATCTACATACTTATAAATGATTTCTGGGTTAATCAAATTTGTTTTCCATAAAATTGTTACCCCCTTTGTCTTTGTCTTATAAGTCTTATAAGTAGATTGTACCAATACCATATATTCCTTAGGATTCCATTTGTAATTGTCATTTGTTTTGAAGTGAGTTTCTTGAAGGAAGACAGTTTGTGCTTTGTTCAGTTTTAAATATTTCAGTAGATTTGATCTCTTGCTAGGATTGTTTTAGCCATTGGCATTTAAAGATAATAAAGTTAATTCCATCTTAGGTTATTTAGACTATGTATTTTTTTGTTTTATTGTGATTATTGAACATTTTCCTCTGATAACTATAAAGTATATGTTTGAGCTTTTAAAGGAAATTATCAGTTTTATACTTTGAGTGTTTACCAATAACGTAATGTTTTGGTCTGGCATACTAAAAATGTTTTTTATGAAATAAATTTAAATTAATAAATGTTAACAAAACTAAGGTCCGCACTAGCCATGGAATGAAAATCATTCCTAATCTGATGGATAAACCTAAGTCCATCAGATTATCACTTATACCTTGACAATCCAGAACATCTGAGCTCCATTCTCATATGGAGAATATTTGTAATAGGAATAAGCAATATTTATATTATTTTGAACAGGTATAGTACTACTGTAGATTAAATAAAAACAATTTAATCTTCCAAAATACTTAGTTACAATAAACAGTAAGTGCTTTCATCCAAATCGGACTTCCTCAGACTGAATAATATGTATAAAAACATTGTACCTTAAATACTATCTAAAAACACATGATATTCTGTTAATGATGTAACTTCCTTCTTTTGAGATAGGCAACAAAATCAGATCTATCATTAAGGCCAGGTGGATAGCAAGCATTCAATTTGACCTGCCATAAATATTCTTTCCAACCCAACTCTTCTTCTGCATCAAATCTGTTAGTAACATTTGTTACTTCATCCAATACAACAAATTTAAAATCTACATGACATCTTGTGTTATTTTTATAATGTTTACTAAGTGCATTTTTGTCATCTTTTGGAAGGACAGCATATTTATGCTCATATATTCATCTATTGAGTTGTCTTGTAGTACACCCCACATAGAAGGAATCACAGCACATGCATAATACTAAATAAATAATAAACTTAGATTTGCAGTTATATCTTCCTTCTATTTTGATGGTGTATCCACCCACTTTTAACTCAGTGATGTCTGTCCATCATTGGATGAAGTAACAAATGTTACTAACAGCTTTGATGCATTAGATGAATTGGGTTGGAAAGAATATTTATGGCAGGTCAAATTGAATGCTGGCTATCTACCTGGCCTTAATGATCTGATTTTGTTGCCTATCTCAAAAGAAGGAAGTTACATCATTAACAGAATGTCATGTGTTTTTTTAGATAGTATTTAAGGTACAATGTTTTTATACACATTATTCAGTCTGAGGAAGTCTGATTTGGATGAAAGTGCTTACTGTTTATTGTGACTAAGTATTTTGGAAGATTAAATTGTTCTTATTTCATCTTCTGGTTGTGCTTGTGCTTCTTGGAGAAAAGATTATTCTGTTCCACTGAGGTGTGTTTTTTGTGACTTTTTTAATATACATGGATGGCTAGGGATGTTCCAGTTTTTTAACTTTAACTCCAGGAGGTATTTTAACTGATACTCCTAATGGCTGTATTTTATTAAACATATTCACACCAAATACCAAGTGATACGGCTAAATAGCTGCAAAAAGGACTAAACTGCAAACAACAAAATTAATGGAAAATAGCAGCATGGACTGTACGAATAAAATTCTTTATTGATTCTGGTACCTCGGCCTTCGCCTTCTGTGTTTTAGGATTTGTGACTTTAAATTTTGGAAAAAAGTTAATTCAATTAAGTACTTAATATTTAATGGTTTAAATAGGACTGTGTTTGTGAATGTAAATTATTCCACGAGAAGGCGAAGGCCGTGGTACCAGAATCAATAAGGAATTTTATTCGTACAGTCTGTGCTGCTATTTTCCATTAATTTTGTTGTTTGCAGTTTAGTCCTTTTTGCGGCTATTTAGCCGTATCGCTTGGTATTTGGTGTGAATATGTCAATTAACGGAGCAGCGAGAGCACCGGTGGGTGCCAGAAATAATCAGAATACATTCAATTTCACTACCATTTGGTGAGATAGAGAGGAGAAATTTGCCTCCAGTGACCCATGGGTATGTGGCGGTAATGATTGGTCTATCAAATATGAAGAACTTGAGAAAATGATGATTAAAGAAGCGACTATTTTTTTTACCTCAGGTTATTGGAGAAGTATGTCAGCTCCAATATAACACTAAGGGGGCTAAGAGTGGACCATTTACTAGCTTATGATTTTTCAGATGAAGAGTCTGATCTCTTTTCTGAGTGGAAAGAGATCTCTTTACATTGTACGTTAAGTTGGTTGAAGGTGCTCATCAAACGTAATGAAAGAGCACTTACTAAAATGCGTTCCAGCATTTTAGAGCTTCAAGAGACACTAATAAAAGAATCATCAGAAGTGACATTTGAACAAAATCTAAATGATATTAGAGCCAGGGGGTCTAAGGTTGAAGCACAGGTCATTCAGCGTAAGAGGAATAAATTTGCACGAGATGTCAATGACTATAAAACAGGAAAAATATTCTCGTGGCAGTACAACTTTAAGAAGGGGCGTGGTAGAACTGATGCCAAGAGAAGCAGGAGTAGATCTCATGGCTCTAGAGACACTTCAGTTTCTTCTATAGAGACAGCACCTGTGGGGAGAAAAAGAGTTCCTTTTGACGAGTTGAATGTAGAAGATGTATCTAGTTCTAACGGTCCGAATGAGGTAGTGTCCACCGTGAACCAGAGTCTGACACAGAGAAGAGGGCGAGGTCGGCCGTTTCAAGGAAAGGGAAAAAGAGGATGATTCCATTGCTTGTTTTCATGGAACTGTTGATTGAGGACTTTTTTCATGTTCTAATTTTGAGGTGGAAGGTTTTTCTGTTAGCCACTTGGACAATAGTGCAGGTGAGAACTTAAGTATCATCAGTTTATCTGATTTATACATAACTAAAAGTATGAGAAATGTTTTATGCAAAGGCACAAAGTTTGTTCCGACTTATACTCCTCCTTTGGCGGATGTGATTTTAGAAGTCAAGGAGTTTTGTAGAAAGCTATATTTGAAAAATTTTTTTGCTAACAATATAAAAGAGGTGGAAAATCAGACTATTAGCACTAATAGTGTTTCTGTGTTTGAAAGTTCATTAATGGGCATGTCTTTGCACGAAAATGATGTAATAGATATTTTTTCGGATGTACAGATGCAGCCGGCCTCTGCCTCTGATTTTGAATTTTTTACAGGATATGGGAGGTTTAAAATACCCAAGGTTCCATATGTAAGTGATTTTGTTCCTCCAAAAGTAAACAGCAGTATTAATGTTTTTTGAGAAAACACTATGCAAACAAATTGAAACTGAGTTTAAGTTGTTTAAGAAGGGTAAAAAATGTTTCAATTTATTGAAAGAGGAATGGCAAGCCCTATGTGAATTAAGGGAGCTTAGTGATAAATTTATATTTACTGAATCTGATAAAGGAGGTAACTGGGTAATTTTACCCAGGGAAAGATAGAATTCTATTGCTTTAGATTTACTGTCTGACAGTAATATTTATGTATGTTTGCCAGCTAACCCTGTAGCGGAATTCAACAGCGCTTTACATGATTTATTAGAGAGGGGTGAACGTCTGGCATTTTTTACATCAAGAGATGTTAAAAAATTATATATTAAGAATCCTAAAGATGCAACATTTTTTATCATCCCTAAGGTGCACAAGGATTTGAGAAATCCACCTGGACAACCGATTGTGTTGGGCAGAGGTGCTTATTTACAAAATGTTGGCATATTTTTGGATTCAGTGTTAAAGTGTCATCTTCCAAGGATACCCTCATATGTAAAAAATACTAGAGAGATCTGTAATCATGTGAAAGGGGTTGTGTGGCAGGATGATTATTACTGGGTCAGCGTTGATATTAAATCATTGTATACCTGTATTAGAACAAAGTGGGGGCTTGAGGCAGTAGGCAAAATTTTGGGCGAAAGACCACGTACCTCTTTTATTGTTAGCATGTTGGAATTTTGCCTTACACATAATTATTTTAAGTTTGAAAAACATTTTTTTCTACAGAAGGATGGCACTGCGATGGGTGCCTCTTTCGCTCCATCATATGCCATTTTATTTATGGCCCATTTTGAAAACTTGTTTGTTTATTCTAAAAGTTTTTTCCACAACAAGGTGGTAAAATATAAAAGATACATTGACGACCTTTTATTTTTGTGTCGGGGTGACCCCAAGGAGTTTGATGAGTTTATTTTTGATCTAAGTACTAATCCATGTGGGTTGGACTTCACCTTTACTTTAGGTGGGAATAGGATACAATTTTTAGATGTGGAGTTTTATGTAGGATTGGATGGAAAAATACAACATAGACCCTTTCATAAGACCACAGCGGTGAACAATTTTTTACATGCATCCAGTATGCATAGCTCGCATCTTATTGAATCATTGCCAGTAGGGGAATTTAAGCGCATTGCTGGCAATACTTCAGAGAAAAATAGGGTAATGGTAGAATTCAACCAAGTTTATGAGAAATTATGTGTTAGAGGGTATTCCCATGAATTGGTGAGGACAGCTAGAAACAAGGTGGAAAAAGATCTTGGGTTAGGTCGACATGAACAAAGTATTTTATCAAAAGGAAGAAAGCATAATAACACTTATAAGGGGTTTTTGGAAGATAGTAAAGGAGATGAAGAGGAAGATAAAATATTTTTTGTAAACAGGTTTTCAGTTTTTTCTCCCATTTTAAAGAATGTGGTGAGTTCATTATGGCCCATAATTAGTAGGGATGATAATTTAAAGAGTATATTCCGTAAGAAAGTTACTTTTTCTTATGGCAGGTTTCAGAATTTAAAGGAGTTAGTTAGAAGTAGAGGTAGAAGGAAGAAGGTGGGCAATGCAGGTGCATATGCCTGTGGTAATTGTAAGGTTTGTGAAAAAATCAGGAATTTAGATGGTACGAGGATCACTGGCAATTTATATAATGCCATTGATCACTTTGACTGTAATTCGTTTGGAGTAATTTATGCCATTGGGTGTAATTGTCCAGTACAGAAATGGTATATTGGACAAACCAAGCGTAAGGTCAAATTAAGAATTTTAGAACACCTAGGTGATATAAGAAATGCAAGGTTGGATAGTCCGGTAGCAAGTCATTTTCATGAGAAGCATGGAGGACTGATGAAAGATTTGATTTTTAGTGTTATAGCCAAGCCCTATGGGGTGGGAGTGAAGAACAATAACTTTCATAGAAGGTTATTAGATATGGAATCAAAGTTTATTATTATCAACACCCTCTATCCTAATGGTATGAACTTAGAGGCATGAAAAATAATTATTTATGTTTAAAATTGTTTGTATAGGGAGTTGTGATAAAATATGTAATAAAGTTTCAATTAAAGTTGTATAAACAAATGTGTTTTAGGATTTGTGACTTTAAATTTTGGAAAAAAAGTTAATTAATTCAATTAAGTACTTAATATTTAATGGTTTAAACAGGACTGTGTTTGTGAATGTAAATTATTCCATGAGAAGGCGAAGGCCGAGGTACCAGAATCAATAAACAATTTTATTCATACAGTCCGTGCTGCTATTTTCCGTTAATTTTGTTGTTTGCAGTCTATTTTATTAAACCAAGAAGGAAAAGCTAATCGTTTTGTTGCCAGTGCTGCACCTGTTACTAGCAATGGTGGTGCCTTTTCATGATTTGTTGAGGCACTAAATAGTTGGTTAATGCTCCCTAATAATCCATTTTAAGGAATACAAGTTTCTAATAATGTTGCTACAACATCTTTCAATTATTATGAAATGTTTGGTCATTTGGAGAAAGATTTACTTAAGCTAAAAAGGTTGCAATGGGATAATGTTTATTTTGAATGGTGCCTACAAATGCAGAGTGTTCCTAAAGGTCTTAGGGTCTATGTTATGCCAGCTAGTACAGAGTATCCTTCTGATTTTTTGAATAAATGGGTAGAGCTGAACCAAAGAACTGGGCTACAATATGTAGAGATGCTTCTTGAATATAATAAAAATAAAATAGAAGACCTGAATAAAAATATTAGGTCTAGATTTTTTAAACTCAAAGATTCCCTTAGTGCAGACAATTTTCATTCTAAATTGACTGCAGTTCAAACAAAATTGGAGAAAGAGAATGAACTACTTAAAAATGTAAAATCAGCAAGTTTGTTTGTGATAAGGCTGACTACGATGGTGTGACAGTATCCAAACTAGTAGAGGGAGGAGCAGTAGCAAATGCACCAGCAGTGACGTCATCAACAGGCGAGCATAGTGAGACAGAGACTGTTCAGTTGGGAGATAATGTTCCAAGGAAATCTAAAAGAATAGCTCAATGTGGTGAGAATGCAAGTATGTCTCATGAAGAAATATCAACTAATTTGAGTAATAATGCATCCGATAATGTTAATAAAGGTTTTCAGAAGCCCAATTACAGTCAGCTGATGAGGGTGTATCAGCGCAATGGGAAAAAGAACAGAACTTGGGCAGAAATAACAGCAGCACCCAGCAACAATATACAGTGCAATGTCAAAAAGAAATTCTCCATACGATGAGCACACAAGATACTGTAGACACAGCTTTTGTTATAGTTAACTTATCTAGCATTTTTATTAATCAAAAGCTCTGTCAAGTGCTGAAAAAAGGGTGGAACTTTGTCCCTTTGAAAAGGGCAGATAAATGCAATACCATTAATACAGTGAGAGAATATGTTAGGAAGTTAAATTTCAAGTTATTATTTCCTAATTCTGGTCAACAGCAAGCAGGTTTTGTACAACCGAGTGTTTAAAATCCTTCATTAAAAAAGGATTTGGAATTATTTCTTATGTTATGTGAGCAGCAAATTATTGAGTTATTTAATAATAAAGCCCGATTTCAGTATTTTAATTTAACTATTAAGCAGAAAGAAATATTGAATGATTTGTTAAATAATGAAGCTATTTTAGTTACTAAGGCAGACAAGGGAAATTCTTTAGTTGTTTTAGATAGGAATATGTATGTTAATAAAATGGAAGAAATGCTATTGGATGTAACTTTTTACAAAAAAGTTTCTTTTTCAGAAATTAAAAAACAATATATGTTTATAGATGGGCAAATAGAAAAATGGTGTATGACAGGACGCATAACTGACCAAATTGGGTGTTACTTGAGAGTACAAGTTCCTAAAATAAGTAGAGTATTTGGTCAGCCCAAAATTCAAAAGGATTTAGATAATCCACCAATGCACCCTATTGTAAGTAGTAGTGGAAGCAAGACAGAAACCTTGGCCATTTTTGTAGATAAACATTTGCAACCCACTGTAGTAGCCAATGAAGCATATATTCGAGATTCATTTGATTTTAAAAATAAAATCAAGGAGTTAAAAGTTAGGGATGATGATTATTTGGTTACCCTTCACATCAAGTCTCTGTATACGGTCATTCCAAATATCGAAGGAATGGAAACAGTCAGATTTGAATTGATGAGGGCTCACAAACTTTCCTATGAGATGACCAACCTTGTGATGGAATTGCTTGATTTGATTTTGAGTTACAACTATTTTGAATTTAATAAAAATTTCTACAAACAAATTAATGGTGTAGCCATGGGTGCAGCTATGGCCCCTAGCTATGCAAACATTTTCATGCAAGGATGGGAAAGATGTCATATCTACGAAACTATGTATATGAAAAATATTTTGTTATATAAATGTTTTATTGATAATGTGTTTTTAATTTGCAGAGGGGATTGCATTAATTTGTTTCTTTCTTATTTGAATGAAGTAAGTTCTTATTTGAAGTTCACCTCTAGTATGGACAGAGTATTAATTTTTTGGATTTAAATGTTTATAAGGAAGGAGAATGTCTTTGTACATCTATATATAAAAAGGAGGTCCAAAATAATGCTTATTTGCATTATGATAGTTTGCTCCCCAAAAAGACTAAGAACAACATCATTAAAAGTCAGTTGAACAGAATAGACTTGTTAACTGATAAAGAAGCTGATTTTATAAAAGAAAGTGAGTCTCTTTGTGCTAAATTTGTTAATAGAGGATATCCACAAAAATTAGTGGTTGAAGCCCTAGAAGAGAGTCGATTATTCAGAAATAATCATAATGTTGCTGATAATATTATAGCTACGTCTAGTGATTATGTCACATCTATACAGATAGAAAATAGTATAGATGCAACATCGATTAAAAGTATTATTATGAATAATTGGAAACTGTTACAATCTGATGTAGAGATGGCTAGGGCTATGGGTGAAAAAACGGTATTTGTGCAGAAGAAAGGTAAAAGCTTCAAAACCATGTTTGAAGCCAAATTGAATTCCCCACTTACCTTAAAATAGTGTTACCAATCCAGGAATGTATAAATGTTTTAATTGCAACATGTGCAGTTTTTTAATGACAGACATCATTGAGTTAAAAGTGGGTGGATACACCATCAAAATAGAAGGAAGATATAATTGCAAATCTAACTTTATTGTTTATTTAGTATTATGCATTTGCTGTGATTTCTTCTATCTGGGGTGTACTACAAGACAACTCAATAGATGAATATATGAGCATAAATATGCTGTCCTTACAAATGATGACAAAAATGCACTTAGTAAACATTATAAAAATAACACAAGATGTCATACAGATTTTAAGTTTGTTGTATTGGATGAAGTAACAAATGTTACTAACAATTTGATGTAGAAGATGAGTTGGGTTGGAAAGAATATTTATGGCAGGTCAAATTGAATGATTGCTATCCACCTGGCCTTAATGATAGATCTGATTTTGTTGCCTATCTCAAAAGAAGGAAGTTACATCAGTAACAGAATGTCATGTGTTTTTTAGATAGTATTTAAGGTACAATGTTTTTACATACATTATTCAGTCTGAGGAAGTCCAATTTGGATGAAAGTGCTTACTGTTTCTTGTTGCTAAGTATTTTTGAAGATTAAATTGTTCTTATTTCATCTTCTGGCAGTGCTTGTGCTTCTTGGAGAAGAGATTATTCTGTTCCACTGAGGTGTGTTTTTTGTGACTATTGTAGATTAGACAGAATTCTAATATAATATAAATGTCTATTTATTGTATAAGCAGTTAATATTTACATGAAAGATATATGCCAAGCAATTCAATAATAGCAAAGTAAGATGTATCATATATGAAACCTCAGTAAAAGATTATAGCACACCGTTATTTAACATATTCACCCTTACTGATGAAGTCTTTCAAAATGTATTACTTAATATAAACAGATAGTAATAATATGTATACCTAATGTTTATAATACAATGTATTTTACTGGATATATCAGAAGTTATATTTCATTGTTTGCCAGCATTTAAGTAATCACTTTTCTTTGTTGCTAACTTACTTAAAGCATCAAGTTTGTTTTATGTGAACTTTGATGAAAGTTAGTGCATTTTAATTATCAGTGCACCCCTCTTCCCCCCATTTCCTACACATAAGGATTTTCATATCTGTCATTTCTTAGCATAAAATGAGTGAAATTATTGGTTGAAAACAACAAATTCACTTATTGTGATTAATGATTACAAATTCCCTTTCCATATTCATAAATTGCCGTTTTATGGCATATACTGAAAGTTTTTAGATTTAAATGGCAACTTTCTTTTTTGTATAATCAGCAAAGGTTAAACTGAGTGATTATGGTCACTTTCATACTATTTGTTCAGAATGTGATTGTTACATTCTGTGACATTCCTAGTTCAGGCTTCTATTGTTTCCCCTTGAACAACTTTGTCAGTTTGAGGTCATGTATAAAACATTAGTTACCTTGGTAACAGCTTAAGTATTATGTATGGTCAAGATGGGTTACAAAACCACAATTCAAGTTAAAGCAATTATATGATTTGTTATGCACATTTATTTATATGAGAAAATCATCATGCTTCCCCTTAATGATCAATATAGTATAAGTCATTTATGACAAGTTAAAACAGTAGTGTTATTATACACAAGCCCATGTTATTAAACTGTGTGTCTATTGTCAATTTAATACTATTTGTTCAGAATATGATTGTAACATTCTGTGACATTTCAAGTTCAGACTTCTATTGTTTCTCTTGAACAACTTTGTCAGTTTGATGTCATGTATAAACATTAAAACTGTATAAACATTAGTTACCTTGGTAACTGCTTAAGTTTATGGTCAAGATGGGTTACAAAAACTACAACTTAAGTTAAAGCAATTACATGACTTGTTATACATATTTACTTATATAAGACAATCATCATGCTTCCCCTTGATGTTCAATGTAGTGTATGCCATTTATGACAAGTTAAGACAGTAGTGTTATTATACATAAGCCCATGATATTAATTCCTGTCTTTAATATCTAAATTCAGCAGACTGCGTCATCTTATATGATGATTATATATGTTATGTCTAGATTTACTAAAATCGTATATTACATAACTATTGTGTTTTTGTGTGTGTGTGTGTGTGTGTGTGTGTGTGTGTGTGTGTGTGTGTGTGTGTGTGTGTGTTTGGCTGTTGCATAGTTATTTGAGAGACCACAAGTTGTAATGCTTATTATTATTAGCTCCTTCCAAGCATGTTTATACAGTCCATAGACTTTAAATTATGAGACCCTTCTAGTTTCATATTTGTTATATTTCTATCCTTACATACACATATATCAGTATTTCAAGCATGGGCAATGATGCCCATCCAATTTTGCCAGAATGCCATTCACTAGTTCATGTGGTGTGCTTCCAGGCTGTTCTTAAAATATCCAAACCAATATTTGTCCTGTTCCATTTTACCAGTTTGTTCCATGCAGTGGCCACTCTGCCAGTGAACCACTTAACATACCTTCCATTCCCACAGATATTTCCATGAAGGAAGTCTGATGACTCTCTAGCACTTTCCGCCAACCCCAAACACCCTAGAATCAGCTATCCCCATATGCCCAACACGTCTGAGCAAGCTCACCTCCCAGACCACTGCAAAGGGTACTGCACAAGACCAAGTGCTCTTAGTCTTTCACAATAGCTCAGACTTCACTCTTATGGAAGACCTTAATGTGTTTAGATCAAAATACATTTTAAATATAAAATTGCACTGATTATTTTTTATTTTATTTTATTTTTTTATCAAGAATCAACTTAATGAGCTAAACAAAGTGTTGGGAGACCATCAATTTGTGTACATGTGGTTTAAAACAGCCCTTTTATTTTATATATATATATATATATATATATATATATATATATATATATATATATATATATATTTTAAACCAAAAACTGCATTGCCGAGAATCATCTCGGAGGCTCCTCAGAGCTATTAAGCATTATTGTCACTCTGTCTTCATTACCATAGCAACCTGGAAGCATCTGTTTCTGCTAGCGTGTCTGTGTACTGCATACCAGAGGCTCGCGATGCACCTGAAGCAAAGCTTCACTTCACTGCAAATTCAAGCCTAAATTCCCTCCCTTTCAACAAGGCAGCAGCCAGGAAAAGAACGGAGAGCAAACAGATAAAAAAGAAAAAAAAACTCCCAACAAGCCACCACAACAAGAGAGAACACATTCTTTCAGCCTTCCCACTGCTCACTCAGCAGATGTATAAACAAACTATTCTCTGCCAAAATATCCCAAATCACAGTTTTATCTACCCCCTTCCCCTGGATCCAGGCTAAAACACCAAATGTCTCTTCCTAATACACAAGCATCAGTAAACCTCAATCACAAGCCCAACCCACAACTTCCCAGAGACGAAAACGGCAACATACAACAGCTGCCAAACACATCTACATCCACACACACACCATGTCAGTCTTAATCAAAGTTATGATACCTGCCATAATTGATATTAACTATGTTTAGATAGAATAATAATGACATTTGTACTAGCTTCCAGACACAGCTGCATCCACGCACACCATATCAGGATTGATCAAATAGCACTCGAAGCAATGATACCTGTCATAACTGATATTAACTATGTTTAGACAGAATAATAATGAGATTTGTACTAGCTGCCAGACACAGCTGCATCCACACACACTACATCAGGATTGATCAAACAACACTCGTAGCTGTGATACCTGCCATAATTGATATTAACTCTAGACATAATAACGATGACATTTGTACTAAGAGCTTGCTACTATTATTTAACCAGGATATACATGACATTTCTAAATCATACTTTAAATGAAGAAGGCATTAGTCTCCATGACAGCATTTTTTTTCAAAACACTCTACTGCTACTGCTATTATATATGATGTTGATTTGTTACATTTGAGTCTGAACTCTGATGAATGGTACCTTGTTGAATTAGTTAATTACTTAAATTATTATAAGTAAAAACAGTGAAAAACAAACAAGATAAGTATTCATTGAGTTCAAGTAGGGGAATAGAAACATCTATGTTTGTATTATATGTTGCTTTGTTTGGCTTATATATAATGTAAATAGTAATCCATCTTGGCCTGCCTTTGTTTGTGAAGAATTTTTGGACTCTGAACATTCTGAATAAATCATTACTGTTTCTCAGTTTTTTAAGAAACCCTCCTTTATTTTTTTAAATAAAAACAGATGATAAGTAATGTACCATATCAGTTGATACTTTGAGAGATGTAGTTGTAAGAATTATTTGTTGGGACAGCTATCTTAGAATCAGTTTTTTTTTGTTTCTTCTTTGTAGCATCAGTCCAAGGATTTGTTTCTTTTATTCTTTTAAGAGTAGGGGGCATCCATTCCATTTCTTCTGGGATACACATTATGTTGTCATTTTTGATGAATATAGTAGCTTCTTCTAAGTCATTAAGGGTTCTCATCTCATTAGGAAAAAGTATTTTTATCTTGGCTGGAAAGGCCAGCTGTGCTTTAACGTTGTTTTGTTTCAACAGTTTTATTATTGGCCAGACTTTTTTCCCTTTGTTCTAGTATTCTGGAAGAATAATCATTGTCAAACCTTGTCAGGCTTTGGTTGTACTTTAAGGGTGATTTTCTCCAAGCAGATTTTAATATTAGTTCCTTGTCCAGAAATCAAAAGAAATTTTATAACTATGGATCTAGGTGGAGTATTTGTTGAGTTAGAAGCAGGTTTCCTCAGTGCTGTATGCGCCCTTTCAATTCCAAATGAGAGTCCCTCTTTCAAGTCTAAAAATTCATGAATTCAGGTTGTTAAGAATGAAATAATGTCTTCTTCTTCAGTGTTTTCAGGCAGACGAAAGATCCTTATGTTGTTTCTCCTTTCCCTGTTTTCTAAGTCATCTATTTTGTTAAGCAGCCATGTATTCTGTTTAAGCAGAAATTCTTTTTTGGAATTCTTCCTCTTTGAGTCTCCCTTCAGTGTCATTTAGAGAAGTCTCTATATTTGTTATTTTTGTATGGTGTTACAGTAATAGTTCCTTAAGGGAATTTAATTTGAGGTTTTCTAAGTCATTTTTAAAGCCATCCATCTTCAAAGATAGTTCCTGTAAGGTAGATGTCATCAATTGCACTTCTTTTTTCAAAGCAGCATCTGGATGAGAATTCCTTGAGTTGATCATATTCAGTGACTCAATATATCTTCAAGTTACTTGACAGGAAATTTTTGTATATCTCCACCAAAATTGATATTTATGTAGTTTAGTAGTTTATCTATCGATTTCTGACACTTTAAACTTGAAAATAATAACACTTTCCTGTGTTATTAAACTAGTTTATGGAGCTCTCAAAATTCACTACTCTCAGTTGGCCATCTAGGCTCTGCCCCTGTTTTGGCTTTCTTTTTATCTTGCATGCATTTCCTTCTGAGAGGTCAAAGGTTACTCCATACTTCCTTTCTGACGTGCGAGTGTTCCCTTATGAAGATGGAGTACTGCTAGAACATATCAAAAGCACTGTAAGTAGAGTCAGCGGGAAATAACACTAAAAGAGAAAGCTTATAACACAAATAGCTTGTAGATGTGTTCTACAAGCTGCAAATTAACTGAAAAGCTGCTTTTCATAAGAAAAGGTTAAAAATGGCTAATGTGTATTAAAAGCATTAAACTAGTGATTTGTATACATATAACAACATCAAACTACACTTAAGAGCCTTGTTAATGGCTAAATTAAAATATAGATGTTAAAGGCACCAAAAAGAAATTTAAACAGTAAAAGAAACCAGACTAAGTATACAGCTACATATACCTGTGTTTTTAAACCAACCTCCCATGTCTATATTTAAACTAACAGAATCTTATGTTACCATGCTGTTTTAATTATATTATTATGTGTAGTTATGGGGGGTATAAACAAAGCAGTATGGCATTTTACTATTTGTTTATAATAATTAATGTAAGACTGTTTGCCAGTATTAAGCTTTTCCTAGTGAGGTTATTTTAAAACTGCTTTAGTACAGCAGCTAATATATATTCAATTATTATTTTTTAATAAAAGAGTTACCTTTAGATGATTTTCTTTGAGGAAGGATACAGCAAAATAACTTAAAATAATTAATTGGAGTTGCACCTAAAACATTTATTTGTCTGTAGGTTTTTTTTTCTTTAACAGACCAGTCACGCTTTCTAGCTTGTCTCGTTAAAGATGTACTTACATTTATTTCCTCAGTAGAATTCAATGTATTTTGACCAAAAGAAATAGCATCTTCTAAGTTGTCAAAAGTTTTAATTTCTTCAGGCAAAACGTGTCTAAGTTTTGCTGGAAATATTAGATGAGTCTTGGTTCCAGCTTTTTTAATGATTTTAGCAAGTGTATGCAGACTTTCCTTCTTTAGATCACTAGAGAGGAATAATCATTATCAAATCTGATCAGTGAGTTCCCAATTTTCAAAGGTGAAGCTGACCATGCTGTTTTCAGAGCAAGGTCTTTATCCTGAGTAGGAAAGAATTTAGCTATAATGGATCTAGGATGTGCATTTTTTATTTGTAGGAATAGTAACCAGAGATCTATGAGTTCCTTCTATTCCACAGGAAAGAGCTTCCGGGAGGTTTAATATTTTTCGGATCCAGGATGTTAAAAAGTCTGCCGTATTGTCACCTTCCATTTGTTCAGGAACCCCATATAGTCTGACATTATTTCTTCTTGCCCTGTTTTCCAAGTCATCAATTTTCTCCATGAATTTATTGTTTTGTTGTAAAATGAAGTTAATGTTGTGCTTCCCTTCTGATAATCTGCCATCAGTGTCTGTAACGGAGTATTCCAGAGCTGCTATTTGTGTTTTTTGTTGTTTGCTTATTTATTATTTATTTAACATTTGTTGACTAGGAAAGTCTGACTAGGACAGAGCCTATTTTCAGCACAGGCCCGGGGAGAAATGCTCCTGATGTATGTCTTTAGAAAGATGTTTAATAACATCATTGATTAATTCCATTTATTTAGTACAGTCTTATTTTATTTTATCTATTTTTGAATCTAGTTTGTCAATTTTTAAGGTTAAGTCCTGGGTATTTGAAAGATTTGACTGCAACTCCTTCATTGAATTTTCTTGTAAGGCAGCCTTTGAATGATTCATCTTTTTTCTTTGAGATTTTCTTCTTGACATTATGACAGGAAAATACATGAAATATTTGTTGAGTTTTTTTCATCAAAACAATCCACAAATCTTCCTCTTCAATAATTTGGTAAATTTAAGAGATTTCTGATGAAAATAGCAAAATATTCCTGTCAGAAATGACTGAATGAAGCAGAGCAAAGAATCTGTGCTGCTCTTAGCTTGTCATCTTGGCCACATACCCCAGTTTGGTTTCTTCAAGGGCAGATCATAGCTACTCAGCCTGATGGACTTCTTTGAGAAGGTCACCAAAACAATGGATGAAAGCAAAATGGTTCACACTGCCTACCTTGACCTAGCCAAGGCTTTTGACACAATACCCCCATTGATAAACTTAAGAGGTTAGGTATAAACCCTTATGCCATCTGGTGGATAGCCAGATGGCTCATAGACAGGACCCAGGAAGTTAGAATTGGGAGTTCATATCTGCAAAGAGGCCAGTCACAAGCAGAGTCCCTCAGAGATTGGTCCTGGGACCACTCCTTTTTGGCATTTACTTCTCTGAAGTCAAGGCCAATTTCAGTGGCTTCCAGCAGACTGAATGTTCTGATGATTGCAAGTTAGGAGGTGTCATTAAATCACCCACTGACACAAATATTCTCCAGGAAGGGCTGACACAAATAACTGGTGACAGAGCTATGAACTAAAACTCAATGCCAAGAAATCCACCGTGGGTCTTTCAGTAAGTCAACCACTTGCAGTAATTTCACACTGACAACATAACCCTAAGAGTTGATCCAGTAGTCAGGGATTTGCGGAAACACGCAGACAGTAATCTAACCTTTGATCACCGTGTGCCTACAGTAGTGAGGAAATCTTTCCATGTTGTGCAACGTATAAACAAAGGTATGGCATATAGGTCTAAAGAAATCATTGTTCCACTGTATTCGGCATTCATAAGACCTAGCATATCCAAGAACTGGAATGTCCACAGGTGTATTCTTTTATACAGGGCATAAGTAACATGTCCTGAGCAGACTACCTCAAGGCCCTAGTCCTGTATTCTGTCACCTCAAGGCCCTATCCCTGTATTCTGTCTCCTACAGACTGTTGAGGGGAAATGTATGCTTGGTATACTAAGCATTGTTAGACCCCCACTCTGATGGACCTCCTGCATATCCGCAAAACAACCAGCACTAGAATTACCTTTTCTAAAGACTTAAACCATGCCTGTGATATAAATAGGACCTGCTAGAGAGACAGATATTCATCCCAGAGACACAGTGCCTTCTCTGGAACAGGCTCCCATCCATGTGAACAGAGTTCCTCCTTAACCCATTTCAAGTGTAACTTGGACAGTTGGATATGGAACAGGAAATTAATCCCTGGTTTGGCACCTATGTCTCTAATGGACACAGGCTGCCTGTAAATGGTTCATCTCTCAGGACCCTGCTTATAAATGTTTCACCTCCCAAGCATTTGGGATGCATGGCTAGGCTTCAAAAGGCCCTTATAGTCATTAGTCTAGCAAACACCTATGAATTTATGAAAAGTAATAGAGGGTGTGATTGACAGAGTAGAAGGGAGGAGGGGTTTGATACTGCAGTAGGTACGGGGATTATTTTTACCTTTACCCTTGAAATGAAGGTAAAAATAATCCCCTCTCCTAACCCCCAAAACTTTAAGAACCTCACTAAGATAAATTACTTCCTTTTAAGCGATGGCATAGCTAGTTTCTAAGCTCCCCCAAATCCAGAAAATGCAGAAACCTATGCAGGAGTATACACAAAAGCCCTGTATGACCATATAAATCACAGTACAAGACCAAAATAAACCCAGTTAAAACCACAAAAATAAGTCACCCTGGTGGATCCCTGGTAGTAATAAATTGTACAACAAAAGAAATACAAACTTTTGAAAAGCAAGAGGGAATGTGCACAAAAGAGCAGAAACTCTCTCATTAGTCTAAACAAGTGAATCAGAGAAGCAGACTTTGAGGAAATAATAGCCTCCAAAGCTAAGGATAACCAGAAGACTTGTTTCAGTTATTTCCACAATATTAAGGGCAGCACCAGATAATGTGAAGCATTAGTTGTAGGTGACATCACTTATACTCATCCATAAGATACAGCAAATCTACTGGCCAAAACATTCAGCTCATATTTTATCTCTCCGTCATCCCCAGTTGTCCCCAAGAAATTCCCTCCACCACTCCACTGCCAATTATCTCAAAGAACAGGTTTTCATTGTGCTCTCTAATGCTAAAAACACAGCTTCAATGGGGCCGGATGATATACCAGGTTGCCTGTTAAACAGCTTAAATTAGGACTTATCAGGACCATTAGGATCCCTACTTAACCATAGCCTCTGGGCTGGCTCTGTCTTGATAGAGTGGAGGACATCAGTAGTCATCCCTTTGCAAAAAGGGGGGCCATCTACTGACTTGGGAAATTACAGACCCATGAGTTTGACTAGTCTTATATGTAAGACCATAAAAAGATTAATCATGGCCCTGATAAATAATGATATAGAAAACTTCTAAACAGTGGGCCTGACCCAGTTCGGCTTTGTTAAGGACAGGTAATGCCTACTGAATTTGGTGGATTTCTTAAAGAAAGTCACTAAGGCCATGGATGATGGTAAAACAGTACATGCTTACTTCAACCTGGCCAAGACATTTGATACAATTCCCTACTCAGATATTATAAATAAACTAGGGTTGCCACCTTTAGTTGTGGCTAAAACTGGAGTAAGGCCACACCTCCTTGCATCACCCATAACCCCCCTTCCCACCCATGGTCCACCCATTTTGTGACGTCACTATGACATCAGCAGATGTGAACACTCTGTTTTTCCATTTCTGATGCCTACATTCAGCCAATTTGCTATGCTTTTCTGTAAAAAAAAAAAAAGCATATTAAACTCCGATAGTCTTTTTCCTTTTTTGAAACAGTGTTTTCTGGACTACCAGAGAATCAATTTGATTTCTGGATAGTCCTGACAAAAATGGATAGGTGCAACCCTAAAATAAACTCAGAAAACTGGGCATAAATCCCTATGTCACCAGATGGATAGCCAGTTGGACAGGACACGTGGTTAAAGTGGATGAATTCAGATCCAGCAAAAGGCCATTTACCATACCTTTCAACCTGGAAACATCAAAAATCTGGACAAAGGCCCATGAAAAGTAGGTATAACCAGTCAAAATCGGGAAGCTGATTAACAGAAAATTTGCAGACATAATTATGTAACCCCACCCACTCCAATGGAATTGTAGGATACCATCAACACTAGAATGCATTCTGTACTCCTTCTCCTTCACCTCCACCTAGCAGTACTATCTAATTTTATCAGCTATCATATGTGCAAGACCCCCTATTGCTACACTGTTTACTTTTCAGAATATTATCACAAAAGCAAAATTTCGACTCACATTGGGAAAATTCAGAAGTATACTAAATAAAATTCATATACAAATTATTTATATTCCAAAATGTGGCAGCATCCAATGTCACCGTAAAGTATGTAAAATAAGAAAACACAGTTTACAGAAAATACAAATACACCTATTCACCTAAGTATACCTAATTTGAGAATATCAGCAAATACAACATTAAAATCAAGCAGGCATTCAAAAACAGGGCAGTTGGCTGCGTATTGTAACTGCTGTGCAAAGCTGTCTGCAAACTGTATCATCCAAACTGCGCCAGCACCAACGTCAACTACTACTACTACAACTGCTATTTTTTTTTTACTTACCAATCATTCTGACCACAAATGCACGATATGCTTCTATAACTTATTCCGTAAGCAGCTCTTGCAAAATAAATTATTTCTTCTACTTGTATTACAACTGCAGACCTGACCAGTTTGGCTGAATAAGCTACAGTTGCCCACACATGCAGCCATACCTCTCAACCTCAGTTGTAGTGCAAGAAATCTGGACAAAGCCTGATATGATGGCGACAAAGGCAGAAAAATAGGGACACGTTTTAAATATTTCTGTTATAAACTTAGAAAGTTGCTAGAGTAACAAGGTTTGTGACTGCCATGTGAGAGAGCTGTACCCAGCCTCATCGTCGGACAAATTACATGTCAGCGATAAGTCAAGCTGGGGAATTTAGCTTGCTGTATTTCATGAATGCCATGATGACTAACCACCTCGGGATTCACATTAGGTTGTAGTCCCTCATAGCATCAGTAATATTCAGCATGTCAAACACATTGGCAATGTAAAGTTACACTGACAGGGCACCGAGAAGAGCAAACACAACGGCTTTTTACATATAGTTGCTTTCTGACCTTTTACCATTCACCAGTACATATAACTAGATTTCCTGTTTTAAAAAAAAAAAAAAAACTCAGAGCTTATCGTGGTTTGACCCAGTTACTTCATATATTCATTCATTGTGTTTGTACCAAGCGTTTTCTGAAGGATACAAAGTCTGAAACTAAAATGCAGGTCATTATTTAGTGATCATCCTAATGATTTGCCAGAAATGTTTCTCCCTGAAAACTGTAAGTACAAAACCATTATTGCAATAACATTGCATTGAGGCCCTAACTTGTGTGCCAAGTAAATGGCCTATATTTAAACATTTGTAATATTCTTAACATTATGCAGCAACATGAAATTACAATGTAAGCATTGTCCACTCACCGCTCGCTCGGTCAGCCTCCAGACTGATCTTCTGGGAGATGCTTTTCTGAATTATTTTGCTGAATCTTGCATTTCCTGCAGGGTGACAACATTTCTCCCCATCTTCTTGTAGGTAACAAAGAAGCTGTCCCCCAAAGTGGCCCCCCCCCAGGAATCCCTCCTGGGAATCCCTCCATCCCCATCCTATTCAGTACTAAATCCTTTCATCTCATCTGGAAAAACACTGATAAAAAAAAAAAAAGGGTCTCCTGCAGTCCGGTTATCACAGTGTCTTCACAGAACATTTTTCTGGTTATAACCTGAAGTTACAGTATTAGTTGCGCTGCTGCACCCACTTAAATAAAACAGAGCCATTGAAAAACTTTGCCATTGAAGGACTTAAGGAGTGCTTGGGTTTTGGAGTCCTTTTTACGGATGAACTCGCTGCATGACCAGCCAGCCACAGTGGTTATTTATTTAAAACCAGCGTTATAAGTACTAGCTAAAGTAGGAAAACTCTTTCAAGCTACTAAAAACAAAAATAGTAGCTAAAATAGGGAAACTGTCAAGCTACTAAAAAAAAAACATATTGAACAGCCTCACTCTGAATATATTCTGATAGCTGCTTCTTACAGATAATGAAGTATTAAAATAAAAATAATATAGCTACAATAGCCAGTTATGCACCATGACAAATTAACGTTTTTGTTTTAGGTAGTTGGGTGTGCACCAATGTAATCCATATTGTTCAAATTAACTTTAAGGAAGCTGGACACAACATGTTGCAACATCCAAGGGTACCAAATAACCCAGCTTCAAACAAATGAAATTAATATGGGTACAAGTGAGACAGAAAAGATGATAGTCATGTTCAGAGGGATTTATGTTGTGTTACTAGCTAGCTAATTAAAGGCTTCTGTTATCTGCTTATAAACACAGCATCAGCAGCAAATGTTTTCTTGAGTACTTATGATTACGAAGTACGACTTTTGACTTTCGGACAAATATACTGTTAACAACGACAGATAAGCTGTACTTCAGTGGGTACAGTAAATGGACAGACTATATTTTAAAGATCACAAAATATATCACTTGGCTCTGACCCAGATTTTTGTTAAACAGCTTTAGGCAATCTACAGTCACATCACCATGAGATAATTACTAGATGATATTGAGTTGTTGGGTCGTTGCATTGACAGGACTTCCTTTTTCATTGGATGCTGCAAGTCGTGGGCATATCTGCGGCCATAAACAACTTTTTTTTTTTTTTAAAGTTCTCTGACAGTCAGGCAGTCAGGGTCAAGCATGCTGAAGTTGCCATGCATGCCCTGCACATTGATGATGTCTGCATTAACTAAAAACTGTAAATAAAAAAAAAATTTGATTTCAAGAGGCTACTCAGGAATTTATGGCACTCTATTATTTTAGCCTCAAAACTGGGAAATTCTGAGGAATTCAGTACGGTTGAGAAGTATACCATCTACTAGTGGTGTGCCACAGGGCTCAGTACTGGGACTGGGACTGGGACCGGGACCCCCCCCTGTTTGGAATATACTTCTCTGAAGTCAAGGCTAATGTGCAAGGCCTCTGGATGACAAAGTTTATCAAACACTGCAAGCTGAAGGCAATCATTGAATCCCCCAGTGATGTATATATCCTTCTGGAGAGTCTAGATCAGACAAATGACTAGTACCAGAACCATGGTTTAAAACTAAATGTGAAAAATGCATTGTCATACCCTTGGGAAGTAAAATACCCCTGCAAAATAGCACACCCTAAAGAGGTGAGATATCTAGGTACACAGATAGATATTAGCCTGAACTTTGACTGCCATGTGTCCACAGTGGTGAGAAGTCATTTTATGTGGTACAACTTATAAGTAATGGTATGGTATTAGATACAAGGAAGTTATAGTCCTACTGTACTCAGCCCTCATTAGACCAATAAAAAAGTAGAATGTACCATTTGGCATGTACTTGAGTAGGCACTTACAGCATCTGGAGTGACCTCAGTGGTTCCTCACAAAGAAAATATAGGGTGTAAGCAACATGAACTATGCAGATAGGCTAAAAGCCCTACCCTTTACTCTGTCTCCTACGGACTATTAAGGGGGACCTATGTCTGCCCTACAAAGCACTCACAAATCCAGCCCTGATGGAGTTCCTACACATCTGCAAGTCAAACAACAAGAGGGTAACCCGATCTAGGGATCTAAACTTAGCGACTCAAACAAAACATGCTCCAGAGACAGATATGTGATTCAGAGATTACTCCTTCTTTAGAACAGACTTCCTATTCGTATTAAGCAGAGCCCTTCCAAGGACATCTTCAAATGCAATTTGGATCAATGGATGGGGAATTGCAAATTCACACCTGCGGTAGTGCCTGTGTCCCTTTATGGACGAGAGCAAACAGTAAGATACTCAATGCAGAGGCACAAATCCATGCTACCCTCTTGGCCCTAGGGGCCGTATACTGGTTAAAACTGAGTTATATTGGCTAGGCTTGTAAGGGCCCTTAAGCTGTTAGCCCAGTAATTTTCTCATTTTATGCAATCACTATCTAGTTTTGTAGGAATAGGATGCATTAGCAGAGTTAGCATGATTTCTGTGAAGCAACTTGGAGTACTTTCATGTATGGCTAGTCCTTGCATGGAAGTTGACAGAGATGGAATACAATACATGGCTGCCATTTATCAGAAAATCTGGAGAGTATGCAGAAATAGCTGTAACTGCTGAGTGGGGGTTTGAGCTGTCTGTCAAAAGAAAATGATCTCTTGTTCTTCATTTTAAACAGTCACTGTCTAGCTTTCAGGATTAATGCGTGTTTGTGTGTGAAGTAAGATGGAGTGTTGAACATCTGACATATAGATAGAAAGTGTAGCTGTAATTGTTAGGGCTGTCTTTGGGGGAAAATGACTAGCTGCTTGCTGCTACTTGCTCATTATTCTGGCTTTGCAGGACTAATGTGAAACATGTGAAGCAACTTGGAATACTTTTAATGTGTGAAAACTATTTTTGTGAACTGCATTACAAGGCCATCCTCTTCCATCACAACCAGATGTCTGAACTGTACACAGAAGTAGCTACAGATGCCTATTTGGGGTTGGGGCTTGCTGGATGAAACAAATTGTGTGATTTGTTCAGTTTAAGTTCTTTGTCAAACAGTAAGACATAAAATGCATTGCAAAACATACAGACCTTCACAGTTTCTGGGGGCTCGTGGCCCTCGTTCAACAAGGTTGTTTAAGTCTTAGTAGTGGAGTCCACCCTGAGCCCTGACTAATATAAAACCAGCCCTGCTCAGAAGTGTACTCAGAAAGTCACTGTAGGTTGTGTGGGGAGCTTGAGATGATGTCATTATTTTTTCATTATTAGAGTCTATCTAAATTAAAGCATTTATTCATTTATATAATGTACTATTTAATTTTGCCTCTGTGTTTCCTTGCTCATATTTGTTTAATTTGATGTTTTCTTTGCTGGGATTCATGCGATATTCCTTTATCACTTTATTTTTTAACTTTTCTCCCAAATGTCCGAGGGCACTATGCTTGTATTGGGCTGGGGACAGTGTGGTCAGTTTTTCATTCATTCCTGACAAACTTCAGAGGGATGCACAGAGGCTCAACTAATCTTTTACAGGAGCAGTGTACTGTCTAAAAGTTTTTACTGTGTATCTGAAGAAGTCTGGGCAGTGACCTAGATGAAAAGCACTTCATTAAACTTTGTTTGGCAAGTTTCCTCACTTTTGTCATTTTTATTTGGATTATTAGTTTATTTTTATTTTTTGTTTTGTTTGAGTTTGTTGATTTAATGTTGACAGAGGAAGCAGCCTATTCTACTAACCAATGTTCCCAGGAATTGGGTAATAGAGGTTTGATAAGTGAATTGACAGCACTTATAATGGCTTTGACTAAGCATGTGGATGTTTTAACTTGAAAAATGAATTTGACTCCACAGAGTAATAATGAGCTTTCAACCACACTTTTATTGAATGTGGCTACAATAAGAATGAACTCTGGCAATTGTAACATCCCCATGTCTCTGGAAGTGGTTCATCGAATACTAATGCAGAACGTCAGGATAATTCCCACAACCAATTGTTTCCCGATGTACAATGCTCTATGCATGGAGTTGTTAATCTTAACTCTGCTAATACCAATGAAGTGTTGGGTTTACACCACAGCTCCAGTTTCAATGACTGGTTGTTTTCAGCGTTAAATTTGGATGCCAGTGGTGAAACCAGGTATGACAATGTAACATCTGCTACTGTTAACATTGTAGATTACTTAAAAGTTTTTGATTCCAAACTTTTTAACTCATTAACCCCGAGTACCTTCTCATGGCGCCTGTGTGCTTAACACCGAGCGCACCATGAGAAGATACTAATTTCAAGCTTTTACCCCCGAGTGCCTTCCTGAAGCTCGAGAAACTGTAGTGCACATTTGTAGTTGAACCTAATGTAAAACACACAGAAATTGTAACTGAACATGTAAACTACATTATATAGTTACAATTCAGTGTGTTTTTACATTAAGTTCACATTAAAGTTTTACTTCTAAATCCATTTAAAAGGTTGTTGATAAAGCAAGTGGTGGCAGCCAATCGGATTCTTGCAATCCGAACCACCACTTGCATACCAGCTCCACCCCCAACCTAATTTTCTTTTCTTTTATCCAAATAAATAGAGGGTCCAGCTACAAGTATTTCTTTTCTTTTTTTGAGACTTTACTTGCTTCTGGATCCCTCTATTGTATTTGTGCACTCACGGAGATCACCAGAGATAGCCATTGACGCTCACCGGTATTTGCTGCAAGGAGTTCCTGGTGTGACTGCTCCAAAGAACTGCTTTTTTTCCCATTCAGGTAAACTAGACAGTAAGCTCAGTAAGGATAGACAGTGTGTGATTGTCATTATACCTTACTTCACTTCACCCCCAAATATCTAGAAATTTGTTTGCCTTATGTCTAGATAACATGTAGAAAAAAAAAAAAAAAAAACGGTAACTTGATAAGGTCCCTACAACATGTAGTCCTCTGTGTTGCAAAAGAGAACAGCAAATATTTTCTTACAAGCTTAGCCCTCTCTCTGTTGTTTGCGTATGCTACCACACATGTCACTCTGAGAAATGCAAAGCGTAATACACTGTTTTCAGCCTTTGTATAATTTAAAAGAAAATATACATCTTCAAGAATGCAGATTAAACTTGACAATCTCTCTCCTCTGTAGAACAGTGGCAACATTTGTATGAATTAGTCTGCAGTAAGCTAATGTGCCATTGTTATGCATGCTCTAAGTTGTTGTTTTTAGCATTGTTTGTTGTACTTAGAAAGGGAAGAGGAGGTGGGTGAATAATGCCGAAATATCTCTGTGTGGCTAACCTGTAAGGACAGTTTTGAAGCTTATGATGGTGCCTGCTTGGGAGAAGATACCTTGTCCGCCTATGTAATTAATTAGCCAAGTGTAATCAGTAACAGGTTTTGTACATGTTCTGTAAAACTGACTCACGGAAAGTTTGGTTTACTGTTTGTCACTTGTCGGTTGTGAAATCGCTGGTATCTTGTCACAGCGGAGAAAAGAGAGCAGGTGAGTTTTGCGTTTTTCCTCACTTTCTCTGTATTCTGTGATTTTATGCATTCTCGGTCATCGTGAAGAGAAAAGAATGAAAGAGGAAATTGTTTATGATTTCTGTCCATTTGGAGGCTATAAACTAACACAAACTAGCTTGTAAATAAGAATATTAGAAGTGGAGTACATGTGAAAACAAGAATGCTATATAATTAACACTGCAGTGTCTGGGATTAATGGGTTAATATATGGGAAGAGGTGCTCAATGCATTTTCTCAAGGGCATGCAAATGATTGGTTAGAAATATATGCAGGCTGTTCATGCATGTATGACAGATATACTCACTCCCTACATATCATAATAATATTGCTGTCAGTCAAGGAAGTATTTTTTTCACAAAACATTAAACAATAGTTAAACAGAATTTCTGTCTCAAAAGGCTCAGAAAATACCAATGGTATATACCATTTATCTTCAGGGGAGTCAATAGGAAAGTCCAGAAGTGGCACCTCTAGTATACAGGAAGAGCAGAAAAAAATAAAAGAGTAAGTTTTGGGGAAATAAACATTTTTGTGTAATTAATAAGAAATTGGTTTGCATAAACAATTGAAGGGGAAAAAAAGTAAGTATGTGTACCTAAAAAACAACTGCTGTGTGATGTTTCTTCTTTTCTTTCAACTTTATGAACCAATGACACATTATCCAAGAAGGGCCATTTAAATTTAAGAGGCAATCAGTAATTAAAAAATGAACATCAAAGTTAAAATGCAAGCTGCTATGCATTAGTAAGTCCCATATTTCTAATAACAAACTAAATATGTGTTTGTGACTGTTTCTTGCGTTTCTGAATTACTAGTTTTGTTGATTCAATTCATAATAGTTGTAATATGTTACAGTCAGCCTCCATACCTCTCAACTGTACAGATTTTCACAGAATGTCCTGATTTTTGCTTAACATTTTTGGTCTGTTTCTCATGAAATTGTGGTTTTCTAGAAAATCTATGGTAAATTATTGAGGGCTGAATTCAGAAAATAATTACAGACATTTGAGTTTCATACTTCATATGTTTCAGAAAATTCATGCTAATGCAAAACCTATTATTCTTTCAACTTTCTAAGTTTGGAAGAGCAACATTTAAAAAGCGTCCTTATTTTGGGGTATGTGTCCCTCCATTATTGATGGCTTTGTCTAGATTTTTGCTCTATAAGGTGGAGAGGTATTTGAACTGTGTGAAAGTTAATATATATTTACCTAAGGGATTTGTTATCATAGTAACTGTAACAATAGTTTCAGTTATGTTGTTAGTCATACCTTTGCCACTTTTAGTACATTTGTGTTGATACATTGTCAGTGTACTTCTGAAATGCAGCTAGCTTTTTTATCATGGCTGGCCTCTCAGTTGCTCACTCCTTTTGTGCCAAATATAACTTTGTCGTAGAATGTTGGAGCCCATATTATGTGCCCTGGTACAGCATCTTATTGGCATGTTAATGTCTCAGCATTTTAGAATGGTCAGCCTCAGGAAACAGCACAAGTCTGTCTGATTGGATTTGGGCTCACAGGATGCTAATTACTGAAGTTGGGTTTGTTTTTCTCGTGCGTCTTTAGACTGTTGCTCTAAAAATATACAGACCTGCTGGTCATCAGATTTGTGATATGTTTCAAATCTTCTCTTAAGTTTGACTCCATTCCAATAAACAATTTGTCGTTACTTTAACTGCTAGGTACCCTTGAACTACTACTTTTTTTCCATGAACATGTGTGGAAACTTGTATCCCTATACTATTGTTTATGTTTGTGGAACAGCTATGTTTTATTATATACTTTTTAAACATGCAGTTTCTTTGGATATTTCTGCCTTTTTATTACTCTCTACAGGCAAACCTGCTGATACATATGCAGTCCTTTTCTTTTTTTTACAACCACGACACAGACTTGTTTAGGTGGTCTCTGCTTCATTCAGTCTTGCTATTTTCGGGT